>NW_027611649.1:4199632-4799632 GCF_964261635.1 Lissotriton helveticus | reverse complement strand
ACTGTAGTAGGCTATGTTATAGAATGTGTTGCAGTTGGAAATCAAGCTCTATCTAATATGGATCTTGACTGATGACATAACATACGTGACACATTTTGCAAAAGCTGGAGGATTTTTTTTTAAAATATGTGTTTAATCGCTGAAAGATTCACACCACTTTGAAGCTTTCCACATGCATGAAAATGAACACAGGACAGTGGCATCATGTTAGCTTAATGCTGCACTTCCAATTATGGATCCAGATTGTATGGTTTTAGAAGTATGGGACAAAATGTAAGGCATACTTTTTCGTACATGCGACGGTATTGAAAAACGTCATACATTCAACCTCAAATTTTGACAACTTTACAATACGCCACACACATAATAATTCACATGGGTAAGATGCACATCACTAGGAACAAAGTGCTGTTTAAATTATGTCTCTATAATGTACAGACTATGAATTATAGCCAAAAGTATAAAGTGTTCTACAACACACATGAAAGTGAAAAATAAAAACTTACCTGAAGGTTACACTTGATTTGTACCTTGTCCCTATAAGCCACAACCATGAGAGTTACCACTATGAATTGTAAATGTCTTAGCTACATACTGCAATTGAAATTAAGTCAGTACATCATATGCTTCAAGAAATAGAGTGCACTACATCCTCTGTAGTATATCCTATCCATTTCAAAGGGTGACCAGATGGCCGCAAATTAAAAATTGCCTCGTATGGATTCAAATTGCTTTGTATGACTGTTTTCAGGTCCCTGTAGCCACCAGGACCCCATAATATATCTCAGAGGATATAACAAGAGTGGCTAGGGCTCATTTCCAGCCTCCAGGTACATGTCTGACTCCTATTTGTGACATTTCGAGGTGTTTGGGATCAAACTCATTTTTCCCAATATAGGCCATAGAGCTCAGAGTCACATCACATTGAGCTCAGAGTCACATCAAATTTCTAGTTCTGGACCTAAGGACCCCTTAGTATACCTCAGATGACATACCAGGAGTGTCTAAGACCCATTTCTGGCCTCCAGGGATGACTTTTTGAAGTTTTGGGGTTTAAGGGGGCATAGTCACTTCTTCCATCCAGGCTACGTTGCTCAAAATCGGGTACGATGTCAGGTTCTTCCCTTGGCTGGAAGCTGAAAAAAAAACTTCAGATAATAGCAAAGGTAGATAGATCAAATGAAAGCATCAGATCTGAGCTTTCTAACAAGTATATTTAGGTCATGGGTACTCACAAAGTGACTGTGATATCCATTCTGAGCTATTTGGAAAATTAGCAAATCTTGTCAAAAAAACTTTTTTTGACGATTTTTGCTAATTTTCGGTATCAACCCTCATGACTGTTTTCGGGTCCCTGTAGCCACCAGGACCCCATAATATATCTCAGATGATATAACAAGAGTGGCTAGGGCTCATTTCCAGCCTCCAGGTACATGTCTGACTCCTATTTGTGACATTTCAAGGTGTTTGGGGTCAAACTCATTTTTTCCATTATAGGCCATATAGCTCAGAGTCACATCACATTGAGCTCAGAGTCACATCAAATTTCTAGTTCTGGACCTAAGGACCCCTTAGTATACCTCAGATGACATACCAGGAGTGTCTAAGACCCATTTCTGGCCTCCAGGGATGACTTTTTGAAGTTTTGGGGTTTAAGGGGGCAAAGTCACTTCTTCCATCTAGCCTAAGGTGCTCAAAATCGGGTACAATGTCAGGTTTTTCCCATGGCTGGAAGCTGAAAAAAAAACTTCAGATAATAGCAAAGGTAGATAGATCAAATGAAAGCATCAGATCTGAGCTTTCTAACAAGTATATTTAGGTCCTGGGTACTCACAAAGTGACTGTGATATCCATTCTGAGCTATTTGGAAAATTAGCAAATCTTGTCAAAAAAACTTTTTTTGACGATTTTTGCTAATTTTCGGTATCAACCCTCATGACTGTTTTCAGGTCCCTGTTGCCACCAGGACCCCATAATATATCTCAGATTATATAACAAGAGTGGCTAGGGCTCATTTCCAGCCTCCAGGTACATGTCTGACTCCTATTTGTGACATTTTGAGGTGTTTGGTGTCAAATTCATTTTTTTCCATTATAGCTCCTAGATATCAGAGTCACATCAGATTTCTAGTTCTGGACCCAAGAAGACCATAGTATACCTCAGATGACATACCAAGAGTGTCTAAGACCCATTTCTGGCCTCCAGGGGTGACTTTTTGAAGTTTTTGGGTTTAAGGGGGCAAAGTGACTTTTTCCACCCGACCATAAAAATCCCAAAGCTGCATCAGTGCTTCAAAGTGCTCCAAAACGGTCAAAAATGGACGAAAATGAAAAATATTCTCCATATCTGAGTTTTTATAACATTCCTTAGATAATGTATATCTTGAATTAGTTTTAAATCCTTTTATTAAAAAGTTTCTTTTCTATGCTGCACTGGTGCAACGCCTCAAGTCTGAGTAGCTGCACCAGTGCAGCCGAAGCAGCACTGGTGCAGCCGAAGCAGCACTGGTGCAACAAGAGTCAAGCTGGTAGCCTGAACTTTGACCAATCCGAGAAAAAAAAAGGTGTTTTTTTCCCTGGGCCCCTCCCCCAAACGAAAACACATTGACCTGAAGCCTAAGTGTATTCTGAGTCATAAAAAGTTTATTAGATGAAAAAATATTGTACGGGCACTTTTTTGCACAAAAAGTCACTTTTTGGCACTTTTTTGAGAGAAATAAAATAGTTCGCAGATTTTTTTTAAATCGACCGAATAAAAAAAAAAATGCTCTTGTTGGATGGCTTTGGACATAAGGCCGCATAAACAAAAGGAATTTTTCAAATATCTGTTTTTCTCACTTTTTTATTGCTGTTTGAAATTTCTGACTTGACTTTTTGCATCATTGGTGATGCATGTGTTTAACATTGAGCTTGGGAAAATTGAAAAAAAATAGACTTTGGGGATTGTTTACTAGGGCAAGTGATACATCAAATAAGACTCATATTAAACTGAACCTCAAGCTGAAAAAAAAAACAAAATAGCATTTACGATCACTTTTTTATAAGCGACTTTAACAATTGTTTTTTTAGCTATATTAAAAAACAAGGTAACGCCGTAAATTTTAGAAAAGAGATTTTTTCAAAGTAAAACATAGGTGTGACCTGCCTTCACATTAGGCTTCATAAACAAAAGAAAAAACATCTCTATGTGTTATATTCACTTTTTAATAACACATTTTCGTTTTAGGCACAAGCAAAAAGCAGCATTGGTGATGCATGTGTTTTTCAATGGGGTTTTTTAAAGTCTACCAAAATACGGTTTACCAATACATTTTCATTATTTTCTCTTTGGTATCTCATTATGCACATGTTAATAAACAGGTTCATGCATTATTAGCTAAATAGCATAAAAACACACTGAATTATTAACAATAATCTTCGAGATTTGGGTGACCAGATGGCCGGAAATCGAAAATCGCCTCGTATGGATTCAACTTCCATTTCGTGCACTTTCTATGTGGGCCACATGCATAAGAATTGGTACAATAATGCATACGAATCTTAGCTAGAATCTGCAATTGAAATTAAGTCTTTAACTTATATGCTTCAAGAATTATAGGGCACATTCTGCTATGTATAATATCCTATCCATTTCAATGGGACGACCAGATGGCCGCAAATTGAAAATCGCGTCGTATGGATTCATATTGCGTTGTATGTACCTTACGTGTAAGCCACATGCATTTAAAATGACACAATGTAGTAGGGTATGCTATAGAATGTGTTGCAGTTGGAAATCAAGCTCTATCTAGTATGGATCATGACTGATGACACAATATACGTGACTCATTTTGCAAAAAATGGAGGCAAATTTTATAAAACATGCGTTTAATCACTGAATGATTCTCACCACTTCTAAGCATGGCACAGGCATGACAATGACCACAGGGCAGTGGCATGATGGTAACTGTATGCTGCACTCAGAATTATGGATCCAGATTGTATGGTTTTAGAATTATGGGCCACAACGTAAGGCATATTTTTTCACACATGTGACGTTATTGAAAAACATCATACATTCAACTTCACATTTTGTAGCCAAAAGCATAAAGTGTTCTTCAACACACATGAAAGTGAAAAATAAAAACTTTTCCTGAAGATTACACTTGATTTGTACCTTGTCCCTATAAGCCACAAATATGAGAGTTACCACTATAAAGTGTAGATGTCTTAGCTACATACTGTGATTGAAATTAGGTCAGTACCTCATATGGTTCAAGATTTATAGTGCACCACATACTATGTAATATATCCTATCCATTTCAATGGGTGACCAGATTGCCGCAAATTAAAAATCGCCTATTATGGATTCAAATTGCTTTGTATGCACCTTGTGTGTGAGCCACATGCATATAAAATGGCACACTGTAGTAGGCTATGTTATAGAATGTGTTGCAGTTGGAAATCAAGCTCTATCTAATATGGATCTTGACTGATGACATAACATACGTGACACATTTTGCAAAAGCTGGAGGAATTTTTTTAAAAATATGTGTTTAATCGCTGAAAGATTCACACCACTTTGAAGCTTTCCACATGCATGAAAATGAACACAGGACAGTGGCATCATGTTAGCTTAATGCTGCACTTCCAATTATGGATCCAGATTGTATGGTTTTAGAAGTATGGGACAAAATGTAAGGCATACTTTTTCGTACATGCGACGGTATTGAAAAACGTCATACATTCAACCTCAAATTTTGACAACTTTACAATACGCCACACACATAATAATTCACATGGGTAAGATGCACATCACTAGGAACAAAGTGCTGTTTAAATTATGTCTCTATAATGTACAGACTATGACTTATAGCCAAAAGTATAAAGTGTTCTACAACACACATGAAAGTGAAAAATAAAAACTTACCTGAAGGTTACACTTGATTTGTACCTTGTCCCTATAAGCCACAACCATGAGAGTTACCACTATGAATTGTAAATGTCTTAGCTGCATACTGCAATTGAAATTAAGTCAGTACATCATATGCTTCAAGAAATAGAGTGCACTACATCCTCTGTAGTATATCCTATCCATTTCAAAGGGTGACCAGATGGCCGCAAATTAAAAATTGCCTCGTATGGATTCAAATTGCTTTGTATGACTGTTTTCAGGTCCCTGTAGCCACCAGGACCCCATAATATATCTCAGAGGATATAACAAGAGTGGCTAGGGCTCATTTCCAGCCTCCAGGTACATGTCTGACTCCTATTTGTGACATTTCGAGGTGTTTGGGATCAAACTCATTTTTCCCAATATAGGCCATAGAGCTCAGAGTCACATCACATTGAGCTCAGAGTCACATCAAATTTCTAGTTCTGGACCTAAGGACCCCTTAGTATACCTCAGATGACATACCAGGAGTGTCTAAGACCCATTTCTGGCCTCCAGGGATGACTTTTTGAAGTTTTGGGGTTTAAGGGGGCATAGTCACTTCTTCCATCCAGGCTACGTTGCTCAAAATCGGGTACGATGTCAGGTTCTTCCCTTGGCTGGAAGCTGAAAAAAAAACTTCAGATAATAGCAAAGGTAGATAGATCAAATGAAAGCATCAGATCTGAGCTTTCTAACAAGTATATTTAGGTCATGGGTACTCACAAAGTGACTGTGATATCCATTCTGAGCTATTTGGAAAATTAGCAAATCTTGTCAAAAAAACTTTTTTTGACGATTTTTGCTAATTTTCGGTATCAACCCTCATGACTGTTTTCGGGTCCCTGTAGCCACCAGGACCCCATAATATATCTCAGATGATATAACAAGAGTGGCTAGGGCTCATTTCCAGCCTCCAGGTACATGTCTGACTCCTATTTGTGACATTTCAAGGTGTTTGGGGTCAAACTCATTTTTTCCATTATAGGCCATATAGCTCAGAGTCACATCACATTGAGCTCAGAGTCACATCAAATTTCTAGTTCTGGACCTAAGGACCCCTTAGTATACCTCAGATGACATACCAGGAGTGTCTAAGACCCATTTCTGGCCTCCAGGGATGACTTTTTGAAGTTTTGGGGTTTAAGGGGGCAAAGTCACTTCTTCCATCTAGCCTAAGGTGCTCAAAATCGGGTACAATGTCAGGTTTTTCCCATGGCTGGAAGCTGAAAAAAAAACTTCAGATAATAGCAAAGGTAGATAGATCAAATGAAAGCATCAGATCTGAGCTTTCTAACAAGTATATTTAGGTCCTGGGTACTCACAAAGTGACTGTGATATCCATTCTGAGCTATTTGGAAAATTAGCAAATCTTGTCAAAAAAACTTTTTTTGACGATTTTTGCTAATTTTCGGTATCAACCCTCATGACTGTTTTCAGGTCCCTGTTGCCACCAGGACCCCATAATATATCTCAGATTATATAACAAGAGTGGCTAGGGCTCATTTCCAGCCTCCAGGTACATGTCTGACTCCTATTTGTGACATTTTGAGGTGTTTGGTGTCAAATTCATTTTTTTCCATTATAGCTCCTAGATATCAGAGTCACATCAGATTTCTAGTTCTGGACCCAAGAAGACCATAGTATACCTCAGATGACATACCAAGAGTGTCTAAGACCCATTTCTGGCCTCCAGGGGTGACTTTTTGAAGTTTTTGGGTTTAAGGGGGCAAAGTGACTTTTTCCACCCGACCATAAAAATCCCAAAGCTGCATCAGTGCTTCAAAGTGCTCCAAAACGGTCAAAAATGGACGAAAATGAAAAATATTCTCCATATCTGAGTTTTTATAACATTCCTTAGATAATGTATATCTTGAATTAGTTTTAAATCCTTTTATTAAAAAGTTTCTTTTCTATGCTGCACTGGTGCAACGCCTCAAGTCTGAGTAGCTGCACCAGTGCAGCCGAAGCAGCACTGGTGCAGCCGAAGCAGGTGAGGCCTGCCCAGGGGGCAGAGGAGGTGAGGCCTGTCCAGAGGTGCAGAGGAAGAGAGGCCTGTCCAGGGGTGCAGAGGAGGTGAGGCCTGTCCAGGGGGCAGAGGAGGAGAGCCCTGTCCAGGGGTGCAGAGGAGGTGAGGCCTGTCCAGAGGAGCAGAGGAGGTGAGGCCTGTCCAGGGGTGCAGAGGAGGCAAGGCCTGTCCAGAGGAGGGGCAGAGGAGGAGAGGCCTGTCCAGAGGTGCAGAGGAAGAGAGGCCTGCCCAGGGGGCAGAGGAGAAGAGGCCTGTCCAGGGGGCAGAGGAGGTGAGGCCTGTCCAGGGGTGCAGAGGTGGTGAGGCCTGTCCAGAGGAGCAGAGGAGGTGAGGCCTGTCCAGGGGGCAGAGGAGGTGAGACCTGTCCAGGGGTGCAGAGGAGGTGAGGCCTGTCCAGAGGAGCAGAGGAGGTGAGGCCTGTCCAGGGGTGCAGAGGAGGCAAGGCCTGTCCAGAGGAGGGGCAGAGGAGGAGAGGCCTGTCCAGAGGTGCAGAGGAAGAGAGGCCTGCCCAGGGGGCAGAGGAGGTGAGGCCTGTCCAGGGGTGCAGATGAGGGGAGGCCTGTCCAGGGAGCAGAGGAGGTGAGGCCTGTCCAGGAGTGCAGAGGAGGTGAAACCTGTCCAGGGGTGCAGAGGAGGAGAGGCCTGTCCAGGGGTGCAGAGGAGGAGAGGCCTGTCCAGGGGGCAGAGGAGGTGAGGCCTGTCCAGGGGTGCAGAGGAGGTGAGGCCTGTCCAGAGGAGCAGAGGAGGTGAGGCCTGTCCAGGGGTGCAGAGGAGGCAAGGCCTGTCCAGAGGAGGGGCAGAGGAGGAGAGGCCTGTCCAGAGGTGCAGAGGAAGAGAGGCCTGCCCAGGGGGCAGAGGAGGTGAGGCCTGTCCAGAGGTGCAGAGGAAGAGAGGCCTGTCCAGGGGTGCAGAGGAGGTGAGGCCTGTCCAGGGGGCAGAGGAGGAGAGCCCTGTCCAGGGGTGCAGAGGAAGAGAGGCCTGCCCAGGGGGCAGAGGAGAAGAGGCCTGTCCAGGGGGCAGAGGAGGTGAGGCCTGTCCAGGGGTGCAGAGGTGGTGAGGCCTGTCCAGAGGAGCAGAGGAGGTGAGGCCTGTCCAGGGGGCAGAGGAGGTGAGACCTGTCCAGGGGTGCAGAGGAGGTGAGGCCTGTCCAGAGGAGCAGAGGAGGTGAGGCCTGTCCAGGGGTGCAGAGGAGGCAAGGCCTGTCCAGAGGAGGGGCAGAGGAGGAGAGGCCTGTCCAGAGGTGCAGAGGAAGAGAGGCCTGCCCAGGGGGCAGAGGAGGTGAGGCCTGTCCAGAGGAGCAGAGGAGGTGAGGCCTGTCCAGGGGAGCAGTGTCTCTCTTCGGGGCCTGTGCATAGCGCCCCGAGGCTCAGGGTGGAGTCAGAGGCGCTGTATGGGGTGGAATGAACTCTGGGCTCCTCTGTCCTGAATGAGAATCCTTCACCAAGAGGCCTGTCCAGAGGAGGGGCAGAGGAGGAGAGGCCTATCCAGAGGAAGAAGAGGAAGACAGGCCTGTCCAGGGGTGCAGAGGAGGAGAGGCCTGTCCAGGGATGCAGAGGAGGTGAGGCTTGTCCAGGGAGTGGCAGAGGAGGTGAGGCCAGTCCAGGGGGCAGAGGAGGTGAGGCCTGTCCAGGGGTATAGAGGAGGTGAGGCCTGTCCAGGGGTGCAGCGGAGGTGAAACCTGTCCAGGGGTGCAGAGGAGGAGAGGCCTGTCCAGGGGTATTGAGGAGGTGAGGCCTGTCCAGGGGTGCAGAGGAGGAGAGGCCTGTCAAGGGGTGCAGAGGAGGTGAGGCCTGTCCAGGGGTGCAGAGGAGGAGAGGCCTGTCCAGGGGTGCAGAGGAGGAGGGGCCTGTCCAGAGGCTTGAGGAGGTGAGGCCTGTCCAGTGGGGCAGAGGAGGAGAGTCCTGTCAAGGGGTGCAGAGGAGGTGAGGCCTGTCCAGGGGTGCAGAGGAGGAGAGGCCTGTCCAGGGGTGCAGAGGAGGAGGGGCCTGTCCAGAGGCTTGAGGAGGTGAGGCCTGTCCAGGGGGGCAGAGGAGGTGAGGCTTGTCCAAGAGTGCAGAGGAGGTGAGGCCTGTCCAGTGAGTGCACAGGAGGTGAGACCTGTCTAGGGGAGCAAAGGAGGTGAGGCCTGTCCAGGGATGCATGCAGAGAAGGAGAGGCCTGTCTAGGGGTGCCGAGGAGGAGAGGCTTGTCCAGGGGTGCAGCAGATGCGAGGCCTGTCCAGGGGTGCAGAGGAGGTGAGGCCTGTCCAGGGGTGCAGAGGAGGCGAGGCCTGTCCAGGGGTGCAGAGGAGGCAAGGCCTGTCCAGGGGTGCAGGGAGGAAAGGCCTGTCCAAGGGGCAGAGGAGGAGAGGCCTGTCCGGGGAGCAGAGGAGGTGAGGCCTGTCCAGTGGTGCAGAGGAGGTGAGGCCTATCCAGGGGAGCAGTGTCTCTCTTCGGGGGACTATGCATAGCGCCGCCAGGCTCAGGGCGGAGTGAGAGGCGCTGTATGGGGTGGAATGAAGTCTGGGCTCCTCTGTCCTTAATGAGAATCCTTCACCGAGAGCTCCTGGGAGAAGCACTGAGAAGCCTGTCCAGGGGTGCAGAGGATTTGAGGCCTGTCCAGGGGGCAGAGGAGGAAAGGCCTGTCCAGGGGTGCAAAGGAGGTGAGGCTTGTCCGGAGGTACAGAGGAGGAGAGGCATGTCCAGGGGTACAGAGGAGGTGAGGCCTGTCCAGGGGTGCAGAGGAGGTGAGGCTTGTCCAGGGAGTGGCAGAGGAGGTGAGGCCAGTCCAGGGGGCAGAGGAGGTGAGGCCTGTCCAGGGGTATAGAGGAGGTGAGGCCTGTCCAGGGGTGCAGCGGAAGTGAAACCTGTCCAGGGGTGCAGAGGAGGAGAGGCCTGTCCAGGGGTATTGAGGAGGTGAGGCCTGTCCAGGGGTGCAGAGGAGGAGAGGCCTGTCAAGGGGTGCAGAGGAGGTGAGGCCTGTCCAGGGGTGCAGAGGAGGAGAGGCCTGTCCAGGGGTGCAGAGGAGGAGGGGCCTGTCCAGAGGCTTGAGGAGGTGAGGCCTGTCCAGGGGGGCAGAGGAGGAGAGTCCTGTCAAGGGGTGCAGAGGAGGTGAGGCCTGTCCAGGGGTGCAGAGGAGGAGAGGCCTGTCCAGGGGTGCAGAGGAGGAGGGGCCTGTCCAGAGGCTTGAGGAGGTGAGGCCTGTCCAGGGGGGCAGAGGAGGAGAGTCCTGTCAAGGGGTGCAGAGGAGGAGAGGCCTGTCCAGGGGTGCAGAGGAGGAGGGGCCTGTCCAGAGGCTTGAGGAGGTGAGGCCTGTCCAGGGGGGCAGAGGAGGTGAGGCTTGTCCAAGGGTGCAGAGGAGGTGAGGCCTGTCCAGTGAGTGCACAGGAGGTGAGACCTGTCTAGGGGAGCAAAGGAGGTGAGGCCTGTCCAGGGGTGCAGAGGAGGTGAGGCCTGTCCTGGGGGTACAGAGGTGGTGAGACCTGTCCAGGGGGTGCAGAGGAGGAAAGGCCTGTCCAGGGGGTGCAGAGGAGGAGAGACCTGTCCAGGGATGCAGAGGAGGTGAGGCCTGTCCAGGGATGCAGAGGATGTGAGGCCTGTCCAGGGGTGCAGAGGAGGTGAGGCCTATCCGGGGTGCAGAGGAGGTGAGGCCTGTCCTGGGGGGTACAGCAGATGTGAGGCTTGTCCAAAGGGTACAAAGGAGGTGAGGCATGACATTTTTAGGGGGGTTGCAAAGAAGGTGAAGCCTGTCCAAGAGGTGCAGTGGAGGTGAAGCCGCCCCAGGGGGAGGATAGGAGGTGGCCTGTCCAGGGGGAGTACATGAGGTGAAGCCTGTCCAGGGGTGCAGAGGTGATGAGGCCTGCGAATCTGATGCAGAAGAGTTGAGGCCTGTTCCGCGTGGGTGCAGAGGAGGTGTGGCCTGTCCAGGGGTGGAGAGGAGGTGATGCCTGTCCTGAAGGGTGCAGAGGAGATGCCTGTCCAGGGGGAGCAGAAGAGGTGAGGCCTGTCCTGGGCGTGCAGAGGAGGTGAGGCCTGTCCAGGTGCATGCAGAGGAGGTGAGGCCTGTCCTGGGTGCAGAGGAGGTGAGGCCTGTCCAGAGGAGGGGCAGAGGAGGAGAGGCCTGTCCAGGGGTGAAGAGGAGGAAAGGCCTGTCCAGGGGAGCAGAGGAGGTGAGGCCTGTCCAGGGGAGAAGTGTCTCTCTTTGGGGCCTATGCATCGCGCCCTGAGGCTCAGGGCGGAGTCAGAGGCTCTGTATGGGGTGGAAGGAACTCTGGGCTCCTCTGTCCTTAATGAGAATCCTTCACCGAGAGGCCTGTCCAGAGGAGGGGCAGAGGAGGAGAGGCCTGTCCAGAGGAAGAAGAGGAAGAGAGGCCTGTCCAGTGGTGCAGAGGAGGTGAGGCTTGTCCAGGGAGTGGCAGAGGAGATGAGGCCTGTCCAGGGGGCAGATGAGGAGAGGCCTGTCCAGGAGATTTGGAGGAGCTGAGGCCTGTCCAGGGGTGCAGAGGAGGAGAGGCCTGTCTAGGGGTGCAGAGGAGGTGAGGCCTGTCCAGGGGTGCAAAGGAGGTGAGGCCTGTTCAGGGCTGCAGAGGAGGAGAGGCCTGTCCAGGGGTGCAGAGGAGGAGAGACCTGTCCAGGGGTACAGAGGAGCTGAGACCTGTCCAGGGGTGCAGAGGAGGTGAGGCCTTTCCAGGGGTGCAAAGGAGGAGAGGCCTGTCCAGGGGTGCAGAGAAGATGAGGTCTGTACAGGGGTGCAGAGGAGGTGAGGCCTGTCCAGAGGTGCAGAGGAGTAGAGGCCTGTCCAGGGGTCAGAGGAGGAGAGTCCTGTCCAGGGGTGCAGAGGAGGAGAGGCCTGTTCAAAGGTGCGGAGGAGGAGAGGCCTGTCCAGGGGTACAGAGGAGCTGAGGCCTGTCCAGGGGTGCAGAGGAGGTGAGGCCTGTCCAGGGGTGCAAAGGAGGTGAGGCGTGTCCAGGGGTGCAGAGGAAGTGTGGCCTGTCCAGGGGTGCAGAGAAGGAGAGGCCTGTCCAGGGGTGCAGAGGAGGTGAGGCCTGTCCAGTGGTGCAAAGGAGGTGAAGCCTGTCCAGGGCTGCAGAGGAGGAGAGGCCTGTCCAGGGGTCAGAGGAGGAGAGGCCTATCCAGGGGTGCAGAGGAGTAGAGGCCTGTTCAGGAGTGCAGACGAAGAGAGGCCTGTCCAGGGGTGCAGAGGAGGTTAGGCCTGTCCAGAGAACTGTCCAGGGGTGCAGAGGAGAGGCCTGTCCAGAGGTCAGAGGAGGAGAGGCCTGTCCAGGGGTGCTGAGGAGGAGAGGCCTGTCCAAAGGTGCAGAGGAGGGGAGGCCTGTCCAGGGGTGCAGAGGAGGAGAGGCCTGTCCAGGAGTACAGAGGAGGTGAGGCTGTCCAGGTGTGCAGGGGAGGTGAGGCCTGTCCGTGGAAGCAGTGTCTCTCTGGGGCCTGTGCATAGCACCCCGAGGCTCAGAGGGGCGCTGAATGGGGTGGAATAAACTCTGGGCTCCTCTGTCCTTAATGAGAATCCTTCACCAAGAGGCCTGTCCAAGGGTGCAGAGGAGGAGAGGCCTGTCCAGGGGTGCAGAGGAGGTGAGGCATGTCCAGGGGTGCAGAGGAGAGGTCTGTCCAGGGGTGCAGAGGAGCTGAGGCCGGTCCAGGGGTGCAGAGGAGGGGAGGCTTGTCCAGGGGGAGGAGAGGAGGTGAAGCCTGTCCAGTGGTGCAGAGGAGGTGAGGTCTGTCCAGGGGTGTAGGCATAGAGGCCTGTTATGGCAACTATCAAACATGACAACTCTGATCCTCTCAGATAGATACACAGAATAAACGGTTGGGATGTTTTCAATATGTATTTTATGAACAGTTGTTTTTCTAGTGTAAAATAAATGTGCTGAGACAATCAATAGAGAGTAGAGGATATACATAACTAGAAGCACTAGAAATATAAAAGGATGATAGATTTCTACCATTCTGCTAAAATAATGAATGCATACCAGCATATAAATACATTACAGTAAAATGCGTACTCCAACGATGTAATCCTAGCTAGATGTACCTAAGTGTACCAAGCATGTATGTTGGTGTTAAGCCAAGAATCCTCCTAGGATAAATCAAACCCCATTACCTGGGACCCCCGTTATGGTCTCGAACTGGACAACCCGCAAGGGATGTTCAGACCACTGCGAGCTGGAGTGTCTGCATGCAGGAACTTCAGCATCTCACGTTAGTGTATCGGCATGGAAGTCCTGATCTCCTCTCTCTTAACTCAATAAGATGTGCTGTATTTATACAAAAATTATCTAGTGTTTCTTTGTCCCCTGTCCCTTTTATTAGCCATTTTTGGATTTGAGCATGACGTAGGGGATGAACCTTGTACATAGATATTATGCAGGTGGTGTAGCTTCTACCTGGTTTCCAAGAACCCTCATGAATATTCATTCATACTGTCCATTGATGAAGTTATAGGAGGCTATTGTTCAGGGAAAAACTTGAACTTGAACTAGGTAAAGGTTCAATCCTAAAAGGTGAAAGTATATGATATTACCCGGACCTATATATGGGTACCTATATGGAACATAACAGGTCCTCACCAGGCCACGGTTCACATCCTGGTCCTCACAAGGCCCTGGTCCATCAGGCCCCAGGTCATGTCCTGGTCCACCAGGCCCGGCTCACGACCTGGTCCACCAGGCCCGGCTCAAGTCCTGGTCCTCACAAGGCCCTGGTTCACGTCCTGGTCCACCAGACCCCGGCTCACGTCCTGGTCCTCACAAGGCCCTGGCTCACGTCCTGGTCCTCGCAAGGCCCGAGCTCACGTACTGGTCCACCAGGCTCCAGCTCACGTCCTGGTCCTCACAAGGCGCCGGTTCACATCCTGGTCCTCACAAGCCCCAGGCTCATGTCCTGGTCCTCACAATGCCCAAGCTCATGTCCTGGTCCTCACAATGCCCTGGCTCACATCCTGAGCTTCACAAGCCCCTGGCTCATGTCCTGGTCCATACCAGGCACTTATCACATCCTCATCCTCACTAGACTCCGGCTTACGTCCAGGTCCTCCCCAGGCCAAGCATAAGAGGGAGATCAATTGGTTGTTGGCCCACAATGCCACCTCAAACAGGAAGCACCATATGCAAATCAGCTTTAGACTCCTTCCAATAGAAGCAGTCCAGCCTGAAGAGCCAATGCAGATCTTTTCTGAACCGGAACTCAACCAACCCAAGACCGGTTTCAGCCTATCTGGGTCCTGACTGTAGGGTGCGGCTTCATTCCAGTGGTGCAGCGAGCACTGAACCCACATCTGGGTCCTGACTGTAGGGTGCGGCTTCATTTCAGTGGTGCAGCGAGCACGGGACCCACATCTGGGTCCTGACTGTAGGGTGCGGCTTGATTCCAGCATTGCAGCGAGCACGGGACCCACATCTGGGCTCTGACTGTAGAGTGCGGCTTCATTCCAGTGATGCAGCGAGCACGTGACCCACATCTGGGTCCTGACTGTAGGGTGCGGCTTCATTCCAGTGGTGCAGCGAGCACTGAACCCACATCTGGGTCCTGACTGGAGGGTGCGGCTTGATTCCAGCATTGCAGCGAGCACGGGACCCACATCTGGGCACACCTGGCATATTTATGAATACGGAAAATGATGGGTGGAACGTTTGAGTTCATCTCTGCCACTGGTAATTACTCTGGGACACATCCAAGCCCAACCTTCTTGTTCTTGCCCTCCGTTGCACCTCAGCATGCAGCCGATTTAAGATCCACAAAGGCAGCATAAAGGCTACCCTTGTTCAAGACCACAGTCTTCCAGTAGAGCATAATAAAACGAAATACCTGATCAATGGTACTAGTACACACCATAAAGCCTGCCTGTAGAGGAGATAAGCTATCTGTCTCTCCCACCCAATCCTTCAGTTTGTTCAAAACTAGATGCAGAATTATCTTTTAGAGTGAGTCTCTCAGGCTGATAAGCCCGTAGTTGCCTGGCAGGGATTTATCCCCCTTTTTAAAAACGGGGATAATCTCCGCCCCTTTCCACGAATCAGTAACTGGGGCACCCTGCGCAATTGCGTTAGCCACCATCGCGTTGTAGTGGCACCATTTAGATTTTTCATACAGAAATATGTCCGGCAGAATGCCATCTGGGCCCGGTGCTTTACCTTCTGTTACTGCCCCCAGGGCCAGACTAACTTCAGCATCTTCAAAAACTGTGCCTGTGTAGTACCGGCACGGGGGCTTCTCTTCCGTCCCTTCCCCTGAGCTACGTGCATATTGAGGCTTAAAGTGAGTGACCCAATGCTCCTGTGAAACGTGGTTTTGCGTCTGGGTTGGCAGACCACCCCTGTCCCACTTAGCTATGTTCCAAAACTGTTTGGGATTTTTGTTTACGCATTCTAATTTGAGTTCCTGACATCTATTCTCATCCCAGGATATTTTTGCCTTAACTTGTTCTCTTCGGTAATTATACCTTAGTTGCCGTACAGCACTGGGATTTCACTCTTTAATTGCAGCTCCTAGTTGTCTACGCACCTCTTTACATTCCATATTGAGCCACTGTGGGCCTTTCCTAGGATAGACTCCCTTGGCCTTATGGCATCCAATGAAATAAGTGCGTAGCTTGGCAAAAAAGCTAACATGGGTACCGATCACCGGGTCAGGAGCAGCTGAGTTTAGCATGCATACATCCAACTCTGAAATCGCCCCTTCAACGTCTAGGGATATTGAAGCTAAAGCTTCGGGGTGCTTGAGTATATTTGCCCATTTTAGGCGTCTCATGTCGTTTGATGGAACCACATCCTTGTGAGCAAATTACTCTCTGATCGCGTGTGTTCCCGTTGTGGTAACAAACCAAGAGTTGCACACAGGGGGTTGTGGTCACTCTCTGGCCACTCTCTTACTACCATATCCCTTAAGTGATGCCACAGTCGCAGATTGATTAATAAGTAGTCTATGCGACTAGCACAACTGCCATTGTTGAAAGTATTTGCTCCATGCTTATCGGGTGTGGATCTGACATTCGCCGCCCGTGGTCCCTTCTCTTGATAAGTGGCATTGATTTGGATTGCCATGTCAGACCATTTTTTAATTGGTGGCAGTTCTAACTTTAAGATCCCCCATTGCTCATCAGCATCTGCAATAAAATCACAATATTGTATTGTATTTTATTGTAATTGCATTTGTATAGCGCTTACTACCCTTGATGAGGCGTCAAAGCGCTTTTTCAGTGAGTAGCAAGCTACTCCGGGATCTAGTGAGGATTAGTGTTAAATTAGTATAGTAAAACATGCAAGTAACTTTTAAGTGGTGGATATGTTAGTCAGTTATTTGGATTCGGAAGGATAGCAGAAGGATAGAAGAGGAAAGAAGGTTTGTATTTATATAGCGCTTCTAACCCCTGATGGGGGTGTTGAAGCGCTTTTTTTGGCGGGTAGCATGCTATTCCGGAAACCCATAAAGGATTAGTGGTGAATTAGTATGGTGAAACATGAAAGTAATTTGAGTGGTGGATATTAATCAGTTATTTGGAGTGTGAAGGATAGCGGAGGGATAATTTGAATTTGAATTTAAAGGTATTTGTTGAGCGCGCATACACCAGGCGGTTTCATGGCGCTATTGAGGAGGACGGTTCCTGGGTTGGATGGGGAGATAATTTAGGTTTTAAAAGCCTGTGAAAACAGAAAGGTTTTCAGAGTGCTACGGAACTCCAGATAGGAGGTTTCAGATCTCATAGCGAGAGGAAGAGAGTTCTAAAATTGTGGAGCGAGGACGGAGAAATTGGAACCTCCCATTCTGCTCTTAATGATTTTCTGGGTACCACCAAGAGGGACAGAGAGGAGGAGCTCAGCTGTCTACTGGGGGTGTAAGGTTTGATTTTGGAGTTGATGAACTCAGGGGCTGTTCCTGCGAGAGCCTGGAAGGTGATGCATCCTATCTTGAAGAGGGCCCTTTGTCTAATAGGGAGCCAGTGAAGGGATCTTAGGAGGGGAGTGGTATGGTTAGATTTAGGTAGGCCAAAGGCTAAGCGGGCAGCTTGGTTTTGCACCAATTGGAGCCGTCGGATGGCATACGCAGGAGCACCATTATACAGGACGTTCCCGTAGTCGAGACGGGAAAGGACCATAGCCATCAGGATCAATTTAAGACTAAGACCAGAGAAGGAAAAAAAAAACGTGAGATCTTCCGGATAGTGCGCAATGTATAAAAACAAGAGGAAACCACTGTGCTAATCTGAGAGTGTAGAGTGAGTTGTTGGTTGAGGGTTATTCCCAGTGTCTTAACAGAGAGAGAAGGAGAAGGGGGGGAACCAAAAGAGAGGGGCCAAAAGATAGGAGACCAAGGGTTAAGTTTGCCGCCAATGAGAAGAAGTTTGGTCTTATCAGGGTTGAGCTTAAGATGGTTAAAGCTCATCCAATCCCTGATAAAGACCATCACCGACTGAAAGTTATGGATAGAATCAGAAGAGTTCGAGAGGTTGAAGATGAGCTGGAGGTCATCGGCGTAATTAAACACCGTGACTTCCATCCTTTATAAGGCCGAAATAAGCAGGAAGATATACAAATTAAAAAGAAGAGGAGAAAGAGAAGATCCCTGAGGGACACCACACTGCCCTTTGCGGGCTTGGGAAGAAAAATTTGCCAGATGGACTGCCTGTGCCCGGTCGCTCAGAAATGAGCCGAGCCAGGCTAGGGCTGAGCCTCCAATGCCAGCCGCCTCGACACGGGAAAGGAGGATGGTGTGGTCCACCGTGTCGAAGGCGGCCGACAAGTCAAGAAGAACCAGTGCCTGTGGGAGGTTAGCGTCTAGCCCCTCTCTAAGTGTGTCTAAAACCGAGACCACCACTTTTTCGGTGGAGTAGAGAGGGCGGAACCCTGCTTGGCAAGAGGCGAGATATCCGCTGTTCTCGATGAAAGAGCTGAGGGCTTTGGTGACATAGCGTTCGAAGACCGTGGCCAGGTAGGGGAGGAGGGAAATGGGCCGATAGTTAGCTAGCGTTGTTGGATCTGCGCCCGTTTTTTTTAGAATTGGGATGATAGTGGCGGATTTGTGGCAAGGGGGAACAATTCCTGACTTAAGGGTGTCGTTGAGGAAGGTAAGGGCTGGGAGAGGGCAGGTAAGGAAAATGTCGCGCAGGATGTAAGCT
This sequence comes from Lissotriton helveticus, assembly GCF_964261635.1. Classification (NCBI taxonomy): domain Eukaryota; kingdom Metazoa; phylum Chordata; class Amphibia; order Caudata; family Salamandridae; genus Lissotriton; species Lissotriton helveticus. The sequence continues at coordinate 4,781,586 of NW_027611649.1, read as the reverse complement.
GGGCAGATGTCCGCAGGAGAACCAGATTTGACTCAAAGGAGTAAAGACACAAAGGTTTCTCTAGACAGGGGGGCTATTTGATCAAGTTGGTAGGTATTGGGTGGCAAGTCGGGGTTGACAAAATGTGAGGAAGGAGAGGGAATGTTAGCCTTAATATCTGCAATTTTATTGGTAAAAAAGTTGTTCAACGAGTCGCACAAGGACTGGGAGGGTACCGGCTTGGAGGTGGTCCTATCGGAAGAGGCCAATTCGGAGACTGTGGCGAAGATTTCTCTTGGTTGGTTCTCTGCCCGTAAGATTTTATTTGAAAAATAGCTGGTTTTAGCTACTAGGATGGCTTTCTTGTACTCAGCATGGATGGAGGAGTACAATGATTTTGAGGCGGTACAGTAGGTGCGTCTCCAGGCGCGTTCTGCACGGCGGACAGCAAGTTTTTTTTCCTTAAGTTCAGGGCTGAACCATTTATTGACGTCATGAGCACGTCTAATCCCAATACGTCTCAGAGGGGCCACTTGATCGCAAGCATTGGACAGCCATTTGTTTAGAGTTTCAGCTTGAGACAGTGTGGCTTGGTCCTCTATGTCCGGACAAGTGGTAATAAGGAGGAGCAGAGTGATGGGATGTCAACTTTGCTCCAGATGCGAGCCCAAGTGTTTTTGGGCAATGAGGGTTTTGTGGACAGACTTAAATTCAGGGAGAAGGATATCCAATGGTGGTCGGACCACAGACAGGGGGTCACAGTGGGAGCAAGGAGGGGGATATTAAGGGACCAAACTTGGTCCAAGGTATGACCCTGGACATGGGTAGGGGTGTGAATGTGAGATATAAAGTTCAAGCTCTGGAGAGATTCCGTAAAATCTCTGGAGGGGGCATCTTCAGCGGGGTCGGATGGCCAGAAATTAAAATCACCAAGTACCAGGACCGCCGAGTTGTTCACAGCTAATGTAGCTAGCAGGTCTTGGAAAGCTGGTAGAAAGTGCTGCATGTATTTGGGAGGGCGATACATCACGACACACGTAATGGGGGTCTGGAAAGAGTTGGAGCGTACAACTAGATGGTCCACTGCTGGGATTGTAGGGGAGGGTAAGACTTGGAAGTGTAGGTCAGAACGGATAATTAGAGCCACTCCCCCCCTGCTTTGCCAGGGGGTCGGTCTGCTCGAAGGGCATAGTAGGACGATGGCAGGGCCGCAAGCAAATCGGGCAGGGAGTCCTGGCAGAACCAGGTTTCCGTGAGAAATAGTAGGTTGGGTTTCTGAGTGTCCAGGAAAGTAAACAGGTCGAGGTGGTGTTTGACAGCCGACCGAGTGTTTAATAAAAAGGCAGAGATGGTAGATGTATCAGTGATTTGAGGGCAGGTCAGAGGATGGACTGCTGGCAGCCGGTTAGAAGAGGTTGGAGAATAGGGATGGGGGTTTAGGATCCCAGCGTCCATGATGTGACCCAGTGCTACCTGTTTGAGGTCCCAAGGGCCTTGGTATGCGCACAGAGTTTCGGGAAGATAAGAAACAAAATGGGCATAGTGCTGTGCCCCTTGCCCCGTTCGGCCGCGGAGGGGCGCAGACGGGCTTGCCTTAGGCGCGCCTTCACAGCGCTGACGGCGCGCCCGTTGCGCTCGTCCGCTGCGCGTCCAAAATAAGCACATTTTTTTATAGGGTGAGGAGGTAGGCGTGGCCTCACGTCAGTGGGCGTGGCCTGTGGGAGTGATGACGGCGATGACTGAGAAATCCCTACCCGTGGCAGCGCTTACATCTGCTGCACGGAGTTTAGCCAGATGGAATTTTAATTGAAAGTGCCCAGAAAGCATCAAACATGCAGGTAAAAGAAAAGAAAATAACAATTCTAAAATCGTAAATGTCTCTCCCGGCTTCCGCCTCAGGAGTCGATATCCTAGAAGGGAAAGAAAGGTTTGCATTCATATAGTGCCTGTTACCCCTGATGGGGTGTTAAAGCGCTTTTCTGGCGAGTAGCAGGCTACTTAGGAACCCATAAAGGATTAGTGTTGAAAATTAGTATAGTGAAATATGAAGTCATTTGAGTGGTGGATATGTTAGTCAGTTATTTGGATTGAGAAGGGTTGGGGAGAGGTAAAAAAGGAAAAAAGGTTTGCATTTATATAGCGCTTGTAAGCCTGATGAGGTGTTGAAACGCTTTAATGGCCAGTAGTACGCTACTCTGGAACCCATAAAGGATTAGTGGTGAATTAATATGTTGGACTATGGAATTAGAGAAGTGAACATGTTAGTCTGTTATTTTGATTGAAAAGGATAGTGGAGGGATAGAAAAGTGAAGGATTTCTTTTTTTAGGTCATAGCAGTAGGAGGAGGCTTTTGGACGAGTAAAAAGTGTTTTTGGAGGGGAAGAGTCAGAGGGGAGATTTAAAAAGGTTTCTTTTGGGGGATCGGTATAGTAAAAGAGGTGTCTGTTGATACAAGGTGGGATAGAGTAGGAGAGAGGATTATTTTGTGAAACATAGTGGTATGGGGTTTGGGATAAAAGAAAGTGGGTGTAGAGGATATATTGATAGATATATAGGGTGAGACATAGGGTAGTGAATTGGAAAGAGTAGTAGAAAGAAGTTTGAAATGAGTCAGAAAGTTGGGCTAGAAGATATATTGAGAGAAGTATAGGCTGAGAAATAGGGTAGTGCATTGGATATGCTAAATTAGAAGAAAGTGATAAATATATAGATACATAAGTACATTGAAAGTATATAGACACATAAAGGAAGTAAGTATATGCAGATTAAAGATATTGATAGAGGTACAGGATGAGAAATAGGGTAGTGCATTGGATATGCTTTTTAAGGAGAAAAGTAACAGACACATAGATCCAAGTACGTGGAGGTACATAGATGCACAATGGAAGCAAGTACATGTAGACCAAAGATGATTTTTGTCTTTTTTGTTGTTCTATAACATAAGTATTGTACATGTTTATACAAAGCAATACACAAAGATAGGCACATATCTATAGTGAAAATAAATGTATATATACAGAGTGACAAATACGTAGGGTGGGTATTAATGAATGGCCAGCATTCCTGGCACTGGTCCCGGCCAGTCTCTAACAGGTTTAAACAGGCACTCGCCCATGTCCTCTCCACCCTTAGCTCCGACTCCCAAGTGGCGATGCCCTAAGCCTTGGCTGTTTATAGCCCTAGTAGTCAGGTGACCCCTTCAGCCATTGGGAACCCTAGCCCAAACACTATCCAATCACAACACTAACCCTAAACTCTAGAACCAATTGGAGACCAGGACCTTACAGCCAATCATGACCGTAGTCCAAGCACCCAATCAGTTTAGAAAACCCTGATCTCTACGTCCAATAGAGGCCCTAGCCCTACCAGTAGTCTCAACCCTAGTCCAAGCAACAAATGGCACAGGAAGCCCTAGTTCCTATTTTCAATAGAAAGCCTAACCCTACTCTTAGTCCCACACCTAGTCCAGGAACCAATCACACCAGAAGCTCTAATCGCTACTTCCAATTAAATGCCTAACCCTAGCCCTAGTCCCGCCCTAGTCCCAACAACCAATAACACAGGAAGCCCTAGTCCCTACTTCCAATAGAATTCCTAACCCTAGCCCCAACCCTACATTGATTGAATCACAGACCCAGAAACCAATCAGAACCCTCAAATACCCAACCAATGAAGACACTAACCCTAATCCAATAGAAACATCAGAGACAACCACCAATCAGTGTACACATGTACCAAACATTATCAGACTATATTAGGTCCCAGATACCTCAGACAAGGTAAATGTAAATGTGGGTATACTTGTAAAGCGCACTGTGACTCCAAGGAGTATCCTGGCGCTGAAGACCGCTGGGGAACCCGTCCTGGTTTTCCCTGTGAGATGGTCCCTTTCTGGGTATCTCCAAGGTGAAACCAGGCATCCCCGGCGTCTGTGGGGGGCCGTTGTAGAGATGAGGCAAGCTTAATGCCCAGAGTTGCCGAGTGTGATCCCTGATTAGAGTAGGCACCGAGGCGAGAATTATCGAGTCCGTTTTGACCCTGGTCCACAACCCTGCCGCGTCGGGAATTGAACCCTGGTCCCGGACCATTCTCTGCTTACAGGTCAGCCGCCTCTAACCAGTGAGCCACACCACTCCACAAGGTTTGCTGGCCAGGGAGTTAGAAGCTGCTCCTCTATTCAGAAATCTCCTAGGAGACAGACAGGCTCAATCCACTCTTTGTACTTCTGCAGGTAAGGCCCTAACAAACTTGTCCTCTAACAACACTATTTGTATAAAACTTTACTCCCTCTCCTGGCCAAAAAACGAAGTGCACAGTCCCTATTAAACACAGTTTAAACATCTTACGGCAGATTACTGCTGTCTCATGGGGGAAGGAGGGCTGGTTTCACTTACTTGTTATCACAAAATGGTCACTGGGGGTGCACTGCTTAACATGCTGGTCTTAGCACAGAGCAAAGGAGACATTTGGAGGGAAAAACTGATAGTCGCGGAGAATAAGAGGGAAAAACTACAGAGTTTGGACTGCAAATCCCACACTTGAACAGTTAAATACTTCCAGTCACAGGCAGGAAAAACCACAAGCATTGAGGGACACCTGGTTTACAAGCACCCTCACAGACATGCTGGATCTGCCTATGTCGAGCGGATCGGTCACAAGATACTAAAGAACACTACAAGATGACATGCCAAAAATTATTTTGATGGTGAGGGGGAAATGAGGAAGGGACTATAGTTGTAATTCACAGATACAAGTGGGACACTGCCCTCAAACATATTATGATTTCACTGCATTAATGGCACATTCAAAATGATACACATGACTGACCCGGGAAAGACAAATATGTGGCAAAAACATGCTTTGGCATGGGCTATGTTCTTCTATACAGTATGGTCATGTCCACGGATAATGAAGTACTGGGAGAACGCATCTGACAGCTAAATAAAACAGACCTGTTGATTTCATAACGTAGCTTCCAAACAAAACGAAATCCTGCCTTTTTTATTCGGGAACTTGTATTTTGTGCCCTAATATAAGAGGGTATAACTTTTATGTGATAAATATACTTTATTTTGGGGTATCGGAAACGCAAAATCTGTTGATTACTCATCTGAAGCAAAACACAAGCCGTTGAATGAATTACATTATTTATTTAACTTGACTCCCCAAGCCAAGAGACAAATACACTGTGTAGAAAAAGGGTTAGGCAGATCAGGTCGATTACCCCTTTTCAAGGTTTGCCCGGCGTTAGCCGCCTCTCACCCAACTCACGGTTACCAAATAAAGAGGCAGGCGCTGGAGACTGGAAGGCAGGAAACAGGAGTTTATTCCGACGGAGCAGAACACGTCAAATCAGACAACAGGGTATCTTCTCGAGGTGCTCTAGACGCATCCTTGAGGCCTGGCCTCTTATACACAGGTTTATTGCTTTATTACATGAAACACATTCTTGTCAATACTTTGATGTACGGAAAGACATCCTCGGAATTCTCACTTTGGGCCTGTTCCCACACATTTACAGTAGAAGTCCCCTCCCCGGTCACAGTAGGTGATGACTATCCCACACCAGGCCATTCCGTCGATTCCCGGAATGTGTGTCTGATCGGATCTCATGGGGTGGAGGGGGCTTTGATCAGTCAGAGATCCTTTGAATCGGGGCAGCTGCTTACTGTAAGGGGGCCAATAAATGGTATCCGCAGGGCCAGGTGGCGCCCTGGGAACGGGCAGGAAGATTGGGCACAGAGGAAGGGGGTTCATCAAAGGATGGGGAGGTGTTGTCCGGGAGCGGAATGCATATCCGAAGCAGAGTAGCGCTGGAGGGGAGTTTTATGGTTCAGGTATGAGAGAGCGGGGGCTCTCAGCGCGCGGGGGATGCTTGCGAGGTCAGAGGGAGAGACGTGCTAGCTAGCGGCGCTGGGCAGGGAAACCATGGTTTTCAAAATGGCTGCCACTGACGCGCACGAAGGTGCCTAAAAAGGGGCAAGATGGTGTGGCCATTGTTTCATGATTTTTACTTTACGCTCAACAGTGGCCATGGTGAACAGAAATGAACGCCGCTTATGTATACCGATTTTAGTCATTTTCCACAGTCCCCAGTTTTTATCATAAGTTAGTCAATTTCTGTTCATGTCTGAGGTAAGGGCGTACAAGCTGACATTTAGTTATACTAATAAGGGAAGTATGTGGCTGGGCTGTCTATTGAGGTCTTTGGTAGCCCATATGCATTACGGGTAGATGGAAATAATCCTACTATCAATGCTGACAGAATCGTACATAACCATATGTAGTCAAATGCGATAGGCGAGGAAGCAGTGCATACAAAATTACATTAGCTGTGTCATACGCTAGACATTGGAGACGGGGACATTATTTAGACGATGTAGGAAATTCGTTCGAATACAAACATGATGTCATACAAGAAAATGTTCTGGCAGAATAAGGGCTATTATCACTTGAGGTCTGGGCTCCATGGAGATCAAAACTAGACAGTATGTTCATGTGCATAACTGGTGTTCCACAATCATCAAGATACAGAGTTAACGTCTTCTTAGTTATCCATGTACAGTTGGAAGTGACCGATGTAATTTTTTGAAAGCTCAATTGGGTGATAATCAGTACAAGTGGTTGGGGGAGAAATTCAAATTAATACAAGTGTCAGTCAAGGGGTGGCAATGTTCAAAAAGGGTTCGTCCTTCCAGTGTCTTATTACAGCAAACCATCACTGGTAGGCTCTCATCGTTCTTCTTCTTTCGTTGGCACTGTTGAGCACCGGCGGTGGAGCTATGCGTCCAGCTCTAATTCGGGTTTCGCGTTGCAGGGTGTGGCCACTCTTTGCTCTCGGACCACAGACCTGGCTGTCCTGTTCCCTAACTAATCTATCATAGGTACCTTAGGTGGGATACCCGCATTCCGTTCTTCTTTCGTGACAAACCCTACTCTATCTTTGTGCTGTGCTTCTTCTTCAAGTCAAGTTAAAAAAAACTCCGTATGGAAAAAAGGGGCGATGGGGGGCGTGCTTTGGGAGGCCGAGGGAAGAGAGGGTGGAGTGGGATCAGATCTGAAACGGACCAAGGAGGGCAGAAATTTCAAGCAAGTGGGCCCACCAATCCGGCACAATGGGCTGGGACTTCCGGCACGAGCTCATCAACATGCAGGGGCTTTCTGGACAGCCCTTCTTTCCTTCACTTTCCACGTTGAGAATGGTGCCTCGTCCCGCAACTCTTTGCTCTGTGGCTCCACCTTGGTCGAGGTCATAGATATTCCCCGATCTGCAGCCAGGCTGTGCGTCACGTCCGGCCCCTCTCCTCCGACGACTGCACGTTATGGTGAGGCCTTCCAACATCTAGCAAATGATGATCCAAGCTGAGGTAAAGGAGGGGTGTCAGTCGGACGTGTAATGATACAATTCTGATTTTCCTACGAGGATGGAAGAAGAAGGGGTAAATCTAAAACATAACAATATCCATAATTTCTGGGCTGAGGGGGATTTGGGATGAACCCCAACCCGGGGTACTCTTGACTTCTCTTATTTAGTCAGCACGTAAATTGACTCACTGGTGGGCATTATTTTGGGTGTACATTTGGGATATCGGTTCGGGTCCGAGGTACTACGATAACCCTTCAAGTTTCTGGTGTAGGCCACTCTCCCATTCACTAGCTCCAGAGAGGGAGAGAGTCGTTCCTAGGTAAGGTAAGTGCTATATTCTTTGTCGTCCTTCACATGCAGGTACCATGTTCGGGCTTATTTTTCTTATTCCATTAACCGTTCGATCAACACCTCCGTCATACAAAAAGCATTTGTCATGTATTCCTATAGGTTCTGAATCGATCCCCCTATTCCTGACCCTATTCTAGTTAAACAAACCAACAAGTTAACTAGCAGTCAGCCCATGAGGCAGAAAACCCCCATGATGCAGATACCGTTATCTGACGCAGTCACACTACGGCACAGGAACGTGTTATCTGATTAGGTCATAACGCTTGCGATCTAATTAGACAAGCGATATTCCTCCAGCCCCTGATAAGGCATACGGAGTTCTCATAACAAATCAAACCTATGACAACCTGGGCAAAACCCTGCGGCCATTGTTTTGATTTCACCGAGAACTTTAGTAAAAGAATGTGCTAACGAGCAAATCGTATGACATCTTTATTGACGTATCTATGTCCATCCTTACGTCAATCTCGGCACCTTAAAGGTATAAATATTACCGATCTTGCCATATGCAAACACACGCGTGGTGACGAGACGGAGCAGCCATACTTGCCGAAGCCAAGAGCAGAGCAGACCCCGCTAGCAGCAGCCCCGCCTTCCTGACGCGCTGAGAGAAGCTGCTTTCTCCTGCCGAGAATCCAGCACCGGCGTTTCCGGGTAGCCCTCGCAGGCAGCCTGGAATATCGAGACCAGAGAGAGAGATACCATTCCTCATTCATCCTAACTTCCAGGTACAGAACTGAATAACCCCTCACAGAGAATTCTTTAGTTATTCACTTGGCAAAAACAAACTTAACTTAAACTGTAACTATCTATTCCCGCCCTCGTATTAGACTTAGGTCAGGTACACGGGGTAGGCGTATCTAGAAACACCAGTTGAGTACGTTTAGTCAAATGTATATGTGTATGTAATATATTTTATTCATTTTAAACATCTTATGGCTTAGAAACCATATCAATGTTTTTACAGTATTATTTTATACTGCTGCTCTTAATGTATGCACTTTACTTAACTATAAGTATTGCAATAATATCGATCCATTTCTCTTGTATGAGAAAAGAGACTGATCAATAAATAACACCTTTTTATTGAACACGCCCGTCTCTTCCTTTTCTCTACATTCTGATGAGACTAAGAATGCACGTACTGACTGAGTAAATAATTTGCCTTTTGTTCACACGACTCTCGAGATTGACTCTTGATTAGGGGAGAGCAAAGTTGTCATGTTCTATGGTTGTCAGAAACTAAATCCCTTCTTGTCTAATCAGGGAAGTTAAGTCCTCCTTGAACATTCGAGAAAGTTTCTAGTGAACTCTGAGCTAAGCTGGCAAACCCAAAACTTTAAGTCTAGTATCGACAGTAGTAGACCTAGTTAACGTCTGGCCTAGGCCTTTACTGCTGTAGGTATTATTCCAATGCGCAGAGCCTATTGGGAAGATAGGAACTACACTACACATTCTTTTATCGACCCAGATGTGCACCACACATACGCATTCATACCGTAAAAATTAGGGCCCATATGCACATTCATACCATACAATTTTCATGCTCTCAGAGATAGCTCCTGTATATAATGTACCATCTCACAGAGCTGACCTATTTTCCTCGCGTGGAGCATGGTGCGTGTTAGGTCCTCTCCATACTTCAGCTGAATCTCCGATGTAACCTGCAGAAAAAGAAAAGAGGGGGAGGGGGGCAGCGTTCAAGGCACATCAGCGCGCATAAACATAAAAATGTTTTTACCTACCACGTACCTGACTTATCTCTGTGGGATGCAGTCCCTTTTATCTCGGCATTGAAACCCCGAGGAACTGGTAGTGCGGAAAAGATAACCAATGACAGGCTGTTCATTACATAGGTCGCCCGAGGGCGGTAGTACAGACCGCGTGTAGGGAGGGGTCAAAAGCCAGGGGCCTTCGGTATAAGGTGGGGGGGGGTGACGGACTCACGTTTTCATTAGAGGAAAAGAAATGGCCTACGGTGGTATAGGGTCGTTCCTATTCGCAGAGCGTGGTATTTAAAAAAACCTTAACAATCAAAGTGACTGTTACGATGCTAGTTTCATATATTTTAAAAACCTTTATTGTGGAAATGTCAGCATTCAAATAAGGGCCTCCAGCCATATAGGTCGTTAGGGAACAGACTGGAAACGCATGAGGTAAGGAGAGATTACACTGTAGTATAGAGGCAAGTGAGTCATTTAATTGAAAAGAACCAAACGTGACAAACGGTTGCAGGATCAGTGAACGTTGATTTTATGAAGGTATGACAGGATCGGTTACAATAAAATCGTTCATACGCACACCATGGGCGAGTATCATGAGTAACATTACTTCGAAGCTATAATAATACAATAATCAAACAGTGAATAAAAACCAATATCAGTAGGGTTGTCCGCATGCCCGGTCAGTACCCTTCCCCGCCCGCCACGTGCTCAAGGACCGCCTACATATCCCATAGCATCAAGGCTACGTAACTTAAAACGTCATAAGGAGTTGCAAGTCCCGCTTATACTGGCGCCATTTTGGGGGCAAGGCCGGGTGGGTCCAGAGTATAGTCCAAATGCCTCCAACAACTAGCGGCCGGACCAGAATCCCTTTCGGTAGTTCAAAAAAGTTTGTTAGCGCCAACAGAAAGAACAGGCTGCATGAACCATGACTCAAAAGGGGGAGGAAGGCAAAAATCTTCCCTACCGGGTCACGCTGAGGTCCCACCGGAGCTGATCGAGTGTCTCTTGGTAATTCAGACAAAAGTTGGCGTCATCATGAGAGCACCATCCTCTAGCGGCAATGTTGCGGCCACTCCGGAGAGCGGGACAGCAGGCGTATCCCTCCACCGATGCGCTGAATCAGCCTCTCTCACGGCACCAGATGGGGATAAGGAGGTGGTCACCCGGGGCAGTGGCATATCCATGGGGGATAGTCGAGCAACAGTGGCGGTTGCCCCCACCGGAAGCCCGCGGGAGTCGAGGGCCAACGACTCTCGTAGAATCTTTAAAGCTTGGACAATGTCTTCAAGAGTGTGGCTCATGCCCGAGCAGGCAAGCATTCGAGTTCCAGAGTAGTCCAGAGCCGTTCTAGTGGACCAGGCCCAAATCCAGGGAGCTGGCCGCCATTTTGAGCGTTCCGCAGCAGCAGCCGCTCTTCACCCCGGCCACCGGAGCGGGTCCTCCGGCCATCCAACCGAGTGGAACGCCAATGGCAGTCCTGGTGCAGCCGTCCGGTCGCCCCGCTGCAGCTGACTGGCGAGTGAACCGCTAAGGGTCGCCCTGCTGCAGCTGGTCGGCGAGTGAACGCTAAGGGTCGCCCTACAGCAGCTGGTCGGCGAGTGAAACGCTAAGGGTCGCCCTACTGCAGCTGGTGAGGGGAGGCCCGTTCGCGTCGCCTCCCCCCCCCAGGGCACCCCACGCCGTCTCTCGGCGCAGCATTATCCGCACAACGACTTCCTTGCCCAGTTTCCTCCCTCCATCCCAGGCCTTCACCGATGCTACCTCGCCGGCTGATGGTTTTTGTAGACTTTCTAAAGCCCAAATCCTACTAAAAAGTAGCCCAAAGTAGCCCAACATTGCTACAGCGTCAAGCAGGCGGCAAATGCAGTTTAGTTTGTTGTTTCAGCCGTTTGCCATGTAAATAGTTGTTTAATAAATAGTTGTATAATAAAACGTTTTAACATGTTACTTTGCTCGAGTGTTGTATTTATTTATAATAATTGCATAGGGTTTGTCGTTATTTGGGCGGGGTGGGCGGTAGAGCCGAGCTGTCTTGCAGCCATCATGACGTCGAGTTCAGTTCTTCTTACTAGTTTCATATTTCTCATGAGGGGTTGTTCCTAACGTTTCTATTTTAGCGAGGTCAAAAAGAGATCCCATCAGTGGCCTACTGATTTTGCTCGATTCCTTTTGTTTTTCCTAACGATTTTTACGTTATTGTTTGCTAGCACGATACAGTGGCTAATCCGCATTTTTTATATTTATGTCCTTTTTATTAGGGGCGGCCTCCGGTGGAGGCGGATGATCTACCTCTAATAAACGGTCCGGGCTGAACCAACTACCAACAAACAGGGCAAAGATAGGCATGACGAGTTACAAAGGGGACAAAAGTCTGCACTACCTATCCTTCACTATCCGCAAAGACTAAACAGAGTATTGCGACTCTGTTCTTATTTGTTTATAGAGAATAACCCAAAGAGAACCAATTCCGAACGATCAATGTTCGGTCAAACAATCAATCAAATGAGGGATTAAAATAGGCACGACGGATTACAACGGGGCAAAAGCCTGCGTTACCTATCCTTCACTATTCACAAGGACTAAACAGAGTATTGCGACTCTGTGCTTTTTTGTAAATAGAGAATGATCCAAAGAGAACCAATTCCAAAACAGTAAATGCTTGGATAACAATCAATCAAATGGAGAGGGAAGTAGGCACGACGGATTACAACGGGGGCAAAGGCCTGCGTTACCTACCCTTCACTATCTGCAAAGACTAAACAGAGTATGGCGACTCTGTGCTTGTTTGCAAATAGAGAATCTCTCAGAAACAATCAAATGAGTAATACTAGTATTTTCAAACAATCAAACAATCAATTTGCAATTCGTCGTGTTACACGACCTTACCCGGACCGCATGGACAGTTTCTCGCCTTCCGCTTCTAGCACCTGATTGTCCTCTATTCTCCGTAATTGCTGTGGCACTCCTGATGGTTCCCAGTCAGGACCGTAGATCACTCGAGAGAGGTCTGCTCGGAACCAGTGAAGTTCGGATGATCGGCTGCCAGACGAGGGTCTATCGGGCAGGTGCACTTCCCGATCGTTGCAGTCGTTCACTCGGTCGTTGGGACCTCTCCCACTGGATCCACGTGTCACTGATGGGCCCAACGTTGGGCGCCAATTGTAGAAAAAGGGTTAGGCAGATCAGGTCGATTACCCCTTTTCAAGGTTTGCCCGGCGTTGGCCGCCTCTCACCCAACTCACGGTTACCAAATAAAGAGGCAGGAGCTGGAGACTGGAAGGCAGGAAACAGGAGTTTATTTCGACGGAGCAGAACACGTCAAATCAGACAACAGGGTATCTTCTTGAGGTGCTCTAGACGCATCCTTGAGGCCTGGCCTCTTATACACAGGTTTATTGCTTTATTACATGAAACACATTCTTGTCAATACTTTGATGTACGGAAAGACATCCTCGGAATCCTCACTTTGGGCCTGTTCCCACACATTTACAGTAGAAGTCCCCACCCCGGTCACAGTAGGTGATGACTATCGCACACCAGGCCATTCCGTCGATTCCCGGAATGTGTGTCTGATCGGATCTCATGGGGTGGAGGGGGCTTTGATCAGTCAGAGATCCTTTGAATCGGGGCAGCTGCTTACTGTAAGGGGGCCAATAAATGGTATCCGCAGGGCCAGGTGGCGCCCTGGGAACGGGCAGGAAGATTGGGCACATAGGAAGGGGGTTCATCAAAGGATGGGGAGGTGTTGTCCGGGAGCGGAATGCATATCCGAAGCAGAGTAGCGCTGGAGGGGAGTTTTATGGTTCAGGTATGAGAGAGCGGGGGCTATCAGCACGCGGGGGATGCTTGCGATGTCAGAGGGAGAGACACGCTAGCTAGCGGCGCTGGGCAGGGAAACCATGGTTTTCAAAATGGCTGCCACTTACGCGCACGAAGGTGCCTAAAAAGGGGCAAGATGGTGTGGCCAATGTTTCATGATTTTTACTTTACGCTCAACAGTGGCCATGGTGAACCGAAATGAACGCCGCTTATCTATACCGATTTTAGTCATTTTCCACAACTGCACTCCCAATTCCAATTGAAAAGAAATCCCATTCAGTATTATTATGAAATAAAGAAAGGGAAACACCTAAACACATGTGCATTATGTGTTGTTTTAATTATCAAATGAATGGAAGGTGCCTGTTAGAGGAGGCTGTTTGCAGGGTGGGTGTTTTTGTTGTTGTTATTAATAATCAGTCTCGGTTGGTTTAAAATCATATGCAGACCTTGTGCTCTATTGTTCGCCCCCCTTTCAGAGACCATGCCTCGTCCATTGTCTGGCCTAGGGTTGTTTTCTAAACACAAATATCCATGGGTCTGATAAACAAGATAAATGTAAGAAACTAGCAACAGGACTAATCTGGTTTCTACAAATCAGTGAAGGACAATTCTATTAAAAGGACGGATTCCCATAACTCACTAGTGGTGACATGCTTCATCATCTGGGTCTCCTCCTAATGCCACACGAGTGGCACTACGGGCTGCAACCCTTGCTTCAGGAAAGGGGAGCTCGTAGATGTTTTGACCTATTTCGATAAAACACGCTGTATTTGGACCTCTAGATGCGAGTACTCGATTATGTGGGAATCGTGAATGCAGTGCAGTAGTGTGTATGTGATGTGAGTTAAAATTACCAATGGGAAGCAAAATTATTTATTCGTGCTTCTCAGAGATCAAGACATAAAAACAGTGCAAAACGACAGTCTTAAACAAGTAACTGTCTAGATGTGAAGGGTCAACATGTTTCAGTAATTAATGGATAACTTGTCCTATGCCTTCGTCAGGACCTTAAGTATTGCTACTGCAAGTGAGTGTTATAAATACACAATATATAATGTGTGTAAAGAGTTGGAACTGATACAACCTCTTTACCTGCAAATAAGGATAACAGTTTCTCTGTAAATGACGATTTCCCGTCTTTTGAGAGGATAAGACCTCTCCTCACCTGGCCACTGATCAGGACATAGGAGGCACCGCTCTCTCCGTCGGTACCTCTGGCGGTTCCAAAAGCCCCAGATGGCTTTTAGAACCGCCAGAGGTACTGACGGAGAGCAGTAGTAATACTTAAGGTCCTGATGAAGCCATGGGATAAGTTATCCATTAATTGGGCAATGGTGCCTGCTTGTTTGCATTTGCAGCGGGCCCTGCACGCTCCCACTGCAAGAACAGCCCCCGACCCACACAGCACTTGCAGGACACGCATGCTGTGTGGGGCGGCAGCCGCTCCCAAAGTGAAATCCTGCATTGCGCTGCAAATACAAACAAGCGGCGTCCCACGAGTGCTGTGTGGGCTGCATTTCAAATAAGCGACAGGCATTATTAAAGTGGAAGGGCTCATGGCACGCTGCTGCAAATACAAAGAAGAAGGGCGCCGATGCTGTGCACTTTGTCGTGCCTGCTTTAGCAAGACTTGAATTAATGTGTGAGAAGTTGGCCTGGCATATGCTGTCCACTATTTTAGTGGGCACCTTGCACCAGTCCAAACAACCCTTATTGATGATAGGTTACATGCAACCTTTATTGAAAGCTATCCTTGTGGTAACTATGGAGCAGCCTTCAGGCTATGTATTGGAGGAATGTGAAGCAGCTTGTTTTACCAGTCTATAATCTTGTGAATGACCAAATGAAAGGAGAACCACAAAAGGAATATATATAAAATATATGTATTTATTCTAAACACATCTCTCTAGTCTCTTTATGAGGCTAGAGGCAAAAGTACATACAGAAAACTTAATAGCACACAGTAAATTAACACAATATATGTTGAGCCCTAGGGGCGGACCAAACCATATATCAATAAAGTCGTATAAGAACCACGACTTTGATAGACACAAGGACTAGAGCCTGTAGAAGTGCTGGGGCCACCAGGAACCACCCAAGGTAGTGACGCAGGGGACCCAGAAGGGACACGCTTTCAGTGTCTGAACACAGCCGCGGATCTCCGTTAAACTTCAATTGGGAATGTCGCGGTTGGAAATTTAAAGAAAATGGACACTTAGAGGAGGACTTTGAGCAAACCCCTTTAGACTTAAGGGGTTCTAGAGCCAACACCCTCAGGAGCAATGTAGTACTCGAGTTACCTCACCCAGGGAAGCCGGGTGCATAGGTGTCTTTTGGTGTTGGGAATCGTCGCTGTTTCCAGCGGCGATCTGCTGCAAAGTGCTACTGCTGTCGAAGTGGAAAGTGTCCGCAGTGATCCAAGCCTGGATTAAAGATGAGAAGAACCTGAAAGAAGAGGGGACAGAGTCTGGGTCACTTGCCAGTGACCAGGGGCACGATAGGCAGATGCCCACCGATGTCGCGTGATTTCAGGTGAAGGAGGTGAAGATTGACTCTTCAGCCACGAGGACCAGGAGGCGTCGACGACAACCAGGAGCTAGAGTCGAGCTGACCCACCAAGTATGTAGAGTGCTGCAGTATCTGTGCCCGGATTGGACCAAACAAGCCTTGGCAACAGCAACCCACGCAGAAAAGAGAAAGATGCTTCCGTGTGGGCCAGCAAGGTCCGAGGGACTCACCACGTGGTGGGGAGTCAGGGCACATCTAAAGCAAGAGGTGTCGAGAAGTCAATGCACTTGCAAATGTTCAGGGTGTCCAGGAGTTCCAGTTCCACGTCACTCACGAGGGCTGTGGGTCTCAGCTTTGCTGGGGACTCGGGTCAGCCTCTGAGAAGTCTGTAAATCCTCTTCCTGGGCTGCAGATACTTCAGAGTCCGTCGGGAGCTTCGGAAATGCAGACCGGCAAATGCTTTGTTGGTGCCTGCCAAGCAGGGGAGTTACTCCTTGACCCCAAGGGAGATTTCTTTAGTCCTCTAGTCTTGAGTAGAGCGTCAAAGTTCCATGATTCAGTTGCAGAGTTTCCTCCAGGGATTTCTAAAGTCCTGATGCCAGGGATTCCTTACTTATAACTAAGAAAGGGGTTGGACTAACTCTGGGGACCCACCTATGGGAGGGTTTGGAAAGAGGGATGGCTACACCCATTTCCTTTGTCCAGTTTCGTGCCAGAGCAGGGGCTGGCAGCCCCTGCAACTGGTTTGAGCTGGACTATGCACAGGGACACCAAATGTGCCCCCAGTGCAGACTTCAAAGCACTCCTGGAGTGTAACCACCCAGCCCTAATCCATTAAGGCCTGTCTGGGAGGTGGTTACGCCTCCCTGTGACAGGAAACCAATTGTCCAGGCCTCCCCTGCCGGAGTTTTGGTCAGCATCAGGAGGCCAGACTTGTGTCTGCAGCATCCATTTTGTGATGCCAGAGCTCTTTAAACTGATTACCAGGTAGACCGGTGTGTAAATGTCTCTCCCTCGAGAAGGGTGGAATTCTACCCCCGCCGCCAGGACTGGCGGGGGGAAGGATTCCAAAGTGGTTGACACCAAACACAACATGTTTCCGTGCAGCCATCCCAAAGTTAGCATTTACCACGAGGATATAATGCAGAGTATATGGTCAGGCTGCATCACAGAACAGCCCCGGGGAAGGGTTCTGAAAGCTGCAGAGGGGCTCTGCACATGCATGGGCACCCTCTCACATGAAACCAAGCACCCTGCTTTCAAGATTGATAAGGCCTGCCATAGGGGTGACTGATAGGTCTCTATGTTTAGTGATTTAAGGTAGATATAGGTAACCTATATCTCAGTAAGGGGTGCATGTCATTTTGGAAGGCTTCCCAGGGGTGGCATAATGCATGCTGCTGCCCCTGGTAGGCCTCTGGGGTACCTATGCCCTTAGTACCTATTGTATCATATACTAGGGACTCACAAGGGTACCCCAGTAACCAAACTGGAGTGTACCTATTGTACATGGAATCCATTTTAGGGAGAAAGCAGATAGGCTGGGGTCCTGAATAGCAGGATCCCAGCCAAACTAAGTCGAAAACCAGCAAAACACCAGGAAAAAAGTGGGGGCAACCATGCAGTCAGATGACACCTTCCTACAACAATGTTCAAGAGTGAGGGGCTCAAAAGTCACATTAAAATCCCCCGCGATCAGAATGTTTGAACCACAGGAGTGTAGAGCTAATAAGTCCTCCAAAACCGCTATAACGTCCGACTTCTTCCCCTTTGAGCCCCTGGCATAAACGTTAGAAACATCCACAACCCCTTGTTGGCCCCACTTCAACCTGATCGCACCAATATCATTACTCTGTGTTTCAAGGACCTCCATATTAAAACCGCCAGCTTGGCGCACCCATATTACCAATCCCCCTGAGGGTCGACTCTTACCCCCACATGTTGCAGGGGTATAGACATTTAAGTAACCTAAGCAGTGTAGGGGGTCTATTGCCCAGGTTTCTTGAAAACAACAGACATCAAACTGATCAATAAAAGCAAACCAATCAGGGAAGATGGTCTTCGTCTTCAATCTTGCTACATTCCAGGATAACATGGATGTCAAATGGGCAGCAGCTGAATGTAGCCGCTTGTAACATCAATAAGTACATCATTTGGGCCCGATACTCCTAAGTTAAGAAAGGATACATTGTAAGGGAGTATTTGGTTGATACGGATTTTAATTTATTAGTGGTTTTTATAGCGTACTAAATAAATAGCTGAACCTTTTGGAATATAATTCACTAAAAGGGCAACCTGAGCCAGAGTTTCGTAAGAAAACAAACACAACAGGACAGTGTCTGAAGTGCTGATGTGGAAGAGGCTATCCCAGCCTTCTGTGAATGGAAATGGGGCAGGACAGTGAGTCGGCGTTCATCCTCTGGTGGCCAATCATTCTTTTACTAATTTGCCCTTACCTACATGGGGATTATCACTTTGGCTGGTGGAGAGTGATTTTTGCTTGCCCCTTCCTTCTGTCCTGCTTGCTGGATTGACAAACTTGGAAGTGATTGTCCGGGCATCATTAGGCCATCAAGTATTTCGGACCTTCTTCCTCTGATGTTGCCCATAAGCCTAGAGCATGGAATGAGATCAGGCCCTGGTGGCAGCCAATGTGCTTCATTCCTTTCTCTTTTTAGCTAAAATTCTGGTGCCAGTCACATCCTTTGTTTTCTTCCTAGAGTTTGACTTACGGTGTTTCTTATTCACTATTTTCAAAGTCAGTAGAGTGTGACAGAAAAAGTAGCTTCAAGCACGCCTTCACCGCTTGTTTGATCATCAGAGTAATATGCACCATTATGTTCAGGGATATCTCATGTTGTTTCCTGCCTAAATTAAAGTATCAAACAGTGATGGGCAAAGGGTAATAAATGTAGGAGTTATCTTACTGGATCACTCCCGGTTTTGGGACTGACGCTGTTGGTTTTTAAACTATCCACTGGTACCCTGTCAACCATTAACCAGTGGATGTGCGTTGACCTTTGAAACCATGTGCGCATGCGCTGCTCTAGGAAAACGACCTCTTGGAATCGCTCTGGAAGCGTGTGAAAAGGCCTACGGCTTGCGGTTACGAGCAGCGGCGCGCAGTGTGCCATCTGTTTTGTGTCAGATTTCACACGAGCGCGCGCACCACTCGCGGGACGCTGCAGCTTCTAAAAGTTCTGAGTTTGCTCCTGAAACTGATGCTCAAGCGGTGATCTTTCTTACCCTGGTTTCACCCTTTCTTCCACCCAGTTCCTTAAACCTGCTCTTCTGTGTTCCTTATAATGTTCTATTATCTCTTCCCATCTCTTGTCCTTTATTCGAACTAAGCCCCCCCTCTCTCTAGTTCTCACGTTTACTAATTAGACGCATTTGGTTTTAATTCACTGTAAATCGAGTCAAATGATTCGGTTCAGTCACTGCGCCGCAGAAGGAGTCACACACCAGAGTTAGTATTCTGTAAGAACACAGTCAGTTCAGTAAATGAAATAAACCAACAACACAGAGAATTGGTCACCCCATCCAACAGACGAGAGGCTGCGCACAATGCTCGCACAAGTGAAATGCACTCATTGTCTGACATATTTAGCACTGAACCTCCCTGATTGGCTTTGGTTCAATATTTATGTACATATGTGGTATCTGTAGAGCGCAAACCTACCCTAAAGGCAGCTGAGCACTATACACGGGCAAAGGTAAAGGAAAGTCCATGAGTGATCGGAGGGGTGTCTGGGTTCAGGGAACAGAAGTCTATTGTTACTGCATTGTGATGTAGTGTTATTTTTTAAGGTGACTTGTGTTCTGCACTATGCTAAACTCGAGCAGAATTAAGGGTGTTGTCCCCAGATCCTGGGTGCATGCATAGATGGAGTCCGCTTTGGGGTGTCACGATAATTACCACATAATTATATGCTACATAATTACACTGCACTAAATGCAACATACACTCCAAATAATAGCACTTAGTGCCACATGATTACATGCCACATAATTACACGCCACACAATTACACTCTACTGATTAAAACATACACTCCACACAATACCACTCAGTGCCACATAATTATATGCTACATCATTTTACTGCACTCAATGCAACAAACACTCCAAATAGCACTCAGTGCCACATAATTACACACCACATAATCACACTCTACTGAATGCAACATACACTCCACACAATACCACTCAGTGCCACATATTTATATGCTACATAATAACACTTCACTCAATGCAACATACACTCCAAATAATACCACTCAGTGACACTTAATTACACACAACATACTTACACTCCACTCAATGCAACATAAATACACTCCACATAATACCACTCAGTGCCACATTATTATATGCTACATAATTACACTCCACTCAATGCAGCATACATTCCAAATACCACTCAGTGCCACATAATTCCACACCACATAATTACACTCTACTAAATGCAACATACACCAAATAATACCACTCAGTGCCACATAATTACACACCACATAATTACACTCTACTAAATGCAACATACACCCCACACAATACCACTCAGTGCCACATAACGATTTGCTACATAATTAAACTGTACTCAATGCAACACACACTCCAAATAATACCACTCAGTGCCACATAATTATACTCTACTGAATGCAACATACACTCCACACAATACCACTCAGTGCCACATAATTATATGCTACATAATTACACTGCACTTAATGCAACATACACTCCAAATATTACCGCTCAATGCCACATAATTACACGCCACATATTTACTCTACTGAATACAACATACACTCCCCATAATACCACTCACTGCCACATAATTTCACGCCACATAATACCACTCACTGCCACATAATTACACTCCACATAATACCACACAGTGGCACATAATTATTTGATACATAATTACACTGCACTCAATGCAACATACACTCCAAATACCACTCAGTGCCACATAATTACACGCCACCTCAGTCAGTCAGTCAAATATCTTTTATTAGGTTTCCAAAATTTTTTAGGAACCATAAAAAGTACATTGCAATGAACAGTATATAAAAGTGGGACGGCAAAACGAGTTATACCAAAAGACAGAATTTACATAAACAAGATACATTTTTAAGTTAAAAACAGACAGAGTTATTAGACAGAATGTTAATAAAGTGCATGTGCATTTAAAAGTCAAGTTAATCATAGTTACACTATTTTGTACAAGATTTAAGAAAACCAGCTACACGTTTAGCAACAAATTCAGAATCTAAAAGTTGCAAAGCATGAAAAGCGGGACGACAAGATCTCAAACGCATTGATAACAATAGGGGAATAATCCAACGCTTTCGAGGTAAATCATAAAATCTGCAAAAAAGGGTAACATGGATTGTGGATTGTTCCGAAGTATCGTCACATGGGCACTTGGTGATGGATTTTGACCAGTCTTGTTTTTTCGGAAAAGAAACAATACGAAAAAATGTATTAAAGCGAAACCGGGTCAGGAGATATTTTTCGTGAGCGATCAAATGATATTTCAGGTAGGGTTGGACGCCTAAGGGAGATTGAACACTTAAGATCTGGATATTAGAGATCTTAGTGATTTCCTGAGATATGCGAAGTTCCCTCAGATGTGATATGCATAGGATTTTTAGATTGTTCCTTGACAAACTTAATAGGGATGACGGCTCTAAAAAATACGCCACCTAATTACACTTTACTGAATGCAACATACACTTCACACAATACCACTCAGTGTCACATAAGTATTTGCTACATAATTACACTGCACTCAATGCAACATACACTCCAAATAATACCACTCGGTGCCACATAATTACACGCCACATAATTACACTCTACTGAATAAAACATACACTCCCCATAATACCACTCAGTGCCACATAATTACAAGCCACATAATTAAACTCTACTCAATGCAACATTAATACACTCCACATAATACCACACAGTGCCACATACTTATATGCTACAAAATTAAATTGCACACAATGCAACTTATGCTTCAAATAATACCACTCAGTGCCACATAATTACACACCACATAATTACACTAGTGAATGCAACATGCACTCCAAACAATACCACTCAGTGCCACATAATTATATGCTACATAATTACACCGCACTCAATGCAACATACACTCCAATTAATGCCACAAAATTACACTCCACTGAATACAACATACACTCCCCATAATACCACTCAGTGCCACATAATTACAGGCCCATAATTACACTACTCAATGCAACATAAATACACTCCACATACCACTCAGTACCAAATAATTACAAGCCACATAATTGCACTCTACTCAATGCAACATAAATACACTCCACATATTTCCACTCCGTGCCACATAATTACACGCCACATAATAACACTCTACTCAATGCAACATAAATACACTCCATATATTACCACTCAGTGACACATAATTACACGACATAATAACACTCTACTCAATGCAACATAAATACACTCCATATAATACCACTCAATGCCAGATAATTACACGCCATATAATTGCACTGTACTCAATGCATCATAAATACACTACACATAAATGCACTCTATACCACATACCACCAATCAACATAAATGCACTCCACACCATGATACAATTTTCCTAAGCATAATTTCACTCAACACCACAGTTCCAGGCCACACATTTCAACTCCACATTTCCAAAACGCACTGCTTAATTACACACCAAACAACATGTTTCAACTCCACAATCCACAACGTACCTCCAATCCACACCATATATTGTCACCACCTGAGCACTAATCATCATTCACCACCACCATTTTGTATCAGCGCATCACCTAATCATTCCGTCAGTCTGCCCTTGGAATCTGGCATCTGTTGATTGTCCCCTAGTGACCGTCTGCTGCTTGTGTTCTAATTAAATTACTGTTTTCCAACCTACACTCCCCCGTTATGTATGTCCCGCTTTCCCATAACAAAGAAAATTATAACAAACAAGCATGAGAACAGGCAGGAAAACTTTGCCAGCAGTGCAAGTACAAAAAAAGTAGAAGACATTTTTTATGTTAAAATCTTTTTTATCAGGTTTTTCAGTTGTATATAATGTTGTCTTCGTTTGTATAAACGTAACAAAAATGCTTAACACTTTTTATTATAACTTTTCAACAAAATTCACAGCAGCCACAACGCTGTACAACATAGCCAAAAGTTCTGGCTAAACACATAAGGTCCCAAAGGCGAGACCCATTGGCTATGACAACGCTTGTTTTAGTGGGTTATGAAACATAGCTGGAATAGCTAATTGGCGGGCCGTAGTAGGGTTGTTTAAACTAGCTGGTTGGGTAGAGCGTTGTGGAGATTTAGTATTTGCTACATGGGTGGTTGTATATGTCACTAATATGTCCTCGCACTCGCTAATGCGGGTGTCTATCCTATCCAGTACACAATTACTCCCTGCATGTTTCTGTATCTTCCTAGCCTTTTTCCCTTTACTATCCCTCCCGCCCCTCCCCCACTGCCCTCCATAGTTTTCCCTTTCCCCATGCTACCTCTATAGTGCAAGATAAGCCTAAAGCAACCTGTCTACACAATCAGCAATGAACAGGCCTCTTGGCCCCGTGGACAATGAGAACCCTCAGGCCACCCTTATACCGGCCCCACAAACCCCTCAGGAGAGAGAGCGTAATTATTTAGAATCAAAGAGAGTAGTTTGGGCAATGCTGGGAGATAACCGCGTTAACAGTACCTTGACTTTTCCACAACAGTTCTTGAATGTCCAGCGAATCTGAGTAGGCAAGATGCCTAATGCCAGTGGAAAGGGGGGTAGCCCTGCCCTGCCTCTTCCTGGCAATGAGGGCAAGGACGGGACAGCCCTTGGCCCGGGCTTCGCCCGCGCGCGTCCTGCGCTGCGGGGGAGAGGCTGCGCTATAAGTGTGGTGACATCAAGGGATGCTGGGGCAGGCAGTCCTCACACTGAGGTTGAGCGCCTTGGTAGGCTGATGGCACTAGCGGCGTTTCCGACGTGGACCCTGGAACTCCTCTGCCACCAGGGTGCTGCGCAGAGCTTGTGGTGTCCCTTGCTGGTGATAAGATAGCTTGCTCCCCTAGTGCCTGGCCTGTGCTATTGCATTGTTTGCATCAGATTCACCTAGTGCCTGGCTTGTGTTATTACATTGTTTGCCTCGGATTCTCCTAATGCCTGGCCTGTGATATTGCATTGTTTGCATCAGATTCTCCTCGAGCCTGGCCTGTGTTATTGCATTGTTTGCCTCGGATTCACCTAGTGCCTGGCTTGTGTTATTGCATTGTTTGCATCAGAATCTCCTAGTGCCCAGCCTGTGTTATTATATTGTTTGCATCAGATTCTCCTTGTGCCTGGCCTGTGTTATTGCATTGTTTGCGTCGGATTCTCCTAATGCCTGGCCTGTGATATTGCATTGTTTGAGTCCCGTTTTCCTAGTACCTGGTCTGTGTTATTGCACTGATTGTGTCATATTCTTGCAATGCCTGGCCTGTGTTATTGCATTGTTTGCATCACTTTTTTCTAGTACCTGGTCTGTGTTATTGCACTGTATGTGCGGCTTTTGGTATGTTATTATTCCAATAGTTGCTGCTTTTCTAACAAACATGGTACCTTTTATCCCAATCAAGTGCATGTGACTGCAAGGACACTTCCTGCAGTAACAATCTATTTCCTATTTATGTGGCAACAGACAGCACAACATGTCTGCCAGAGATGCTGTAGGGTCAGAAACAGTACATAGGTAAGTAGGTATGATGGAAAACAAACTATTGCGTAAGATTTTAAACGAAGAAGCTGCTGTGATAGACGGCAAAAAATTAATGTCAAAACATCAGCATTAGGACAATGGTACATGGAACAATAATGGTAGATATATTTACACTTCTGTGCAGTGCGTGTCACTTAATGTTCTTTTCTTGCACTCTCATGAGATGGTTTTGCAAGGCAAATCTGAGCTCACTGAGTGTGGAGCTTCCACGAATCCCAGAGACAGGCCGTTCCAAAGACGGCAACAGAGAAGGTTGAAAGATCTGAGTCTTCATCCTGGAATATGGAATGGTGATCCCTGAGGGGGTGTGGGTGGTCTGTGTGTTGCCACGGCTGTCCAGGGGGTGTAAGAAAATGTCAGTAATTTGTGGAGGGCTCTCTTTTGCGTGAGAACCACCCAGCTTCATGCAATACAGACTTGAGGGTTTGTGTCTGCGCAGGATGAGTTACATTCTGATAGTAAAATGGAGGACCTTGTCCAAAGGCGATAGATGTTGCCAAGGATTAACATCTTCAGTTACGACAGATAGAGAAAGTCCATGTATCTCGAGGAGCTTGAAAAGCTTTCTGCACTCTGCTGGTGCAGGCAGGATGTTTATTCTCTAGTTGGCATTTGCCAGGGGATGTTCAGATACAGTGGGTTAATTAAACCTTGCAGCAGCACTTGTAGCGTGGACTCTTGGAGTTTTGTAGTATGTGTTAGATGCGGAAGAACTGTCTTAATGTTCTACGGAGCTCAGAAAATCCAGACTTTCCGGGCCAGAACCGGGTGCTGTAAGCTGCACTAGTTTCAGGGAGATGGACAGATGTTATGGCGATAGGAAACCCCGACAAACCACAATAATGTTCCACTCTTCCAGGTTAGACGAAACCAAAAAGGCTTGAACAAAGGGAGCTGTTGAAAGTGTCAAAGGTGACCTATGAACAGCAAGGTAAAGACAGGAGTTGGTGTTTGAGATAATCTTAAGTGAATAGGAAAGAAATGAGAAGTGTGTGAATGGAGTTACTTTCGTTGTATACTTCGTAAAGAGTTACTGGAAATTTTGCAGCCCCGCCTGGTCCATCTCTTTTTCTAAACTCTATTGTTGTTTGAATGAAATCTTGACCGTAGGCATCTATCTTAAGCAAAACCTTAAGCACTTGGGAGCTCCGAGCACCCTTACTTTGCTAAGTTACTCAGTGAACACTGTTAAATCACCTAGTTTTCAGACATTAATAAGATGTCACCTGATCAGCAGAACTTTTAGTTAAATATTTGTGTATTATGAAATATTCCCTACTAAGTTCAAAGGCAGTAAAGAAGAAGGGGCGATTTACTAAGATTTTGCGTCGTGTTTGCGTCACAAAAGTGGCACAAAAGAGTGCAAAATCTTTTTTTCCTAATTTTCTTTCCAGCAAATAATGTAAAAGTAATGTGAAGCATCGCACTGCACTGCTTCGCGTTACTTTGCACCTTGGGGCCTGCCAATGGTGGGGCATGGGCGTTCCCGTGCAACCACCCATTGGGGCAGATTTATGAGTTCTGGCGCATCTCTGCAAATCAGCAGGGATGCGCCAGAACTGATGCGTCACGCAATTCCCTCCTTGCGGCACCACAGATGCGCCGCATTTACATTGCGGCGCACCATGGTGCAAGGAAGGGCAGATGCGTGACGCATCTTGTGGTGTACGGGAGGCGCATTGCTGGAGTAGCGTCGCAAGTGCGACGCAACTCCTGCAATGTACAGAGGCCACCCATACATAACGTGGTGCGTCACTCCTTACGCCTGCTTCAAGCAGGCGTAAGGATTTGACCCAACAGCGTCGTAAAACTGACTCAGTGAAATCTTATAGATTTCACTACGTCAGTTTTATGGGGCTTTCCTACGAGGGAACGCCCAACCTGCGACAGAACGCCCACATGAAACCTGACGCAGGTTTCATGTGGCGCAGGGCTTTACAACGTGACGCATCTGCCTAGATGCGTCACGTTGTAAATAGGTTGCAGGGATGCGCCACGTTTCCGTGCCGTTGCGTGACGCAACGGCAGCGTAAACGTGGCGCAAGTCTGACATAAATCTGCCCCATTGTTTCTCACGCTAAACTCAATTTACCAAATACAGTAGATTGGGTTTAGCGTGAGAAAACTGCACCCTTTTAAACTAGGCGCTTGGAAGGAGAAATGCTTTAATTTCTCCTTCCTTTTCTGAATTTGCATGCGTGCTGCACTGTGCAACATGCATACAAGGTTGGAAAAGGTTTCCCTCATGTCTAGGCATAGTATTTTGTACAGGAAGGGTGTCCTTCCTGTAGAAAACCTATGCTGGGCTCACACACACACGCTAGCGCTCTGGTGCTAAGGTGTGTGCATGGCGCAGGGCTGCTGTAATCAGTGCCGGCGCAAGGGAAAGGGAAGGAGAGAGCCATATCTTTGAAAATATGGTACTCTCCTGCTCCCTCCCTGTCATGCAGTGCAGCCTCGCAGGGGGAGGCCTGCGCCACATTGCGTGGAGATTTGGTAAATCTCCCCTGAAATGTCTTTTACAACCAGATAAATATTGTGATTTCTTATTCTATTTTGTTTCAATTTAGTAATTTTAAATATCTTTACATCCTACAGATAACAAGCCTTGAATGTATGAATTGACCATCAATAATAACGCGAATGCTGTAAATCTTCAATAATAGCAGAAATATTGAGCTACAGTATTCAGGAAAACATCAGCGCAGTCGGCGACAGAGGAACCTGCACACAAACTGACAGATCCCGGATGAAGCATCAAGGGCAGTTCAGTGATTGTAAGAGTCTGAGCTGTGCACCTCCACGCCACAAGACGAAGAAATGACCTTAGGAAAATTAAGGCAACAACAATAACAAACCACCTCCTGAATAAACAAGTGTCAAATACTAACTTTGATCAATGTATCGGTATGATGTGATTACCGCAGTGCTCTATTTTCTAAAATGAAGACAAGCCATCATTCCGTGCTCTAGGTGAATTGTAAACTCTTTCTGGCCAAACCACAGTAACAAGCGAAAAGCACAACAGAGCGGAGCCAGACAACTGACGGGTAAAGGAAAGAGGAGCTCTTCTATCGACAATACAACAGACTGTCCCAATTTGCACCAGCCAGAAGGAAGATACATCTTTACCTGCAAGCGTCCACAGCCATAATCCAATCTAAAGGCACAATCCCCTACAAAGACACATTCTACGTATTAGGAGTGTGGCAAATATTTGGTGGCTATTGTATTTTATTGTTAAAACAGAAATCAAACGTGCAAAATACTGCACACATTTAAAGTGTGTGAGAAATCACAAGTGCTTTATCAGCCATGTTGGCCCATCAGGAACTACAGTCAAGGGATATAGACCATTATATACCCGACCCACATACACTAACCAAGAAAGAAGAATCATACACATACAGCAAGAGCTTTAGTTTGTCATCACTACTCAAGCTTCATCAGCACACGTACACAGGACAAAAACCATTCAAGTGCAGTGAATGTGTAAAGTGCTTTAGTCGGTTATCACACCTTCAAAGACACAATCAAACACACACAGGAGAAAAACCATTCAAATGCAGTGAATGTGGGAAGAGCTTTAGTCGATTATCAAACCTACGAAGACATCAACAAACACACACAAGGGAAAAACCATTCAAGTGCAGTGAATATGCAAAGTGTTTTACTTTCTCGTCACACCTACAAAGCCATCTGTCTAACCACATAGGAGAAAAAAAATTCAAGTGCAGTGAATGTGCAAAGTGCTTCAGTAAGTCATCACACCTACAAATTCATCTGCGAACACACACAGGAGAAAAGCCCTTTAAATGCAGTGAATGTGGCAAGAGCTTTAGTCAGTTACATCACCTACACAGACATCAGCGAACACACTCGGAGGAAAAACCATACCAGTGCAGTGAATGTGGGAAGAGCTGTAATCGATTAGAAAATCTACAAACACATCAGCGAACACACACAGGGGAAAAACCATACCATTGCAATGAATGTGAAAGCATTTTTAGTCGTTACTCAACATTAAGGATTCATCAGCAAACACACACAGGGGAAAAACCATTCAAGTGCAGTGAATGTGCAAAGTGCTTTAGTCGGTTATCAGGCCTAAAAAGTCATCAGCGAACACACACGGGGGAAAAACCCTTTCATTGTAGTGAATGTGACAGTAGTTTTCACAGCTCTTCAGCATTAAGGTATCATCAGCGAACTCACACAGGAGAAAAAACATTCAAGTGCAATGAATGTGTCAAGAGCTTTAGTAAATTATCAGTACTACAAGGTCATCAGCGAACACACACAGGGGAGAAACCATTCAACTGCAGTGAATGTGGGAAGAGCTTTAGTAAATTATCAGTCCTACAAATTCATCAGCGAACACACACAGGGGAAAAACCCTTTCATTGTAGTGAATGTGACAGTAGTTATCGCAGCTCTTCAGCATTAAGGTATCATCAGCGAACTCACACAGGAGAAAAACCATTCAAGTGCAATGAATGTGTCAAGAGCTTTAGTCAATTATCAGTGCTACAAAGACATCAGCGAACACACACAGGGGAAAAACCATTCAACTGCAGTGAATGTGCAAAGTGCTTTGGTCAGTTATCATACCTAAAAAGTCATCAGCGAACACACACGGGGGAAAAACCCTATCATTGTAGTGAATGTGACAGTAGTTATCGCAGCTCTTCAGCATTTAGGTATCATGAGCGAACTCACACAGGAGAAAAACCATTCAAGTGCAATGAATGTGTCAAGAGCTTTAGTCAATTATCAGTGCTACAAAGACATCAGCGAACACACACAGGGGAAAAACCATTCAACTGCAGTGAATGTGCAAAGTGCTTTGGTCGGTTATCATACCTAAAAAGTCATCAGCGAACACACACGGGGGAAAAACCCTATCATTGTAGTGAATGTGACAGTAGTTATCGCAGCTCTTCAGCATTAAGGTATCATGAGAGAACTCACACAGGAGAAAAACCATTCAAGTGCAGTGCATGTCTAAAGAGCTTTAGTAAATTATCAGTACTACAAGGTCATGAGCGAACACACACAGGGGAGAAACCATTCAACTGCACTGAATGTGGGAAGAGCTTTAATCACTTATCAAACCTCCAAACACATCAGCGAACACACACAGGGAAAAAACCCTATCATTGTAGTAAATGTGACAGTAGTTTTTGCGGCTCTTCAGGATTAAGGCGTCACCAGCAAACTCACACAGGAGAAAAACCATTCAAGTGCAATGAATGTGGGAAGCGTTTTAGTCTCTTATCAAACCTTCAAACACATCAGCGAACACACACAGGGGAGAAACCCTATCATTGTAGTGAATGTGACAGTAGTTTTCATGGCTCTTCAGCACTAAGGTATCATCAGCGAACACACACAGGAAAAGAAACATTAAAGTGCAGTGAATGTGCAAAGAGCTTTAGCCGATTGT
Organism: Lissotriton helveticus; assembly: GCF_964261635.1. Classification (NCBI taxonomy): domain Eukaryota; kingdom Metazoa; phylum Chordata; class Amphibia; order Caudata; family Salamandridae; genus Lissotriton; species Lissotriton helveticus. The sequence goes on along the minus strand of NW_027611649.1, from coordinate 4,751,578 downwards.
CACATCTACAAAGTCATCAGCGAACACACACAGGGGAAAAACCCTATCATTGTAGTGAATGTGACAGTAGTTTTCGCAGCTCTTCAGCATTAAGGTATCATCAGCTAACTCACGCAGGAGAAAAACCATTCAAGTGTAATTAATGTCTAAAGAGCTTTAGTCAATTATCAGTTCTACAAAATCATCAGCGAACACACACTGGAAAAACCCTAACATTGTAATGAATGTGACAGTACTTTTCGCGGCTCTTCAGCATTAAGGATTCATCAGCGAACACACACAGGAGAAAAACCATTCAAGTGCTGTGAATGTGCAAAGTGCTTTAGTCAGTTATCACACCTTCAAAGTTATCAGCAAAAACACACTTGGGAAAAACTATTCAACGGCAGTGAATGTAGGAAAAGCTTTAGTAACTTATCAAACCTCCAAACACATCAGCGAACACAGAGACTCTGGAAAGAACTTAAGAACATCAAAAATAATATTGACCCCTTAGAGACAAAGACAAGAGCAGAACAGTGCAGTTATTGTGAGAGGAATGAATTACGGAAAAAAATTAAATTCAAATTGTGTGGGACATTGAAATGCCAGATGATAGAAGACCGGACTAGCAGTAAAGAAGGAAAACAGATAACAGTATTTGCAGAGTTATAAAAGTGTTTGTTTCCAGTGATTGTTCACTTCCGTACACATAGCAAAGCAGCATGATGTACCAGGATACACAGTGGGAGGCTAGCACAATGTGGACTAAAAGAAAAGAAAAATTGTTGATTTTTATTTGGTGAAGAAGAGATACAAAGGAAAACATTCAATCGCACCTGACCACACCTCCTTTAAAAGCAACACTGAACAATACTGGGACTAACAGTGGTATTTTCAGATAACTTGTCGGCTTAGTGATAAAACCTATAAACCAAACACACCCAGAGTGGACATGTTGTCAGGGCTCTGGAGATGGAAGCTTCATTGGTAAAATGTATGTATTGCTATTAACAAATGCCACTGCAGTATATGTAATGAACTAAAACGAAGCACAGGTGTTCAAGAAATAACCTGTTTTTAGATATAAAAGCGCACATACCTTGTTTTTAAGTAATGTTTGCTGCATCTTTTACACACTGTTATCGGTTGCTGGATCAGCTCGTGCCTCGGGCCTTATAACTAAGTGTGACCCGTGGCTCCTTTCCGACATGGCTCTCCCTATTCAGTTTGTGACTTGCCAAACTCTTTCTTTTTACCAGAATTGAGCCATTGTAAGCAGCCGACTCTGTTTGAAGAATGTGGTGAAATAGCGAAATCCCACATGAAAAGCATATATGTGCCAGGACAATCAGTTGCACTCCCAGCAACTCGTCTCCCACACTTGATTGTCCCTTGTCCTCAAACGTTCTAAAGGATTTGTCGTATGAATGCCAGAAGTGGCAGTGACATTCATGAAGCTAACGCTAACAGGAGTGTGTGGGAGATAGAGAGGGTGAGAGATAAAGAGAGCGAGAGAGACAAAGAAAGGGGGGAGAAATAGAGAGAAATGGAAGGAGAGGGAACGGCACGTTATATGTACTCACCTAAAAATAGAAGAAGCAGCCGAATACATGTCAATGAGTGACATCACCAGAGAAACGGGCTGAACACCTGTGAATTTATATGTTTATTTTTAATACCTATAGACCCATGTCATGCCAATAAACAGGGCACAAGTAAGGAAAATAGTATGGAGCGCATTATCATATGCAAATTACAGTGACGTCACATGTAGTGACATCACAAGAAGTGATGTCAGGTCCTTATAATAATTTGTATGTGAAAGGTTGACGGCCTGTTTTAAAAACAAAAAACAAGAAACATAAAATAATGTAAAAATACGTTTTTGGTTTCAGTTTTTATACATCATATGTTTTTCCCACTTTTAGTTTGTAACTAAACTCGGAAATGACTGAAAGTGTAAATATTTTTAAACAGATATGTGGAACTTTGAAATTATATTTTTAAACAATTTTCAGCAAATAAATAAAATATGCTTTTAATTTGCGTTTGTTTCCTGATGTTATTCTTTATCCAGCCCCTAAGCCCCAAAGTGGTTCACATTTACTGTGTATTAAGCAAAGAAGGGCTAATTTTGTCAAGTTCTCTGTTCCTCTCTTGCGCCACTCACACAAACAAACAGTCGCAGGCTAAGGAGCTAGATGAAACTGAGTCAAGTTTCTAGATAATAGTGGGGGACCCCTTCAAACTGTGGCTACCCCCGACTTGTGCCATGCTGATAAACCTTTCTTGACCCCCACCGTATGATCTACTCTGATTTTTGGAGGGACACACTTCCACAGATGACCATGTTAAATCTAGCTTCGCACAACCCACTGAGCATTCCTGCAGGTGTGGTACTTGATAGCAAAGGTTTATTGTCAGCATTATTTACAGCAGATAATAAAACAATCACAATTCTTGTCGATTTAAAACGACTTAAGCACAGTTCATACAAATACTACACTTTGCGGATAATCCATGATCTGACGTAAAATGCTAGTGCAAATAGATGACGTACATCACTTTTAAAACCAATCAATTAGATAGAGCGGTCATTAGATCTTACAAAGCGTACCAGCTAACAAGCACGTACATAGGTACAGATACCGGCGTCTCCGTCTGCTTGTTGCCTACTCAGAGCAAGCAAACCCCTAGCAAGCCTGACAGCTGTCTTATAAACATCAGAAATAAAAGAAGAGCACAAGCCTGCTGCGCAGACGTTACCTAGTGTGTTAAAAAAACAAGGATTGTCCAAATAGTTTGTTTTGCTGACAGCCGGGTAGAAATTAAACCCTCAGATATGGGCCAATAGACGGCCAACACCTAAGCGAGCATTTTAGAAAGTGAAGGTACAAGTAGAAATGAGCAACAATACCTCTCGATGCTCTGTCCAGTCCATAAGGTTCTCCAGTGCCTTTCATGTTGGAGTCGAGCTACGCCCCGGTTTATGAGGGCAAATTTATCAAAGGACGAGCACAGCGCCCCGAGATGAACGGAAAATTTCAAAACCATCACTACAGTTGGTTTATGGTTTGAACCCACTTCCTTCGCTGCTGTCTATGGCAGGTCTGCATATACGAAGCAACTGCCTGGCAAATCTCCATACGATCAGTTCTATAACATAAGAAAAGTGCTGCACTGCAGCATCTTAGATTACGTGTTAGAAAAAGTGGACGTAGGTAGTACCTACGGGTTTTATGCGACATATCACACAGCAGCATAAAATGCATATATGACTCAGGCCCCCTTATGTATGGGGACACGTGTCAGATCCGCCTCCAGGGGCTTTACCCATGATTTACTTAAGGTCGGCACCTGAAGAGATCCTAATCTGAACATGAGATGTAAAGCCATTTTCTCAGCAGGGAACAGCAAGTCCATGAACTGCACCAGGCGCGGTTCACATTTTACTTTCTGGTAATTAGTCGGAAGGATGCCTTTCCTTGCTTCTTGCGTGCTCCACATGAATGCACGATATTTCTTTTTAACCAGTTCTAGTGTTGCCTTATTCATCAGTTCCAGATGATTCTATTTCTCTACTCAACTAGTGTATGTTAGAATGTTCTCAGCGTGCTTGAACCAGAGTAAATTATTGTAATCCTGCATCGTCGCAGTATCTGCGGAACCATACTATATGATGCAAACAATAGATTTGACCACACTCGCATCCAATATCTTATGGGGTGAGATCCTCCAGTGAACCCCAGCTCAGCTCTTAATACTGTCAGTGGGGTTCCCAGACCCAGGTTTAGTACACGTAACAAGAAGATGTTTCCCAGTTTAAGAAGAGCCTGAACTTTCGTAAAATCCCACAGTTCAGCACCATAAGCGCAGGCCATACGTGCATTTGTCTTGAATGCATCAATGCTAGTTTTATTGGTCTCTTGCTGCTTGAGTTAGCAAAATGTAGAATAGTGGCGTCAATTTTGTTTCCGCCTTCGCCACATGAGCTTTCCAATATAAATGGTCATCCATTCGTATGCAGAGGTAGTCATGTTTTAAGTCGCTTAGTTGGTTTACCATTAATCCTGAATGTCAACAATACCTTTGATTTATGAATAATTATCATATATTTTTCTCTTTATTGAATATTAACTTCCGTACCTTACAGAATAGCTCAAAGCCTTCCAAAAGTTGATGCATTGATTTTTCAGTACGCGCTAATATTACTGCATCATCTGCAACCAGCGGGATTGGAATATTTTCCTTCTCCAATATCGGAACATCAAGACGAAGATTCCCGAGAGAATTCAGTTCCACTGATGTGAATGTTGAATAAAGCTGGGGCAAGTACGCAACCCTGCCCAACGCCAATGTTTATTTCAAACTTCTCTGTGCATTCTTTTTTTACACCAAATCTTACTCTGGAATGATTGCCGCGGCAGATCCTTTCGGATAGTTAAAAGTTGCTTGGGAACCTCCTTCCTCCAGAAGACTCAGAAGGACGGAGCGGCGACAGAATCGAATGCTGTTTTTAGGTCTCTTAAGACCAAGTAGAGCGGGAAGTTTCCAGGGACACAAACTTCATACAGATCATGTGCAACCTCAGAGCCTGGTCGATTCTACTTTAGCCTTTTCAGGATCCAGCCTGAGAGTTAGAGGCAATATTGTCCTCCTCTGTCCAGGTCTCGAGACGTGACTGTAAGGGTTTCCCAAAGATTTTCCAGATGTTGCCTAATTGGGAAATTAGCCGATAGCTGGGGGGTCATCTCTCCCCCCCCTTTCTTTTTTTTTTTTTTTAAACCTTTATTTCGTAAAAAAGAGTACAGTTACAGACCTACAACCACACAGGCCGGTCAGTTACATGCAATAACAATATCAACTCTATACACAGCTCATCAGCCGACAGCCCGAGGGTCCGGCAGCGTAGAAGCACGATGTTATCCGGAGCCCATGGCAAGAGAGGATAAATAAAGGTTTCCATTTTTTACAATGTATGAACAACACAAAGAAAAACATGAAAAAGAGTCGAGGCAAAACCAAGCAATATAAGGACTGTTACGTACGGTAGGGGGAGACAAATGAGTAGCAGGCATCAAGAAATCACGGGAGAGGGGAGTGGGGACCGAGAGTGAGCAGTGCATCACATATAACAGGAAATCAAAGTACCAGAACGTACAGTCAAGGAGATCGTGGAATGTCAGGGGGCTCAGCGAGGGGAGGAGCACAGATCTCTCCTCGATATGAATTCCATTGACCCCATATCTTGCCCCACTTCTTGGGCCTACCACGAGATATGTACACGATTTTTTCTCTAAACATGCACCAGTCCATGTTCTCCTCACAGGTCGAGACCGACGGTGCCCTATGAGATCCCCACAATTGAGCAATATCTCTCTTCGCAATCATGTTACCCAGCGTGACCCACTGAGTCTGAGCAACCGTAAAGTCATTCTGTTTCCATACATTCAACAAACAGCGTCTGGCCTCAGGGAGCAGCTCAACACCCGTCACTTCACCCTTGACCGCATGCACTCGATTCCAGAAAACCACTACCTCCGGGCATTCCCATATAATGTGGAGGAAGGTAGCAAGCATACCACAGCCACGCCGACATGACCCATCCACAGAATAACCCATATGCACCAACCGTGGACCCGTGACATAGACACGATGCAGAATCTTCAGCTGCACCAGTCGGAGACACGCCGGAATCGCAACTTCTTTAGGGGAGGATATTGCAGCTTGCCAGTCCTCGTCGTCCAACTCCAGACCATCACCAATCCACGCATCTCTTAGCTGTATAAGGAGGTCCGAACGGGCATTAATAAGTTTTTTATATATAAGAGAGATAGTGCTGTCAGGGACATGCCCATCCAGCACTCTATCCTCCAGGGGTGAAGACTCAGGAATCGTAGTCCCAACAGGGAAGACCGAATCGAGTGCGTGGCGGACCTGAAGATTTCGAAAATATTCCCTGTCACTCAACTTATACTCCCGTTTCAGTTCGTCGAAAGTTTTGACTCTGCTGGTGGCCCAAAGATCGCCCACTTTGCTGATACCAATAAGGTCCCAACTATCGAATCCCTTCGATGACCACAGACCACTCAATCTCTCAGCAGCAAACAGGGGAGTTGCCCTAGTCAGTTTATCCATCCAGCCCGTGGCCGATGTTGCACTGTCCCATACCCGTACCGCCACAGCAGTGGGGCCCGTCAGATTCCTCCTGGCGGTTCTGGAATAGAGCGCTCTATTGTACTCACCCCCCGGCAGTTGCCACCTGTCCATCTCATAGGCGGGATTCGGGACAGGACCATACATGGCGTTATTGATGGCACTCAACTGAGATGCCCAGTAATAACGTTTGACATCAGGCAAAGCTATACCACCGTCATACCACGGCGAAGTCAATTTTGCCAATGCTATGCGGGGCCGCCCGCCCCAAACCAACTTCCTCTGGAGGCCCTCAATTTCACGGAAATAGCTGGCCGGAACTAGATTGAGCGTATTCTGAATGGCGTACAGGAACCGGGGAAGAGACATCATTTTAAACAAGGCCGCTCTTCCCAAAGGGGACAGAGGCAATCCACACCACGCCGCAACATCCAACCTAAGCCGGACAAGCGGAGGTAGTAAATTCCGCTCATAGTGCACCGTGGGGTCCATCGAAATGTAGATCCCCAAGTACTTGAAGCCAACTTCGGAAACAGGTATAGGGCAAATGCGGGGCAGAGAGGTTGTCCACCCCTAAGTGGGTAAATGCAGGACTTAGCCCAATTGATAACCAAACCAGAGTTCCTCCCGAAAGAACTCAGGACGTCAAACAGAACACCCAACGACTTACGGGGAGAAGTGAGATACAACAATATATCATCGGCATAAAGCGACACACGATCCTCGAAGGCGGGGGACCACCGTATGCCCTTGAGCGAGGGCTCCCAACGGAGCCACGCGGCAAGGGGTTCAAGAGCAAGTGCAAAAAGGAGAGGCAACAAAGGGCAGCCCTGCCCCGTGCCGCGCCCAAGAACAAAAGGTTCCGAGGCCCTTCCGTTGACCACCACCTGAGCCAGCGGTTGCTCATATAAAAGTCTAACCCACCCAATGAACTTAGGGCCAAAGCCAAACTTGGCAAGGGCAGCCCACAGATATGGCCATTCCACCGTGTCGAAGGCCACCGAGGCGTCAAGTGAGAGCAAGATGGCCGACTCCTCAAGAGACCCCGCCCTTGCCAAGACACCATGAAGACGTCGAAGATTGAGCGCGGTATTGCGGTGGGGAATAAAACCAGACTGATCCGGGTGTACCAAATCGCCGATCACTGTAATCAGCCGGCTCGCCAAGAGCTTCGCAAGGATCTTGGGCTCCACATTCAAAAGCGAGATCGGCCGATATGACGAACAGAGTTCACGAGGCTTGCCATCCTTGTGGATGACCACAATGGATGCCAGTCTCTGGTCCCGGGGAAGGAGCCCGAGATCTCGCGATGCCAAGAACATCCGGCGAAGATACGGCGCCATTTTGTCAGGGCTCAGCTTATACAGCTCGACCGGTATGCCGTTCGGGCCCGAAGCCTTGCCCGAACGAAGCGAACGGATAGCGAGCGCTACTTCATCGGTGGAAACATCCGCTTCCATAAGCTCCTTGTCTGAGTCCGACAGACTAGGCAACGCTATATCGCGGAGCAACAAGTGCGAGTCCTCCTCCTGTCTGCCAGTGACCGGCGCGTAAACCTTCTGAAAGTGCTGGGCAAAGACCTCCACTATCTCGACCGGGTCCACCACTCGCGCGCCATCCACTCTCTCAATAACAGGCACCACCCGACTCAATCTATACCTCTTGTCCAGCCAAGCAATCAATTTTCCCGCCTTGTCACCCACATCATGCAGACGACCTTGCTGCTCACGATTCATTGCCCTAGCCGCATCAGTCACCAGAGCTCTGTATTCAGACTGTTTAAGTGCCAAGGAGTTCAAGTCCTCAGGCGTAGTCCCAGACCCCATCCGTTCCTCCAACTCAGTGATGTCATTTTCCAGGCCCACCACTTCCATAGTTCTGCGCTTCCTCTCGCTGGCAATCAAAGATAGAGTCTGACCCCGGACCACAGTTTTGTATGCCTCCCATAAAGAAACAGGGGAGGACACCGGCCCTACATTTTCGGCACAGTAGAGATCCATACACTTAACCACTTCCGTACCAATGTTGGGGTTGCGAAGATGCCATGGATTAATTGGAGCGACCCAACCCCCGGACTCTAGCCGCACGTCAACAGTGAGCCAGAGTGGGGAGTGGTCTGAGATCCCTCTAGCCAAATGCCTAATTTCCCTCACAGAGACCATCTGTGCCGCTGGTACAAGTATGTAATCGAGTCTCAAGAGACTACCATGCGCTCCCAAATAGAAGTTATACTGGAGCTGTCCAGGGTGCAGCTGCCTCCAACAATCCGCTAAACCCAACGTGTACAAAAAATTCCCCAGCCATAGCTGCGACGTGGGGAGGGTTCTGCGAGGGCTACGATCCTCTTCCCCACTGACAACTGAATTAAAATCGCCACCCACTACCAACAGACCATCGGGGAGCCCCAGGATCACCCCGCCCAAATCAGAAAACGTGGTGGATTCTAGACCAGGGGGAACATACACAGACAAAATGGAGATCGTCTTCCCCTCCCAACGGCCCACAACAGCGGCATAGCGGCCCCTATCATCCAAAACCATGTAATCTATTTCGAGGGGGAGGGAGTTTCTAACCAGGATGCCCGCCCCCTCGACCCAGTAGTAAAGCCAGAGTGGGCCACCAAACGGTAGCCCCGTCTATTCAACGCATGGCACGTATTTCCTACGAGATGAGTCTCCTGGAGTAAAACGATATCCGGGGAGTGTCGCTTCAAATACTGCAAAACTATCCCCCGTTTTATCCTATCCCGAGACCATTAACGTTCCAGCTCAGCACCCTCAGCCCCCTACCCCCCATCCCAGAAATGAACAAACAGTCCCCCCCCGCCACGAAACAGGCACATAGGATAAAATACCGACCAAATCGTAGCCTCGAAACAAACAAACAAGAAAAGACCCCTCCACCACCCCCCAAGAACCCCTCAACACACATCCCCCCACCCTGCACCCCTGCGGTAGACCAAAAAGCCACCCCAACTTGCAGTGTGCCTGTCGCTCCATTTAACTAACCTACAAGAAGAGAGAGAAAGAAGTCCCCTGAGGAGGAAGAGTCCCAAATCCCCCCCACCATACAAACATAGCTATCACAGAGCCACTGCAGAGCGTCCATAAACTGGCTCGCCGGCGCAGACTCACTACTCCTGTTCTTCCAAGCCGCCCTCGGCGCCCCTCGAACTCTCCGGGCTGGCACGGTGCGTCGTCAAAGTGTCCAACCAGTCACTGGCCACTTCAGGGCGGTCGAAAAAGAATGTACGTTTGTTATGTTCAATCCTCAGGCGGGCCGGAAAAAGCATGGCGTACTTCAATCCCATGTCCCTGAGATGTCTTTTCACCCCCGTAAAGCCCATACGTTGCTTCTTTACCACCTGTGTAAAGTCCGGGTAAAAACTGATCGACACATTCTCAAACTTAGTGGGACCATTGGCACGCGAGGCCTGCAGGATAGCGTCTCTGTCTCGGAAATTAAAAATCCTGGCTATTATAGGCCTCGGAGCGGCTCCAAGCTTGGGCTTCCCACCTGGAATTCTATGAGCACGTTCCACCGCAAAAAGATTACTAAGACCCTTTGGTGCCAAATGGTTCCGAACTAGGTCTTCCACCAGAAGATCCGCAGGCACGTCTGTGGAGTTCTCCGGAACACCTACGATGCGAATGTTGTTGCGCCTGGCCCGGCTCTCGAAATCATCCAGCCGACGGGCAAACAAGTCTCCGGCCGTTCGAAGATTGCGGACCTCGGCTTGGAGATCCGAGACGACCGAAGTCAGGCTTGCGGTCTTGATGTCCAGGGATTTGACCCGCTCATTGGTTTTCCCCAAGTCCGTCCTGATAAGGTTGACCTCGATTGCCACCATGTCTAACTTAGTAGCTAAAGTTTCATACTGCTGGCCCATAGCAGTCCGGACACTGGCAATGGCGCCCATAACATCCTGTAAAGTCGGATCCTCAGTCGCGGGAGGACCGTCACCGGTCTCCTCAGGGATCTTGCTTGCTCGGCCTGGGGATCCCTTCGGGCGAGTAAAGCGATCTATGGTCTGAGAGTGGGCAACCCCTCCTCGGTTCGGGCCTCTGGTGTTGCGCTTCTCGGCATCCGCCCTGCCCGCCATGATGGGCAACGAGCTCCGGCGGGACCTTTGGGATCTGGTCAGAATGATTCCCTCCGTGGCAGGCCTGCAGAGTCGAGAGGTCGAGGATCAACGGCCAGTGTGGGATTGACGACTAGACCAGGGCAGCAGTGTCGATCAGCAGCGAGTCGGCGCCAACAATGACCAAGAGCGAAACCGAAAGTACCACAGGGGCAGCGGAAGTATCTCTCAGCCGTTGTTGTTCACTTGCCACCTGGGTACCTCGGAAACTCAAGCCCCCGGATAGCCTTCGATACAGGCCCCTTCCCCCCTTTCTTGTGAATCACCACAGTTATGGAAGACTTTCATGATTCTGGAACCACACCAAGAGTCATTACGATGGAAAATAACGCTGTTAAAGACCCTGAAGCACTGAACGTCTGAAGTGGCTATCCCTGATCTCCTCTGAATCCATGCAATAACGCTTAGTGAAGGTGTGGAGGAGGGAAGCCCATGTTACCGCACAGTAAATCTCAGCCACAGGAACACCCCTGACAAGTGCTGATGCAGAGGACTCTGCTCTTGGGGACTGAGCGCAGATTCTCTCAGTCAGTTCCTTTGTGAGGCACAAGATGATGCAATGACATAAGGTCCTCTTCTGGGCAGAGGTGCCCTTCTTGCAGCCTCTACAGTCCACACCTAGGGTCAATATAAAAATAGACTTCCTTTTGGGGCTCTTACTGATATGATCATGCCCTTACGTGCCCGCATTGCTGCTCTGCTATTTGTGCTGCTGCCTGGGCCCTTGTTGGGATATTGTGGCACCACCACAGGACTCCGTATTATTTCTTCTCTGCTCCTGAACACGGACCGCGGACTGCCTGGACTCCATCTCCCACAGGGCAGTGCGATCTCGCGTGAGGAGCAGCGCCAGCCAGCCACCGGGTCCATAAAACTCTCTGGGGGGATCCAACAGCGCGGGACGCGCGTGGGCCAAGGGCGGGCCCGTCCTTGCCCGTCGAAGCCCGGAGGAGGCTGGGCTCGGCCCCCCCTCTAACAAGTGGCCCTACATTATACCACCTCTATAACGACCTTCAGGTACAGATTTTAATTATAACTTTCTGTTGATTCGTGTGAAGCGGGATTGGTACTTAACGTCGTGGTGGAGTGATTATCTGACGCATTAATAACGAGGGAAGAATCATTACTATGCCATGAGATAGAACTAACAGGGAGGCGGCTGTCTCTAGACCCCCTATCTCATTCAAGGCGAACGTCATTAGGATTACATAATCCAGCAGGTATCTCCCAAAACTTAACCCAATCCTGCTCATCACCTCATAACTTGGGGACTGTACCAGTGGTCTCGGATTTGTTGGCCCTTGTACATGATGAGCCGCCAGCACTACAAATGGATATCTCTAACGGGCCAAGCATAGCCTCTAGAACCCGGACTTCCAATTCTTCTATTGGGGGCACAAAGGCTAAGCCGAGGGCAAAGGCATCCGTGAACCGTAAGAAGGGTAAGGGTCCATCAAAACAAAAACTTCAAAAGGAATCCGAGTGTGACTCCCAGACCAATACAGCGGTAAAGAGTTGCTCTGTAAGTACTCAGACCATGGATGTTTCATTGTCTACGCAATTCTGCCCAAGGAGGACGGCACAGCCATTAATGCCATTAATATGACAGTATTGGACACTGCCCTTGGTCGGATCAGGGAATCTAGAGACAAAAATGTTGCTTCATTGGGCAGCCGTTTAAAGCTTCTGGAAGGTACATTGATTGATTTGTCTGGGTGCCTGGAGTCTTGTTCCATTTCCGTGATCTCTTTGGTGCCCAGTGAGGGGCAGAGCTCTGGCAATGCCCCATACCATCAACTTTCACTATCGGCCTCGGCCACATCAGAGAAACTGCTGGCAATGACCCTGGCGATCGAGGAACTTTTGAGAAAAATACAGGGTGTAGGCACAAATAACATACCGCCCAGTTGCTTAGGGTGTCTAGGGAGCACATCAAATGGTGGAAATATAGCCAACCCCCATATGGCGGACATCTCACAACCAGCCGTGCAATCTGGGAGGGGTGTTGGACATATGAGTCATTTTAATTTAGATTATAATAAAGCGCCATCTGATATAGCACCCGTTATTAACCAAAGACTGCCCAACCCGGAGATCACATATAGGGTAAGGGGCAGGGTAAATGAAGAAGGCCTGACCTTGAATCTACCTCCAGAAGCCACACCATATACAATAATATTGGCAAATGTACCACAATCCACGTCCAAATCAATTGAATCCTGGGAGACTTTACATAATAAGTCTCTTTGCACGCTCTGGTTTAATTGGCTTAACTGATGCCCTATTTAGCGAACTTAAAATGGCAAGGAGAGTGGGGTGGGTGGGGAAATGTGATAAGAGGCTCCCGGGTGATTGCATAGTCCTCACTTTTAAAACACCAAGTTTAACACAAGAAATTTTGAGCCTACAGGGTTCCCTCTATGTGACCAATCATGGAATAAATGTACTCCCGTTGGGTTACTTGTATCCCCCCACTAACTACCTCCGACACGCAGGACAGGAGATGCAACTCCCAGCCCATTTCATGAATAACATTCACCACACTCAATTTAGCATACCTTTGACTAATAGATTTGAGGCCCTTTCTTCCCTGGATGATAACGATTGACTCAGTAACATTAATAGCAATAGGGTACAATGTCAATCAATAAGAACAATCTCGCAATGTACAGCTTTACTTTTAAATACTGAACAACCCGACATTAGGGCAAGAAACGCCGCTAATCATTGTAACAACTGTAATACTCTGAGTGAAATAACTCAGTCGAAGGCCAGCATTTCTTATAGTGAAACACCAAATAGCTCTGGTGGCCCCAACGTAGTCCCTGCCCCCACTGATTGTATATCACAGTCTGGACCTAGAATGAAAGAAATAGAGATCCTGTTCTGGAATGTGGCAGGTCTATAGGCTAAACTGTCTAATGCTGCCTGGCTGGAATTCATCCATAATTTTGACATTAAAAGTATTTAAGAAACTTGGTCTGATAACATCTTACATATTAATGGTTTTAAGACATTTTCCAGTTCAGCGCTGCCATCAAGTAAGGGAAGGAATAAGGGCGGCCTTTGCATCTATGTGTCTTACAGGTTAAATGCTCACAAGATAGACCTCATGAAGTCTAAAATCTATTATCAGGTGTTAAAAATCAACTTAGATAAAAAGTATTATTTAGTCTTGTCAAATTATTATAATAATATGCCCATTGCGGATACATGACAAATCTTGATGCATTTGCAGAGAGATTTGGACAAGACCCAAAGAAGTTCTGGTAAAGACTACTGTATAATCTGGGGCGGGGATTTTAATTGTGGACCGTGCCCATATATCGAGGGAGATGTTTGTGGTGTAGATCCAGATGATGCAAATGATGCGTCCCATTTCTTGCACACTGCTTCTGGAGATTCATTTAATTTGCTAAAATATTCTATGGATTTGGGATTTGCAAATAGTGTGTGTTCGTCCCTAATTCCTTTTAATAGTCCCTTTAACGGAGGTGGCTTGTTTTCAGCCATAGACCATATACTGGTATCAAATAGATATGCGGACAGAATACACAATTACATCCTGTTGCTTTTAGCGATCATTAACCGATTAGCGTCCTTTTAAAACTCCCTGCCAAAGCATTAACAAGTAAAACATTGGCAACACACCTGGCAGGAGATGTTGCTATTGATAGACAAAATGGTTAGACAGTCAAATGGGCGGCTGTCAACCAATCTGAACTTTGTACGCACCTCTTAACCATCTGCAAAGATGATTTTACAGCTTATCTCGACATAAACACTAACAAAACAGATATTCCTAGTTCTTTTGGGAAAACAATTCAGACTATACAAAACAGACTACGGGCAAAAAGTAAGAAATGGGCTGACAAGAGAAGCGGTTGGTTTGTTGCCAAATGTTCCCAAACCCATGCAGCCTTGATAACCTCCTTACATAAACCCATAAAAGATCGAGCAGATATAAAAAGGGCAAGATTAGCCTATAAGATATCTCTTAAGGAACGCAAGGCAAACATAAAGTCCGAATTATGGCAAGATCTAAAACGAGCATCAGCCTTGAAAGAAACAAAAGGTTTCTGGAAGGCAGTGAATGCCCCTTTCCTTGCCTCGGGTAACCTGCCTATTATCGAAATAGAGGAGGATAAATGGGTGTCCCATTTTTCTGGCCTTTATAATAATCAGGTGGATCCGCAAAACGAGGCGGCCATACGTTTAATCCCTCCAAACCATCTTCCTATTGAAATCGACTTTGATGCCCAGGATGTAATCTTGGCCATCAATGAAAGTATGGAGGGCAAAGCCCTAGGCTCCAATAGCATACCAGTGGACTTATTTAAATCAGATCCACTGCAATGGGGACCCCTGTTAGCCCTGGTCTTAAAAGCTTGCTTGACCCTGGAATTTACAGCCACTTGGACGGAATCGATACTGGTCCCTATTTACAAGAAGGGCAATCGTGACGATCCGTCCTGCAATAGACCAATCTCATTACTAGATTCTTTTGCAAAGGTGGCTGGGCGTGTTGTTTTAAACTGCCTCCAGTTATGGGCAGAGGAAAACTGTATCATTTCAGAATTACAGTATGCCTTCCTGCCAAGGTGTGGGAACCACCGCACAATGCTTAAACCTGAACTTACTGGTTGGAAAGTATTTAAAGGCTAAAAGGGGGAATTTATTTTTATGCTTTGTTGATTTGAGTTCAGCCTTTGACTGTGTTAACCATCAGAAGCTATGGAGCATTTTAGACGCCATGGGGGTTGATCAACTCATTCTTAACTTTTTAAAACAGTCTTATTTACATGCTAGGGCCCGGGTGCTCTATGGAAGGGGTGGTGAACTCAGTAGGACCCTATCGGTAAAGAAGTGGGTGAGGCAGGGGTGCGTGTTGGCACCCCTCCTGTTCACTCTTTATATTAATAACATGGGAGCAAAATTAAGTAATGATTGTCAGGACTTGCCATGCATAAACGGATGGCCAATAAGAGCTTTATTATATGCAGATGATGCCGTCCTATTGGCTCGTACCCCCATTGGCCTACAAAATGTAATTACCAGATTTTCTGCCTATATGCTAGATCTTGACCTTCGTGATGTGGAAAAGTAAATTTTGCCATGTTCTGTGTCCCTACGTGTTCCCCATCTTATGTTATATGTGCATGATTAATATGCATATGTATTCCCTTATGATCGATTAAAGACGCAATTCTAGTTGTGTCCAACTTTAGTATGTCAAGTTTCCAGTTCTCGTGAAAGCTACGAGTATTAGGCCTATGTAAAGCTATGTTGCCACGTTTCACAGTGTGCACGTTAATTCAGAATAAAGTCCCCGTTTCTAGGCCTCAAAAGGGCCCGGACACCAGATTCAGCTCCTGTTTTCTGAACCCTCGCTGAGGAGCGATACAGCCCCCACCTGCATCCCTGACCCTTCACTTACTTCCTGCCTCACAGTGCCCGGCTCGGCCTGGCTCTGCCTGCCAGTCTGCCAAGAGTATGTTATGATTCTAGTTATCAGTCCAGCCCTCCTTCTCTGCATTCCTAAGCTACTGAATCGCATCAATAGTTTCAGTCATGGTCTAGCCTTTACGTCTCCATGTAAGAGAAATACTGTATTAATGGTCATTTAATATTCCTCAACACGCACTACATGTAGAATAATGCATGCACCAGTCTTAGAGTCTGTTAGCCTTTGCCCTGATAACTTTTGGATTCTATCAACATGTTCTCTAAACATCAGATACTAGATAGTGTTTAGGTTCATGTCGCCCTGACACTCCAGACTATAGTCTCCTCTTCTAGCACAGAAGTCATAGCCCCCAGTTCCTCCTAGTAACACGTCATTGCCAGCTTGCGCGCACCACTAGGTCAGAGGTCCCGGCTCCTTAGGTAGCCCCCTCCATGTTTCCGCCCCATTCATGACATATTCTGTTACGTTTACATCACATGTCTATGTACACGCCTCTTGTTACACCTACTTTATGCCTTATCTTTCGCGACTGCTACGAACTCCGCCCACTGCTACGCCTACTGTATTAACTGTAATGCAATTGTTTAGCTATAAATATTGTGCACTGTTATTAAAAGTTAGCGCGCTCATCCCAGATCCTGCCCCGGCAGCTGCCGGGCCCTGCCATCCTATTCCCGTGCAGGTTGTCCTGTTGCTGTCCTTTATGCTGTATTAAAACCTGCAAACTCCAGCTACCTCGAATCTTGACTCTTATTTATTGAGCTATCTGTTATTGTACATCCTGAAAAAT
Organism: Lissotriton helveticus; assembly: GCF_964261635.1. NCBI lineage: Eukaryota > Metazoa > Chordata > Amphibia > Caudata > Salamandridae > Lissotriton > Lissotriton helveticus. The sequence goes on along the minus strand of NW_027611649.1, from coordinate 4,735,042 downwards.
AGATCCGGTAATTAATTATTTATTTACCACATAATGGCGCCCGAATAGGGACTTGCCCTTTCCCCACGCGCCGGAGAAGCCACGCAAGCCCCCTGATCCTCTGCAGTCGTGACGGAATCATCCTGCGCAGTGGCAGATATTTCTGCTTCAAGTATCCCTCAGGCCCACGGAGGAGACGGAGGTTGCGGTCCAGCATCCAGATGAGGCGGTGGAGGAACGCGGCGAGTCCCGACCAGAGCCCAAGCCGAGAGTCCAAGGTCCGAGGTATCCGGAGGCCCACCCGTAACTGAAGTCCGAAGTTCGTAGTCCGTCGTCGTAGCAGTCCAGTCCAGTCCGAGGCCTTCCGTTCTTGCTGCCCGGTGAGTACCGTTGCTGGGGTAGTATCTAGACAGGGTCAATTAATTTGTCTCTGGTCCGTGGGTTTGGGTACGCAAATCCAACACGAAGTGTCCACCTAGGTGGATGCGGGTCCTGACGTGTCTCTTTATGAGACCGGTATGTTTCGTACTGTTTCAGCAGTGCATCTAGTAATTCTAGTAAGTTCTAGTCTCGAGAAATTCATGTGTTCCTGTTCTCAAGTATTCCAGGTAATGTTTCTGTCCGAGCTGTTATTTTAAATGTCATTTCAATGTGTTTTCAATGTCGTGGTATGAATGAGTTGTTTCCTCAGTCATTATTGTGTTCATTGTGTATTGTATTGTGTCCAGATCCCAGTTTACGTCATGCCTCTGTTCTCAAAATTACGTCAGTTAAGAACTAGGAAAGGTCTGCTTGAGGAAGCAGTTCCTGTCCCGCCTAGGGACAGTCCAGGTCATTTTATGTATCAAAAGCATGGCATAAGTGCCATATTATATCTAGACTTATGGGTCGAGTACACTAAGGAATTAGAAGAGAAATATAGATGGCCTGTATCAGGCACATGGGATGCCGAGTGCATCATGCGAGTAGAAGAAGCATTATGGAAAAAGAAAGCCAGACAGTCCCAGAAAGATGCCATCGAGTTATGGCGCAAAGAATCTCATAAAAGAACCGAAAAAGAAATCAGAAAGTCAGAATTAAGTAGAGAATCCTCAGAAAGAGCCCAAGAAAGGGAATTAATCGAAATAGGTGAACGAGTTAAAACCGAACAGTCAGACGGACAGAGGAATGCCCTTATTAAGGGTATGTACCCTCTTCTTGCCGAGGGCTTGCCAAAAGCAACCCCGGAGGCATCCAGTAATTTTCCGCCACCCTTAGTTCCGACCAAGCTACGTCACAAACCGACCGCAGCCGATATTTTTCTCTCGTCCTATTTGGACGACACAGTCCCAGAATATGCAAATCCTGTTCCGCCAGCTCCTGTAAATAATGTAAATCCTGCTCCTCCAGTCACCGGGGCACCTGTTACAGCACCTGTTACGGTACCCCAGGTCCAGCCTACATTACAAGTACCCTCTACATCGATCACTCTGCCAGCACGAAGAGTATCAGTCGACGATTCCAGTTTAGGGGCCGCGGGGGGAGGTCCTCCTGGTACCCCGCCGCCACAGAAACGTGTAATATTAGCCGAGTTACATGAACGTGCGTTACAGCGTACGCCCAAACATCAATCCGTTGCAGATATCAGGCGAGCTCTCACTGAATGCCGTTATGATCCAGTCCCAGGTGATGATAGTATGGTTATATATTCATTGCGTGTAAGACGGGTGACCGAGTATTTGGACACCCTACCAAATATGAAAGAAGATCTAGACAGAATATATCGTTTCATTCGTACAGGAACAGACCCAGAAAGTATTGGCGAAATTATGTCTTTAAGGAAAGCTGAGATTCAGTTCATGCTATTAAAGTTTCTAATAAATTGTTTAATAAGGGAACAAGATTACCCGACTAAAGATCCGACCGAAATGAGAGTTCTGACAAAATGGAGTGATCATATAGCCGAGGGAAGACACAAGACACTCAGTAGTATAGAGAGTATGTACAAGAAAATTCGTAAGGAAATAATAAGGTTACACGAACAACGCAAAGAAGCACTAGTAAGCGAGAAAGAAAATGACTCTTCTACCGAAGAGGTAGACGACGAGAATCCTTCCAGAATAGCGTATGTAGGTAGAACTAGACTTTCCGACCGACATTCACGTCTAGACTACAAGAAAACTGTTCCTCCTCCAGCACCAGAACAAGGTTCTCTAGAGCAAGTATTTCAAGCTACCGATCACATTCTGAAATTACGAATCGGTTATAGTGAACTTAGTACCATGCATGAACAAGAACTAGCCCGATCAGCAGTCCGATGGGCTACTGATTCTACCACTTTTCCAGACGAAATAGTGGCACAAATGTTTCTGAAACTGCCCCCAGCCGAGCAACGACTGGTGGGTATGTATATGATCCAGCACCTCATTACACTGTATGAGGGTCAGCATTCTGATCCAGGTCCGTTACATGATGTTCTGAACGAGTTACTCCAGTATAGATGGAAAGGTCTAGGTACCGATTTAATTAGTATCATTCTAGAACAGCGCCACAAATATAGAACGTTTCTAAATCCGTATTTTGTTCACGTCTCACCCCCAGAAAGTAAACCGTTTTACATAGACAGACAGCATCCATTACGAGAAGTGCACCCAGTTAGGACACAGGGTGGTGAAATGCAACAAGTATTTGTTTACACCCCGATTACAAAGATGGAACTCTTAGAGATGAAAAAGTTAATTCCCTGTCACGATAAAGATCCAGCAGGGTTCCACCGTGAATTAAAAGACATGCTCCGTATGGGAGAATACACGTATCCAGATATAATTAAAATGTTAAAAGTCCTGTTGCCTGCGGGCATATATGAAAAACTCAAAGAAAAAGAATGGGAGGTGGGAGAGAAAAAGATAGATTGGGCAGTTCTAGAAGCTGAAGAAAATACACGTGTACCAGGTACCGGTCTAGGAGATAAATGTAAAGAATTACCTGAACTGTTAATACAAGTTTTGCCAAGATTACTAGCCACGAAAAAGGAAGACTGGGATGCAATCTCAGCCTGTAAACAGAAACCAGACGAGGATACTAGTGATTTTTATTCTAGATTCGAGAAATGTTTTAGTATTACCAGTGGTTTGAAGACGAGTAGTGAGTCATACCCTCATCTTTTTGTTACTAAACTAGTCGAGAGTTCAAGTCCACAAGTTAAAAATCGAGTTTTGAAAGTCGAAAGTACCTGGCAAGCTAATACTCCGTCCCAAATGCTTCAGATGCTCCAGTATCACCAGAATAGAATCAGAGAAGAGCAAGAACACGAAAGGAAACGTATGAAAGACACGAAAATGAAAGTATTAGTTGCACAATCTGTTCCTCAAGACAGTCAGAAGAGGGGTCCGAATCAAGCCAGTCATCCTGCAGTTCCCGTTAAAGGGACCTGCAATTATTGTAAACAACCAGGTCATTTTATAAACGAGTGTGCAGTTCTGAAACACAACATAGCTACCGGTAAGACTAAAGAAAGACCACGTCCGCCTAGGCAAGAACAAGTTTCACAGACTTCCCAGTTACCACAGAATGCACAACAGACAGTTACAGTACCGCAGCCTATAGCTGCAACACAGCATGTTACACAGCAAATGTACCAGTATGCACAGTCCGAGTATCCAGAGTATCAGCCGTATTCATGAAACAGCCTAGAGAGGGAGGTAGGCTTGCCTCTCATCGAGATACCTGTAGATCAAGAGGGTCCCTATGTTCACAGTCAAGTATTAGGGAAAGACAGAAAGTTTCTGATTGATACAGGGGCAAGTAGGACTACTATCAGTCATGACGAGGTTCCAGGGGCTCCGCTCTCAGGCTCTAGAAATGTTTCCCTTGGATTTTCAGGAAAGCCTATTGTAAACGAGATATCGAAACTAGTTACTCTAGAAGTAGGTCCATTGTCCCGAACTACTGACCTATTACTTACGAAATCATGTCCAGAAAATCTGTTAGGCATTAAAACACTGAAAGAATTAGGTGCAGTCATTTGCTGCTCCCCAGAAGGAATACGTTTGTTTTTACGTGACTTTAAGGGTCACTATGTATTACGTGATTTTGATCCAAGATTACTGAATGTCCCGCAGCATCTATGGGCACAAGGTCCAACTGATGTTGGTTTTATGCAAATCACACCACATCGTGTGACTCTCAAACCAGGTGTAGTGTTACCACGAATCAGACAGTACAGACTGCCACCTGAGGCTGTAGCAGCCTTATCCAAAATTATTGACGAGCTCATTGTTCAAGGAGTGGTTGTAGAAACTGACTCCAATGTATGTAATTCTCCTATTATTCCAGTCATGAAACGTACTGATCCAAATGCACCTCCAGTATATCGATTAGTGATTGACCTTCGAGAACTTAATAAATGTATCATTCCCCAGTACCCAGTTGTTCCAGATATCTCATCCCTATTGACAGCCATTGATTCTGAAGCTATGTTTTTCACTGTCATAGACCTCAAAAACGCATTTTTCAGTGTCCCCATTCATCCAGATAGCCAGTTCCTTTTCGGATTCTGTTTAAATGGAAGGAGCTATAAATTCACACGAGCTCCTCAAGGTTTCACAGAAAGTCCTAGTATTTACAGTCAAGCACTTAAAAGACAACTAGACAATATTCACATGCCAACTGACACTGCCCTGCTCCAGTATGTCGATGATCTACTGATCACAGCCCGTTCTGAGTGTGACTGCGAGCGTGCGTCACTTACAGTTCTGTATTTCCTAGCCGAGATGGGGCACAAGGTGTCCCCTTCGAAGCTTCAATTCTGTGTCCAGCAAGTGATCTATTTAGGCCACTTACTGTCCAAGAGGGGTAGGCAGTTGACACCTGACCGTATCCAGTTAATAGCGAGTCTTCCTCAGCCCAAGACCCAGAAGGAGGTACGAGCTTTTATCGGCCTCACTTCCTATTGCAGACAATGGATTCCTCAGTATGCATTTCTAGCCAAGCCACTGATACAGTTAACGACACAGGAGGCAGCCGTATCGACTGTCCTCCCTTGGACATCTGAACATACACTTGCTTTTAATGAATTAAAGAAAGCTTTATGCCAAGCACCTGTTCTAGCTACACCGAACTACAGTAAGCCTTTTACACTTTTTGTCACAGAACGTGAAGGTACAGCATTATCTGTTCTCACACAAGATCAAGCAGGACAATACAAGCCTTGTGCTTATTTTTCGAGCACATTAGATCCAGTGGCCCAGGCTCTGCCTGCGTGCCTCAAGTCAGTTGCAGCCACAGCACTAGCTATCAGACAAAGTGATTCCATAGTGTTAGGACACTCTCTGACAGTACAAGTTCCACACTCCGTGGAAGTTCTTTTAAACCGAACACAGACCCAACACTTGACAATTGCACGTTTAACAGGTTATGAATTGACACTGTTCCAGCCACACATAGAAATCAGACGCTGCAACGTTCTAAATCCTGCTACACTGTTACCGTCAGTTTCTTCAAATCCTGCCACACATGACTGTGTGGAAGTTGTTAACACTATGACAAAGCCAAGACAAGACCTGACAGATATTCCGTTACCAGATCCAGACCTGACACTTTATGTGGATGGTTCATGTATGAGAACAAGTACAGGAGAACTAGTAGCCGCGTATGCAGTGACTACTGACACTGAAGTTATAGAGACACACCGTATTGACACCCTGTCCGCTCAAGCAGCAGAGCTAGTCGCTCTGACTCAAGCCTGCATACACGCCAAGAACCTGAAAGTTAATATTTACACAGATTCACGTTATGCATTCGGAGTCGTACACGACTTTGGAGTGCTCTGGCAAGAAAGAGGTTTTATGACTTCTCATGGAACCAAGATTCAGCATGGTCTCCTCATTCAAGCTCTGTTAGAAGCAATACATTTACCGACAGCTATCGCTATCATGAAGTGCAAAGCACATACGAAAGTCACTGACATTATTTCCCAAGGTAATGATCTAGCAGATCGAACAGCCAAGCTCACAGCTCAGACTCCAGACATTCCAGTTAACACGACACAGACACACACTCCAGAACAGACTACATGTATGACAGTTAAGGACCCCACTCAAGATGTCATAGATATCCAGTCACATGCTACTCCCGATGAAATCAAGAAATGGTCCGAACAAGGAGGGGTCCAGACAGATCAGGGATGGTTGACGAAGGGAAAAGCCACATGGTTTCTCCCCGACTCAATGGTTCAAGTCATTATTAATACCGCACATAGTCCTGCACATTTAGGAGAAAAAGCTATGTTAGACAGTATCCAGAACCTTTGGTTTAACAAACACTTACGAGCTGCAGCCAAGCAGAAAGTCCGTACCTGTATGATATGTTGTCAGTTCAATCCAGGTAAAAGTGTCCCGGTGGAACAAGGGGGATTCCAGCCTCCTGACCACCCTTTTGAAGTCCTCCAGATGGATTATATTCAGATGGAGCGATGTCGAGGTTTCAAGTATGTCCTTGTAGTTGTATGCGCTTTGTCCAGGTGGACAGAGGCATATCCAGTTCCAGATTACACAGCCGCGACCACTGCCAAGCAGCTGGTTCGTGAATTTTTCCCTCGTTATGGACTCCCTAGGGTCGTGTATTCAGACAACGGCCAGCCATTCTCATCTGAGTTAATGAAGCATGTTTCCCTTCTGTTAGGGTACCAGTGGAAGTTTCATTGTGTGCGCCATCCTGAAGCAGCAGGTCTCGTAGAGAGACATAACCAGACACTAAAAATCCGCATCGCCAAAGTTTGTAAAGAGAAAGGTGTAGACTGGCTAATAGCTCTGCCAGTCGCCCTATTTTATATGCGCATGGTCGCACATTCCAGATCAGGTCTGTCCCCTTATGAGGTCGTATTCGGCCGCCCCCCGAACATGTGGGGTACACCTAGACCCCGAAGTATTACAGATGTTTCCAGTAATATGCTGACAGATTACCTAGCTTCCTTGATGTCTGCCCTCCACTCTTGTCGTTCACAGGTTGCCGCCGCATTTCCAGACAATACTGAAGTGAAACCGCACAAGGTCATTCCAGGCGACCTCGTGTTGGTTAGGAACTTTGATCGTTCAAGTCCGCTGGAGCCCCGCTGGAAACACCCTCAACTAGTCCTTCTGACCACCCGCACGGCCGTGAAGTTGGAAGGCCGCAAAGGCTGGGTGCACCTGTCTCACGTCAAGAAATTCCATGGATGTCGCATAAAAACATTGGACTGTTCCATTTTTAAGGACTGCCAGAATCTTAAAAACTGCCCTATTCTCAAGGACTGTCCCGCTACAAACTTTGATTCCAAACCTCCCCTGTTAGAGGAAACTCCGCAGCAGGAGTATAAAAGTAAGCTCCGGTCTAGTAAAATAAGTCAGCCAGTTTAATTGTCTAAGTCCCCCTCGGGTGAAACGGTTAGACAGGTTTCTGACATGTATGAGATAGACCCCCATAGTGAGAGAGTTAGTCAAAACTCTATCAGATGTATCGTTATTCTATGTTTTCTTCTATTTTTGAGTTTGATGGTTACCTGCACAAGTTATGCATTGCATTTATGTTTTCCAATTTCTCATGTAAATAAGTTTTCTAATGCTACAGTAGAGCACACATTTAGTGATCTGCCTCCTCACGAGCTATCCTATCGTCTTGCTATGAGAAATAATACGTTTATCCGTATGTTACACTATTCACACCAGACCAGCAATGCCACTAATTGTTGGGTGTGTGGTCGACTCCCCCCTTTCCAGACACCGAAGGGAGTTCTGCCACTCTTTCCTTATCCGTTTTCACATAATGGTTCGTGTGGAGCATGGTCCACGTTAACGTCATCCCCAACAGATATGTCCCTTCTGAATAGTACATGTTTTCCAGACAAGCAAGGTCTCACCCATAGAACAGGGTTAGATCTAGAAAATGAAGTTTATAATTTAGGTAATTATTCTTCGAATTTTATGGTCCTGAATGTTCAGTCTGATACTACTCTAGATTTACCTGCAATTTCAGTACTACCAGTCAAAGGCGAATTATGTGTCCGAAAGAATGGTTCCGCACATGTAGGACATAGTGATTGTACTACTATTGTCAAGTATAGTGACAGTGGGAAATCTATTTTCAAAGCCTCACGTCATTCATATTTTGTTTGTGGTCAGACCGCATATGTTCGTCTGCCCCTCGATTGGGATGGAACCTGTTACATTGCCTTCCTACTGCCACCAGTTTTCCTAGCCCCATCCGATTATCATAGAAACACACATCTAGTACACATTAGACATAGAAGGGAGATCGAGTCCCCAATTGTCGATCAAACTGAAACTGCTCTAGAACAATATCAAGATTTCAATAAAGGATTCTTCTTCTTTATAGGCCCTGTCCAGAATAGTAAGCTAATCCGTAGGTTAACCAGAACCCTTGAAGCAGTAGTGAATGAGACTGCTTCTGCTCTAGGTAACTTAACCGAAGAGCAATCTGCTATGAGATTTGTCGTGCTCCAAAATCGTCTCGTTCTTGACGTCATACTGGCCGATAGAGGAGGAGCATGTAGAGTCATCGGATCTAGTTGCTGCATTTTCATTCCTAATAACGCGCCGTCTGTTTATTCAGCTATAACCAGACTTCATAAAATTGCCCATCAGTTACACCAGAATCCAGGCACCTGGACATGGTCCGGTTGGTTCTGGAGTATAATTTCTGCCTGGGGATGGAAAGTATTGTCATTCCTAGGTATAGCAGTAATGATCGTTTTCAGTTGCTGCCTCTGTTTACAATGTGGCCCTGCGATTTGCGGCATTTGTGCTACATCCTGTATTCCAAGTCCTAGTCCTAAGTCCCGTTCCAAGACAATTCGAGACGAGCAAATGATACTGTATGAAATGATAGATGGTATCATGAATATTGATGTTTCCTGATGGAAACGTAGTGACAAGGAGGGAATGTGGAAAAGTAAATTTTGCCATGTTCTGTGTCCCTACGTGTTCCCCATCTTATGTTATATGTGCATGATTAATATGCATATGTATTCCCTTATGATCGATTAAAGACGCAATTCTAGTTGTGTCCAACTTTAGTATGTCAAGTTTACAGTTCTCGTGAAAGCTACGAGTATTAGGCCTATGTAAAGCTATGTTGCCACGTTTCACAGTGTGCACGTTAATTCAGAATAAAGTCCCCGTTTCTAGGCCTCAAAAGGGCCCGGACACCAGATTCAGCTCCTGTTTTCTGAACCCTCGCTGAGGAGCGATACAGCCCCCACCTGCATCCCTGACCCTTCACTTACTTCCTGCCTCACAGTGCCCGGCTCGGCCTGGCTCTGCCTGCCAGTCTGCCAAGAGTATGTTATGATTCTAGTTATCAGTCCAGCCCTCCTTCTCTGCATTCCTAAGCTACTGAATCGCATCAATAGTTTCAGTCATGGTCTAGCCTTTACGTCTCCATGTAAGAGAAATACTGTAATCATGGTCATTTAATATTCCTCCACACGCACTACATGTAGAATAATGCATGCACCAGTCTTAGAGTCTGTTAGCCTTTGCCCTGATAACTTTTGGATTCTATCAACATGTTCTCTAAACATCAGATACTAGATAGTGTTTAGGTACATGTCGCCCTGACACTCCAGACTATAGTCTCCTCTTCTAGCGCAGAAGTCATAGCCCCCAGTTCCTCCTAGTAACACGTCATTGCCAGCTTGCGCGCACCACTAGGTCAGAGGTCCCGGCTCCTTAGGTAGCCCCCTCCATGTTTCCGCCCCATTCATGACATATTCTGTTACGTTTACATCACATGTCTATGTACACGCCTCTTGTTACACCTACTTTATGCCTTATCTTTCGCGACTGCTACGAACTCCGCCCACTGCTACGCCTACTGTATTAACTGTAATGCAATTGTTTAGCTATAAATATTGTGCACTGTTATTAAAAGTTAGCGCGCTCATCCCAGATCCTGCCCCGGCAGCTGCCGGGCCCTGCCATCCTATTCCCGTGCAGGTTGTCCTGTTGCTGTCCTTTATGCTGTATTAAAACCTGCAAACTCCAGCTACCTCGAATCTTGACTCTTATTTATTGAGCTATCTGTTATTGTATATCCTGAAAAATAGATCCGGTAATTAATTATTTATTTACCACAGTGACAATATAATAAAAAAAAAAAAATGAAATGCTGTAAGCCCAGTACCAAGTGCCTGTGAATTCTTTATTGAAGACAGGAAACTCAAATTCACAGCTCATTTTTCCTACTTGGGCAATGTATTTGAAAAAAGGGGTCTGTGGTCTAAAGCTATTGAATCCAGGAAGTTATTATTTTGTAAAGCCACTGGTGCCATAATTAATTTTGCCAGGAAATTGGGGAGGTGCCCAGTTGCAGATTTAATAACAATCTATAAAGCCAAATGCATTCCTGTTGCCATGTATGGAGCAGGCATCTGGGGTCATGCCAATGCCGAGTGCCTGCAAATAGTTGAAAATAGGTTCCTGAGATATCTTTTAGCTGTACCCAGTAGTACAGCTGCATTCGTATGCCACGCTGAGCTGTGGTTGCCTTATCTCCTAGACTTAATTAAACTGTAGCCCATCTTGTTGTGGCATAAAGTTTGGACTGGCACTTCTACTCGCTTGAACAGGGACCTGATCAATGATTGTCTGTCCCTTGATGGGGCTGATCGAATTTCCTGGTTGACCCATGTTAAACATTTTTTAGAGAGGCAAGGCATTCCTGAATATTTCTCTAACCCTGACAGCTTGAACAATGTTACTAGAAATAGTTTAAAATCACTATGTCTGGACTATTTGGATTCCATTAATCTATCTAGCAACATTGTAAAACCGTCAGTGAGTACACACCAACTACTCTTGACTCAACCAGGAATACAACCATACTTATTAAACACTGCAGGAGCCTATGATAGATTGCTATTGACCTGCCTACGCCTTGGCAGCTTTAACACTAGGGTTACCTTCCCAAAAACTTGTAGTGTAGTTCCTATTATCCCAATAGGCTCTGCGCATTGGAATAATACCTTCAATAGTATAGGCCTAGACCAGACGTTAACTAGGTCTACTACTGTCGATATTAGACTTAAAGTTTTGGGTTTGCCAGCTAGCTCAGAGTTCACTAGAATCTTTCTCGAATAGGCAAGGAGGAGTTGAACCTCCCTGGATAGACAAGAAGGGATTTAGTTTCTGACAACCATAGAACATGACAACTTTGCTCTCCCCTAATCAAGAGTGTATCTCGAGAGTCGTGTGAACAAAAGGCAATTTATTTTACTCAGTCAGTACGTGCATTCTTAGTCTCATCAGATTGTAGAGAAAAGGAAGAGACGGGCGTGTTCAATAAAAGATGTTATTTATTGATCAGTCTCTTTTCTCATACAAGAGAAATGGATCGATATTATTGCAATACTTATAGTTAAGTAAAGTGCATACATTAGAAGCAGAAGTATAAAATAATACTGTAAAAACATTGATATGGTTTCTAAGCCATATGAAGGTTTAAAATGAATAAAATATATTACATACACATATACATTTGACTAAACGTACTCAACTGGTGTTTCTAAATACGCCTACCCCGTGTACCTGACCTAAGCCTAATACGTGGGCGGGAATAGAAAGTTACAGTTTAAGTTAAGTTTGTTTTTGCCAAGTGACTGACTAAAGAATTCTCTGCGAGGGGTTATTCAGTTCTGTACCTGGAATCTTAGGATGAATGAGGGATGGTATCTCTCGTCTCTGGTCTCGATATTCCAGGCTGCCTGCGAGGGCTACCCAGAAACGCCGGAGCTGGATTTCTCGGCAAGAGAAATGGGCAGCTGCTCGTTCTCAGCGCGTCAAGAAGGCGGGGCTGCGCCAGCGGGGTCTGCTCTGCTCTGGGCTTCGGCAAGTCTGGCTGCTCCGTCCTCGTCACCACCACGTGTGTTTGCATAGGGCAATATCGGTAATATTTATACCTTTAAGGTGCCGAGATTGACGTAAGGATGGACATAGATACGTCAATAAAGATGTCATACGACCAGGTCGTTAGCACATTCTTTTGCTGAAGTTCTCGGTGAAATCAAAACAATGGCCGCAGGGTTTTTCCCAGGTTGTCATAGGTTTGATTTGTTATGAGAACTCCGTATGCCTTATCAGGGGCTGGAGGAATATCGCTTGTCTAATTAGATGGCAAGCGTTATGACCTAATCAGATAACACGTTCCTGTGCCGTAGTGTGGCTTTATCAGATAACGGTTCCTGCATCATGGGGGTTTTCTGCCTCATGGGATGACTGCTAGTTAACTTGTTAGTTTGCTAACCAGAATAGGGTCAGGAATAGGGGGATCGATACAGAACCTATAGGAATACATCACACCCACTCCACGCTAACTATGGACATATTTACTAATCTATGCATAGTAAAACATACTGTAGAGTATTGTGTATACCTTACCACCCCAAAATACATAAATGCATTTTGAAATTATCAAATATACGGAAAAATGCAGTCATATGTATAGTATGCACTCAAGCTGTAGAATAATGCTAAAGTAAGCACGCATTTGTATACATTATTGCTATTTGGTATATGAAAATTTACACATGAAATGGCTCTTAATACAGAAAAAAAGTTCGAGACCATTTCATCACAGAATAAAATATTTATGAACATACCAGCGGGCAGCTAATGTCTATAAGCTATCTAAAATTAGAAATCTTAGTTCTCTAAGAATAGTTCTTACTTTAAGCAGAAGATAGTGTCCCGAAAAATATGCAAAAATATTGTGGGGCTGCTGAAAAAACTGCTGTCCGTGAACTGGAGGGAAAATTGTTCATGTGACTTTATTATTAAAGTTGAAGGCCAAATTCAGGGAACGCCGTGTACGAGCTTGCTCAAAAGTCTCTATTTCTGCTCTGGTGAGAACATCATATCATTTAGGCTTTCGAAAAAGTTGTCAACAGCTTCCTGGGAGAGTTCCACTAACTCGGAAATAGGTGTAACCATGCATTCGTGCGCATGATTGTCTCCATTGACATTCTGATTTGGATTTCTGACAGAAGGTCGTACCTGATCGATGCTGCTTTCATCTTGAACTTCACTACCCCTTAATCGTAGTGGTGAAGCTTCCACGAATGCCGTCATCAGGATTGGTAGCCGTTGAGGGCAGCACAAAGCATGAGCCTTTGTTGGACTCAACAATGTTTCTGCATCCATTGGCGCATCCGATTGTAGCGTCAGACAGGTGTCTAACACGCATTCTTCTCCGCATAGCAGGCACCTTAATACAGGTAAAACACATCGTTGCCACATTGGTCGAAATGATAGAAACCAAGTCATGTTCAGGTCTCCAAGCCGGGATAGTCCCAGGATTTTTGATATCCGGTCCCGGTATCCAATGGCTAGGATTGTTTCTTCCCTTGTCGCAGGTGTTCTGTCTGTGACATGGTTTGCCATAACGAAATATAAGGACTAGGAATAGGATTCCTGCAATCAGTCCTAAAATGAGGGGAAGTCCGCCAAAAATCGAATGGACGAAATCTGGAAAAATACCCAGTATGGCTTTGAATGGTGTTAATGCCATCGAAAATACTGTCTTAAATACTTTTGAGACTCCATTGGTATCAGAAATATTTAAGATTTCATTAAGGATTTCTGCGAAATGTATGGGGGAATTAGTTGATAACAATGAATGTATCTCTGCAGTCGTCCTTGCGACTTGGAGATCATACGTTTCTTTTGATGACGTGAGCCTTGTCGGCGTCTGAAGAAGCACTGTTTTCATTCTGCTTAAAGTATCTACTCGAATAGAAGTAATTTTCAAGTTGGGCCATGCCCTTGCCTCCCTGTCTGGAAAGGAGCTGGGTAACAATGAGTGTCCACAGCACTTGACCTTCGCAGTCGTAGTTACGAGATAAGGAGTCCCGGGCATAAGACTACAACATCTGCGATCTACAATTAGAATGTAACTCCCATTATAGAGTCTTTGAAAGAATGGTTCTATCTCTGTTGCAGGTGCGCCTTGCTGGTGACATGAAAGGTTATTTGAGTTCCCTTCACAGGCTCCATGCAAACTAATTCCGTTACACAGAAGTGTACCGCTTAGTGACATTGCACAATTATTGCCACTAAGAAACACTTTCTGTCCTTTATTACTGACACATGCATGTGAATAGGGCAAGTTCCATGTTGTTTTAATGTACCCTTTTCCTAATTGTTCATACATGCCAGCCTGTATATATTTTTGGCAGTATTGAAACCTGAAGGTTGATATTGGAATATTTATTATCCCATGTATTATCCATTCACTGACAGGTCGTTCTGACATTGTCACTGGTAATCTCTCAAGTTTCTCAATGCTCAGGATTGTATAATCAGCCCCCTTCTGTGCCATACTGATTTGTCTATCAGTAAGGTTAAAGATATAGAATAGTGACGTTGTGTTGATTAAACGCCAAGGCACATAGCCTGAACGCAGATTTTGTAACGTCCAGCCAAGCTGTACAATAGAACGCAATTGGGACTGACCGTGTTGTAATAACAGTAAGTCTTGCGATAATATGTCGATTGCTGAAGACACAATGCTGTCCAAAGAAAAAATTCTGGAGGACAGAGTCATTAACCCATTGTCCACTACAGAAAGTGATTTTTCCAAATTAATACGGTCAATTTCCCGTATCCTTTCTGCTGTCTCAGTTTGAGTAACCTTCCAGGCCTCATTGTATGCTGCATATACAGAGGCTGCTATGAAACGCTTCTGACGCTGTTTGCGTGGTCCCATAGTGAAATCACGCAAGTCAGCACCATCAGTAAGTAAAGTTAGGTGTTGCTTAATTTCTGCCAGTGTGGAAGTTTGTAGCCATTGAAGGCATAATTTGCCCACACTGTAGGTGGTTATTATCCCTGGGTGTTTTCTTTGAGGATATCTAGGGTCTGGCCTGGTCATTTTGAACCCCTGTGTTTTGTTCCGGAATCTGTTTTGAAAGTTATTAGTATCTGTGTGCCAGATCAACCACTTTTTCCAATCTGGATGTGTCCTTTTTTAGTTTAATACATAATTTACGTCTATCTCTTAATCCGTAGAGCTATTGCTGTTCATTGTAGGTTTTGGAATAGACGGTTTATTTAAGTTTTTGATTTTGGCTAGGCCAAGACAGGTGGTTTGTTGAACAGTGTCATTTAAAAATATAATTTGTTCTGGGATCATGCAGGCTGTGGTATATAAATAAATAATACCGGATCTAAGTTTTACTGGACATAGCAATAACAGATAGCTCAATAAATAAGAGTCAAGATTCGAGGTAGTAGGAGTTTGCAGGTTTAATACAGCATAAAGGACAGGAACAGGACAACCTGCACGGGAACAGGATGGCAGCGCTGCCGGGGGCAGGATCAGAATCGGCGTAACATTTAATAACAGTGCACAAATATATATACTAAAACAGTTACATTACAATGAATTACAGTAGGCGGAGCAGTGGGTGTGGTCAATAGCAGTCGCGAAAGATAAGGCATAAAAGTGGGTGTAACAGGGGCGTATACATAGACATGTGATGTAAACGTAACAGAATATGTCATAAATGGGGCGGAAACATGGAGGGGGCTACCTAAGGAGCCGGGACCTCTAACCTAATGGTGCGCGCAAACTGACAATGACGTGTCACTAGGAGAAGCTGGGGGCTATGAACTCTGTGCTAGGAGCAGAGACTGAAGTCTTGGAGAGTCAGGGCGACATGTACCTAAACAGTATCTAGTATCTAATGTTTAGAGAACATGTTGATAGAATCCAAAAGTTATCGGGGTAAAGGCTAACAGACTCTAAGACTGGAGCATGCATTATTCTACATGTAGTGCGTGTTGAAGAATATTAAATGACCATTAAATGCAGTATTTCTCTTACATGGAGACGTAAAGGCTAGACAATGACGGAAACTATTGATGCGATTCAGTAGCTTAGGAATGCAGAGAAGGAGGGCTGGACTGATAACTAGAATCATAACATACTCTTGGCAGACTCAGAGGCAGAGCCAGGCTGAGCCGGGCACTGTGAGGCAGGAAGTAAGTGAAGGGTCAGGGATACAGGTGGGGGCTGTATCGCTCCTCAGCGAGGACTCAGAAGACAGGAGCTGAATCTGGTGTCCGGGCCCTTTTGAGGCCTAGAAACGGGGACTTTACAATAAAATAACGTGCACACTGAGAAACGTGGCAACGTAACTTTACATAGGCCTGATACTCGTAGCTTTCACGAGAACTGGAAACTGGCATACTAGTGATGGACACAACTGTAATTGCGTCTTTAATCAAACATGGGGGATACATATGCATATTTAATCATGCACACATAACATAAGATGGAGGACACGTAGGGACACAGAACATGGCAAAATTTACTTTTCCACATTCCCTCCTTGTCACTACGTTTCCATCAGGAAACATCAATATTCATGATACCATCTATCATTTCATACAGTATCATTTGCTCGTCTCGAATTTTCTTGGAACGGGATTTAGGACGGGACTCGGGACTAGGAATACAAGATGTAGCACAAATGCCGCAAATCGCAGGGCCACATTGTAAACAGAGGCAGCAACTGAATATGATCGCTACTGCAATACCTAGAAATGACAATACTTTCCATCCCCAGGCGGAAATTATATTCCAGAACCAACCGGACCATGTCCAGGTGCCTGGATCTTGGTGTAACATATGGGCAATTTTATGGAGTCTGGTAATAGCTGAATAAACAGACGGTGCGTTATTAGGAATGAAAATGCAGCAACTAGATCCGATGACTCTACATGCCCCGCCCCTATCGGCCAGTATGACGTCAAGGACGAGACGATTCTGGAGCACGACAATTCTCATAAAGGATTGTTCTTCGGTTAAGTTACCTAGAGCAGAAGTAGTCTCAATCACTACTGCTTCAAGTGTTCTGGTTAATCTACGTATCAGTTTACTATTCACGACAGTACCTAAGTAGGGGAAGACACCTTTATTGATATCTATGTATTGTTCTAGAGCAGTTTCAGTATAATCGACAATCGGGAGACTTCTCTTGTGTCTAGTATGTACTAGGTGGGAATTCCTATGATAGTCAGGTGGGGCTAGGAAAACTGGTGGCAGTAGGAAGGCAATGTAACATGTACCATCCCAATCAAGGGGCAGACGAACATATGCGGTCTGACCACAAACAAAATAAGATTGACGTGAAGCTTTGAAAATAGATTTCCTACTGTCACTATACTTGACAATAGTAGTACAATCACTATGGCCTACATGTACGGAACCATTATTTCGGACACATAATTCACCTTTGACTGGTAGTACTGACATGGCAGGTAAGTCTGGAGTAGAATCAGACTGAACATTCAGGACCATAAAATTCGAAGAATAATTACCCAAATTATAAACTTCATTTTCTAGATCTAACCCTGTTCTGTGGGGAAGACCTTGCTTGTCTGGGAAACATGTACTGTTCAGAAAAGACATCTGTTGAGGATGACGTTAACGTGGACCATGCTCCACACGAACCATTATGTGAAAATGGATAAGGAAAGAGTGGCAGAACTCCCTTCGGTGTCTGGAAAGGGGGGAGTCGACCACACACCCAACAATTTGTGGCATTGCTGATCTGGTGTGAATAATGTAACATGCGGACAAAAGAATTATTACGCATAGCAAGACGATATGAGAGTTCATGAGGAGGCAGATCACTAAACGTGTGCTCTACTGTAACATTAGCAGACTTATTTACATGAGAAACTGAAAAACACAAATAAAATGCATAACTGGTGCAGGAAATCATAATGCTAAAATATAGCAGAAAACATAAAATAATAGTGCAACTTCTAGAGTTCTCACTAACTCTCTCTCTGTGGGGGTCTATTATATACATGTCAGAAACCGGTCTAACCGTTTCACCTAGGGGAGGACTTAGACAATCAAACTGGCTGACTTATTTTACTAGACCTTAGTTTAAGCTTATACTCCTGTTGCGGAGTTTTCTCTAACAGGGAAGGGTTCGTAGCAATGTCTTTTGCGGGACAGTCCTTAAGAATAGTACTTTGGCAGTCTTTAAGATCCTCGGGAATGTTCTTTGAAACAGGCTTTAGTCCAAAAAATCTTTTCACATGTGACAGGTGGACCCAGCCCTTCCTGCCTTCCAGCTTGACGGCAGTACGGGTGGCCAGGAGGACCTGTCGGGGTTCCTTCCAGCGAGGCTCCAGCGGACTTGAACGATCAAAATTCCGGAAAAGAACCATGGATCCGGGAACGATTTCATGCGGTGCCACCTCGGTATTGTCTGGAAATGCGGCAGCAACCTGTGAACGACAAGAGTTGAGGGCAGACATCAAGGAAGCTAGGTAATCTGTCAGCATATTACTTGAAACATCGGTAATACTTCGAGGTCTAGGTGTACCCCACATGTTAGGGGGGCGGCCGAATACGACCTCATAAGGGGACAGACCTGATCTGGAATGTGCGACCATGCGCATATAAAACAAGGCAACTGGCAGAGCTACTAGCCAGTCCACACCTTTCTCTTTACATACTTTTGCAATTCGGATTTTCAGGGTCTGATTATGTCTCTCTACGAGACCGGCTGCTTCTGGATGGCGTACACAATGGAACTTCCACTGGTACCCTAACAACAGGGAAATATGTTTCATAAGCTCGGATGAGAATGGTTGGCCGTTGTCTGAATACACGACCCTAGGGAGTCCATAACGGGGGAAGAATTCACGAACCAACTGCTTGGCAGTGGTCGCGGCTGTGTAATCTGGGACTGGATATGCTTCTGTCCACCTGGACAAAGCGCATACAACTACGAGGACATACTTGAAACCTCGACATCGCTCCATCTGAATATAATCCATCTGGAGGACTTCAAAAGGGTGGTCAGGAGGCTGGAATCCACCTTGTTCCACCGGAACACTTTTACCTGGGTTAAACTGACAACATATCATACAGGTACGGACTTTCTGCTTGGCTGCAGCTCGTAAATGCTTGTTGAACCAAATGTTCTGGATACTGTCTAACCTAGCTTTTTCTCCTAAATGTGCTGGACTATGTGCGGTATTGATAATGACTTGAACCATAGAATCGGGGAGAAACCATGTGGCTTTACCCTTCGTTACCCATCCCTGATCTGTCTGGACCCCTCCTTGTTCGGACCATTTCTTGATTTCCTCGGGAGTAGCATGTAACTGGATATCTATGACATCTTGAGTGGGGTCCTTAACTGTCATACAGGTAGTCGGATCTGGAGTGTATGTCGGTGTCTTATTAACTGGAATGTCTGGTGTCTGTGCTGTGAGCTTGGCTGTGCGATCTGCTAGATCATTACCTTGGGAAATAGTGTCAGTAGCTTTCGTATGTGCTTTGCATTTCATGATAGCAATAGATGTCGGTAAGTGTATGGCATCTAACAGAGCTTGAATAAGGAGACCATGCTGAATCTTGGTTCCATGAGAAGTCATGAAACCTCTCTCCTGCCAGAGCACTCCGAAGTCGTGTACGACTCCAAATGCGTAACGTGAATCTGTGTAAACATTAACTTTCAGGTTCTTGGCGTGTATGCAGGCTTGTGTCAGAGCAACTAGCTCTGCTGCTTGAGCAGACAAGGTGTCAATACGGTGTGTTTCAATAACTTCAGTGTCAGTAGTCACTGCATACGCGGCTACTAGTTCTCCTGTACTTGTTCTCATACATGAACCATCCACATAAAGTGTCAGGTCGGGATCTGGTAATGGAATATCTGTCAGATCTTGTCTTGGCTTTGTCGTAGTGTTAACTACTTCCACACAGTCATGTGTGGCAGGATTTGAATTAACTGACGGTAACAGTGTAGCAGGATTTAGAACGTTGCAGCGTCTGATTTCTATGTGTGGCTGGAACAGTGTCAATTCATAACCTGTTAAACGTGCAATTGTCAAGTGCTGAGTCTGTGTTCGGTTTAAAAGAACTTCCACGGAGTGTGGAACTTGTACTGTCAAGGAATGTCCTAATACTATGGAATCACTTTGTCTGATAGCTAGTGCTGTGGCTGCAACTGACTTGAGGCACGCAGGCAGAGCCTGGGCTACAGGATCTAGTGTGCTCGAAAAATAAGCACAGGGCTTGTATTGTCCTGCTTGATCTTGTGTGAGAACAGATAATGCTGTACCTTCCCGTTCTGTGACGAAAAGTGTAAAAGGCTTACTGTAGTTCGGTGTAGCTAGAACAGGTGCTTGACATAAAGCTTTCTTTAACTCATTGAAACTAAGTGTATGTTCAGATGTCCAAGGGAGGACAGTCGATACAGCTGCCTCCTGTGTCGTTAACTGTATCAGTGGTTTAGCTAGAAATGCATACTGAGGAATCCATTGTCTGCAATAAGAAGTAAGGCCGATAAAAGCACGTACCTCCTTCTGTGTCTTGGGCTGAGGAAGACTCGCTATTAGCTGGATACGGTCGGGTGTCAACTGCCTACCCCTCTTGGACAGTAAGTGGCCTAAGTAGATCACTTGCTGGACACAGAATTGAAGCTTCGAAGGGGACACCTTGTGCCCCATCTCTGCTAGGAAATACAAGACTGTAAGGGATGCTCGCTCGCAAGCACGTTCAGAACGGGCTGTGATCAGTAGATCATCGACATACTGGAGCAGGGCAGTGTCAGTTGGCATGTGAATATTGTCTAGTTGTCTCTTAAGTGCTTGACTGTAAATACTAGGACTTTCTGTGAAACCTTGAGGAGCTCGTGTAAACATATAGCTCCTTCCATTTAAACAAAATCCGAAAAGGAACTGGCTGTCTGGATGAATGGGGACACTAAAAAATGCGTTCTTGAGGTCTATGACTGAAAAAAATGAGGCTTCAGAATCAATGGCTGTCAATAGGGAAGAGATATCTGGGACAACTGGGTACTGGGGAATAATACATTTGTTAAGCTCTCGAAGGTCAATCACTAATCGATATACTGGGGGTGCATTTGGATCAGTACGTTTCATGACTGGAATGATCGGAGAATTACATACATTGGAGTCAGTTTCTACAACTACTCTTTGAGCGATGAGCTCGTCAATAATTTTGGATAAGGCTGCTACAGCCTCAGGTGGCAATCTGTACTGTCTGATTCGTGGTAACACTACACCTGGCTTGAGAGTCACACGATGGGGTGTGATTTGCATGAAGCCAACATCAGTTGGACCTTGTGCCCATAGATGCTGCGGAACATTAGACAATCTCGGATCAAAATCTCGTAATACATAGTGACCCTTGAAGTCACGTAGGAACAGTCGTATTCCCTCGGGGGAACAGCAAATAACTGCACCTAATTCTTTCAGTGTTTTAATACCTAACAAATTTTCTGGACATGATTTCGTAAGTAACAGATCAGTAGTGCGGGACAATGGACCTACTTCTAGAGTATCTCGTTTACAATAGGCTTTCCTGAAAATCCAAGGGAAACATTTCTAGAGCCTGAGAGCGGAGCCCCTGGAACTTCGGCGTGACTGATGGCGGTCCTACTTGCCCCTGTATCAATCAAAAACTTTCTGTCTTTCCCTAATACTTGACTATGAACATAGGGACCCTCTTGATCTACAGGTATCTCGATGAGAGGCAAGCCTACCTCCCTCTCTAGGCTGTTTCATGAATATGGCTGATACTCTGGATACTCGGACTGTGCATACTGGTACATCTGCTGTGTAACATGCTGTGTTGCAGCAATAGGCTGCGGTGCTGGAACTGTCTGTTGTGCATTCTGTGGCTGAGAAGTCTGTGAAACTTGTTCTTGTCTAGGCGGACGTGGTCTTTCTTTAGTCTTACCGGTAGCTATATTGTGTTTCAGAACTGCACACTCGTTTATAAAATGACCTGGCTGTTTACAATAATTGCAGGTCCCTTTAACGGGAACTGCAGGATGACTGGCTTGATTCGTACCCCTCTTCTGACTGTCTTGAGGAACAGATTGTGCAACCAGTACTTTCATTTTCGTGTCTTTCATACGTTTCCTTTCGTGATCTTGTTCTTCTCTGATTCTATTCTGGTGGTATTGAAGCATCTGTAACATCTGGGACGGGGTATTAGCTTGCCAGGTTCTTTCGACTTTCAAAACTCGATTCTTAACTTGTGGACTTGAATTCTCGACTAATTTAGTAACAAAAAGATGAGGGTATGACTCGCTACTTGTCTTGAGGCCACTGTTGATACTAAAGCATTTCTCGAATCTAGAATAAAAATCACTAGTGTCTTCGTCTTGTTTCTGTTTACAGGCTGAGATTGCATCCCAGTCTTCCTTTTTAGTGGCTAATAATCTTGGCAAAACTTGTATTAACAGTTCTGGTAATTCTTTACATTTCTCTCCTAGACCGGTACCTGGTACTCGTATCTTATCTTCGGCTTCTAGGACTGCCCAATCGATCTTTTTCTCTCCCACCTCCCAATCTTTTTCCTTGAGTTTCTCGTATACCCCTGCGGGCAACAGGACCTTTAACATTTTAATTATATCTGGATACGTGTATTCTCCCATACGGAGCATGTCTTTTAATTCTCGGTGGAACCCTGCTGGATCTTTGTCATGACAGGGAATTAATTTCTTCATCTCTAAGAGTTCCATCTTTGTAATCGGAGTGTAAACAAACACTCATTGCATTTCACCATCTGTTGTCCTAACTGGGTGTACTTCTCGTAACGGATTCTGTCTATCTATGTAAAAGGGTTTACTTTCTGGAGGTGAGACATGAACAAAATGCGGGTTCAAAAACGTTCTATATGTGTGGCGCTGTTCTAGAATGACACTAATTAAATCGGTACCTAAACCTTTCCATCTATACTGGAGTAACTCGTTCAGGACATCGTGTAACGGACCTGGATCAGAATGTTGACCCTCATACAGAGTAATGAGGTGCTGGATCATATACATACCCACCAGTCGTTGCTCGGCTGGGGGCAATTTCAGAAACATTTGTGCCACTATTTCATCTGGAAAAGTGGTAGAATCAGTAATCCATCGGACTGCTGATCGGGCTAGTTCTTGTTCATGCATAGTACTTAACTCACTATAACCGATTCGTGATTTCAGAATGTGATCGGTAGCTTGAAATACTTGTTCCAGAGAACCTTGTTCTGGTGCTGGATGATGTAAAACTGACTTGTGTTCTAGGCGCAAATGGCGATCTGGAAATCTAGATTTTCCTACATACGCTATTCTAGTGGGATTCTCGTCGTCTACCTCTTCAGTAGAGTCATTTTCTTTCTCGCTTACTTGTGCTGCTTTACGTTGTTCGTGTAACTTTAGTATTTCCTTACGAATTTTCTTGTACATACTCTCTATACTACTGATAGTCTTGTGTTTACCCTCGGCTATATTATCACTCCACCTTGTCAGGATTTTCATTTCGGCCGGATCTTTAGTCGGGGAATCTTGTTCTCTTATTAGACAATTAATCAGAAACTTTAATATCATGAGCTGGATCTCAGCTTTCCTTTGAGACATGGCT
Source organism: Lissotriton helveticus (assembly GCF_964261635.1). NCBI lineage: Eukaryota > Metazoa > Chordata > Amphibia > Caudata > Salamandridae > Lissotriton > Lissotriton helveticus. The sequence goes on along the minus strand of NW_027611649.1, from coordinate 4,711,625 downwards.
TCGCCAATACTTTCTGGATCATCCCCTGTACGGATGAAACGATATATTCGGTCTAGATCTCCTTTCATATCTGGTAGGGTGTCTAAATACCCGGTCACCCGTCTTACACGGATGGAATATATTACTGTACTATCATCACCTGCAACTGGATCATAGCGGCATTCAGTGAGAGCTCGTCGGATGTCTGCAACGGACTTATATTTGGGCGTACGCTGTAACGCACATTCATGTAACTCGGCCAACGTTCTACGTTGGTGTGGCGGCGGGGTACCAGGAGGACCTCCTCCTGCGGCCCCTAAACTGGAATCATCGACTGATACTCTTCGTGCTGGCAGAGTGGGAAATTGTAATGTAGGCTGGACCGGGGGTACCGTAGCGGGTACTCCGGTGACTGGAGGAGCAGGATTTACATTATTTACAGGAGCTGGCGGAACAGGATTTGCATATTCTGGGACTGTGTCGTCCAAATAGGACGAGATGAAAATATCAGCTGCGGTCGGTTTGTGACGTAGCTTGGTCGGAACTAATGGTGGCGGAAAATTACTGGATGCCTCCGGGGTCGCTTTTGGCAAGCCCTCGGCAAGAAGAGGATACATACCCTTAATAAGGGCATGCCTCTGTCTGTCTGACTGTTCGGTTTTGACTCGTTCACCTATCTCGATTAGTTCCCTTTCTTGGGCTCGTTCCAAAGATTCTCTACTTAGTTCTGACTTTCTGATTTCTTTTTCGGTTCTTTTATGAGATTCTTTGCGCCATAACTCGATGGCGTCTTTCTGTGACTGTCTGGCTTTCTTTTTCCATAATGCTTCTTCTACTCTCATGATGCACTCGGCATCCCACGTACCTGATACGGGCCATCTATACTTTTCCTCTACCTCTTTGGTATACTCTACCCATAAATCTAGATATAATATGGCACTTATGCCATGCTTTTGATACATAAAATGACCTGGACTGTTCCTAGGCGGGACAGGAACTGCTGCTTCTAGCAGACCTTTTCTGGTTTTTAACTGACGTAGTTTAGAAAATAAGGGCATGACTGAACACGATAATTACTCCACATTCATACCACGACATTAAAATACGTGCAGAACATTTAAAATAACAGTTCGAACAGAATACTACCTGGAATACTGAAAACAGAATACATGAATTTTCTCGAGAAACAGAACTGACTAGAACAGAAACTAGATGCACTGCTAAAACAGTACGAAACTTACCGGTCTCATAAAGAGACACGTCAGGACCCGCATCCACCGAAGTGGACACTTCGTTTTGGGTCTGTGTACCACCAACCCACGGACCAGAGTCAATTAGATTGACCCTGTCTAGATACTACCCCAGCAATGGTACTCACCGGGCAGCAAGAACGGAAGGCCTCGGACTGGACTGGACTGCTTCGACGCCGGACGGACGAACTTCGGACTTCTGTTACGGGTGGGCCTCCGGATACCTCGGACCTTGGACTCTCGGCTTGGGCTCTGGTCGGGACTCGCCGCGTTCCTCCACCGCCTCGTCTGGATGCTGGACCGCCACCTCCGTCTCCTCCGTGGGCCTGAGGGATACTTGAAGCAGAAATATCTGCACGTGCACGGTATGGTTCCGTCACGGCTGCAGAGGGTCAGGGGGCCGGCGTGGCTTCACCGGCGCGTGGGGAAAGGGCAAGTCCCTGTTCGGGCGCCATTATGTGGTATATAAATAAATAATACCGGATCTAAGTTTTACTGGACATATCAATAACAGATAGCTCAATAAATAAGAGTCAAGATTCGAGGTAGTAGGAGTTTGCAGGTTTAATACAGCATAAAGGACAGGAACAGGACAACCTGCACGGGAACAGGATGGCAGCGCTGCCGGGGGCAGGATCAGAATCGGCGTAACATTTAATAACAGTGCACAAATATATATACTAAAACAGTTACATTACAATGAATTACAGTAGGCGGAGCAGTGGGTGTGGTCAATAGCAGTCGCGAAAGATAAGGCATAAAAGTGGGTGTAACAGGGGCGTATACATAGACATGTGATGTAAACGTAACAGAATATGTCATAAATGGGGCGGAAACATGGAGGGGGCTACCTAAGGAGCCGGGACCTCTAACCTAATGGTGCGCGCAAACTGACAATGACGTGTCACTAGGAGAAGCTGGGGGCTATGAACTCTGTGCTAGGAGCAGAGACTGAAGTCTTGGAGAGTCAGGGCGACATGTACCTAAACAGTATCTAGTATCTAATGTTTAGAGAACATGTTGATAGAATCCAAAAGTTATCGGGGTAAAGGCTAACAGACTCTAAGACTGGAGCATGCATTATTCTACATGTAGTGCGTGTTGAAGAATATTAAATGACCATTAAATGCAGTATTTCTCTTACATGGAGACGTAAAGGCTAGACAATGACGGAAACTATTGATGCGATTCAGTAGCTTAGGAATGCAGAGAAGGAGGGCTGGACTGATAACTAGAATCATAACATACTCTTGGCAGACTCAGAGGCAGAGCCAGGCTGAGCCGGGCACTGTGAGGCAGGAAGTAAGTGAAGGGTCAGGGATACAGGTGGGGGCTGTATCGCTCCTCAGCGAGGACTCAGAAGACAGGAGCTGAATCTGGTGTCCGGGCCCTTTTGAGGCCTAGAAACGGGGACTTTACAATAAAATAACGTGCACACTGAGAAACGTGGCAATGTAACTTTACATAGGCCTGATACTCGTAGCTTTCACGAGAACTGGAAACTGGCATACTAGTGATGGACACAACTGTAATTGCGTCTTTAATCAAACATGGGGGATACATATGCATATTTAATCATGCACACATAACATAAGATGGAGGACACGTAGGGACACAGAACATGGCAAAATTTACTTTTCCACAAGGCTCTAAACAAAGATTCTAAGAATGAGTCTGAATATATCAATTTTGTGTTTGTTATAATGGTCTTCGTCCCTGTCTTGTTTGACAATTTGAAATAAAATGTTTCAGCATTACTTATGTTAAAACCAGAAAAGTATGAATATTTGTCGTAAATGGTTCTTGAGCTTCCTTTTGGAGGGGTTGCACAATGTTCCCATTGATTATAATTTAAAACATTTCTAGGTTGTGCAGATCTATGTAAAAAATGGTTACCATAGTGGTTGTAGCAATACATACTATCATAATTTGTAGAACCCTGCAAATAATCATGTTTGGTAAATTTAGCAGACATTAGTAAGTCAGACATCATATTATTAATGCTTTCGAAGTCCCAATCATCAGCAAATGAGCTTGGTTTTACAAAGTCACTCAATGAGATCTTAATTTGGTGTGGATATTTCAGGATTTCAACCGGACCATAGATTTCGTAGTCAGTGTTGTCCCATGCTACCCCACCCGGTATAGGATTGGCTGTGAAGTTGACTGAAGAAGGTTCTCTTTTCTCGACGTGTGAAGATGTGTGTGGTTTGAGGATCAAGTTGATTTTCTGACTTGCTGTGTCCATTTTAGCATATTTTCCCTCAATGAAGCGTCCCAAAGTTAGTATCATGATGAGCCAAAGTATGAGGATAAATGCACCAAAACCCACCCAAAATTCAATCCATGGAGAAATTAGATATGTTTCTTTCAGTTGTTTCAAAAGTTCTTTAGCTTTATCTTTAAAGGTTTTTGATGATGGCTGTGTCTTTGATTCACTGAAGCCTTCAGAGGAATCATCGAAGTTTATGAAGTAGCCGGATGCAGTTCTGTCAATAGTTCCAATTGCTTCAGGATTAATGTTCCTTGCATTATCATTTGGTACTTCATTATAGGTTGGTGTGTCTCTGCTAAATGTTTTTATTTGGGTTTTCAGAGGTCTAAGTTCCATTGCATTGTTGCATAGTCCTTGTTGTTCTTCTGTAGGCGTTTCGAATGTGATTAGCCTCTTTGTTAGGACCTCTGTACTGGTAGCAAACCTTGGTGTTCTGCTACCTATGGGGAGTCCACTTGGCCTACTATTTGTTATCGGCCACATGATTGTGGTTTTACCAGGTCGATGGATACAACTCGGTTCTCCTTTTTACCAGCAAGCGGCGGTAGTACAACTGATCTTGTCCCGTTGACAGACAAGACAGGAACTGCTTTTCTGTAAGAAGGCCCAAATTCCTTCTTTACCGCGATCTTTTCTCTGACTAGATCCCCGACTTTTGGAATCTAGACAGGTCTTGCTGGGACAGGTGGTGGTTCTTCAGTGGTTGTTGGCTGTTGTTTCAACTTTATGTTGCTCAGGTCTTTTCTTGTTTCATTTAAGTCCTGTAAAATAGCCAAACGGTCTTTGATATCAAAGCTTTTTTCCTTCACCACTGAAGTTTGACTGTCAAGGTCAGAGATGAACATCCTAGTTCCAAATAATAATTCGTACGGACTGAATCCCTTCAGAGAATTTCTTGGCAAGTTATTTAGACTACGTTGGACACTTATTAGATGTTTGACCCACCCAGCTCCCGAACCTAATATCCTTTCCGTTATAGATTGCTTTGTGCCTTGGTTTTTTCTTTACACCATCCCGTATCCCTCAGGAAGGAAGTGAGAAGATTCCCGCTGTGCTATGCTCATTTGGCCATGTTTCCCCTCAGGCTGGAAGGCTAGAGTGAAAACAATGATCAAACGTAGCATGCTCTTAGCGTATATGCCATTTAGACTCGCAAATCTTTGTATAACAGTCCAGACGTCAGCCGAGTGCTGGTGATCTACATTATAAGTGGAAACTAGCCTGTATATGTTAATCGCAAGCCTTGCTTTTTACTGTTGATTTTTTCTGGAGTGAAACGACACGGTATTACACCGTTTCTCTCACCACTGCGATTTCTGTTGCAGTTTGGGCAGTTTTTTACAAACATGGTGTGATGCAGGCTCATGCCTGGCCACCAGTACCTTGATTGTAAATCTTCCAGAGAATCTTTTAGTTTGAGGTGTCTGAGACCCTCGCCCATATGTGCGTCTGCGATTAACAAGTTTCTCCTGTCCATGTTTGGAATCACTCTATCCCCCACTCCAGGGATTCGAGCAAAAGGGACGGAGTTTGCATCGATTATGTATGTATAATTGAGTGGATAGTTGATCGGTAGTGCTGAGCAGTCGCCTTTTAATGACGTTTTCACCGCCAGCACTGTTTCACCGTCAATGTATTTTAATGTACGCTTTTTTCGAACTACGGAAGCCGAATTAGTTGCTACCGCTGTGGCTGTTTCAGCCAATGAATTCCCTGCAACGTGAACGCCATCACGCTGATGACTCAGTGAGTGTGTCACGTGAGTCTTTGGTAGTTCTTTTTGTAAAAGAGCTATTTGTTCCCAGAGCAGTTTCTGCTTTATTGTTGCATCTGTGTCATCTTTGTGACCGTTTTGAATCCATGTCTGCAAATCTTTGTTATATGATTTGACGCAGTAATATGAATCGGACACTATAAGTGTCGGGAATTCACGATCCGCATTATCTAGCGCCATTTTCAATGCTATTATTTCAGTCTGTTGTTCTGAATTAGTTTCTACTGAGTGTGTTTTTGTTAATAGAGGTTTTAGTTTACCTCCGCGCCACACTTCTTTTGTAATCTCACATGTGGGGTTGTATGCTTGTTCTCCCCAAACGGAGGGTTGAGCATGTCCGTCTGTATAGAATACACAAGCGTAGTGTCGTAAGGGCAGAATGTCGATTGGATGAGGGAATGTTCTTTCATATTCTAGATTTTTTAATTCCTCTAGTTCTGGATCAAAGTAGTAGTATACTTTGTCCGTTGTGATTGAATTCACCCATTGTATCCATTCCGGATTCAATGTCGTTGTTGGTAAATTACATGGGGTTGTTAATGCCTCAAAGGCTGGTTCTGCTGTTCTGACTGTGATATGTCTACCGTCAGCTTGATCTTTTTCTCTAGCTATTGCGGTTTGAACTGCATGAACAATTTTTTCTTCAATGCTGAATTTCTTTTCAGCTTCTGTGTACAAGTGTGATTTGAATGCAATTGGTACCTTGTCTCCCTCATTAGAGGTCAGGTATGTGAATCCTCATCTCCCTGGGATGACTCGAATCACAAGATTGCGTGTTTCTAATTTTGTTTTAATTAGCATGTCTGTTTGTAAGGATCTAAAAATTTCTGTGTGTATTTGAGTCCAATTGGTTCTTTTAAAATCTGGTTTTATTAGATCATAAAGGGGTTTGACCCTTTCTGCGTAATTTGCAATGTATGTTCTTCCGAAATTTAGGAAGCCTAGAATTGACTGTAGGTTTTTTAGTGTTCTAGGTGCTTGGAGTACGGCACATTTCTCTAGAAAATTGTCTGCCAGGCTTTTGCCTTCACTTGATAATTCGTATCCTAAGAACAGGACTGTCAGATGGGCAATTCTGGATTTTTTAAAGTTGAATTTGTAACCCTCTGCTGCGAACCCAAGTATTATGGTTTTCACTCTCTTCAAGTGAGTCTCCAAGTCATCATCTGTTAGGTATATGTCGTCGACATACGATAATGCTTCGTCGTCATATGTTTGTAGTAATTCTGTTACTCTCGCTGAGAATACCCCCGGGCTGTTCTTGTACCCCTGGGCTAACCGACAGAATTGCTTTTGAGTGCCATTTATTGAGAACGCAGACAAATATCTGCTCTCTGGTGCTATGTTTTGACAAAAGAATCCATTAGAAATGTTGTAGGAAGGTGGCTACCTGACTATGGTTACCCCAGATTTTTTGCCTGTGTTTAGCTGTTTTTTTTTGACTTAGTTGACCTGGTTCCCTGCTAATCAGGGCCCCAGGCCATCTGCTCTCTCTGTAAAATGGATTCCATGTACCCTAGGTACATATCAATTGGAAATGGACTCCTTGTCAGCCCCTGTAGAATGCACTATAGGTGCACAGGGTATAGGGGCCACTAAGGCCTACCAGGGGCTGCAGCATATCTTTTGCCACCCCTGGCTGGTTCTTAAATTGACACAACTGGCTGATCACTCAGCTGGGGTAAGGTGGTGTACACACCCCTTGCTTAGATATAGTATACCTATGTCTAAACCTATATCTGGACACATGTAAACCTGTGAGCCACTCCTATAGTCAGGCCTCATCAATCCTGGAGGCTGAGAGCGTGGTTTTATGTGAGATGGAGCTCTAGCATGAGCTGAGCCTGTCTGCAGCCATCGGGAACAAATCCCTAAGCTGTTTCAGGATAATGCCATACCATATACTATTAAGTGCCTTATAATCCTCGCGGTTATTTAGCAACTTTGGTTTGGCTTTATCAAAACATGTCGTGTAAGGTGTCATACGCTTTGGAATACCATCCCCTCGCCAGTTCTGGCGACGGGGATGGCATTCCACCCCTCTAGAGGGGTAAGACATGTTACTTCACTTTAATGCGGTTGATTTCTCCAAAGGCCTTAAGATCCACAAAATGGATGCCTCTGCCACAGACAAATGTCTGGACCCCTGGAGCTGACCGAAACTCAGTCAAGGGGGTCCTGGACAAAGGGTTTCCTGTCACAGGAGGGTGTCACCGCCCTCCAGACAGGAGATAGTGTATTGTAGCAGGGAGGTTTGAAAGAAACCAGACACTGCCTGGGGCGCACAAGGCTGCCCCTTGCATAATCCGGCCAAACCGGTTCTGGGGCACTCCAGCCCTCGTGCCAGGGCGGCCTGGATCAAAGGAAGGGGGTGTATCCACCCACTTCCTGGGTCCCACCCATAGGAGGGGACCTAGCAGGTAATCACGCCCACCAGATTCGAATAAGAGTGGGAGCAGTGCCAATGCACATCAGATTTCCTGGAAGAAACATTTGAAACGATATTCTGGACCCTTCGCCCTCCATCTCAACGTGGAAGCCCGAAGAATCTCCCTTGTGGTCAAGGAGTGACCACCCTGCAGCAGCAGGCACCATCCAGCCCTCGACGTCTACTTAGTTGCAGTTCCCGCCGGAACTCGAGCGACTGAGATCGACGAGATCAAGCCTGCCCAGCTTCTAACAGCCCGATCCACAGTCCCTGCAAAGCTGAGACCCGTGGAGGCGACCGGAAGCGTGGGGCACGCCATCTTGAAGTGACCACGAGACGCTGACCGTGCAGCCCACGAGTGACCCTCGAAGCTGTACACCGGGGTTTGAGAAGCCCCCACCCTGAGCTACTCCTGAGCCGAAGTTCAGCCCTCCACACTCAACGAGTGCTGCGTGGGGCCCTTTGGCACGATTTGGCTCAACGCGTTGGCCCGGTCACTTGCCAGCTGGCTTGTGGTCCCTGTGCCGACGAACTACCTAAAAAGACTTGTGATTCTGGTTGCTCCAGATCCACACCAGCTCCCCTGAAAAGGAGCCCCGACTCTGACCTTCCTGGTCCGAGTGAGAAGCAATCTTCCGATCCTGCGTGGATTGCTCTTACCAAGGCTTGTTTGCTCCAAACTTAAAGCCGACTGCACCGACGGTGAGAACCTGCGTGGGACAGATCGTGACCTGCTCCTGGACGTCGCAGATGCCCCAGAGCCCACGTGACAGCGGAGAGAAGCTCCTCGACGACCACCTGATTGCGCCCGACATTGCCTGGTTCCGTCCTGGTTCCACCCTGGTCACTGCTGAGTGACCCAGACTCTGTCCCCTCTGCTTTCAGGTACCCTACAACTTGAGTCCACCCTTGGACTCCACCGGACACTTCGTCTTCACCCTGCCTGCAGCCCTTTCAGCTTCAAGCACCAAGAGCCTGCGTGTCAAAACCCGACGCCACTTCGACCCTGTGCACCCACTTCCTGTGGGTGAGGTAACTTTGCTCCGCCGGTGTTCCCACACTGGTGCACACCTCTAGGGTCTGTGTGTTAAGTTTTGTTCCTCTAGGTTCAGCGGAAGTGTCCTTAAACTTTAACTCTTTGACTTTTACGCACCATTGGTTAACATTGGTGCATGCGTGCGCTTTCCGCATATCTCCCGAATCCCGAGGGCCATTCCCGACTTCAGCATTGCTCGTCCTGACTGCTCCCAGCGATTCCCTAGGCCCTAGGCCTAACCACTGCTCGAGTGGCCTTTCTTATACCACTTGTTTAGTATATGGTTTGAGTGGCCACCCGCCCTCATCCATAATTGTGCAACTTGTATGTTTAAACAGTGCTTTTGATTTAACGCTTGTGCCCCTTTATTCATAAAGAATACTGGGGATTGTTTTTAGTAATAAACACATATATTTTTATAATATATGCTTGTGTGGTGTCCTTTCATTTGGTATTACAGGATTGTATGTGGTAAAACAGCTCGCTTAACACGACCTCTTAAGTTAAGCCTTTAGGCTGCTTAGTCCATGCTACCCCTAGGATAGCTTGTCTAATAAGGTTGACTTACAACCAGACACCATAAGGGGATTGTTTGGTCAGGTAGTAGGTGGTTCCAGAATTGGAAACATCCCCTACCAGGCCAACTTCTCACATTGGTGAGCAGCGGTGCGGATTTGAGCTTGCTGTTGTTTTACCATTGCAATCTTTATATCAAATTGAAAGATCACATCAAGTACCTCTAGGTACATATAAAATCAAAAGCTTAGCATATTAAGTTCTACTGAACTTAGTAGTTGTAGGTTGAAGGGAGTAGCACACCCCTGACTACAACTCACTAGCAAGGTCCAGTAGGAAAACACTTAGTGTAGGTAAGTGCACCACTTACACCTCACTAGTAACCATGTCTGACACAGGAAAGGCCTCAGGGTCTAGTCCTGTGACAGTTGACCCTACCCAGGCAACTTTTGGATATGACAAACTAACCCGCAGAGACTTGATGGCCTTGTGCAAAGCAAGAGGGTTAAAAAGGGGCAGAAGCCCCACCTGCCTAATCCTGGTAGAAATCCTAGAACAGGATGACTTAGAGAAGGCAAAAGCAGCTTCCCTAGACACAGGAACTGGAGGGAACCCCCCTGCAGTTGATCCCCCTGAAGAGGAGGATGATGATGACTTGGATGAGGACTCAGAGGTTGAGGACTTAGAAGTACAGGATCAGGGTAGCCAGGTTCCAGTTGGTAGGCTTAGCCAGGCCAACTTGGACCTACTGGGGAATGGAGAGGGCCAGCACCTCCCCAGAACCCAACATGTTATTCTCCCAGGCAACAGAAGAGTGAGATCTCCCTCAGGGGACTCTCATGTTTCTAGTGTCTCCAGAGAATCACAGAGAGGCATGAGTGCTTCTCAAAAGCTAGAGCATAGGGCCAGAATGAGGGCTGTCAAACTCCAGATAGAGAGGGAGGAGGTAGCCTTGGCTCAAGCTAAACTTGCCTTGGCAAGAGAGCAGAAATTGTGTGGCTTAGATGCCACTGGTGGCAGCAATATTCCTAAAGAGAAACCCAGGTCCTATGATAGTAGAAACCTGACAAAGATTGTGCCCCCCTACAAGGAAGGGGATGACATCCACAAATGGATAACTGCTCTTGAGAGAGCCTGCATGGTACAGCAGGTTCCTGAGGAACAGTGGGCAGCAATCTTATGGTACTCCTTTTCAGAGAAAGGGAGAGATAAGCTCCTCACTGTTAGACATGAGGATGCAAACAATTACAAAGTCCTGAAGAGTGTTCTGATAGATGGGTTTGGCTTAACCACTGAACAGTACAGGTTGAAGTTCAGAGACACCCAGAAGACACAGACTCAGGACTGGACTGATTTTGTTGATTGTGCAACTAAGGCTCTGGAGGGTTGGCTACATGGCAGTAAAGTACATGACTTCACAGGATTGTATAATTTGATTATGAGGGAGCAGATCCTAAGTAATTGTCAGAACCAGCTCTTACACCAGCACCTGGTAGACTCTGATCTGACCTCTCCCCAAGAATTGGGAAAGAAGGCAGACAAATGGGTCAGAACCAGGATTAGGCCTAAGAATCAGGACAGTAACCAGAAGAAGGAGTCTACCAAGCCTCAAGATAAGGGTGGGGATAAAAATAAAGAAAAGACTTCCCCAGGGCCCCAAAACTCCAAGGATGGGGGTGGGTCCCAAGACACTTCTTCAACTGAGAAAAAGCCTTATTGTTATGCCTGTAAACAGGTGGGGCATTACAAAACAGACAACTGTTGTCCAAAGAATAACAATAAAGAAAATATACCTCCAAAGCCAGCTTCCACACCTCCTATTACTGTCAGCAGTAATCCCCCAGGAAGTGGAAGCACACCCAGGAATCTGGGTGGGTTTACTGTTGGAGCTCAGGTGGACCCTGGCCTATCCAGGTCCCCATCACCCAATGATCTTGTTTATGAGACTGGCATGGGGTTTGCCAACTTCTCTGCTTGCCCAAATACTTTGAGCAAGTATAGACAAGAACCCATCATCAATGGTTTGAAAGTTGAAGCTTTTAGAGACACAGGGGCTAGCATCACCATGGTGGCTGATGGCATAGTCCCCTCTAAGCAACTTTTACCTGGTGCCACATACCAGGTTACAAACATTGATGGAATCCACACGAATCATCCCATGGCAGTAGTAAGTCTCAGCTGGGGAGGTGTCATTGGCCCAAAGAGAGTGGCAGTGTCACCAAACTTGCCTGTAGACTGCCTACTTGGTAATGATTTGGAAATCTCAGCCTGGGCTGAGGTTGAACAGGAAATCCATTCTAGAATGGTAAATTCCAATGGAAAGGTTAGTGGGGCTGTAATGGCTACAGCCCCAATGCAAGATGTCCTTCCTGAAAAGGTTGGTAGGGCTGAGAAACTCCCTGCCCCATCTTTAGCAAAAGCTCTTCCTGAACAGAATAGCAAAGCTGTTATGATAACAGCAGAAACCCAAACTGAGTCTCCTCCTGAAAATGTTGGTGGGGCTGTGATGGCCACAGCCCAAACTCAAACTGATATGTGTGTTGTGAAGCCTGAAATGATGGATAACTCCACACAAACTGAGAGCATGGAGGAGGAAGAGAAATCTCCCCCTCACCAGACTTTAGGACAGGATCAGCCTCCTCAGGGAACTGATCTTACCCCTGATGAAGGAACTGCCCCAGAGGTTGTTAGGCCTGGCCTGACAGAGCCTCTGATGGCGGTGGACCCTTCTCAGGTGGGACCCAGTCTGGAGCAGGTAACCTGCCCCTCTCTCCCTTGCCTTAGCCAGCCCAGGGCTGCAGAGGACAAGAAGGACAGTGAGACCCAGAGGGCCCCCTGTCAAATAAAGCACCCCCATCAAAAGATTAGGTGCACCAAAACTAGTAGCCCTAGTAAGGTGAAAACTTTAAAAACTCCTGAGGGAGCCCCCTTAAAAACAGTTAGGGACCTCCCACAGGTGGATTCTGTTGGGCACAGCCAAACCTGGGACCCCAAGGGCCCAAACCTGAACTGTCCCTCCAGCAAGCCAAACAGAGGGACCCAGCCTCCAGCTTTAGGTAGCCAGAGGTTGACCCTGAGAGCACAGTGCAACTCAGTTAAAGAAAGAAAGGCACACATGGTGGAAGATAATTGGAGGAAGCCAAGCCCTAAATTAGTAGAGCCTCACTTCAATACTCCATATCCAAACCAGCCTTTAACTTTGCATAAACCCACCCAAGGTAGTGATTCCCTATGGTGGAGACCCTCTGATACCCCAAGGGTGAGGGACTGCTTAGTGGACCATGAGACAGGGGGTACCCATGCTAGTGCAGGTACTTCCTTATATGGCCACTCAGGCAATATAGGCTTACCTGGCCAAGGATAGCCTTATCTCCTTTCGTTTGGGGGGGGGGGGGTTATGTAGGAAGGTGGCTACCTGACTATGGTTACCCCAGATTTTTTGCCTGTGTTTAGCTGTTTTTTTTGACTTAGTTGACCTGGTTCCCTGCTAATCAGGGCCCCAGGCCATCTGCTCTCTCTGTAAAATGGATTCCATGTACCCTAGGTACATATCAATTGGAAATGGACTCCTTGTCAGCCCCTGTAGAATGCACTATAGGTGCACAGGGCATAGGGGCCACTAAGGCCTACCAGGGGCTGCAGCATATCTTTTACCACCCCTGGCTGGTTCTTAAATTGACACAACTGGCTGATCACTCAGCTGGGGTAAGGTGGTGTACACACCCCTTGCTTAGATATAGTATACCTATGTCTAAACCTATATCTGGACACATGTAAACCTGTGAGCCACTCCTATAGTCAGGCCTCATCAATCCTGGAGGCTGAGTGCGTGGTTTTATGTGAGATGGAGCTCTAGCATGAGCTGAGCCTGTCTGCAGCCATCGGGAACAAATCCCTAAGCTGTTTCAGGATAATGCCATACCATATACTATTAAGTGCCTTATAATCCTCGCGGTTATTTAGCAACTTTGGTTTGGCTTTATCAAAACATGTCGTGTAAGGTGTCATACGCTTTGGAATACCATCCCCTCGCCAGTTCTGGCGACGGGGATGGCATTCCACCCCTCTAGAGGGGTAAGACATGTTACTTCACTTTAATGCGGTTGATTTCTCCAAAGGCCTTAAGATCCACAAAATGGATGCCTCTGCCACAGACAAATGTCTGGACCCCTGGAGCTGACCGAAACCCAGTCAAGGGGGTCCTGGACAAAGGGTTTCCTGTCACAGGAGGGTGTCACCGCCCTCCAGACAGGAGATAGTGTATTGTAGCAGGGAGGTTTGAAAGAAACCAGACACTGCCTGGGGCGCACAAGGCTGCCCCTTGCATAATCCGGCCAAACCGGTTCTGGGGCACTCCAGCCCTCGTGCCAGGGCGGCCTGGATCAAAGGAAGGGGGTGTATCCACCCACTTCCTGGGTCCCACCCATAGGAGGGGACCTAGCAGGTAATCACGCCCACCAGATTCGAATAAGAGTGGGAGCAGTGCCAATGCACATCAGATTTCCTGGAAGAAACATTTGAAACGATATTCTGGACCCTTCGCCCTCCATCTCAACGTGGAAGCCCGAAGAATCTCCCTTGTGGTCAAGGAGTGACCACCCTGCAGCAGCAGGCACCATCCAGCCCTCGACGTCTACTTAGTTGCAGTTCACGCCGGAACTCGAGCGACTGAGATCGACGAGATTAAGCCTGCCCAGCTTCTAACAGCCCGATCCACAGTCCATGTAAAGCTGAGACCCGTGGAGGCGACCGGAAGCGTGGGGCACGCCATCTTGAAGTGACCACGAGACGCTGACCGTGCAGCCCACGAGTGACCCTCGAAGCTGTACACCGGGGTTTGAGAAGCCCCCACCCTGAGCTACTCCTGAGCCGAAGTTCAGCCCTCCACACTTAACGAGTGCTGCGTGGGGCCCTTTGGCACGATTTGGCTCAACGCGTTGGCCCGGTCACTTGCCAGCTGGCTTGTGGTCCCTGTGCCGACGAACTACCTAAAAAGACTTGTGATTCTGGTTGCTCCAGATCCACACCAGCTCCCCTGAAAAGGAGCCCCGACTCTGACCTTCCTGGTCCGAGTGAGAAGCAATCTTCCGATCCTGCGTGGATTGCTCTTACCAAGGCTTGTTTGCTCCAAACTTGAAGCCGACTGCACCGACGGTGAGAGCCTGCGTGGGACAGATCGTGACCTGCTCTTGGACGTCGCAGATGCCCCAGAGCCCACGTGACAGCGGAGAGAAGCTCCTCAACGACCACCTGATTGCGCCCGACATTGCCTGGTTCCGTCCTGGTTCCACCCTGGTCACTGCTGAGTGACCCAGACTCTGTCCCCTCTGCTTTCAGGTACCCTACAACTTGAGTCCACCCTTGGACTCCACCGGACACTTCGTCTTCACCCTGCCTGCAGCCCTTTCAGCTTCAAGCACCAAGAGCCTGCGTGTCAAAACCCGACGCCACTTCGACCCTGTGCACCCACTTCCTGTGGGTGAGGTAACTTTGCTCCGCCGGTGTTCCCACACTGGTGCACACCTCTAGGGTCTGTGTGTTAAGTTTTGTTCCTCTAGGTTCAGCGGAAGTGTCCTTAAACTTTAACTCTTTGACTTTTACGCACCATTGGTTAACATTGGTGCATGCGTGCGCTTTCCGCACATCTCCCGAATCCCGAGGGCCATTCCCGACTTCAGCATTGCTCGTCCTGACTGCTCCCAGCGATTCCCTAGGCCCTAGGCCTAACCACTGCTCGAGTGGCCTTTCTTATACCACTTGTTTAGTATATGGTTTGAGTGGCCACCCGCCCTCATCCATAATTGTGCAACTTGTATGTTTAAACAGTGCTTTTGATTTAACGCTTGTGCCCCTTTATTCATAAAGAATACTGGGGATTGTTTTTAGTAATAAACACATATATTTTTATAATATATGCTTGTGTGGTGTCCTTTCATTTGGTATTACAGGATTGTATGTGGTAAAACAGCTCGCTTAACACGACCTCTTAAGTTAAGCCTTTAGGCTGCTTAGTCCATGCTACCCCTAGGATAGCTTGTCTAATAAGGTTGACTTACAACCAGACACCATAAGGGGATTGTTTGGTCAGGTAGTAGGTGGTTCCAGAATTGGAAACATCCCCTACCAGGCCAACTTCTCACAAATGTCTAATGTTGTTTTGTATTTTTTGCGCACTATGTTATTCATTAGTGCAGCACTATGCGAGTTTTGCACTGCAAAAGTTTTGCAACATGAGTTAAGGTGTCGGTAATCGAAAACTAGACGATATGAATTGTCTGGTTTGGAGACCGGAAACAAAGGGTTGTTCATTTGTGAGGTGCAAGTTTCAATCACCCCCTGGTATTCTAGCTGATCTAGGATTTCTTTTACCTGTTTTTTAGATTCTTGCTTAATTGGGTACTGTCTCTGTGCAGTAGGTTGTGATTTTAACTGGATTTTGTGAGGAGGAGAGTTCTCATCCCATCGTACGTGATTTTTATATAAAGCAGGAGCTAGAGCTACTGCCCACTTTCTGGCAAGTGTGTATTTTTTATGAATTGGGATGTGATTTGAGAAGGCAGGCATAATTATTTCTTCGCCATGAGGGCACTCCCTGACAAACTCTGGTGGCCAGTCTTTTTCAGCTAGAAGGATGTCATAGCCCTTGGAGAGATTATCCCAAAATAGTCCTCTTATTTTTCTAGTCTTATCCCCCTCTATACGTAATGTTATTTCATATATTTTGTGAGGTTTGCTAACTCTGGTGTCTGCAGTTTCCACTTGAAGATATTCATTCGTGTCCACTGTCTCCAGATGATTCATAAGGACTTTGCGAGCTATGCTCACTTCTGCTGCGCTGTCTAGCATTGTCTGAGCCCATTCTCCGTTTTTCAGTTGTGTCCTCAGTATTCTCGGCATTGTTAACTACCTTGATACTGGCTACCTTCTTTTTTGGAAATTGTAATTTCTTTTTTAGCTGAGCAGGTTCCTTGTCTTTGGACTTGGCGTGCTCTTCTCTTTGTTCTGATCGTCCTCTTCTTTCCGATTTCTGCGAGGAAGTCTGAAAAGATTGAGAGGGACGTGTATCAATGTGTTGATATCTATCAGGCTTCTTTATATTATCCCTATTTCTAAGGTTATATCTTTTCCCAGAGGGGTCACTCTGGGGTGACCTGTGTCTTTGGTTCGGAGATTTTTCTCTTCGCCTAGGAGACCTTCCTCTGGACTGGAATTTCTTTTCTTTAGGATTGGATTGTTTGTTTCCATCCCAGCTCTTTTCCTGTGATGTTGAATTATTATTAAAAAATATTTTTTCTGGACTTTCAATCACTTGTGGTTTTACTGGTATTCCACCTAAACTATCTCTACCTAGTTCCTCATAGGATTTTTCTATGATTCTGGCAATTTCAGCTGGTTGGTCTGCTATATCTGTCTCTTTTAACCTCTGGTGGATCGCAACGTTTGCTGCTTCTCCCTTTATGTTGGCTAATAATATAGCCGAGACCTGCTTGAAGTCTTTTAGTAATTTCATACCAAGAGTTAAAGCGGGTTCTGGACCATATTCATCTTGAATTTGTTTTAGCACATCTGGTATTACCGAAATGGATGGAACACCGTGCGTTTTTGTGTAGATGGAAGCAAAGACTGTACCCCAAGTGTCACAGTCCTCAATGTGTGGTGCGATTCCCATTGGAAGACAGATAGTCAGAATCCTGTGTTTTTCTAACGGGGTGGTGTCAGGAAACACCGCCTCTATTTGGGTGATTTTTTGTGCCAACCAGAATGGTATTTGTTCCCGTTTAGCCGGTACTTTACCTAGGCAGGATTGTATGTTCTGTGGTGTAATTTTATTTGTGTTCCCCTGGTGAGGGGTCAGCTGTGGAATTTTAATTGCTGGTTGAATTGTTGAAGTCTGCATCACATATTGGACTAATTGTCTATGTATTTTTATTAATTGTTTTAGCTGTGTTAACAGCTCTGCTACAGACATCCCATTGATGTCTGGATGTGGTGTGTATCCGGCTAGGACCGGCCACGTTGCTCCTGGTCTACCTAAAGGACCGAGCCTGGTGATGTGATTATTATGTTTTAGGGCGCCATTAAATAAGAGCAAATGCTCTTGAAATTTAAGTGGTACTTCCACCTCCTCGAAAGGAGTGTACTCTCCAGGAGGTTCTTCTATTTTGTAATAGTGGAAGTACTTTGTTACAGCATTTGCTGCTGTAAAATGTATCCATGAATAGTATACCTCTGTCTGCCGATATTCGTGTGCCTCAATTACGAATATGACTGTGCCACCTCTAGGTGTCAGTCCATTTTCTATAAGTTTTAAGGTTATAGATTTCCTTTTGATGACCGGGATGAGTATTATATCTGGGTCAGCATCTTGTAGTGCAGTATCAGCTGCTGCTATTTCAGCTGCTAATCTAACTGCCTCTCTTTCTCCTTCACTGTCTGACATTGTACTGTCCAGAAGGTTATTTTGTATGTTTGCAGATCAGGTTTCTTATGGAAACAAAAGATTAGATGCACAATATTTTGGAACAGTGTATCCTTCAACGTTGACTAAACCAAGAACCATACATAGGAGTTTCCTCCTGCGAGGTTTTGGAGGATATTACCTTTCACCCACTCCAGACGTCTTTGGAGTATTATGGGAAAAAGGGGTCTGAGTGAGAAAGCACGACTGAGTTACTCTAAATGTCTTACGTTAGTTTTATCGCCCTTCCAAATACGTTGGGCGCCATGTAGTGTAGTTCCTATTATCCCAATAGGCTCTGCGCATTGGAATAATACCTTCAATAGTATAGGCCTAGACCAGACGTTAACTAGGTCTACTACTGTCGATATTAGACTTAAAGTTTTGGGTTTGCCAGCTAGCTCAGAGTTCACTAGAAACTTTCTCGAATAGGCAAGGAGGAGTTGAACCTCCCTGGATGGACAAGAAGGGATTTAGTTTCTGACAACCATAGAACATGACAACTTTGCTCTCCCCTAATCAAGAGTGTATCTCGAGAGTCGTGTGAACAAAAGGCAATTTATTTTACTCAGTCAGTACGTGCATTCTTAGTCTCATCAGATTGTAGAGAAAAGGAAGAGACGGGCGTGTTCAATAAAAGATGTTATTTATTGATCAGTCTCTTTTCTCATACAAGAGAAATGGATCGATATTATTGCAATACTTATAGTTAAGTAAAGTGCATACATTAGAAGCAGAAGTATAAAATAATACTGTAAAAACATTGATATGGTTTCTAAGCCATATGAAGGTTTAAAATGAATAAAATATATTACATACACATATACATTTGACTAAACGTACTCAACTGGTGTTTCTAAATACGCCTACCCCGTGTACCTGACCTAAGCTTAATACGTGGGCGGGAATAGAAAGTTACAGTTTAAGTTAAGTTTGTTTTTGCCAAGTGACTGACTAAAGAATTCTCTGCGAGGGGTTATTCAGTTCTGTACCTGGAATCTTAGGATGAATGAGGGATGGTATCTCTCGTCTCTGGTCTCGATATTCCAGGCTGCCTGCGAGGGCTACCCGGAAACGCCGGAGCTGGATTTCTCGGCAAGAGAAATGGGCAGCTGCTCGTTCTCAGCGCGTCAAGAAGGCGGGGCTGCGCCAGCGGGGTCTGCTCTGCTCTGGGCTTCGGCATGTCTGGCTGCTCCGTCCTCGTCACCACTGCGTGTGTTTGCATAGGGCAATATCGGTAATATTTATACCTTTAAGGTGCCGAGATTGACATAAGGATGGACATAGATACGTCAATAAAGATGTCATACGACCAGGTCGTTAGCACATTCTTTTGCTGAAGTTCTCGGTGAAATCAAAACAATGGCCGCAGGGTTTTTCCCAGGTTGTCATAGGTTTGATTTGTTATGAGAACTCCGTATGCCTTATCAGGGGCTGGAGGAATATCGCTTGTCTAATTAGATGGCAAGCGTTATGACCTAATCAGATAACACGTTCCTGTGCCGTAGTGTGGCTTTATCAGATAACGGTTCCTGCATCATGGGGGTTTTCTGCTTCATGGGATGACTGCTAGTTAACTTGTTAGTTTGCTAACCAGAATAGGGTCAGGAATAGGGGGATCGATACAGAACCTATAGGAATACATCACAAACTAATGACTGGTCACGCACCCTAGGTTTATGCCCGTGTGATAACATCTCTGCTCAGTCGAAGATTCATGTTATGTGTTTTTGCAAGTTTTATTCTATGCCCAGAAAAAAATGGACGCTTCTCCTGAGGCTGCAGGGGGCTCTATGGCGACACGGACTACTCGCCCCAGACACCAGCGGGGCTCTGCGCAGCGAGGCAGCCCCTCCCTCCACCACCAGGATCTTTAAATACTGTTCGCGCCTCCCGCTTCGCGGGAGACGCTTCGCCTGAGGCTGCAGGGGGCTCTTTGGCGACATGGACTATTCGCCCCAGACACCAGCGGAGCTCTGCGCAGTGAGGCAGCCCCTCCCTCCACCACGAAGAGTATTTAACTAATTAACATCTCCCGCCCCACGGGACGTGCGTGGGCGGCGCCAGTCTAAGCCCGGGCAAAGGGCGGGACGCCTGTGGCCGTCCGAGGATGGAAGAGGACGGGCCGGGCTACCCCTCTGACATTTGTTAGCAGCAATGGGTAAGAGAAAAAACCAATGCCCTGGGGTGCATGAGGGTAATCAATCTAAGGTGGCTAGAAAATCAGAGTCAATCATTACATATCTGACATCTGCGTTGGGGGTATTATCGGAGGAAATTGCTGATGCAGAGAAAGAACTGGGCTTGGATATCGCTAATTCACCACCTGCACTAGCAAACAATCAGATCCTCTCTGTACCGTTGGAGCCGAACATCGTAATAACGAATGGCCCCTCTGGGGCGGAGCCCCGGCTAGGCCTGTCAGATACTCTGGTAGTGCCAGAGACATAGGTGAACAATAGCTACGCTGGACCTGTTAGACAATTACCCCCTAAGCACATGACAGCGAAGGCAAAAACCTGTAGACGCGACCCTTTGTTCAGACTCTAGCTCCAGAGAATATCTTGGGAAAATGGTGGAGGAGCTGTACATAGCGCGATAGGAAGCAGCTTTAGAGGCTATCGCTAAAGACATTGTGGACACCTTAAATACATGTGTTGCAGGACTGCTAAAAAAATGAGAAAAAATTGATTTCTTTATTAACCAGCTCACATGTCACGGGGGTGTTCGGTCCAGACACAAGCCTTTAGTGGGAACAGGGATAGGGTCGATATTTCAAACAGGGAGTCCAAGGTTCCACGGGGGAAAAGCCCGGATAAGTTACATGGAAGTTTGTTGCCTGTTACCTTTAAGGAGGGGGGGAATCCCAATCCCGGAGTAAGTAACATCAGGAGTAATATTAGGAGACCGGGTCCAGATAGAAATAGGCAGACCATTCAGCAGGGCCTGACCTTGGAGTTACCACCAGAGGCTGCCCCTTTGGTGGCTGTTTTTACAGGGGTTCCCCCATTAAGGCACAGCGCAAATTAATCTACCCATGATCTTATGAACAAGCCAGTCTCTGGTGTGCACAACATAGTAGCAGAGGCACAGATATAACAGATTCTATTATTATGGCAAGGAGGGTTAGATGGGTTGAGCGGGGCCCAAAAAGTATCTTGGGGGACTGTGTAGTGGTAAATTTCAATAATCGGGCATGTGCGCAAAGATTATTCTGGGATGCCTCAGTGGTTGCTAATAAGGGCATTAGACCACTTCCTTTGGGATATTTTTATCCCCCATCGAAGCCTCTGGTACAATATCCGATTTCAACTCGGGAACGGCATAGTCGACTTAGCACACATACGACCCCATATCCAAGTGATGATACCACACAGCCTAGACTTATAGGGGGATTGCCTCAGAGGGTTGAAAGGGTTTTCATGCCGATAACACCTGCTCCCCCCCCCACAGCATCAGATAAACGCAGATGTGGCTCTTACACATCGCTTCTCCCCTCTGTCTCATATGGAGTCCAATGATTGACAATCCGCCAGTTTTCAAGGGCAAGGTGTCAAAGCGGGAGGGCCTAATCCTATAGCTGCACGTACGTTTTTGAGCTGGAATGTGTCAGGCACCAGAGCTAAACAAACTGATGCTATCTGGGTGGATTTTGTCAGTCAGCATGATATTATTGCCATGCAGGAAACTTGGGACCCTGCAAGCAGTTTTAGCTTTGATGGGTACGTAAGTTTTGTTATTCCAGCGGTTGTAGGGAAGCCGGGGAGAGCAAAGGGGGGGTCTTCTCTTTCTCTTTCCGCTTAACCTTCCAGGTGTTTTCCAAAAACTTGAGGCAGATTCTGGCAACATTTTGATAGTTGAATGGAGCGGTTTTGACCGTAAGAGTTATTTATTAATTAATTGTTATAACTCTATTGACGGATCACAGCACAATGAGCACATATGTGCTTTGGACCTGTTTTTGTCAGATTTTAAGCTGAAACGGAACTCTGCACCAGAAGTGATCCTTCTGGGGGATTTTAACATACATCCTTGTAAATGGGACTGTTCCTTAGGTGAACCTTTTGGGCCGCTAAGTGGTGGGGTTTCCCACTTTGAGCATAGCAGGCAGGGAGAGGCTCTTGAGGAGTTTTTGTCTAACATCAACCTTTTTTAACCCTGTATTGAAAAAGGAGAGGAGAGAGTACCCACTTTTTAGGGCGGGGAGCAGTCTCAGTCATTGACTACATCTTTTCATCCCCCGCAGTTTTGGC
Organism: Lissotriton helveticus; assembly: GCF_964261635.1. Classification (NCBI taxonomy): domain Eukaryota; kingdom Metazoa; phylum Chordata; class Amphibia; order Caudata; family Salamandridae; genus Lissotriton; species Lissotriton helveticus. The sequence goes on along the minus strand of NW_027611649.1, from coordinate 4,689,656 downwards.
TAAAACTACACTATATAGAGTGGAGAATTTTTTCCTTAAAGAATACAGCAAGGTTCTCGCAGAGTTCTTGGGACGGGATGATGGCGTTTTTGGCGCATTCGGGGTTAGTAACACTATTCAGTATATTAAAAATACTTCTAGAATTGTTGGCGGAGTTACAAATCATAGAGGAATAGTATTCAGCTTTTGATGTCTTAATCAGGATCTTATTGTCACGAACCTTGTTTTTCCACACCTCCTTAAAGGTTTCTGTGTAATCACGTCTCCACCTTCTCTCGGCTTGTTTACAGCCCTGCTTTAGATTTTTTAAGGTATCGTTGAACCAGGGAGCAGAGTCATTACCCTTACAGCTGCGAGTTTTTAGAGGAGCGTGAGCGTTAAGAATAGCAGTGATACCAGAGCATAGTGAGGTGTAATTTTCTTCTACTTGCTTGTCCTCATCAAAGAGTTGCTCCACCTGGAACACTTCACCAAGGGAGTGCAGACGGCTAAGGGCTCTCCAGTCTCTGCAACTAAATTTCCTAGTCAACTCAGGCACTTTATAAAGGCCATCATCCCTGTGTATGAACAATTTGACAAGTGAGTGATCTGTCCACACCATAGGCAAGGTTTCCCCCATCGCCACCAGATGGGGGCCGCGAACAGCAGGTCTAAAAGGTGTCCCGCCTTATGGGTTGATCCAGAAACCAACTGGGAGTGGCCGAAGCTTTCGCAGGATTGAGATAAATTACGAAGACCTCAGTCAAGGGCGCCATTGCGCCAAAGATTAAAGTCCCCAAGAATAATCAGCTTGTGATGGGAAAGTGCGATGTTAGTCAGAGTAGCGAATAGCGTTTGTTGTTGCTGAAGGCTAAACGCACCTGGTGGGCGATAGCACAGTACCCCGGTAACAGTAGTCCCGGAGTGGGCCTGAATTGATAAGCCTAAAATTTCAATGCCCTCAGTAGGATCTAAAACAACAACCTTAATGTTACAGGATGCAGTAAAAATCACACCTACCCCCCCACCTCTCCCACTAGTCCTAGGAGTGTGTAAAAATGTTAACCCAGGAGGGCATGCAAAGCCGGGGTCGACCAGGCAGTCAGGATGAGTCCAAGTGTCCGTCATGAATAGAATATCTAATTCATGAGTTTCAATCAATAACTTGATCTCAGTGCTGTGCCTAGGCAAGGACCTCACATTCAGAAGCCCACATTTTAATAAATCGTCGCCCAAAAAATCAGCTCGTGGAAGGGCCGTGTGTAGCAGAGAAAAAGTTCCTTTGTCAGCATGTAGCTTACCAAGTTGTAAGAGCATCTCTCTTGAGTAGGGAGGGCCAGAAGGTAGCTGGTTATAAACAGGTAGGTCGAAACAGGCAGCATAGCTGGCACACGGCGATACCTTGGCGCGGACGGGCGCGGACGGGTGCAGACGGGCTTGCCTTAGGCACTCCTTCGGCGCTCAAACGGCACGCCCGCTGCGCTCATCCGCTGCGCGTCCAAAAGAGGCACATATTTTATGGAAAGAGGACAGGGGCAAGGGGCATGGTCTCAGGAAGGGGCGTGGCCTCTGTGACTGCCGGTGATGGCGGTAAGAATTGTTTAGTGCAGCTTACGCGGCAGCGCTGAAATCGGCTGCGCGGCCTGGTCAGGAGCTAGCAAATGCCCTGAGAGGTGCAGGAGGGGGAGAGGGGTGAGTTAAAATACACAAACAATCATGACTCTCAAATGATTAAAATAGCAAGTCGCGCTCCCGGCTTTCCGCCTCAGGAGATCTGTCAAACAAGCAAGATAAGCAAGTACACAGTCGCCAAGGATGGGCTCCTGTACATGGGTTTCATGGACCTCGCGTCTGCATTCGATTTGGTTAACCGTTCCAAACTATGGCGAATCCTCAGGGAACTAGGCATAGATCCCGCCTTGGTAAACTTCTTAAGTGATTTACAGCAGGACCTCTCAGCTTCAGTTAGGGTCACCAGGGAGGGCCGATGCACCGGCCAATTTAGATCTAGGAGGGGTGTCGGACAAGGGTGCATTCTGGCACCCCTACTTTTTACTATTTACATCAACGCCCTGGAGGAGTGCCTGGGAGTGACCACCTTAGATATTCTATGTGCAGGGGGACTGGGTATCCCGGATGACGCAGTTTTCCTGGCTCGTACAGGGTTGGGCCTACAGAGGCTGCTGGATCATTTCGGTAGCTTCATGGATTCACTAGATTTAAAAGTGAACATTTAAAAATCCCATGTAATGGTGGCCAGAGCAGGAAGCAGGAACATAAAAGCAAAAACATTTACGTGCAATGGAGCAGAATTATCGAAGGTCCCGGTTTTTAGTTATCTGGGGGTCCTTTTTGATGAGAAGGGAAATTGGGGCCCACAACTGAAGCTCAAGGGTAATGTTGTTGCAAGATCCACAAAGAGGTTGGGAGCAAGACCTATGGAGGCAATGTTATAAATCTACAAATCCTAGCGATTGCCTCATATGGGGCGGATCTATGGGGCTATACTGCTCTGAATAAAATCCAAGTCGCAGAAAACAGGTACTTAAGATCACTCCTGTCACTTCCCCAGTCGACTCCGACCTACACCCTACACACTGAACTAGGTATGGGTTATATTTCAGACCACCTAAAAATGGCCCCAATAATATGCTGGGTGAAATCGTGGTTAAATGAAGAAATCACACTAAGCCACTTGATTTAAAAAGATTGTGTAGCCCTGGATAGGGCAAACAGGATTCCATGGCTGAGTTACGTTAGAGCCGCGTGCTTCAGGCTTGGGCGTCCTGAACTGTACATATCACCTGAGGGCCTACAAACAGAGGACATAGGTTGGATTAAACGTAATTTTTTGAATCTGTTAGTGACAGACCGGGAAGAGCAGGAGCTAAGGAAACCAGGGGTTAGAAACAACTATTTGTTAGCCACCTCCCCTGCTATTGAACCGTACTTACAATTTGTAACTAAGCCTTTCCATCGCTTCCTGTGGGTTAGATTCCGGTTCAATCAAATTTATTTAACCTTGGGTACCTTCCCAAGGTAGGGTAAACCGGAAAATTCAGCTCCCTGTTCTTGTGATATGTTTTCCACACAGGACACTCTACATTTCGTGATGTTTTGTGAGCATTATTTAGAGCCAAGGAAAACATTTCTATATCCCTTATTGAGTGAGGTCGGCTTCGTACAAGTGAGGCCGGCCCTGCTCTATCTACAAATGCTCAGTAGTATGCAAGTCACTTATAGTGTAGCGTGCTTTCTGGTGGCGGCTGTCCGGATCCATAATAGAAAGAGAGTGTGTATGTAATCGACTAGTAGGACTTATAGTGGGAAACTTGTTGGTTATTAATTATACTTGATAATAGTATACAATGAGTTTTTGTATTGTAAATAGTCTGTTGCTGAATTGGAATAATCAAACGCATATTAATTCTTTTATATATTTTTATTTGTTTTTAGGATTTATGTGTTTTTATTGCTCTTTTATGATTTTAATTAATCGAAATAAAGAATCTTTGACTGACTGACTCACTGACCAATTTTAATGAGTTATGACTTGAGACAATGCCGCCCGCCCTTCTAAAGCTGCAATATTTGAATGACAGATCTGTGACTGATCACATTGTTAAATCCTTGAAAGGGGTGGTTAGACAACGGCTGACAATGGATTGTCCCACTCCTTCTTAAAATATCATTTGAATTTTTATTTTGTATACATACATGAAATGCATGTTTTTTATTATGCATTGTGCTTTTATGGTTTAACATCTTCTTAAATCAAATAAAGCGTATTCTGATCTGATCTGATCTCACCTCCTTTGGAGGTAGAAGGCGGGAAGGGTGACAGATCGCCTCAGATGGAAAGAGGTCACCACCTTGGGAAGGAGAGGCGATGTAGTTCTGAGGAATAATTCCTCCAGGAAGAAGCATGTGAAGGCCGGCCGCACGCTCAGTGCCTGTAACTCTCTCATATGCTGCAACGAAGTGATGCTATAAAGAGAACAAAGGTATGCCCAAACTGCTAGAGCAGGAACCTGGGGGAACAGTAGATAACAAGTAGCAATGCTTCGCTGTAGACTGATTTCTGAAAAATGCCAACTCGATAACTGTGTGGATGCCGCCGCTCTCCACGAGCGGTCCATTAACCAAAATGTACAGTTTTAACATTTGCTGACATGACTTCGACAATTTGGAAAATACATTTGAAAAACAACGATAGAACAATCACACTTGATTCAATCTATTCACGGAATTTAGCAAATGAAGTCAGCTATAATAGTGAAATAAAGTGCTCAAGATGGGAACAGCTGCTCATGTTAATAAAGAAGTGAGGGGTGCATCGAGACAAAGTGAAGACGTATGACTTGACTCCTCGAGTGACTTCCAGGCACTATAGACACTCCATTTAGTTCTAAGGTTTGTAAACTGTCTTAGTTCATAATAAGTCTACAGTGAAGCATTGTTGTTTGTAAGCATGGGTGAAAAATCCGTTCCGCTCGCGGATTTTGCGGATTTTTGGTAAATTCGCAATCCGCGAGATTCACGAATTCCCCGCAAAATCCGCGAGCGGAACGGATTGGGTCAAATATTTAAAGAAGAAGTTTTTGTAACTATTTTAGAATGGCGCCGGCAAGCTGCCAGAGCCTCTAAAATAGTTACAAAAGTCAGCTTGAACAGGAAGCACTAATAGATAAAGTAAAGCAGGTGCTCGAGTTGAAGCTCAAATTCAGTTACACAATCATTAATCACCCAAAACTTGGGGTGATTAATGACTGTGTAACTTAATTTGACCTTCAACTCGAACACCTGCTTTACTTTATCTATTAGTGCTTCCTGTTCAAGCTGACTTATGGCTGAGGGCAGAAGGGCACAAAGTGGGAAAGAGGGCATGAGTTAGGCAGAGGGCAGAAGGGCACAGAAACCAGTGGGGCAGAGGGCAAAAGGGCACAAACAAGAGTGGGGCAGAGGGCAGAAAAGCACAAAAACAAGTGGTACAGAGGGCAGAAGGGCATAAACAACTTATTCATGCATTGTTGTTGAGGGGATGCTCCCTCAAACTCTCCGCTCCACACTGCATTTAGAAAAGACTTTACACAAAGGAGGAGAAATGTGAATCACTAAGTATGTGGATCTATTACCAATGCATCCTGTATATATATGCACGAGAATTCCATTTAGTATAATCCCAATTTGTATTGTGCGGTTTTGCCCTATGATGGTGCACCCTCCATATATAATGTCACGTGAGTGTCATCCAGCACCATCACATTTAATGATTTTGATTACCTGCTCTGCCACGATATGTGAATCTCTCTAGACTGTTTTTGAATAATAGTCACAGTTTTTTACTTGTTGCTTTGAACACTTTGCATGCGTTAAGATATGCACCCTTTTTTCTCTTTTTTTCTTTCCCCAGGATTGATTATACAATCAATAATTATTTTTAATTACACAAATTCTTGATCTGATAATCCTGATCTCGGTCCCGCTACCATATCGGTTTTTAGTTATTTAAGTTGCGCGCACGATTATTATGTTGGATAACCAGAGCCGGCGCTCTAGTTACCAACATCCGGGACCTGGCAGGCAGAAGGCTATAAATTCACTTCCGGGTGCGGGGACACGTGACCGCACCCGGAACAGAAACACAGACTCGAAAGAGTCACGGCCGAAGCATCCCCGCACTTCGGGTATGTTACGCTTTTGGAGCGATTGCTCCTTGACAGCTACATCCAGGGTTTCCTTTCAATGTCTCAACCCACTAAAAATGCTATCTTAACTTTAGAATGCAGAGCAAAGCCGCCACCTTTTGGGCAAAAGGGTCTTGTATTTTAAAGAGAGACACGAACGCCTCCGTGTAAGCGAACTCGCTTTATTAACGTGAGCCTCGGAGGCATGTCTTTGATAGTGTTTGACTGTGCATCAGACATTAGTAATAGCCTGTGACCGTTAGATTTAATTTGGGCATTTTTTATTTGGGCGTTTTTACATCTAATCCACTACTTTCAACCGACCGTCTTTTAGAGTGACACCTATATCGGGGTTGACGAATCAATTGATTTATTTCCTGTCACCAGTGCCCTAGGGAGTTCCTGATACAAGGATCTTCACGCTAATTGCTCTATCTTTTTTGTCCCCCTTTCAACTCGGATTCCTCCATTTCGGCCTCTTTGTGGATTGTCCCTTTTCTGATGAATTTGGATCCCTACAGGGACCTACTGTCCTATAAGGCCCCTTGCCTTAAACTCTGAAGACACGGAGGTCCGGCTCAGCCTCAATACGCACACTTCGAGAAACCAGGTCTTCCAACTAAGGTGAGCAATATACCCAGTTTCTCCCAGACACTTCCAAGAAAGGTGCTCACTTTGTGATACTCACTTAGGTCTACCACTTATGAGACGTTTTTACCTGTCCACAGGACCATCACAGCACTGCGCGAGAAACATCTCTCCATTTTACGAAACCCGTGTTTTCAACATTACCCGGTCTCGAGCGGAGCCGGGTCGGAATTATCACCGGCACCGCGGTGAGAATTCTTTTCATTCTTTTTCCTTTCATTGTACGTGCCCCTGCCCGGGACACCCGTTCTTACGTAATTTGATCACAACTCTGATCTACGTCAGAACACCCTGTGACGGTACATATATATTTTTTCTCTTTTTTCCTCCCCCCCCCGTATATTTTTTCCTTCCTGGCATTACAGACCTGCTGTTCTTACACCTCTCTCCTACAGGTAGGATGCACACCCCGTTCTCTATTTGTGAGCTGAAACCCCACTCACTTCCCCATTTATGGTACCTTACTTACTTTTTTTCTTCTTGGTGCGTCACTGTTAGTTACGTTTTCATATGCAACTTATAGAACTGTGTTAGACATCACTTTTGTAGGCACTGCCGATCCACCTATTCTACTACACTGTACTCGCTTACTCTCATTCGGTGATTAGGTGGTATTGTGTGCATCCACACTGGAAATGTGAATATTAAACTTCTCACTTCTATCGCTCACATCACAACTCCACACCATATACAGTCACCATTACAACTTGTTTCATGCTGTATCATTGTATACTCCATCCGTTATTTTGTATCCTCCCCAGCCCTGAGGAGTCGCAGAAACAGTGTGGTTTCTTGCGACGAAACACGTGTCGGCTGGCTCATGTACGAACAATAAAAGAAGATTCTTTAATTTGGTGGACAACTTCTTCGCCCTTGAACTTTGCATCTTATGTCCATTGAGACATCGCCTTAACTTTATTTTTCCTATAAGTGTGCTGCAGAATTTGTTTTTCGTGAGCTTGAACAGGAAGCACTAATAGATAAAGTAAAGCAGGTGCTCGAGTTGAAGCTCAAATTCAGTTACACAATCATTAATCACCCAAAACTTGGGGTGATTAATGACTGTGTAACTTAATTTGACCTTCAACTCGAACACCTGCTTTACTTTATCTATTAGTGCTTCCTGTTCAAGCTGACTTATGGCTGAGGGCAGAAGGGCACAAAGTGGGAAAGAGGGCATGAGTTAGGCAGAGGGCAGAAGGGCACAGAAACCAGTGGGGCAGAGGGCAAAAGGGCACAAACAAGAGTGGGGCAGAGGGCAGAAAAGCACAAAAACAAGTGGTACAGAGGGCAGAAGGGCATAAACAACGAGAGGGTGGCAGTGATGAACCAGGCAAAAAAAACCCGCGAACACGCAAAGCGCCCCGCGAACACGCAAAGCGCCCCGCGAACACCCAAAAAAAAGATGCAAATTCGCGAGAGTTCGCGAATTTTGCGGATTGCGAATACGCAAATACGCCATTTCGCAAATTGCAAATTCGCAAAATTCACCCAGGCTTAGTTGTTTGTTGTATATCATCAAAATAATAGCAATAAAAAACGGTGTACAGGATCAGTAACCATAGCTGGTATTTGTGGAAGGGCTCAGAAATGTGAAGACAAGTCCATTGACGGATAAGAAAGGGAATAGAGTACAATGGAAACCTTCTGAAAGGAGAGTCTTCGAAGAGTCCATGTTATCATTAACAGGTCAGAAGATGTATGAGTTTTACCTTCCAGAATAGACTGACTAGGTGGAGGGGCAACAAGCTGATAAAATTATATCGACCACCTCCATTGGGAGCTAGAAGGAGCTCTGATGCCCCTTTCAATCTGCATACTTGAAAGTGGCGGCTCTGCAGGGGTAGGAGCGGGTCCGGCCCCTCTCAGTCTCCAGAAATGAAGGTGGAGGCTCTGGAGAGTGAGGTGCGTATCCTGCCTCTCGTGATCTCCAGACTTTCCAATCTGCCTCTCAGAGTGGACCTTGAGAAAGAAGGTCCACTCTGAGAGGCAGATGTAGAGGGTGACACAAAGAGAGGTGCAGATGGTCCACATACCACAGCCTTTTGACCAGTGATGGGTGGTAAGAATTGCTTTGCACCAGTCATGGTGAATGTTCCTGACAACTGGAGGAATTAAGGATATGGGAAGAAAGGTGTAGTGAAGTGGAAAACTCTACCTCAACCTAAATGTGTCCCCCAACATTTCCCAGTGTAAACTGGAGGACACTCAATTGTGGACAATGGACGTTATAACAAGTTTCAAATCGGTCATCCTGAGGGCGACCCACAGGGCTAACATGTTCTTCACCAGAATCCAAAAGGAGATGCCGCTTGCGGTTGGCAAGATGAAACCAACTCAGGCTGAGAGCTGACCAGATGGTTGGCACCTAGCCAGGTCCCATGCTGGTGCACGTAGAACCCAGAGACTGGCACCTCTGCGCCACCAGAATTTCACTTTTTTGATGTTCCAGTGGCGCAATGTGCCACTGCATATTTCTAAGGCCACGTGAAGCTTTTCATGGCCTTATAGACATGTGCCCCTTCCACGCAGAACACTGCATGAAAGGGGCGTTCCGTGGGTGTTACTGTGGGTGTTCCCACACAACACTCATGGAACCTGACGCATTACCAGATTTACGATACATTGTGAACCTGGGAATACGTCAGAATCTAACGCCACCCCAGGGGTGCATTAGGGAGGCACAACAAGGAGACTTATTTTTATGTCTCCCTGTGCTTTCCTCTTTCTATTAGTACTGCATTCTGCAGCACACATAGATAAAGGAAATCGCCTCTTATGATTGACTTTGTGCAGGAAGGTGTCCCTTCCTTCAAAAAATCAATCAACCTTGCAACGCAGGCACCCTTGCATTGCACCATGGAGAAAGGCTGCCTGTATTGGCGCATGGCAGCCCACTGTGCGCCTGCGCTGGGGAAAAGGACAGGAATGCGCTGTATCACATACATACGGCACATTCCTGCCCTTTTGTTCTGGCGCAGAGCAGTGCAGCAAGATTCCTTGTGGTGCGGCCCTACCCAGAACCTCATAAATGAGGCCCAGAGTCTCTGGGCTTCCCGGCTGAGGAGGAGAGACCGCCAGCAGGAAGGGGTTGGATCGACTGAATCCAGTCAAGCCTGAAGAAGAAAAAGAAGAGATCACATTCTTTGGCCACATTTACACCGACACAAGATGTTTGGAAGCAAGAGCCAGACCACCCATAGGATCATGAGACCAGCATGAGCCAGACCACCTGTAGGATCATGAGACCACCATGAGCCAGACCACCCTTAGGATCATGAGACCACCATGAGCCAGACCACCCGTAGGATCATGAGACCAGCATGAGCCAGACCACCTGTAGGATCATGAGACCACCATGAGCCAGGCCACCTGTAGGATCATGAGACCACCATGAGCCAGACCACCCGTAGGATCATGAGACCACCATGAGCCTGACCACCCGTAGGATCATGAGACCACCATGAGCCAGACCACCCGTAGGATCATGAGACCACCATGAGCAAGACCACCCGCAGGATCATGAGACCACCATGAGCCAGACCACCCCTAGGATCATGAGACCACCGTGAGCCAGACCACCCGTAGGATCATGAGACCACCATGAGCCAGACCACCCCTAGGACCATGAGACCACCATAAGCCAGACCACCCGTAGGATCATGAGACCACCATGAGCCAGACCACCCGTAGGATCATGAGACCACCATGAGCCAGACCACCCGTAGAATCATGAGACCGCCATGAGCCAGACCACCCGTAGGATCATGAGACCACCATAAACCAGACCACCCGTTGGATCATGAGACCACCATGAGCCAGACTACACGTAGGATCATGAGACCACCATGAGCCAGACCACCCGTAGGATCATGAGACCACCATAAACCAGACCACCCGTTGGATCATGAGACCACCATGAGCCAGACCACCCGTAGGATCATGAGACCACCATGAGCCTGACCACCCGTAGGATCATGAGACCACCATGAGCCAGACCACCCGTAGGATCATGAGACCACCATGAGCCAGACCACCCGTAGGATCATGAGACCACCATGAGCCAGACCACCCGTAGGATCATGAGACCACCATGAGCCAGACCACCCGCAGGATCATGAGACCACCATGAGCCAGACCACCCGTAGGATCATGAGACCACCATAAACCAGACCACCCGTTGGATCATGAGACCACCATGAGCCACACTACACGTAGGATCATGAGACCACCATGAACCAGACCACCCGCAGGATCATGAGACCACCATGAGCCAGACCACCCGTAGGATCATGAGACCACCATAAACCAGACCACCCATTGGATCATGAGACCACCATGAGCCAGACCACCCGTAGAATCATGAGACCACCATGAGCCAAACCACCCGTAGGATCATGAGACCACCATGAGCCAGACCACCCGTTGGATCATGAGACCACCATGAGCCAGACTACCCGTAGAATCATGAGACCGCCATGAGCCAGACCACCCGTAGGATCATGAGACCACCATAAACCAGACCACCCGTTGGATCATGAGACCACCAGGAGCCAGACTACACGTAGGATCATGAGACCACCATGAGCCAGACCACCCGTAGGATCATGAGTCCACCATGAGCCAGACCACCCGTAGGATCATGAGACCACCATGAGCCAGACCACCCGTAGGATCATGAGACCACCCTGAGCCAGACCACCCGTAGGATCATGAGACCACCCTGAGCCAGTCCACCCGTAGGATCATGAGACCACCATGAGCCAGACCACCCGTAGGATCATGAGACCACCATGAGCCAGACCACCCGCAGGATCATGAGACCACCATGAGCCAGACCACCCCTAGGATCATGAGACCACCATGAGCCAGACCACCCTAGGATCATGAGACCACCATGAGCCAGACTACCCCTAGGATCAAGAGACCACCATGAGCCAGAGCACCCGTAGGATCATGAGACCACCAAGAGCCAGACCACCCGCAGGATCATGAGACCACCATGAGCCAGACCACCCCTAGGATCATGAGACCACCATGAGCCAGTTCACCCGTAGGATCATGAGACCACCATGAGCCAGACCACCCGTAGGATCATGAGACCACCATGAGCCAGACCACCCCTAGGATCATGAGACCACCATGAGCCAGACTACCCCTAGGATCCTGAGACCACGATGAGCCAGACCACCCGTAGGATCATGAGACCAGTATGAGCCAGACTACCCCTAGAATCATGAGACCACCATGAGCCAGACCATCCACAGGATCATGAGACCACCATGAGCCAGACCACCCGTAGGATCATGAGACCACCATGAGCCAGACCACCCGTAGGATCATGAGACCACCATGAGCCAGACCACCCATAGGATCATGAGACCACCATGAGCCAGACTACCCGTAGGATCATGAGCCCACCATGAGCCAGATCACCCGTAGGCTCATGAGACCACCATGAGCCAGACCACCCTAGGATCATGAGACCACCATGAGCCAGACCACCCGAAGGATCATGAGACCACCATGAGTCAGACCACCCGTAGGATCATGAGACCACCATGAGCCAGACCCCCCGTAGGATCATGAGACCACCCTGAGCCAGACCACCCGTAGGATCATGAGACCACCATGAGCCAGACCACCCGTAGGATCAATGACCACCATGACCCAGACCACCCGTAGGATCATGAGACCACCATGAGCCAGACCACCCGTAGGATCATGAGATCACCATGAGCCAGACCACCCGTAGGATCATGAGACCACCATGAGCCAGACCACCCATAGGATCATGAGACCACCATGAGCCAGACCACCCGTAGGATCAATGACCACCATGACCCAGACCACCCGTAGGATCATGAGACCACCAAGAGCCAGACCACCCGTAGGATCATGAGACCACCATGAGCCAGGCCACCCGTAGGATCATGAGACCACCATGAGCCAGACCACCCGTAGGATCAATGACCACCATGACCCAGACCACCCGTAGGATCATGAGACCACCATGAGCCAGACCACCCGTAGGATCATGAGATCACCATGAGCCAGACCACCCGTAGGATCATGAGACCACCATGAGCCAGACCACCCATAGGATCATGAGACCACCATGAGCCAGACCACCCGTAGGATCAATGACCACCATGACCCAGACCACCCGTAGGATCATGAGACCACCAAGAGCCAGACCACCCGTAGGATCATGAGACCACCATGAGCCAGGCCACCCGTAGGATCATGAGACCACCATGAGCCAGACCACCCGTAGGATCATGAGACCACCGTGAGCCAGACCACCCGTAGGATCATGAGACCACCATGAGCCAGACCACCCGTAGGATCATGAGACCACCATGAGCCAGACCACCCGTAGGATCATGAGACCACCATGAGCCAGGCCACCCGTAGGCTCATGAGACCACCATGAGCCAGACCACCCGTAGGATCATGAGACCACCATGAGCCAGACCACCGGTAGGATCATGAGACCACCATGAGCCAGACCACCCGTAGGATCATGAGACCACCATGAGCCAGGCCACCCGTAGGCTCATGAGACCACCATGAGCCAGACCACCCGTAGGATCATGAGACCACCATGAGCCAGACCACCTGTAGGATCATGAGACCACCATGAGCCAGACCACCCGTAGGATCATGAGACCACCCTGAGCCAGACCACCCGTAGGATCATGAGACCACCCTGAGCCAGACCACCCGTAGGATCATGAGACCACCATGAGCCAGACCACCCCTAGGATCATGAGACCACCATGAGCCAGACCACACTAGGATCATGAGACCACCATGAGACAGACTATCCTAGGATCAAGAGACCACCATGAGCCAGACCACCCCTAGGATCATGAGACCACCATGAGCCAGACTACCCCTAGGATCCTGAGACCACCATGAGCCAGACCACCCGTAGGATCATGAGACCAGTATGAGCCAGACTACCCCTAGGATCATGAGACCACCATGAGCCAGACCACCCGTAGGATCATGAGACCACCATGAGCCAGACCACCCGTAGAATCATGAGACCGCCATGAGCCAGACCACCCGTAGAATCATGAGACCACCATGAGCAAGACCACCCGTAGGATCATGAGACCACCATGAGCCAGACCACCCGTAGGATCAATGACCACCATGACCCAGACCACCCGTAGGATCATGAGACCACCAAGAGCCACACCACCCGTAGGATCATGAGACCACCATGAGCCAGGCCACCCGCAGGATCATGAGACCACCATGAGTCAGACCACCCGTAGGATCATGAGACCACCATGAGCCATACCACCCGCAAGAGCATGAGACCACCATGAGCCAGACCACCCGTAGGATCATGAGACCACCATGAGCCAGACCACCCCTAGGATCATGAGACCACCATGAGCCAGACCACCCCTAGGATCATGAGACCACCATGAGCCAGACCAGCCGTAGGAGCATGAGACCACCATGAGCCAGACCACCCCTAGGATCATGAGACCACCATGAGCCAGACCACCCGTAGGATCATGAGACCGCCATGAGCCAGACCACTCGTAGGATCATGAGACCACCATGAGCCAGACCACCCGTAGGATCATGAGACCACCATGAGCCAGACCCCCCGTAGGATCATGAGACCACCATGAGCCAGACCACCCGTAGGATCATGAGACCACCATGAGCCAGACCACCCGTAGGATCATGAGACCACCATGAGCCAGGCCACCCGCAGGATCAAGAGACCACCATGAGCCAGACCACCCGTAGGATCATGAGACCACCATGAGCCAGACCGCCCGTAGGATCATGAGACCACCATGAGCCAGACCACCCGCAGGATGATGAGACCACCATGAGCCAGACCACCCGTAGGATCACAAGACCACCATGAGCCAGACCACCCCTAGGATCATGAGACCACCATGAGCCGGACCACCCGTAGGATCATGAGAAAACCATGAGCCAGACCACCCGTAGGATCAGGAGACCACCATGAGCCAGACCACCCGTAGGATCATGAGACCACCATGAGCCAGACCACCCCTAGGATCATGAGACCACCATGAGCCGGAACACCCGTAGGATCATGAGACCACCATGAGCCAGACCACCCATAGGATCAGGAGACCACCATGAGCCAGACCACCCGTAGGATCATGAGACCACCATGAGCCAGACCACCCTTAGGAGCATGAGACCACCATTAGCCAGACCACCCGTAGGATGATGAGACCACCATGAGCCAGACCACCCGTAGGATCATGAGACCACCATGAGCCAGACCACCCGTAGGATCATGAGACCACCATGAGCACCACCCGTAGGATCATAAGACCAACATGAGCCAGACCACCGTAGGATCATGAGACCAACATGAGCCAGACCACCCGTAGGATCATGAGACCACCATGAGCCAGACCACCCGTAGGATCATGAGACCACCATGAGCCGGACCACCCGTAGGATCATGAGACCACCATGAGCCAGACCACCCGTAGGAGCATGAGACCACCATGAGCCAGACCACCCGTAGGATCATGAGACCACCATGAGCCAGACCACCCGTAGGATCATGAGACCACCATGAGCCGACCACCCGTAGGATCATGAGACCACCATGAGCCAGACCACCCGTAGGATCATGAGACCACCATGAGCCAGACCATCCGTAGGATGAGGAGACCACCATGAGCCAGACCACCCGTAGGATCATGAGACCACCATGAGCCAGACTACACGTAGGATCATAAGACCACCATGAGCCAGACCACCCATAGGATCATGAGACCACCATAAACCAGACCACCCGTAGGATGAGGAGACCACCATGAGCCAGACCACCCGTAGGATCATGAGACCACCATGAGCCTGACCACCCGTAGGATCATGAGACCACCATGAGCCAGACCACCCGCAGGATCATGAGACCACCATGAGCCAGACCACCCGTAGGATCATGAGACCACCATGAGCCAGACCACCCGTAGGAGCATGAGACCACCATGAGCCAGACCACCCGTAGGATCATGAGACCACCATGAGCAAGACCACCCCTAGGATCATGAGACCACCATGAGCCAGACCACCCATAGGATCATGAGACCACCATGAGCCAGACCACCAGTAGGATCATGAGACCACCATGAGCCAGACCACCCGTAGGATCATGAGACCACCATGAGCCAGACCACCCGTAGGATCATGAGACCACCATGAGCCAGACTACCCGTAGGATCATGAGACCACCATGAGCCAGACCACCCGTAGGATCATGAGATCACCATGAGCCAGAGATCACCATGAGCCAGACCACCCGTAGGATCATGAGACCACCATGAGCCAGACCTCCCGTAGGATCATGAGACCACCATGAGCCAGACCACCCCTAGGATCATGAGACCACCATGAGCCATACCACCCGCAAGAGCATGAGACCACCATGAGCCAGACCACCCGTAGGATCATGAGACCACCATGAGCCAGACCACCCGTAGGCTCATGAGACCACCATGAGCCAGACGACCCGTAGGATCATGAGACCACCATGAGCAGACCACCCGTAGGATCATGAGATCACCATGAGCCAGACGACCCGTAGGATCATGAGACCACCATGAGCCAGACCTCCCGTAGGATCATGAGACCACCATGAGCCAGACCACCCCTAGGATCATGAGACCACCATGAGCCATACCACCCGCAAGAGCATGAGACCACCATGAGCCAGACCACCCGTAGGATCATGAGACCACCATGAGCCAGACCACCCGTAGGATCATGAGACCACCATGAGCCAGACTACCCGTAGGATCATGAGACCACCATGAGCCAGACCACCCGTAGGATCATGAGATCACCATGAGCCAGACCACCCGTAGGATCATGAGACCACCATGAGCCAGACCTCCCGTAGGATCATGAGACCACCATGAGCCAGACCACCCCTAGGATCATGAGACCACCATGAGCCATACCACCCGCAAGAGCATGAGACCACCATGAGCCAGACCACCCGTAGGATCATGAGACCACCATGAGCCAGACCACCCGTAGGATCATGAGACCACCATGAGCCAGACTACCCGTAGGATCATGAGACCACCATGAGCCAGACCACCCGTAGGATCATGAGATCACCATGAGCCACACCACCCGTAGGATCATGAGACCACCATGAGCCAGACCTCCCGTAGGATCATGAGACCACCATGAGCCAGACCACCCCTAGGATCATGAGACCACCATGAGCCATACCACCCGCAAGAGCATGAGACCACCATGAGCCAGACCACCCCTAGGATCATGAGACCACCATGAGCCATACCACCCGCAAGAGCATGAGACCACCATGAGCCAGACCACCCATAGGATCATGAGACCACCATGAGCCAGACCACCCGTAGGCTCATGAGACCACCATGAGCCAGACGACCCGTAGGATCATGAGACCACCATGAGCCAGACCACCCGTAGGATCATGAGACCACCATGAGCCAGACCACCCCTAGGATCATGAGACCACCATGAGCCGGACCACCCGTAGGATCATGAGACCACCATGAGCCAGACCACCCGTAGGATCAGGAGACCACCATGAGCCAGACCACCCGTAGGATCATGAGACCACCATGAGCCAGACCACCCTTAGGAGCATGAGACCACCATTAGCCAGACCACCCGTAGGATGATGAGACCACCATGAGCCAGACCACCCGTAGGATCATGAGACCACCATGAGCCAGACCACCCGTAGGATCATGAGACCACCATGAGCACCACCCGTAGGATCATAAGACCACCATGAGCCAGACCACCGTAGGATCATGAGACCAACATGAGCCAGACCACCCGTAGGATCATGAGACCACCATGAGCCAGACCACCCGTAGGATCATGAGACCACCATGAGCCGGACCACCCGTAGGAGCATGAGACCACCATGAGCCAGACCACCCGTAGGATCATGAGACCACCATGAGCCAGACCATCCGTAGGATGAGGAGACCACCATGAGCCAGACCACCCGTAGGATCATGAGACCACCATGAGCCAGACTACACGTAGGATCATGAGACCACCATGAGCCAGACCACCCGTAGGATCATGAGACCACCATAAACCAGACCACCCGTAGGATGAGGAGACCACCATGAGCCAGACCACCCGTAGGATCATGAGACCACCATGAGCCTGACCACCCGTAGGATTATGAGACCACCATGAGCCAGACCACCCGTAGGATCATGAGACCACCATGAGCCAGACCACCCGTAGGAGCATGAGACCACCATGAGCCAGACCACCCGTAGGATCATGAGACCACCATGAGCCAGACCACCCATAGGATCATGAGACCACCATGAGCCAGACCACCAGTAGGATCATGAGACCACCATGAGCCAGACCACCCGTAGGATCATGAGACCACCATGAGCCAGACCACCCGTAGGATCATGAGACCACCATGAGCCAGACTACCCGTAGGATCATGAGACCACCATGAGCCAGACCACCCGTAGGATCATGAGATCACCATGAGCCAGACCACCCGTAGGATCATGAGACCACCATGAGCCAGACCTCCCGTAGGATCATGAGACCACCATGAGCCAGACCACCCCTAGGATCATGAGACCACCATGAGCCATACCACCCGCAAGAGCATGAGACCACCATGAGCCAGACCACCCGTAGGATCATGAGACCACCATGAGCCAGACCACCCGTAGGCTCATGAGACCACCATGAGCCAGACGACCCGTAGGATCATGAGACCACCATGAGCAGACCACCCGTAGGATCATGAGACCAGCATGAGCCAGACCACCCGTAGGATCATGAGACCACCATGAGCCAGACCACCCGTAGGATCATGAGACCACCATAGCGTCTGAGCAAGAAGCAACAGCTAAGATGCAGACATTCGCTGTATCAGAAGTCCACAGTGCATATGGCCATGTCTGAACTGGGGTGGTGTGGAGTGCAAAAAAACAATGGATTTAGGCCCAGATCTCTGTACTGGGGTGAATGTATGACATTGTTCTGCATTCTGTACATCAAATTGTTGTTTTTGCCCTGCTCTCCACATGCGGCCTGAGCAGAATATTGCTTGTAAGACCTGAACTCTTCTGTTTTTTTAAATGCCAAAACAAAAACTTTTTTTGAAAAGCAGTATGAAGACGGAAATGGAGAAGTGGACCCTTAAAAAAAAACATGCTTGGACGAGGTACAGTTCACATTTAATGCTTCTAAAAATGATTCCTTAATTACCACGATTGATCATCTGTGTGCAATTTATATCCCATGAAGTTTTAAAACATATGCTTACAAAATGCCCTGGTGTAGCCACACTCAGGGCGGAGCATAAGGGAAGGGGAAAAAATAATAAAATATTGAGAAATGACAAGACACAACACAAATGTAACAAACCAAGTGATAGAACAGTGAATATCACCCTGTGACTGGGAATGGTGATAAGACAAAGTGCAGTTAATGTGAAAGTGCTTTAAAACTGATACCAATAAAACCTTTATTTATAGGTTCCACAACCAGGATTAAAAAGAATGAGGATGGGTCGTGTTAGAAGAGAAGACTAGGGGCCAGATGTAGGTAATTCTATTTTACCGACTCATAAATACCGAATTTTACCGATTCGGTATTTATGAATCGGTAAAATAGAAGTACCGAGATGTAGGTAAATCCAGATGTGGATTTACCGAATCTTTAAAAGTCGGTATTTACCGATTCGGTAAATACCGACCGGTAATGCCCCATTCATTCCTATGGGCTTTGAAGCCCATAGGAATGAATGGGGCATTACTGGTCGGTATTTACTGAATCGGTAAATACCGATTTTGACAAGGGTGCAGGGGGTGTCACTTTGACACCCTCTAGCACCCCCAAAAAAGGTTCGGGGGCCATGTGGCAGGCATACCTGCCCTAAGGGCAGGTCTGCCTGTCATATGGCACAGGTGTGCATGCACACATGTGCATGCACACCTGAATCGGTATTTTACCATCAAATTGAATTTGATGGTAAAATACCGAATTTGTAGGGCTTGTGGGACTCAGAAGAGTCCCACCTACATCTCAATTTTACCGATTCTGTAAAAATACCGGACGGTAAATTTACCGACCGGTATATTTACTGAATCAGTAAAATTACCGAAATGGCCTGTTTCCTGCCCCCTACATCTCAAAAGCCAAATACCGGTCGGTAACGGCCGAATTCGGCCGTTACCGACCGGTATTTGGCTACCTACATCTGGCCCTAGGTTCTCAAAACATTATTCGTTTTTCCCCTTCCCTTATGCTCCGCCCTGAGTGTGGCTACACCAGGGCGTTTTGTAAGCAGACCCGATGATGAAGCATGTCACACACTTTTGTGTGTGGGTGAGGGCAGTTTTCAAAACAGATTTCTTTTTTCTGTCTCGTGTTGTTACACGTGTACTCTAATCTCTCCACCCCTTCTTGTGTGTATACTTTGACTTAGGGGGTTCGGGGTGGTGGAGTTGTATAATTTCTTTGACCCTCTCCCCTGTGAATAGTGAGTTTTAAAACATATGCCTTTTGCAGCAGGCCCCCTTCCAGTAACATTCATCTTAGAAAGGGGCTGTAGGTTATTAAGTTTGCAATTCAGGGGCTATGTAGAAGCTTGAACGTCTTTACAAAGCTTATTACTGTTTTAAAGGGCGTAGTAATTTCTGATATTTCGCTTTTGCCATGGACTTATGTGTTTGGTTTTATTTCAGGGGGAAAATGTCTCTGTCATTGAGAGCTGCAGTCATGCTGCTGTCTCCGGTTAGTGCCCTCCTTCCATTTCTGCTGATTTGCTGCAGTTTTAAGACCTTGTTAGAGTTTCTTGTTGCTGAAATGGGGGTATTTTCTGATATTTATCTGTTTCCCTAATCTTCATTACTTGATTTTGCCCGCCACAAGACAGTGTCACTCATAGTCATTAAAATGTCACTCATAATTTCACTGAAATGATGAAAATGTTACCCACAGCAATCTGAAGCCTTGGCAGCTATGATTAAGTTTGGGGATTCACAGCCCTGTCAAATATAAAAAATCACCCCAAGGAACAGGAACATTAGAAACACTGCTCAGCCTCATTGCAGCAGCTGTGTCTACATTGCACACATTGAATGAAATACAAGTCATCATTTAAATTCACTCATGAATGTCATGTCTGTTCCTTTGCAGGCACCAATGTTTGTTTCCCATACAAGATCCTGTCATGGACTGTGAGTGTCCACACCTCCGTGACATTTACAAAACCCAGGTCTTTACAGTCACCAATGCTTGTTTCCCTGCTGGAGCCTGGAGGCGGTGGTTCCGTCAGCGGCCACCAGAGGGCGATCCTCGCCTGCTGATGAAACCCACTGAGCTGCACATTGTATGGAAGGGAGAAGGGTTTCCTCTTCCGGGTCAGCGGCGGCAGAGACAGCACCAGCAGCGGTGATGACATCACTTCCTGTCTCTCCTGGTGTGTCCAGCCTGCAGCAGAGGAGGAAGGAGCCCTGTCTGTCTGTGCAGCGACCTTCATCTTCAGACCCCCTCCCTCACCCCCAGCCCCAGGAGGAGGAGAGAGCCTGGACAGGTTTCTGCTCAGGTAGGAGAGCTGCCAACTCACTTGGCTGCAATGTATGAATCCATGGATCAGATCCCCCCCCCCCCCTGGCATTCAGGCTGAGTGGGGAGCGGAGGTGAGGCCTGTCCAGGGGTGCAGAGGAGGAGAGGCCTGTCCAGGAGGCAGAGGAGGTGAGGCCTGTCCAGGGGTGCAGAGGAGGAGAGGCCTGTCCAGGGGGGCAGAGGAGGAGAGGCCTGTCCAGGGGTCAGATGAGGAGAGGCCTGTCCAGGGGGGCAGAGGAGGTGAGGCCTGTCCAGGGGTGCAGAGGAGGAGAGGCCTGTCCAGGGGTCCAGAGGAGGTGAGGCCTGTCCAGGGGCGCAGAGGAGGAGAGGCCTGTCCAGGGGTGCAGAGGAGGAGAGGCCTGTCCAGGGGTCCAGAGGAGATGAGGCCTGTCCAGGGGGCAGAGGAGGTGAGGCCTGTCCAGGGGTCCAGAGGAGGTGAGGCCTGTCCAGGGGGGCAGAGGAGGAGAGGCCTGTCCAGGAGGCAGAGGAGGTGAGGCCTGTCCAGGGGGGCAGAGGAGGTGAGGCCTGTCCAGGGGGGCAGAGGAGGAGAGGCCTGTCCAGGGGTGCAGAGGAGGTGAGGCCTGTCCAGGGGGGCAGAGGAGGAGAGGCCTGTCCAGGAGGCAGAGGAGGTGAGGCCTGTCCAGGGGAGCAGAGGAGGAAAGGCCTGTCCAGGGGTGCAGAGGAGGTGAGGCCTGTCCAGTTGGGCAGAGGAGGAGAGGCCTATCCAGGGGTAAAGAGGAGGTGAGGCCTGTCCAGGGGAGCAGAGGAGGTGAGGCCTGTCCAGGGGAGCAGAGGAGGAAAGGCCTGTCCAAGGGAGAAGAGGAGGTGAGGCCTGTCCAGAGGGGAGCAGAGGAGGAGAGGCCTATCCAGGGGTGCAGAGGAGGTGAGGCCTGTCCAGTTGGGCAGAGGAGGAGAGGCCTATCCAGGGGTAAAGAGGAGGAGAGGCCTGTCCAGGGGAGCAGAGGAAGTGAGGCATGTCCAGGGGTGCAGAGGAGGAGAGGCCTATCCAGGGGTGCAGAGGAGGTGAGGCCTGTCCAGGGGAGCAGAGGAGGAAAGGCCTGTCCAAGGGAGAAGAGGAGGTGAGGCCTGTCCAGAGGGGTGCAGAGGAGGAGAGGCCTGTCCAGGGTAGAAGAGGAGGTGAGGCCTGTCCAGGGGTGCAGAGGAGGAGAGGCCTGTCCAGGGGTGCAGAGGAGGCGAGGCCTGTCCAGGGGTGCAGAGGAGGAGAGCCCTGTCCAGGGGTGCAGAGGAGGAGAGGCCTGTCCAGGGGTGCAGAGGAGGTGAGACCTGTCCAGGGGGCAGAGGAGGAGAGGCCTATCCAGGGGTGCAGAGGAAATGAGGCCTGTCCAGGGGAGCAGAGGAGGAAAGGCCTGTCCAGGGGTGCAGAGGGGGAGAGGCCTGTCCAGGGGAGAAGAGGAGGTGAGGCCAATCCAGAGGGGTGCAGAGGAGGAGAGGCCTGTCCAGGGGAGCAGAGGAGGAGAGGCCTGTCCAGGGTAGAAGAGGAGGTGAGGCCTGTCCAGGGGTGCAGAGGAGGTGAGGCCTGTCCAGGGGTGCAGAGGAGGTGAGGCCTGTCCAGGGGAGCAGAGGAGGAGAAGCCTGTCCAGGGGTATAGAGGAGGAGACGCCTGTCCAGGGGAGCAGAGGAGGTGAGGCCTGTCCAGGGGTGCAGAGGAGGTGAGGCCTGTCCAGAGGTTGCGGAGGAGGTGAGGCCTGTCCAGGGGTGCAGAGGAGGTGAGGACAATCCGGGGGTACAGAGGAGGTGAGGCCTGTCCAGGGGAGCAGAGGAGGTGAGGCCTGTCCAGGGGTGCAGAGGAGGTGAGGCCTGTCCAGAGGTTGCAGAGGAGGTGAGGCCTGTCCAGGGGTGCAGAGGAGGTGAGGACAGTCCAGGGGTGCAGAGGAGGTGAGGCCTGTCCAGGGGTGCAGAGGAGGAGAGGCCTGTCCAGGGATGTAGAGGAGGCAAGGCCTGTCCATGGGTGCAGAGGAGGCGAGGCCTGTCCAGGGGCAGAGGAGGTGAGGCCTGTCCAGAGGCGTGAGGAGGAGGTGAGGCCTGTCCAGGGGTGCAGAGGAGGCGAGGCCTGTCCAGAGCCGTGAGGAAGAGATGAGACCTGTCCACGGGTGCAGAGGAGGAGAGGCCTGTCCATGGGTGCAGAGGAGGTGAGGCGTGTCCAGGGGTGGAGGGGAGGAGAGTCCTGTCCAGGGGTGTAGAGGAGGTGAGGCCTGTCCAGGGGTGCAGAGGAGAAGTGCCCTGTCCAAGGGTGCAGAGGAGGAGAGGCCTGTCCAGGGGTGCAGAGGAGGAGAGGCCTGTCCAGGGGTGCAGATGAGGTGAGACCTGTCCAGGGGGCAGAGGAGGTGAGGCCTGTCCAGAGGCGTGAGGAGGAGGTGAGGCCTGTCCAGGGGTGCAGAGGAGCTGAGGCATGTCCAGTGAGTGCAGAAGAGGTAAGATCTGTCCAGAGGAGCAGAGGAGGTGAGGCCTGTCCAGGGATGCGTGCAGAGAAGGAGAGGCCTGTCCAGGGGTGCCGAGGAGGAGAGGCTTGTCCAGGGGTGCAGAGGATGCGTGGCCTGTCCAGGGGTGCAGAGGAGACGAGGCCTGTCCAGGGGTGCAGAGGAGGAAAGGCCTGTCCAGGGGGGTGCAGAGGAGGTGAGGCCATTCCAGGGGTGCAGAGGAGGTGAGGCCTGTCCAGGGGTTCAGAGGACGTGAGGCCTGTCTAGGGGTGCAGAGGAGGTGAGGCCTGTCCAGGGGTGCAGAGGAGGCGATGCCTGTCCAGGGGTGCTGAGGAGGAGAGGCCTGTCCAGGGGTGCAGAGGAGGTAAGGCCTGTCCAGGGGGTACAGAGGAGGAGAGGCCTGTCCAGAGGAGTGCAGAGGAGGCGAGGCCAGTCCAGGGGTGTAGAGGAGGAGAGGCCTGTCCAGGGGTGCAGAGGAGGTGAGGCCTCTCCAGGGGTGCAGAGGAGGTGAGGCCTCTCCAGGGGGTGCAGAGGAGGCGAGGCCTGTCCAAGGGGTGCAGAGGAGAAGAGCCCTGTCCAGAGGAGTGCAGAGGAGGCGAGGCCAGTCCTGGGGTGCAGAGGAGATGAGGCCTGTCCTGGGGGCAGAGGATAAGAGGCCTGTCCAGGGGTGCAGAGGAGGCGAGGCTTTTCCAGGGGGAGGAGAGAAGGTGAGGCCTGTCCAGGGGTGCAGAGGAGGTGAGGCCTGTCCAGGGGTGCAGAGGAGGTGAGGCCTGTCCAGGGGTGCAGAGGAGATGAGGTCTGTCCAGGGGTGCAGAGGTGGTGAGGTCTGTCCAGGGGTGCAGAGGAGGTGAGGCCTGTCCAGGGGTGCAGAGGAGGTGAGGTCTGTCCAGGGGTGCAGAGGAGGAGAGGCCTGTCCAGGGGTGCAGAGGAGGATAGGCCTGTCCAGGGGTGCAGAGGAGGTGAGGACTGTCCAGGGGTGCAGAGGAGGTGACGCCTGTCCAGGGGTGCAGAGGAGAGGCCTGTCCAGGGGTGCAGAGGAGGTGAGGCCTATCCAGGAGTGCAGAAGAGCTGAGGCCGGTCCAGGGGTGCAGAAGAGGCGAGGCTTGTCCCGGGGGAGGAGAGGAGGTGACGCCTGTCCAGTGAAGCAGAGGAGGGGAGGCCTGTCCAGGGGTGCAGAGGAGGTGAGGTCTGTCCAGGGGTGTAGGCATAGAGGCCTGTCCTGGCTTGTCATCTGGGTTCTGTGCGTTTAGACAACATAGACTATAGGATTGGTGTCAGACTGATTCTGGACACCTCTGTCTGGTATGTTGGGGTGTATACCAGCTAGCTCACAGTGCCAATGGAAACTCCTCTTACCAAGGAGGGAAGAGTTTCTGGCAACTATCAAACATGACAACTCTGATCCTCTTAGATAGATACAGAGAATAAACGGTTGGGATGTTTTCAATATGTATTTTATGAACAGTCGTTATTCTAGTGTAAAATAGATGTGCTGAGACAATCAATAGACAGTAGAGGATATACATAACTAGAAGCACTAGAAATGTAAAAGGAGTGGGATAGGGGAAACATTTATTAAGGCAATACGTTATATGTTAAACCGGAAACAACAGTTATGATAAATGGTGTGGCATCGGATAATTTTAAAGTGACCAGAGGGAAAAGGCAGGGTTGTCCCTTTTCTCCCCTATTATTTGCCCTATTCATAGATCCGTTTATTCGGAAACTGTAGCAAAATCAAGCTATAAGATCAATGGTGACCCCCAATGGAGCAACTAAAACATTAGCCTATGCTGATGATATTGCTATAACAACAACTAATCCAGAGGAAGCCATTAAATTAATTGAACAAGAGGCCGGGAATTTTGGGGTAGTTCGGGTTATAAACTGAACTCAAATAAAACTCAAATTGTAATTAATAACAACTTAATTATTGTGATAATAGGGTAGTAACTAATGCAGTTTATCTTGGAGTTAATATTACCTCAAATCTTGATAACCTGGTTAAAATTAATCTTAATCCACTGCTGAAACAAACGGATCAAGCTTTGAAGAAACTGCACAACTTACAGCTAACCATTATTGGAAGATGTAATCTTATTAAAATGGTATTTTTTCCAAAATTCCTATACTTTTTTAGATCCATATGCCTAATGTTTGATCAACAAATCTTTAAAGAAATTGATGGAATATTTTCTCGTTTCATTTGGGGATATAGTAAATCTTGTAGAGCCACTAAATTCATCAATCTCCCCAAAGATAGGGGAGGACTTGCCCTTCCAAATTTTAAACTTTATTGGTCGGCGACTATTCTTAATTATAGCAGAGCACTCTTAACCCCAAGCTCGCTATCAGAAGAATTGAGTGGGGTCCCAACTCCACAGGAACTTATTCTAGGTGAAGAGACGCTACATCATCTTTGGCGTTTGATATATGATTGCCACTTTAAAAAGGTTCGGTTTAAAACCCTAAAGGGTGTCTATATTGCATGGGGTAATATACGTAAAATTCTCGGGATTGGTAGATTTTCGCATTTTACAACCATGTATGGAAATCATAACCTTCCTGAGATTTTTTCTGATGCATGCATGAAACGGTGGGTCAGGCTTGGTATCACGACACTTGGTTCATTTTACAACTCTATCGGGTTTTGTACATTTGATCTGTTAAAAAAGAGATTTGGTCTGGATCATCGTGATTTTTTTTAAATACCTACAAATTAGAGATTTTATTTAAAAAAAGTGTGGTGGTAACTCCGCATTTCGAAAAATACAATTAATGGAAACGATTATACAAAATAATACAATTAAAATTGGGGAAATTTATACTAATCTGATTACCATGCTGCCTGATGATTTGGATAAACATATCCAAATTTGGCAGGATCAATTAGAGATTCCCGAATCCGCTATTCAGATGGGTTTCGATCAGTGTCAATCAATCTTAGTCTCAACAAAACTACAGGCACAATACTACAAGACTTCAACTTTATTATACGCTTAAAAAAATAGCTAAGTGGAGTACAGGCAAGGGGACTCAATGTCCGCGATGCTCATCACCAGAAGCGGATTTAATACAAATGTTAGCAACTTGCAGGGAACTTTTTATAATAAAACAGGAGATATCCACTTTTCTTTCTAAAATCTTTCAAGATAAGATAGAGATAACCACCGCCGAAATCGTAATTGGGGCAAGTGTTGACACACGGCCACCGCATGTAAGGGGCTTGATATATGTGGCAATGGCTGTATTTAGAATTTGTCTTGCATCAGCTTGGCTTGCTGCATATCCGCCTACATTCCAACAGTGGCAAACACGCTTACTGGCGATTTATAGCTTGGAAACTGCAATATATAAACGTAAGGGTCGAAACAAGAAGAAGTTAGGATTTGAAATTTGGAACCCCTTAGCACAATGGATTGAATATACGGGTTAAATAAGTATGTATAGGATGTAACTACTTTCTTCTTAGATCTGTACAAACCATATTTTTGTTTAATTTGTGTTCTCATTCTGACCTATGCTTATAATTATGTTTATGTTGTTATATTTATTTAATTTTCATGCCTGTGCTAGGGAGGGGTGGGGGTATGGGTTGCTGGATTAATGTAAAACATCAATAAAGACTGTTTAAAAAAAAAAACATCACAGATAACACTGCTACGTTAAAGAAAATTCTTTAATTTTAAAATTTTGAATGCAAGAATAGGAAATCTACAAGCAGGTGGCTGAATTTTTTTTTCTTTTTGTGGCCTGTGCTTGCAATAAAACAAATAAGAATAATTAATCATCACACCAATTTGCCAAGACAAGATCCGTTGTCTTTACCAGTGCTTGCACAAGATGCGTCATGATAATTTTCTGTGAAGATTATTAATAAAGGTTTAACTTTTGTTGTGATAAAAAAAAAAGAAATGTATAAGGATGATAGATGTCTATCATTCTGCTAAAATAATGAATGCATACCAGCATATAAAATACATTACAGTAAAATGTTTACTCCTACGATGTAATCCTAGCTAGATGTACCTAAGTGTACCAAGCATGTATGTAGGTGTTAAGCCAAGAATCCTCCTAGGATAAGTGAAACCCCATTACCTGAATTGAGAGAGTGTGTGACCCCCGTTCTGGTCTCAAACCGGACAACCCGCAAGGGATGTTCAGACCACTGCGAGCTGGAGTGTCTGAATGCAGGTACCTCAGCGTCTCGCGGCAGTGTGTCGGCATGGAAGTCCTGATCTCCTTGCTCTTAACTCAGTAAGATGTGCTGTATTTATACAAAAATTATCTAGTGTTTCTTTGTCCCTTGTCCCTTGTACTAGCCATTTTTGGATTTGAGCATGACGTAGGGGATGAACCTTATACATAGATATGCAGGTGGTGTAGCTTCTACCTGGTTTCCAAGAACCCTCATGAATATTCATTCATATGGTATGAGTCCATTGATGAAGTTATAGGAGGCTATTGTTCAGGGAAAAACCCTCCTGCTGCACCCAGGACTTGAACTAGGTAAAGGTTCAATCCTAAAAGGTAAAAGTATATGATATTACCCGGACCTATATATGGGTACCTATATGGAACATAACAGGTCCTCACCAGGCCACGGTTCATACGGTTTGCTCATTTCTCCCCTGAGACGGAAGCCGGGGATCTACAATTCTATCCCTGTACTTTGGTAAAGATCATTTTAAAATTTGTATATATTTTAACAGTCCGTTTTAAATTGCCATGCTAACGGGACACTCGAGTGCAAGAATTGCGTTGCACCGAGGCTTGCTGCACACACCTTCCATCCATCCCTGGCGCAGCCGATTACGGCGCTGACGACGAGGGGTAAAGGCTGTGGGCGCCCTCTTGCTGGGAGGAAGGGTTGGCGGTCCAGTTGCAGGACGCCTCCCTCCCTCCCTGATACTTAAGGGGTGGTGTTTACTTGGCACAGGACTTTGCTCATTTCTCCCCTGAGGCGGAAGCCGGGGGATCTACAATTCTATCCCTGTACTTTGGTAAAGATCATTTTAAAATTTGTATATATTTTAACAGTCCGTTTTAAATTGCCATACTAACGGGACACTCGAGTGCAAGAATCGCGTTGCACCGGGGCTTGCTGCACACGCCTTCCATCCATCCCCGGCGCAGCCGATTAGGGCGCTGACGACGCGGGGTAAAGGCAGTGGGCGCCATCTTGCTGGGAGGAAGGGTTGGCGGTCCAGTTGCAGGACGCCTCCCGCCCTCCCTGATACTTAAGGGGTGGTATTTACTTGGCACAGGACTTTGCTCATTTCTCCCCTGAGGCGGAAGCCGGGGAATCTACAATTCTATCTCTGTACTTTGGTAAAGATCATTTTAAAATTTGTATATATTTTAACAGTCCGTTTTAAATTGCCATACTAACGGGACACTCGAGTGCAAGAATCGCGTTGCACCGAGGCTTGCTGCACACGCCTTCCATCCATCCCTGGCGCAGCCGATTAGGGCGCTGACGACGCGGGGTAAAGGCTGTGGGTGCCATCTTGCTGGGAGGAAGGGTTGGCGGTCCAGTTGCAGGACGCCTCCCGCCCTCCCTGATACTTAAGGGGTGGTGTTTACTTGGCACAGGACTTTGCTCATTTCTCCCCTGAGGCGGAAGCCGGGGATCTACAATTCTATCCCTGTACTTTGGTAAAGATCATTTTAAAATTTGTATATATTTTAACAGTCCGTTTTAAATTGCCATACTAACGGGACACTCGAGTGCAAGAATCGCGTTGCACCGAGTCTTGCTGCACACGCCTTCCATCCATCCCCGGCGCAGCCGATTAGGGCGCTGACGACGCAGGGTAAAGGCTGTGGGCACCATCTTGCTTTGAGGAAGGGTTGGCGGTCCAGTTGCAGGACGCCTCCCGCCCTCCCTGATACTTAAGGTGTGGTGTTTACTTGGCACAGGACTTTGCTCATTTCTCCCCTGAGGCGGAAGCCGGGGGATCTACAATTCTATCCCTGTACTTTGGTAAAGATCATTTTAAAATATGTATATATTTTAACAGTCCGTTTTAAATTGCCATACTAACGGGACACTCGAGTGCAAGAATCGCGTTGCACCGAGGCTTGCTGCACACGCCTTCCATCCATCCCCGGCGCAGCCGATTAGGGCGCTGACGATGCGGGGTAAAGGCTGTGGGCGCCATCTTGCTGGGAGGAAGGGTTGGCGGTCCAGTTGCAGGACGCCTCCCACCCTCCTCTATACAGTATAAAAAAACAATGCCCTTCCGTCCGCGCAGCGGGCGCGCCGGCAGCTTGCCAAAGGCAAGTCCGTCTGCGCCCGTCCGCACCGGGCCAAGGGCCACAACCCCTGGACCTCATGGCATAGCTCGCCACCTTCCCTATTCACCTCTAATGTTGACTGACCTTCGTCCATCCCCCACAGATAAATGCACCAAGTATAAACTAGGGTCTACCTCAGATATTCCCGCTCTGGAATGCATGCATTGTGAGGCCACCATACCTTTAATGATTAACACAATTCACCGTATTAAACAGAAACATCCTAAAAGGATGATAATAGCGCTTACTAATGTTCGTTCATTAGGAAAGCATAGACAAGAAATATCAGATTTAGTCATAGATAGGAATATTGACATTTTGTTTATGACTGAGACATGGATGGACAAGTCGTCCGATCCAGACCTCGTGATTGCGGTCCCAAGTGGATTTAGAGTCCATAGATATGATAGACAGGGCAAAAGAGGAGGTGGGATAGCTAAAATAGCTCGAGATACGTATAATATTCGGACCTCACCGATACCCTCGCTCACTTGCGAAGCAATGCAATTTGATATCCATCTATCCCCCACGTACAATTTTAGGGGACTGCTGCTATATAGACGGCCGGGAGCACGCTCCGGATTCCTCTCTGAACTCGGCACTATTTTGGAATCGCTGGCAATTGAGGAGTCATTAACAGTACTCGGGGACTTCAATTTCCATTTAGATAAAATTGATTGTTGGACTTGGGCCTTGTGGCAGGTTCACCCCTTAACTTTTTGCCTTGATTTCTGGTCTTTGCGCACTTTGACACTGTGGCGCAGTGTAAAGTGCGTGCTCTCCCTGAGTGCGTGTGTGAGATTGGCCTGCCCTCCCATAGGAATGCATGGGGAATGTCTGTGTCCCTGGTAGTTCCTGATGCGTGAGGTGTGTATGGTCAAGTTTGGTATGTGTGAACTCGGGGGAGTGAATGCTGCGAGATGGTGTATGCAGCATGTATGTGTCTAGAAGGGAAGTGCTACTTCTGGACATTGAGATATGTGTGCTGTGAGGGTGCTGGAGCGTGATTGCCTGGAGCTGGCTGGCATGCCAGGCTCCAGGAAGTCTGGATGTGTCTGCCCGGTGGTGAGTGTGAGATTAGCATGAGTGATGTGTGGGAGGAGTGTACCTGTGTCCTGGATGGGCTGGGTTTTCCCCACACAATGCTGGCTCCACCCCACTGTGGTGTGTCTAACGACCCTAGCCTCCCCAGTGAATGAAATGGGTGGTTGGGCCATCAAGAGTGTTCCAGAACCAGCTGCGACTGGTTTCTCCCCCCACCCTGCACCTACAGACAAAGGATTGCTCTGTATAAAAAGAGGCTGTCACCTCTTGAAAAATGTTCTTGTTGGGGGGCGTGGCTACGCGGGCGAACGAAATGGCCGCCTGATCGTAGAGCTCCGCCGGGCGAGAAATGACCGGGGCCGTTCGCCACTGATCCGGCGCTGCGCTGAGGACGAATTACGCCTGCAGCCGATCCTTGGAGCCTACTGATGCAGCCTGCCTAATCTGGAGGACGGGGGACAACGTGGAAGGTCGGAACAGCTGAGTGGTGCTGCGGCCGGCTGCGCCTCGCCGGCCGTTACGTTGCAGCTGCGGAGCGCCTGGTGAGTCTCCTGATTGCCCTCTTGCTGTCCCCCTCGGCCCTAGGGCCGCTGTAGTTCTCTCCCGGGTCCGCTGCTCGGCCCCGGTGGTCTCCGTGGGTGGAGGTGCGGCCCCTCGGTGCGTGACCGGCACTTGCGGCCTGGTCCGGCCTTGGGAGCCGGGGCCTCGAGTTTTGGGGACCGCCGGGTGGGGCGGCGGCGAGCGGGGAGCGCGGGCGGCGGGCTTCGGGGCTGAGGGGCGCTTGGCGAGGGGTGTGGCCGGCGGGCTTCAGGGCGCTCTGCGAACGGCCTGGCGTCGCTGCACTCGGTGGGGGCCTACCTCCATTGCCCCACCGCTACCGTGCACCCAAGACCTGCGCCTGTCCCCCTGCGGAACTTGGCCTCCTGCGCTCCTGCTGATGCGGTGGCCCTGTTTGTCTGTAGCCTGTACAGCTTCTTGTGACCGACGCTGGCTACCTGACCTGCGAGACCTGGCCCAGCTGAGTTGCCTTTGCCTCGAGGCCTTGCCTACTTGGTCCCCCCACCACACCACCTTTGGCTGCCTGTCTTGGTGGGCCCCTTGATCCGCCGGCTGCTGCCGGGTGGCTGCCGCAGCCGCCTGCTGACCCTACTTCTTGGCCTCTGGCGCACTCCTCCAGCCAGATTCATGCCCTGCTGTCCTGTGGGCAGCCGCCTTGGCGACTCGTGGGCTCCCGCAGCGTGAGTCAGCCCTGGGACGGTGGACCGACGAGTACCCCTGCTCTGGTCCCGTCCTACCCGCCTTGCTACTGGGGTGCCTGGACACTGTGCTTGACTCTCTGGGTGCCGCTGTTGTCATAGAGTCCTGTGCCACTGGCGATTTGCCCGCCACTGCTTCCAACATGGTGAAGAAGGATGTTACCCAGAAGCGACTTACCTTCAGTTCAGCACCCGTACGTGCTTCTGCAGCTTCACCGGCGGCGGAGGTAGACACTGGGGGCCAGTTGGCAGCGAAAGACACTGCGGGTATGGTTGCTGAGATGATGGGTGAGATGAGGGCTGGATTCAAGGCCTTGGATTCTCGTTTTGATACCCTCGAAAAGAAAATGGCGGACATGGGCGCGACGATCCAACTGCACGATAGGCGTCTGGACCTGGCGGAATCCAGAGTTTCCGACCTCGAGGATGGTGCGGCGTCGACGCTGAAAAGGTTGGAACGAGTGGAGAAGATCCTTAAAGACGTCGCAATTAAGAACGAGGATTTAGAGGCGCGCAGCAGGCGCAATAATATCCGAATTATCGGCGTGGCGGAGACGACAGCTACCGGACGCTTTGACACTTTTGTGGAACACCTCCTGATCGAACTTTTTGGCCGAGACACGTTTACCGCTGGCTTCGTGGTTGAGCGCGCTCACAGATCGCTGGGGCCCCGACCTAACCCTGGCCTGCCGCCCCGGCCCATTATCGCCAGGCTTATGAACTTCAGGGACAGAGATGCGGCGCTGAAGGCTGCCAGGGAGGCGGGCGAGGTTCGGTGGCAGGGAGATGTGCTCTCTTTCTACCCGGACTTCACCATCATGGTCCAAGATGCACGCCGTAAATACACTGGTGTCAAAGCTGCCTTGCGCAAAATGGGATTGCGCTATGGTATGCTGTATCCTGCCAGGCTCCGGGTGGACGTGGGCGGCAGGTTTCGCATTTTTGACTCTCCTGCGGAGGCACAGGAATTTTGTCGAGCCTACAAAAACAGGGGGTCCCCTCGACAATCTGATGTTGCTCAACAGTCTCCGCCGCACACTGACTCGCAGGCTAGTGCTGACCTGTTTACCGAAACCGGACAGGGTTGACTTAGCACCTTTCCATCTCCTCGATCCGGAGTGTTTGCCCCAGTAATCTGCATCTGATACTACTGTTCCTATTTTTTTTACTTTTGCAGTGCTTTTTTCATACTTGCTGACATTTGAACGTTGCCCCGGTTGTGGTTCTTGCATGGCGGAGCGTCGCCTACCCCCATGGCGCGAGCCGCATTGTTTTTTTCTCTAACATTGTCTTTATTTTACAGGTACATTAGTGGACAACTGTTGTTGTTTGTTGCTCTAGGTTGTTTCCGGAAGGGTGGGTTTAGCCTCCTTGGGCTTGAGGAGTGGCTGGGTGGTGGGTGGTTGGGATGGGCTTGTTTATGCTTTGGTCTTGTTGTTTGTGCATTCGCACTGTTTTTCTATCTAAGTGATGCCTTTTTTGCGATAGGGAATGGCAGGTCCGTACACGCATGTTTTCTTCCGATTCCACCGAGTTTGAATGGCTAAGTTAGGGCAGCAGTCTGGTCCTTCCAGGCTTACCTCCATGTCTTGGAACGTCCGAGGTTTAAATGATACGAGGAAAAGGCGACAGGTTCTAAACTATGCAGCGCGGCATGGGGTGGATGTCCTATTTTTGCAGGAGACACACCTAGTGGATGCTGACTCTTCCTCCTTTGCAAAAAGCTGGGGCGCGCACAGATTTTTTTCTAGCTATAGCAGATATGCAAGGGGGGTTGCAATCCTGATACATCGACGTGTTCCATTCGTGCTCTCAGACAGCATATTGGATGTAGATGGCAGATATGTTGTGGTTACGGGGGTGCTTCTGGGCTTTAAGGTCACCTTTGTTGGAATATATGGCCCCAACTCGGACTCCCCTGCCTTCTTCCGGGGACTTCAGGATGTTTTGCTGAGATTAGACACTGATATGATGATACTGGGGGGTGACTTTAACCTGCTCATGACCCCTGCCAGGGACAGCACCTCCTCTTCCCCGGATTGTAAGCCCCGCTCCCGTGCTGTGCTGGCGGATGTATGCGCTCATTACTCACTGATTGACATTGAGGCCCGTTTGCATTCCACCTCACCCGTCTACACCCACCACTCGGGGTATCACAACACTAGCACCAGAATAGACTACTGGCTCCTTTCCCCGGGGGTAGCTGGTTGGGTGAGTGACCATTTGACACTCCCGCGCACTCTGTCTGACCACTCTCCCATAGTGCTGACCCTGCTCATCCCCAGGTTGGGAGGGTACGAGAAACAAAGGCGTTTTCCTGGCAGGGCGTTAGCTGACCCGGTCTTCAAGGAGGACATTCGCATTGCCATAGAGGAGTACTTTGAGTTCAACGAGGGCACAGTGGACGCTTGGGCTACATTGTGGGAGGGTTTCAAGGCCACCATTAGGGGGGTTTGCATCAACAAACATGTAGGGGCTTTGCGCGACATCCGTGCCTCTCTGACCCGTATTGAGAAGGACATTGCCGCTTTGGACACTAACACGCTCACTGACACGGATGGTGGGGTGGAGGCAAAAAGGTTGGCACTGCTGCAAGAGTTCAGAGACACTGCAGACAGAGAACTGACATATCTCTGCACACAACACTCGGCTAGGCAGTATGGTGAAGGAGACAGGCCTGGCAAGCTCTTGGCCCATCTGCTTCGTCCCCCCCGCCAGGCTTCATTTATCTCGGACATGGTAGATGATCAGGGAGCTCGTCATCAGACCACCCCTGCCATCTGCGATGCCTTCCTATCCTACTACAAGGACTTGTACACCTCGGGACTATCGGCTGACTGTCGCGACCCTGGCCCCTATATTAATGAAATCTCTATGGTCTTCCTGGAAAAACACATGCAGGACTTTCTGGCGATGCCTATTGAACCGGACCGCGTTGTGGAAGCCATTGATGCATTGAAAGGCTCGTCGGCGCCGGGGCTAGATGGCTTTTCAGCTGACTTCTATAAGGAGTACAAGGAGGAACTGGTACCTCGCCTGATTGAGGTGTATGCGGAGTCACTCGAGACGGGGATTCTGTCACCCACATTGCGGGAGGCCGTTATCACTTTACTTCCCAAACCGGATCGGGACCCCACTAGGTGCGGTTCCTACAGGCCCCTTTCCCTGCTCAATCTTGACTATAAAATTTTGGCGAAAGTCCTTGCCACCCGACTATCTTTACTTATGGAGTCTATCATTTCGCCAGCCCAGTCCGGGTTCGTTCCCCATAGATCCACCTCCTTTAATCTGCGGACGCTGTTTTCTGTTCTTCACAAAATTGAGCCGACTACGCCGGCAGCTGCGGTGTTTTTAGACGCCGAGAAGGCATTTGACACCTTAGAATGGTCGTTCTTTCTATCTGTCATGCACCGCATGGGCATGCCGTCCTTGTTTGTCTCCACAGTCGAGCTGCTTTATACTGCCCCCAGAGCGAGACTGCGCCTTAATGGCACGCTCTCTGATAGCTTCCCTCTTTCCCGGGGAACCAGGCAGGGATGCCCCCTGTCCCCCCTGTTATATATTCTAGCCATGGACCCTTTGGTACGTCATTTTCAGGAGCGCCACCTGCACCGCGGGCTCCAGTTCCGGACAGGCCCGTTACTCGTCTCCCTCTACGCTGATGATACCATTCTGTATGTCAGGTCTCCGGAGACCAACCTGTCGCCTTTGCTGCTTGAGGTGGAACGCTTTGGGAGGTACTCCGGTCTTCGTATTAATTGGCATAAATCTGAGATCTTTCCGCTCACCCCCTCCACTGCTCGCTGGGACTGCCCGTTCCCGCTGGAATGGAATACAGACTCGGTGAAATATCTGGGTATCCACATTCATCTAGAAACGGTATCCATGATTCGTCTTAACTATGGGCAGGCGTTGGACTTTCTGGAGGATAATATTGCACGTTGGATTCACCTCCCTATCTCTATGGCCGGCCGTATCGCCATAATTAAAATGATCATTCTTCCCCGCTTTCTGTACTTATTTAATAACATACCGGTCCCGCTCACTCGGATTTTCTTCACGCAGCTCCGCTCATTGTTGTTGCGGTTAGTGTGGGGGGATAAAAGGCCGCGAGTTTCTTGGCGCATTTTAACGCTGCCTTATGAGCGAGGTGGCTTTGGAGTGCCGGACTTTTATATTTATTACCTGGTCGCGCAGTGCGCATATGCACACCCTTGGTTTCACCCGGACGCTCGGATCCCGTATTTGAGACCTGAAGCAGACTTGGTGCTGCCACTTACCCTCAACTCGATCTTGCCCGGAGGCTTTCCGCGTGACCCCCTTGACATACAAACTGTGTCCACTACATCGTGGGCCTGGATGCAGGTGCGTAGACTGCTCCAGCTGGACGTACTGTATTCCCCGGCTCTTCCATTACCTAACCCTCACTGGCTCCCCATCACTGCGGAAGCGGTGGTCTGCAGAACGCTGGCCAAATACCAGCTCACCACAATAGGAGATCTGTTTCCGGACGGACATGTTTTCTCTGTGTCCGAGGATCCACGGTTCACGGAACGGACATTTATGGATTCCTTTGTCCTGACCAGACTGAGGTCCCTGCTTAGAGCGCAGTTTCCGTCGTTCCCATTGCCGCCGGATGAAATGACAGCACTGACTTTTCTACTCCAGTCGCAAACGGGAGCCCATATGGTCTCCAGGTTGTATGGACTTTGTGTGGCGGCCCTCCCGTCTTCGGATGCGAGGGTTCGGGCGGCGTGGGAGCTTGATTTGGGCGGCCCCATCACAGATGCCCAATGGGATGCCTGTTGCCGCTCCACTAAAGAGGTCTCTATTAACAGTAGACATAAACTAATTCATTTCAAATTTTTGAGGCGACTATACTTCACTCCGGCGCTGGCCCACAGAATCGATCCAAACAGACCTCATCACTGCCCTAAATGCAAAGCTCCCCATGCCGATTTTGCACATCTCACATGGACCTGTCCGAAACTGCACACTTACTGGCTACAGGTACACCACATTTTGGGAGACATTCTAGAGTGCGAACTGCAACATAAGCCGGAAATTGCACTGCTTGGCTATGTCGCGGAGTTCCCCCGGGCCACGCGTAAGCTTGCCGCCATAGGTTTCTTGCTGGCGAAAAGGGAAATTGCTTTACTTTGGGGGTCCAGGCGAATCCCTACTTCCGTGAATTGGATGCGCAGCCTTGCCCAATGTAACACCAATAGTGTGGAATATTCCACCCAGATTCCTACAGCCTCACGCCCACTTGACATTTGGGGCCCATACCGACAGTATCTTAGCAAGATTACACGGGATACACACTCCCAGGCTGCTAGCTCAATTGTCCCAGAGGGGGTGTGTGAGAAGTTGGCCTGGTAGGGGATGTTTCCAATTCTGGAACCACCTACTACCTGACCAAACAATCCCCTTATGGTGTCTGGTTGTAAGTCAACCTTATTAGACAAGCTATCCTAGTGGTAGCATGGACTAAGCAGCCTAAAGGCTTAACTTAAGAGGTCGTGTTAAGCGAGCTGTTTTACCACATACAATCCTGTAATACCAAATGAAAGGACACCACACAAGTATATATTATAAAAATATATGTGTTTATTACTAAAAACAATCCCCAGTATTCTTTATGAATAAAGGGGCACAAGCGTTAAATCAAAAGCACTGTTTAAACATACAAGTTGCACAATTATGGATGAGGGCAGGGGGCCACTCAAACCATATACTAAACAAGTGGTATAAGAGAGGCCACTCGAACAGTGGTTAGGCCTAGGGCCTAGGGAATCGCTGGGAGCAGTCAGGACAAGCAATGCTGAAGTCGGGAATGGCCCTCGGGATTCGGGAGATGTGCGGAAAGCGCACGCATGCACCAATGTTAACCAATGGTGCGTAAAAGTCAAATAGTTAAAGTTTAAGGACACTTCCGCTGAACCTAGAGGAACAAAACTTAACACACAGACCCTAGAGGTGTGCACCAGTGTGGGAACACCGGCGGAGCAAAGTTACCTCACCCACAGGAAGTGGGTGCACAGGGTCGAAGTGGCGTCGGGTTTTGACACGCAGGCTCTTGGGGCTTGAAGCTGAAAGGGCTGCAGGCAGGGTGAAGACAAAGTGTCCGGTGGAGTCCAAGGGTGGACTCAAGTTGTAGAGTACCTGAAAGCAGAGGGGACAGAGTCTGGGTCACTCAGCAGTGACCAGGGTGGAACCAGGACGGAACCAGGCAATGTCGGGCGCAATCAGGTGGTCGTCGAGGCGCTTCTCTTCGCTGTCACGTGGGCTCTGGGGCATCTGCGACGTCCAGGAGCAGGTCACGATCTGTCCCACGCAGGCTCTCACCGTCGGTGCAGTCGGCTTCCGGTTTGGAGCAAACAAGCCTTGGTAAGAGCAATCCACGCGGGATTGGAAGATGGCGTCTCACTCGGACCAGGAAGGTCAGAGTCGGGGCTCCCTTTCAGGGGAGCTGGTGTGGATCTGGAGCAACCAGAATCACGAGTCTTCTTTTGTAGTTCGTCGGCACAGGGACCACAAGCCAGCTGGCAAGTGACCGGGCCAACGCGTTGAGCCAAATCGTGCCAAAGGGCCCCACGCAGCACTCGTCGAGTGTGGAGGGCTGAACTTCGGCTCAGGAGTAGCTCAGGGTGGGGGCTTCTCAAACCCCGGTGTACAGCTTCGAGGGTCACTCGTGGGCTGCACGGTCAGCGTCTCGTGGTCACTTCAAGATGGCGTGCCCCACGCTTCCGGTCGCCTCCACGGGTCTCAGCTTTGCAGGGACTGTGGATCGGGCTGTTAGAAGCTGGGCAGGCTTGATCTCGTCGATCTCAGTCGCTCGAGTTCCGGCGGGAACTGCAACTAAGTAGACGTCGAGGGCTGGATGGTGCCTGCTGCTGCAGGGTGGTCACTCCTTGACCACAAGGGAGATTCTTCGGGCTTCCACGTTGAGATGGAGGGCGAAGGGTCCAGAATATCGTTTCAAATGTTTCTTCCAGGAAATCTGATGTGCATTGGCACTGCTCCCACTCTTATTCGAATCTGGTGGGCGTGATTACCTGCTAGGTCCCCTCCTATGGGTGGGACCCAGGAAGTGGGTGGATACACCCCCTTCCTTTGATCCAGGCTGCCCTGGCACGAGGGCTGGAGTGCCCCAGAACCGGTTTGGCCGGATTATGCAAGGGGCAGCCTTGTGCGCCCCAGGCAGTGTCTGGTTTCTTTCAAACCTCCCTGCTACAATACACTATCTCCTGTCTGGAGGGCGGTGACACCCTCCTGTGACAGGAAACCCTTTGTCCAGGACCCCCTCGACTGGGTTTCGGTCAGCTCCAGGGGTCCAGACATTTGTCTGTGGCAGAGGCATCCATTTTGTGGATCTTAAGGCCTTTGGAGAAATCAACCGCATTAAAGTGAAGTAACATGTCTTACCCCTCTAGAGGGGTGGAATGCCATCCCCGTCGCCAGAACTGGCGAGGGGATGGTATTCCAAAGCGTATGACACCTTACACGACATGTTTTGATAAAGCCAAACCAGAGTTGCTAAATAACCGCGAGGATTATAAGGCACTTAATAGTATATGGTATGGCATTATCCTGAAACAGCTTAGGGATTTGTTCCCGACGGCTGCAGACAGGCTCAGCTCATGCTAGAGCTCCATCTCACATAAAAACCATGCACCCAGCCTCCAGGATTGGTGAGGCCTGTCTATAGGAGTGGCTCACAGGTTTACATGTGTCCAGATATAGGTTTAGACATAGGTATACTATATCTAAGCAAGGGGTGTGTACACCACCTTACCCCAGCTGAGTGATCAGCCAGTTGTGTCAATTTAAGAACCAGCCAGGGGTGGCAAAAGATATGCTGCAGCCCCTGGTAGGCCTTAGTGGCTCCTGTGCCCTGTGCACCTATAGTGCATTCTACAGGGGCTGACAAGGAGTCCATTTCCAATTGGTATGTGCCTATAGCACATGTGTCATTAATTTAGTGAGAGAACAGCAGGCTGGGGGTCTGATCAGCAGGCCCACAGCCTCAGTAGTCGAAAACCAGTGAAGCAAAAAGCAAAAATTTGGGGTGACCATAGGATAGCAGACCCTACTCTCCTACACAACCCCCCCCCAAACGCAGGGACATTAAACTAACCTTGACCAGATAAGTCTTCATGTTCTAAGTGGAAGTACCTGGAGAGACCATCTGCATTACCATGGTCAGTCCCTGGGCGGTGCTCCACTGTAAAGTCCATCCCCTGTAGGGAAATGGACCACCTGAGCAGTTTGGGATTTTCACCCTTCATCTGATTAAGCCATAAGAGGGGCTTATGGTCTGTTTGCACCAGGAAGTGAGTTCCAAACAAGTAGGACCTCAACTTCTTTAATGCCCAAACCACAGCAAAGGCCTCCCTCTCAATGGCTGACCAACGTTTTTCTCTTGGGGTTAGCCTCCTGCTAATGAAAGCAATTGGCTGGTCTTGACCATCTTGATTAAGTTGTGAGAGTACAGCTCCCACCCCCAACTCAGAAGCATCTGTCTGAACAATGAACTGTTTGGAGTAGTCAGGACTCTTTAGGATAGGTGCAGAGCACATGGCCTTCTTCAGGTCTTCAAATGCCTTCTGACAGCTAACTGTCCACTGAACCTTTTTTGGCATCTTCTTGGATGTCAAGTCATTTAATGGTGTCACTATAGACCCATAGTTTTTCACAAACTTTCTGTAATACCCAGTCAGGCCCAAGAAGGCTCTGACTTGTGTCTGGGTAACTGGAGGAGCCCAGTCCTGTATGGCCTGGATTTTGCTTTCCAGTGGCTGAACCTGGCCTCCACCTACTAGGTGGCCCAGGTATACAACCTTACTCTGCCCTATCTGGCACTTTGTGGCCTTGATAGTTAGGCCTGCCTTTTGCAGGGCCTCCAAAACTTTCTTCAGGTGGATCAGGTGATCCTCCCAGGTGGAGCTAAGGACAGCAATATCATCCAGATAAGCTGCACAAAAGTCATCCAACCCAGTAAGGACTTGGTTCACCAACCTTTGAAAAGTGGCAGGTGCATTCTTCAAACCAAAGGGCATTACCACAAACTGATAATGTCCACTAGGGGTAGAGAATGCTGTCTTGGCCTTTGACTCCTCAGCTAGTCTGATTTGCCAGTAGCCAGCTGTCAGATCAAATGTGCTCAGAAACTTGGCAGAAGCCAATCTGTCAATGAGCTCATCTGCTCTTGGAATGGGGTGAGCATCTGTCCTAGTGACAGCATTGAGACCCCTGTAATCCACGCAAAACCTCATTTCTCTCTTACCATCTTGGGTATGAGGTTTTGGCACCAGGACTACTGGGCTGGCCCATGGGCTCTCTGATGGCTCAATCACTCCAAGCTCCAACATCTTTTGCACCTCAGCCTTGATGCAATCCCTGACATGATCAGGTTGCCTGTAGATCTTATTCTTGACAGGCAGACTGTCACCAGTGTCCACAACATGGGTACACCAGTCAGTTTGGCTGGGTGTGAGTGAAAACATTTGCCTGTGAGCCTGCAAAACTTGTCTGCAGTCCCTCTGTTGCTGGTCAGTGAGGCTGCCTGCCAAGGCTACTCCATCAACTGAACCATCATCAGGGTTCTGGGAAAGCAGGTCTGGGAGAGGGTCACTCTCTTCCTCCTGTTCCCCATCTGTGGCCATGAGCAAGCCCATGTCCTCCCTGTCTACAAATGCTTTCAAGCGATTCACATGGATTACCCTGTGAGGGCTCCTGGGTGTTCCAAAGTCTACCAAGTAGGTGACTTCCCCTTTCTTCTCAATAATAGGATAGGGTCCACTCCATTTGTCTTGGAGTGCTGCTGGAGCCACTGGCTCCAGTACCCATACCTTCTGTCCTGGTTGGAACTCTACCAGTACAGCCTTTTGGTCATGCCAAGCTTTCTGCAATTCTTGGCTGGCCTCCAGGTTTTTGGATGCTCTTTCCATGTACTCAGCCATCCTGGAGCGGAGACCAAGTACATAGTCCACTATGTCCAGTTTGGGCTTTTTGAGAGGTAACTCCCATCCTTCCTTCACCAAACACAATGGACCTCTCACAGGGTGGCCAAACAAAAGTTCAAAAGGGCTGTAGCCAACCCCCTTCTGTGGGACCTCTCTGTAAGCAAAGAGCAGGCAGGGTAAAAGAATGTCCCATTTCCGCCTGAGCTTCTCTGGTAATCCTTTTATCATGCCTTTAAGGGTCTTGTTAAATCTCTCCACAAGCCCATTGCATTGTGGATGATATGGGGTGGTAAACTTATAGTTTACTCCACATTCCTTCCACATTGCTTTTAGATAGCTGGACATAAAATTTGTCCCTCTATCTGATAGTACCTCCTTAGGAAAGCCCACTCTTGAGAAAACTGCAATGAGGGCTTTTGCCACCACAGGTGCTGTGGTGGTCCTTAGGGGAATAGCCTCTGGGTACCTGGTGGCATGATCCACTACCACCAGTATGAATCTGTTCCCAGATGCTGTTTGGGGGTCCATTGGACCCACAATATCAATTCCAACTCTCTCAAAGGGGACCCCCACCACAGGTAGTGGTATTAGGGGGGCCTTTGTTGTGCCACCTGACTTACCACTGGCTTGGCAAGTGACACAGGAGCGACAAAACTCCTTGACATCCTCTGACATGTGAGGCCAGTGAAAGTGTGGAACAAGCCTGTCCCACGTCTTGTTCTGGCCTAAGTGTCCTGCAAGGGGAATATCATGGGCCAAGGTAAGGAGGAATCCCCTAAACTGCAGAGGTATCACCAACCTCCTGGTCATGCCAGGCTTGGGGGCTCTAGCCTCTGAGTAAAGGAGTCCCTCATCCCAATACACAGTATGGGTACCTTGGGCATCCCCAGCAGCCTCAGCAGCAGCCTGCTGTCTGAGGGGTTCAAGGGAAGGGCAATCTAATTGAGCCTGCCTCAGGTCTGCCCTTGAGGGTCCCCCTGTCCCCAGAAACTCAACCTGGTCAGGTTCAAGCTCCTCAGAGACAGTCTCCTCTTGGACTGCAGAATCAGTT
This sequence comes from Lissotriton helveticus, assembly GCF_964261635.1. Taxonomy (NCBI): domain Eukaryota; kingdom Metazoa; phylum Chordata; class Amphibia; order Caudata; family Salamandridae; genus Lissotriton; species Lissotriton helveticus. The sequence continues at coordinate 4,646,639 of NW_027611649.1, read as the reverse complement.
TCCTCTGAAACCTGATCCTCAACCTGGGGCAAGGTGGAAGGCGAGGCCTTTCCTCTCTTGCTCCTTCTCTTGGGTTGTGGCTGGTCTATTGTCTCAAGATCCACCACTGGTTCAGGAAGGCACTTCTTAGCCTGAGCCCTTGTCATGGCAAGGACATGCTCTGAAATCCCTAGCATTTCTGCATGAGTCCTGTACTCCACTTCTGACCATGCTGAGCTTTCAAGGTCATTGCCTAACAGACAGTCTACTGGTAGGTCTGCACTCACCACAACTTTCTTTAGGCCATCAACCCCTCCCCAGGAGAAGTTCACAACTGCCACACTATGGGAGGTAGTGGAGTTGCTTGCATTGGTTACTAGGTAGCTCTCTCCTAGTACAATCTGTCCAGGGTCCACAAAGCCAGGGGTCACCATGGTGACACTAGCACATGTGTCCCTGTAAGCTTGAGCCAGTTTCTCATTTATTAAGGGAGTCTGCCTGTATTTGCCCAGGTTAGTGGGGCTTACTGCAGTGGGCAACTCAATGTCCACATCATACAGGAGAACTGCCTGTGTAGGGACTCTGACTAGGCCAGATCCTACTTCAATACCCAGGGTCAACCCAGCTACACCCTTGGACTGTGTTCCACCACTGCTTACTGTACTTGGGGTTGCAGTTGCTTTAGGAGCTGTAGTGGTGGGAACTGGATTGGCCTTGGTGCACTCACTGCCCCAGTGTGAAACTGATTTGCAGGTATTACACCAAGGTGTCTTTGGACCTTTGTTCTTCTTCTTCTTGTTACCATTTTGGGAACCACCCTCCTTACTATTAGTTTGGGGGCCTGAAGACTTCTGGTCTTTTTCTTTATCTTTCTGATTCTGATTACCACCCTTCTGGTCTGTTTTCTTCTGGTCACCACCTTGGTTCTGGGGTTTCTGCTTAATCCTTGTTCTGACCCATTTGTCTGCCTTCTTTCCCAATTCTTGGGGAGAGGTCAGATCAGAGTCAATAAGGTATTGATGCAACAGCTGGTTTGTACAGTTATTAAGGATCTGTTCTCTCATCATAAGATTGTACAATCCTGTATAGTCTGAAACTTTACTTCCCTGTAACCAACCCTCCAAAGCCTTAGTGGCACACTCCACAAAATCAGTCCAGTCTTGAGTCTGTGCTTTCTGGGTGTCTCTGAACAACAACCTGTATTGCTCAGTGGTTAGGCCATACCCTTCAATGAGAGCACTCTTCAAAACAGAGTAGTTTTTGGCATCCTCAGGTCTAACTGTGAGGAGCCTGTCCCTCCCTTTCTCAGAAAAGGAGTACCACAAAATTGCAGCCCACTGATTCTCAGGAACCTGCTGTACCATGCAGGCTCTCTCAAGAGCAGTCATCCATTTGTGGATGTCATCCCCTTCTTTAAAGGGGGGCACAATCTTGGTCAGGTTTCTATTATCATAGGCCCTGTCTTTTTCTCTTGGAAAATTGCTGCCACCAGTGACATCTAAGCCACTTAATTTCTGCTCTCTTGCCAAGGCAAGTTTAGCTTGAGCTAAGGTAAGCTTAGCTTGACTCAGGGCTACCTCCTCTCTCTCTATCTGGAGTCTGACAGCCCTCATTCTAGCCCTATGCTCAGCTTTCTGAGAAGCACTCATGCCTCTCTCTGATTCTCTGGAGGCACTAGAAAGATGAGAGTCCCCTGAGGGAGATCTCACTCTTCTGTTGCCTGGGAGAATCACATGTTGGGTTCTGGGGAGGTGCTGGCCCTCTCCATTCCCCAGTAGGTCCAAGTTGGCCTGGCTAAGCCTACCAACTGGAACCTGGCTACCCTGATCCTGTACTTGTGAGTCCCCACCATCTGAGTCCTCATCCAAGTCATCATCATCCTCCTCTTCAGGGGGATCAACTACAGGGGGGTTCCCTCCAGTTCCTGTATCTAGGGAAGCTGCTTTTGCCTTCTCTAAGTCATCCTGTTCTAGGATTTCTACCAGGATTAGGCAGGTGGGGCTTCTGCCCCTTTTTAACCCTCTTGCTTTGCACAAGGCAATCAAGTCTCTGCGGGTTAGTTTGTCATATCCAAAAGTTGCCTGGGTAGGGTCAACTGTCACAGGAGCAGACCCTGAGGCTTTTCCTGTGTCAGACATGGTTACTAGTGAGGTGTAAGTGGTGCACTTACCTACACTAAGTGTTTTCCTACTGGACCTTGCTAGTGAGTTGTAGTCAGGGGTGTGCTACTCCCTTCAACCTACAACTACTAAGTTCAGTAGAACTTAATATGCTAAGCTTTTGATTTTATATGTACCTAGAGGTACTTGATGTGATCTTTCAATTTGATATAAAGATTGCAATGGTAAAACAACAGCAAGCTCAAATCCGCACCGCTGCTCACCAATGTGAGAAGTTGGCCTGGTAGGGGATGTTTCCAATTCTGGAACCACCTACTACCTGACCAAACAATCCCCTTATGGTGTCTGGTTGTAAGTCAACCTTATTAGACAAGCTATCCTAGTGGTAGCATGGACTAAGCAGCCTAAAGGCTTAACTTAAGAGGTCGTGTTAAGCGAGCTGTTTTACCACATACAATCCTGTAATACCAAATGAAAGGACACCACACAAGTATATATTATAAAAATATATGTGTTTATTACTAAAAACAATCCCCAGTATTCTTTATGAATAAAGGGGCACAAGCGTTAAATCAAAAGCACTGTTTAAACATACAAGTTGCACAATTATGGATGAGGGCAGGGGGCCACTCAAACCATATACTAAACAAGTGGTATAAGAGAGGCCACTCGAACAGTGGTTAGGCCTAGGGCCTAGGGAATCGCTGGGAGCAGTCAGGACAAGCAATGCTGAAGTCGGGAATGGCCCTCGGGATTCGGGAGATGTGCGGAAAGCGCACGCATGCACCAATGTTAACCAATGGTGCGTAAAAGTCAAATAGTTAAAGTTTAAGGACACTTCCGCTGAACCTAGAGGAACAAAACTTAACACACAGACCCTAGAGGTGTGCACCAGTGTGGGAACACCGGCGGAGCAAAGTTACCTCACCCACAGGAAGTGGGTGCACAGGGTCGAAGTGGCGTCGGGTTTTGACACGCAGGCTCTTGGGGCTTGAAGCTGAAAGGGCTGCAGGCAGGGTGAAGACAAAGTGTCCGGTGGAGTCCAAGGGTGGACTCAAGTTGTAGAGTACCTGAAAGCAGAGGGGACAGAGTCTGGGTCACTCAGCAGTGACCAGGGTGGAACCAGGACGGAACCAGGCAATGTCGGGCGCAATCAGGTGGTCGTCGAGGCGCTTCTCTTCGCTGTCACGTGGGCTCTGGGGCATCTGCGACGTCCAGGAGCAGGTCACGATCTGTCCCACGCAGGCTCTCACCGTCGGTGCAGTCGGCTTCCGGTTTGGAGCAAACAAGCCTTGGTAAGAGCAATCCACGCGGGATTGGAAGATGGCGTCTCACTCGGACCAGGAAGGTCAGAGTCGGGGCTCCCTTTCAGGGGAGCTGGTGTGGATCTGGAGCAACCAGAATCACGAGTCTTCTTTTGTAGTTCGTCGGCACAGGGACCACAAGCCAGCTGGCAAGTGACCGGGCCAACGCGTTGAGCCAAATCGTGCCAAAGGGCCCCACGCAGCACTCGTCGAGTGTGGAGGGCTGAACTTCGGCTCAGGAGTAGCTCAGGGTGGGGGCTTCTCAAACCCCGGTGTACAGCTTCGAGGGTCACTCGTGGGCTGCACGGTCAGCGTCTCGTGGTCACTTCAAGATGGCGTGCCCCACGCTTCCGGTCGCCTCCACGGGTCTCAGCTTTGCAGGGACTGTGGATCGGGCTGTTAGAAGCTGGGCAGGCTTGATCTCGTCGATCTCAGTCGCTCGAGTTCCGGCGGGAACTGCAACTAAGTAGACGTCGAGGGCTGGATGGTGCCTGCTGCTGCAGGGTGGTCACTCCTTGACCACAAGGGAGATTCTTCGGGCTTCCACGTTGAGATGGAGGGCGAAGGGTCCAGAATATCGTTTCAAATGTTTCTTCCAGGAAATCTGATGTGCATTGGCACTGCTCCCACTCTTATTCGAATCTGGTGGGCGTGATTACCTGCTAGGTCCCCTCCTATGGGTGGGACCCAGGAAGTGGGTGGATACACCCCCTTCCTTTGATCCAGGCCGCCCTGGCACGAGGGCTGGAGTGCCCCAGAACCGGTTTGGCCGGATTATGCAAGGGGCAGCCTTGTGCGCCCCAGGCAGTGTCTGGTTTCTTTCAAACCTCCCTGCTACAATACACTATCTCCTGTCTGGAGGGCGGTGACACCCTCCTGTGACAGGAAACCCTTTGTCCAGGACCCCCTCGACTGGGTTTCGGTCAGCTCCAGGGGTCCAGACATTTGTCTGTGGCAGAGGCATCCATTTTGTGGATCTTAAGGCCTTTGGAGAAATCAACCGCATTAAAGTGAAGTAACATGTCTTACCCCTCTAGAGGGGTGGAATGCCATCCCCGTCGCCAGAACTGGCGAGGGGATGGTATTCCAAAGCGTATGACACCTTACACGACATGTTTTGATAAAGCCAAACCAGAGTTGCTAAATAACCGCGAGGATTATAAGGCACTTAATAGTATATGGTATGGCATTATCCTGAAACAGCTTAGGGATTTGTTCCCGACGGCTGCAGACAGGCTCAGCTCATGCTAGAGCTCCATCTCACATAAAAACCATGCACCCAGCCTCCAGGATTGGTGAGGCCTGTCTATAGGAGTGGCTCACAGGTTTACATGTGTCCAGATATAGGTTTAGACATAGGTATACTATATCTAAGCAAGGGGTGTGTACACCACCTTACCCCAGCTGAGTGATCAGCCAGTTGTGTCAATTTAAGAACCAGCCAGGGGTGGCAAAAGATATGCTGCAGCCCCTGGTAGGCCTTAGTGGCTCCTGTGCCCTGTGCACCTATAGTGCATTCTACAGGGGCTGACAAGGAGTCCATTTCCAATTGGTATGTGCCTATAGCACATGTGTCATTAATTTAGTGAGAGAACAGCAGGCTGGGGGTCTGATCAGCAGGCCCACAGCCTCAGTAGTCGAAAACCAGTGAAGCAAAAAGCAAAAATTTGGGGTGACCATAGGATAGCAGACCCTACTCTCCTACAGGGTGGGCTAGGTGATTGTAGCTGCACCACCAGTGCGCTGCCTATTGGGGTCTGCAGGGCTTCATGTCCACACACTACTGGAGTGGGTTATGAGTGAGCTGCTGATTTTGGACTGTGTGCTGATTGGGGCCGGGGCGTCTCCCTCTTCAGTTCCCTTGCACGCCTTGCCCCGGATGGGGTGGTTGCTTCGCCCTAGTCCTTACGCTTGTCGTTTTAATTACCCTCGTCTGCCTATGCCTCTGGTTATGCCATCTTACTAGTCACTAGGTGTATTGCTTGCCGCTCTGTCTGTCATGAAGGCTCACTTGTTTTCGTTTTGTTTGTGAAAAGTTGTATCTCTTTATACCGCGTGTGCAATTTTCCTTCAGGTATGGAAAAGTGAAAATAAGAATCTAGAATGTGCTACACTACCTGTAATGTCATTGGTCTAGTCATCCATGTACTTCTTTTGTATAACGATCATTAACGTTTTTATTGTCGACAATTTCTTGTGTATTTGTATGCTTGCACGGACCAATCTGATGCTAATAAAGAGATTTAAAAAAAAAAAAAAAAAAAAATGTTCTTGTTTGCCAACTTGAAACTACCAGGGGCGTGTTGCTGCTTGGGCCCAGGGGGAAGACTTGCCTCCCCTGGGCCCTGCCCAGCCCCTGGATGCCTTCTCCCTCTGGGGTCTTTCTGCCTTGCCTTGATGCCCTGGAGGACTTTTCTCTGCTGTGCTTGTCCCTGGACTTGTGGGGCTTCTTTGCCCTGCCCAGCTCCTGGATGCCAGAGGTACTTTTGCTGGACTTCTGGGCTTCCAAGTGCCTGGAAGCGCTTGATTTCTCCTGCAGCGCTGGGAGCGCTTTATTTTGACATATAGCGCTAGGAGCGCTTCACTTTTCACCTAGCGCCTGGAAGCGCTGTAATTCCTGCTAAAGCGCTGGGAGCGCTTTCCTTTTCCTTAGCGGCTGCCCACACCGCAAATAACCGTTTATTTTGCCCCTAGCGCACCTTGGCGCTTTGTCGCCCTTGTCGCGCCCTGAGCACTTCATGCTCGTCAGCCGGTGCCCACCCGGTATGGTCCCCGGATCACCGCCGCAGCCGTGGGTCGAGGAGAAGCCGGGGAAAGCAGCCGCCCGCCCGGGCCACGCTGTGATTGGTCCAGCAGGCCGAGCCTCCTGATGATGCCTTCCCGGGGCCGCGCCGTGATTGGCTGGCCGGCCCGGGATTCCCTGATGACGATTTCCCCAGGCCGCGCCCTGATTGGCTGCCGGCCCGAGGGGATTCCCCTGTCCCGCCCCCGCCGGGGAGCGAGGCGGAATCAGCCAGTGGTGCGAGCGTTGCGGGGCTCCCGTGACCAGGAGGGAGCCCCGGATACTGATTTATCCAGGAGCCACGAAGGCTCCATGTCGAGGCCCGGTCCCGAGATGGGGGACCGGGTGAGGCAGAGACCGGCGCGTCTAAAGCCCCGGTGGAGGAGGAGAACCGCCGCCAAGCGCCAGAGTCCGGTGAGTGCCTTACAGGGGAGGAGGGGCGTCGGGGCACATTGTCGGTGCCCGCCCCTCCCCTCCAGAGCGAGCCTTGTGGTGTGAAGAGGCCCGTGAGGCCTCCGGTGATGCTAAGTCCCCCGAGAGGAACTCCGCCCGTTTTGCCCACGAGCCCCGAGAGGCTCCCCTGGCTCCACATTGTTACCCGAGCCCTGGGAGGTTCTTGACCCATTTGGCCATATCGAGTCCCCAGAGGGGGGACTCCAGCGAAGGCCCCCCACCCTATTCACGAGTCCTGAGAGGCTCAGGGGGCATATTCGTTCTCGGGTCCCCCGTGAGGGACCCCAACAGCCCAGTGAGGCTGCATCTTTTTGTTTTAGAGCCAGAGGGCTCAGTTGGGCACAGTCCTTGTCCTGAGGGGCCAGTGAGGGCCCCTGTCGCAGTTCTGTTTCCAGCTGCCCAGCAATTAGTGGGCAGCTGCACCTTGTAGGTCTTTCTTCCTCCCTAGGGACATGTTCTGGACTTTAGGAGTGAGGCGCACTCCTTCATCCCTGGCCTTTCCCCAGCTGCGCAGCACTTAGTGCCAGCTGCAGCGTTTAGGCCCCCTTGTCCTGTCCCTCAGCTGCCCAGCAAGTAGTGGGCAGCTGCTACGTTTAGGTTCTGGCGCAAGTGGCGCAACCTGGACCCTGGCCTTTGATGTAAGTTCAGGTTACTGTGATTTCTGCAAAGTGCTCTTTGCTGCACCTCTGAATGTGTTGTTGATACATTATGTGCCCTGTTCCCTACACCGCTGAACGTGTGTTGATGCGTCATGTGTCCCTTACACCGCTGAATGTAGGTTCTGCATCATGTGTTTTGTCCCCAGGTCTATGCCCCTACTTGTATTGTGATACTGAGGTGGTTGTTCTTGCTAGTGCAGGTGGTGCTAGTAAGGTCCTGGTTCCCTGCGTGATCTGTTCCTAGGGTGGTTAGGATTGCGTAGGGGGGACTTACCAGTTACCAGTGGGTACTGGTTGTGTGCTTTATGTCCTATTTTGTGTTACAGTGATGTTCTGTTATGTACTAAGTGATATTCCAAGGGCTTGATACTGAGCTTGCCCCCTGACCAGAGTCCCAGGACCAGTGGACTCTATGGTGCCTTCCCTGCCAAATTGCTGGGACTTGTCTGATCTCCCTGGGCCCCTGGGGCCTCGCTGAAGTGTGCCTCGCTCGTTCCCCTCGGCAGCTCGTGCCGGCCGCCCGTCCAAGCCTCGAGCCGCGCCGCTCTCCCCTGAGCCGCGCCGCTTCGCTGGGCCGCCCGCATCCTGCCTCCCCCTCCTCTTCTGAGCCGCACACATTGGTCGCCCCAGAGAAACGCTTGTACCTTGGCGGCCGCCCGTCCAAGCCTCGAGCTGCACCACTCTCCCCTGAGTCATGCCGCTTCGCTGGGCCGCCCGCTCAAGTTTACTAAGGAGGTCACTCGCATTATCCCACGCAACCAAGATGGGAGGTACTGTCCGTTAGGCTCTATGTTCTAAGTTCTAGGCCTACAAGTATTGTATTCTACGTTCAGAAAGTGCTATTCCTGACAGTGGTCCAGGTGGCCCTGTCTTGTAAATAATCCCTTGTAAATTCTGCCCGTGCCTCTGGCACATTGTAAAGTGTGTTTTATCTAATGTGTTTTGGTGTAATACAAAGGCTATTTTTATATAACCTTGTGTGGAGTTTCCTTTGTGGTGGGCCTTTGGGTGTTGTTGCTGGGGTGCGTGCGCAAATACTTAACTTACATCGCCTCCAAGTTTAGCCTTGCTGCTCGCGCCACGTTACCTAGAGGGTGAGCAGGGGTTATCTTGGCGTGTAACTCCCTTGCCCTGACTTGGGAGTGGTGGTCTCTGACTGACTTTGGCGAAAGCCCTGGCCAGCCAGGGATCCCATTTCCAACATTGATGATAATGACACACTTTCTCTTTTGTCTGATATGGAAATCTTGGGGCTTACTCAATTGGTAAACTGGCCCACTCATGATGCAGGGCATACGTTGGACGGTATCTTCTCCAACCTAGAAGATATCCAGATAACCAATATCCTCCCGATACCCTGGTCTGACCATCATGTAGTCCTAGGTTCAATTATAACTAATGAGACTCCCATTACTAGGACACTTCCTCTTAGTCGTGAACCATTTAAGGCTTGGAAAGATATTAACAACCCAAGCCTTAAACTTCTACTTGACAGTACTAAACCGACTCTGTCTAAGGATCCTGATATCGCTACTAAGCAATACCATGACTGGTTAGGTCAGGCTACTAACGAACTGGTTCCGCTCAAATCGATAACCTGAAACAGGAAGGCCCCCTCAGCCCCATGGTTTTCTGAGGAATTAAGGAAGCAGAAACAACTCTGCAGAAATAGGGAACGGCATTGGAGAAAAAATTATGATGAAGAAAGTAAAAATCATTATAAAGAGATGTTAGTTCAGTACAAATCCATGATTACAGATGCCAAAAAGAAATATTTTAGTGAGCAAATAGAGAGTGCCATAAACTCCAATAAGAAGTTATACGACATCACTAAGCAGTTAGTAGGAAACGCCCCCAACCTTAATCCCCCCGCTTCACCACTCTTTTGTGATGCATTAGCATTATTCTTTTTCACAAAGGTGAATGACATTTACTCAGCCTTTTCCTCCAATGCTAGTCACAGTACAAACATTGCACACCTTTTTTCCCCTAGCAGTGCATTTACTCAGTTTGCTGATATCACAGAGACCCAAACCAGAGATATTGTAAGCACCATTAAATCTGGATCAGCTTTGGATCCATGTCCATTGAAAACCCTTTCCCCGATCATGGATTCTTTGATTCCGGCTATCACACAAATCTGTAACTCCATGTTCAGCACAGGAATCTATCATAGCTTGTTAAAAAAAAAACCTCCTGAAGCCCCTTTTAAAAAAACCATGCCTAGATAAAACAGAGTTGAAAAACTACAGGCCTATTGCCAATCTTCGATTTCTGGCAAAGGTTGCAGAAAAGGCAATGAATACCCAGTTAGCAGCTTTTATTGAGGAATATCACCAACTTGACGAGACCCGATTTGGGTTACGCAAGTTCCATGGAACAGAAACCGCTCTGATTAAGGCTGCCGATGACATTAGAGTCATCCGAGACCAAGGAGGCTCAGCACTACTGGTGTTACTGGACCTCTCTGCAGCTTTCGACACGGTTGACCATCAGATCTTGGTCGACCGTGTCGAAAAAATGGGTATTCAAGGGACAGCCAAGAACCTACTGGCCTCTTTTCTGATCGATAGATCTCAGGCGGTGACACTGGGACCGTACCAATCGGCTAATTTGTCCTTGCCGTGTGGGGTACCTCAAGGTTCATCCCTCAGTCCGACACTATTTAACATCTATGTGTCAGACCTAGCTAAAACCATCAAAGCACACGGGATGAACCTTACCTCATACGCAGATGACACACAGCTGCTTCTGGCTATCAAAAATGATGGAGAAAAAGTGGCCGAGGGTTTCAAAACAAGCATGTTGGCAATTGGACAATGGATGTCCGTAAACTGTTTAAAACTTAACTCCGAAAAAACGGAGGTGGTAACCTTTGGACATCTATCTCCTAGTTGGTCCCCATGTCTGGTGGCCATCGTCTTTTGGAACTTTGGCGAAACCAGCTTCCAAGGTAAGGAACCTGGGGGTTGTCTTTGATAACGACCTTAATTTTGTTGCCCATGCCAATCAGACTGCTGCCACAGCGTTCCATAAATTACGATTGGTGAAAAAAATTCTTCCTTTTCTTCCGAAGAGTGTAGACAAAACTTTGGTAAGTTTCTTAGTCTTATCTTCGTTAGATTACTGCAATGGCTTATTCGCCAATGCCCAGATTAGGGTCATTAAGAAAATGCAGACTGTACAGAATGCGGCGGCCAGACTTCTCTCGGGAACCCCCAGGTATAAACCCATAGCCGATACAATCAGAAGTTATCACTGGCTCCACACTGGAATCCGTATTAAATTCAAGACACTATGCATAGTCTACAAATCACTGCACCAACAAGCACCTCAGTTTCTGAGAGATCAGTTAATACCATACTGCCCCTCAAGACCACTTCGCTCCTCTACTCTTAACGAACTGGTGGTGCCACGTACCAAGTCGGTCACTTGGGGAGATCGCCGCTTTTAGGTTGCGGCCCCAAAACTATGGAATACACTCCCCCAGTTCATCAGGACCAGCCCCTCTCTTATGTCATTTCGAAAAAAACTGAAAACGTGGTTGTTTAATCAGTAATTGCCAGAAGTTTGCAGTAGTAACAGCGCCGAGACGCCCACGGGCAATTGTTCGCGCTTTATTAAATATTATTAATAAATAATAAATAAATAAATAAATCCTGGTCCTTACAAGGCCCTGGTCCACCAGGCCCGGCTCAAGTCCTGGTCCTCACAAGGCCCTGGTTCACGTCCTGGTCCACCAGACCCCGGCTCACGTCCTGGTCCTCACAAGGCCCTGGCTCACGTCCTGGTCCTCGCAAGGCCCCAGCTCACGTCCTGGTCCACCAGGTTCCGGCTCACGTCCTGGTCCTCACAAGGCGCTGGCTAACATCCTGGTCCTCACAAGGCCCTGGCTCACGTCCTGGTCCTCACAAGACCCCAGCTAACGTCTAGGTCCTCACAAGGCCCCGGCTCATGTCTAGGTCCAGACAAGGCCCTGGCTCACATCCTGGTCCCCACCAGGACCCGGCTCACGTCCTGGTCCTCACAAGGCCCAGATTCACGTCCTGGTCCTCACAAGACCCTGACTCACGACCTGGTCCTCACTAGGCCCTGGCTCACGTCCTGGTCCTCACTAGACCCAGGCTCACATCCTGGTCCTCACCAGGCCCTGGCTCACGTCCTGGTCCCCACAAGGCCCTGGCTCACGTCCTGGTCCTCACAAGGCCCTGGCTCACATCCTGGTCCTCACCAGGCCCTGGCTCCCGTCCTGGTCCCCACAAGGCCCTGGCTCACGTCCTGGTCCTCACAAGGCCCTGGCTCACATCCTGGTCCTCACCAGGCCCTGGCTCGCGTCCTGGTCCCCACAAGGCCCTGGCTCACGACCTGGTCCTCACTAGGCCCTGGCTCACGTCCTGGTCCTCACTAGACCCAGGCTCACTTCCTGGTGCTCAGCAGGCCCTGGCTCACGTCCTGGGCTTTACAAGGCCCTGGCTCACGTCCTCGTCTTCACAAGGCCCCAGCTCACATCCTGGTCTTCTCAAGGCCCCAGCTCACGTTCTGGTCCTCACAATGCCCTGGCATATATCCTGAGCTTCTCAAGCCCCTGACTCACGCCCTGGTCCTCACCAGGCACTTATCACATCCTCATCCTCACTAGACTCCGGCTCACGTCCAGGTCCTCCCCAGGCCAAGCAGAAGAGGGAGATCAATTGGTTGTTGACCCACAATGCCACCTCAAACAGGAAGCACCATATGCAAATCAGCTTTAGACTCCTTACAATAGAAGCAGTCCAGCCTGAAGAGCCAATGCAGATCTTTTCTGAACCGGAACTCAACCAACCCAAGACCGGTTTCACCCTATCTGGGCCTTGACTGTAGGGTGCGGCTTGATTCCAGCGGTGCAGCGAGCACTGAACCCACATCTGGGTCCTGACTGTAGGGTGCGGCTTCATTCCAGTGGTGCACCGAGCACGGGACCCACATCTGGGCCTTGACTGTAGGGTGCGGCTTGATTCCAGCGGTGCAGCGAGCACTGAACCCACATCTGGGTCCTGACTGTAGGGTGCGGCTTCATTCCAGTGGTGCAGCGAGCACTGAACCCACATCTGGGTCCTGACTGTAGGGTGCAGCTTGATTCCAGCATTGCAGCGAGCACGGGACCCACATCTGGGCACAACTGGCATATTTATGAATATGGAAAATGATGGGTGGAACATTTGAGTTCATCTCTGCCACTGGTAATTACTCTGGGACACATCCAAGCTCAACCTTCTTGTTCTTGCCCTCCGTTGCACCTCAGCATGCAGCCGATTTAAGATCCACAAAGGCAGCATAAAGGCTACCCTTGTTCAAGATCACAGTCTTCCAGTAGAGCATAATAAAACGAAATACCTGATCAATGGTACTAGTACACGCCCTAAAGCCTGCCTGTAGAGGAGATAAGCTGTCTGTCTCTCCCACCCAATCCTGCAGTTTGTTCAAAACTAGATGCAGAATTATCTTTTGGAGTGAGTCTATCAGGTTGATGAGCCCGTAGTTGCCTGGCAGGGATTTTTCCCCTTTTTAAAAAATGTGGATAATCTCCGCCCCTATCCACGAATCAGTAACTGGGGCACCCTGCGCAATTGCGTTAGCCACCATCGCGTTGTAGTGGCACCATTTAGATTTTTCATACAGAAATATGTCCGGCAGAATGCCATCTGGGCCCGGTGCTTTACCTCCTGTTACTGCCCCAGGGCCAGACTAACTTCAGCAACTACAAAAACTGTGCCTGTTTAGTACCGGCACGGGGGCTTCTCTTACGTCCCTTCCCCTGAGCTACGTGCACATTGAGGCTTAAAGTGAGTGACCCAATGCTCCTGTGAAACGTGGTTTTGCGGCTGGGTTGGCAGACCACCCCTGTCCCACTTAGCTGTGATCCAAAACTGTTTGGGATTTTTGTTTACTCGTGCTAATTTGAGTTCCTGCCATCTATCCTCATCCCAGGATTTTTGTGCTCTTCGGTAATTATACCTTAGTTGCCGTACAGCACTGGGATTTCACTCTTTAATTGCAGCTCCTAGTTGTCTACGCACCTCTTTACATTCCATATTGAACCATTGTCGGCCTTTCCTAGGATAGACTCCCTTGGCCTTATGGCATCTAATGAAATAAGTGCGTAGCTTGGCAAAAAAGCTAACATGGGTACCGATCATTGGGTCTAGAGCAGCTGAGTTTAGCATGCATACTTCCAACTCTGAAATCGCTCCTTTAACGTCTAGGGATATTGAAGCTAAAGCTTCGGGGTGCTTGAGTATATTTGCCCATTTTAGGCGTCTCATGTCGTTTGATGGAACCACATCCTTGTGAGCAAATTACTCTCTGATCGCGTGTGTTCCCGTTGTGGTAACAAATCAAGAGTTGCACACAGGGGGTTGTGGTCACTCTCAGGCCGCTCTCTTACTACCATATCCCTTAAGGGATGCCACAGTCGCAGATTGATTAATAAGTAGTCTATGCGACTGGCACAATTGCCATTGTTGAAAGTATTTGCTCCATGCCTATCGGATGTGGATCTGACATTCGCCGCCCGTGGTCCCTTCTCTAGATAAGTGGCATTGATTTGGATTGCCAATTCAGACCATTTTTTAATTGGTGGCAGTTCTAAATTTAAGATCCCCCATTGCTCATCAGCATCTGCAATAAAATCACAATATTGTATTGTATTGTATTGTAATTGCATTTGTATAGCGCTTACTACCCCTGACGAGGCGTTGAAGCGCTTTTTCGGCGAGTAGCAAGCTACTCCGGGACCTATTGAGGATTAGTGTCGAATTAGTATAGTAAAACATGCAAGTAACTTTTAAGTGGTGGATATGTTAGTCAGTTATTTGGATTCGGAAGGATAGCAGAAGGATAGAAGAGGAAAGAAGGTTTGTATTTATATAGCGCTTCTAACCCCTGATGGGGGTGTTGAAGCGCTTGTTTTGGCGGGTAGCATGCTATTCCGGAAACCCATAAAGGATTAGTGGTGAATTAGTATGGTGAAACATGAAAGTAATTTGAGTGGTGGATATTAGTCAGTTATTTGGAGTGTGAAGGATAGCGGAGGGATAGAAGGGAAAGAAAGGGTTGCATTCATATAGTGCCTGTTACCCCTGATGGGGTGTTAAAGCGCTTTTCTGGCGAGTAGCAGGCTACTTAGGAACCCATAAAGGATTAGTGTTGAAAATTAATATAGTGAAATATGAAGTAATTTGAGTGGTGGATATGTTAGTCAGTTATTTGGATTGAGAAGAGTTGGGGAGAGGTAAAAAAGGAAAAAAGGTTTGCATTTATATAGCGCTTGTAAGCCTGATGAGGTGTTGAAACGCTTTAATGGCCAGTAGCACGCTACTCTGGAACCCATAAAGGATTAGTGGTGAATTAATATGGTGGAATATGGAATTAGAGAAATGAACATGTTAGTCTGTTATTTTGATTGAAAAGGATAGTGGAGGGATAGAAAAGTGAAGGATTTCTTTTTTTAGGTCATAGCAGTAGGAGGAGGCTTTTGGATGAGTAAAAAGTGTTTTTGGAGGGGAAGAGTCAGAGGGGAGAGTTTAAAAAGGTTTCTTTTGGGGGATCGGTATAGTAAAAGAGATGTCTGATGATACAAGGTGGGACAGAGTAGGAGAGAGGATTATTTTGTGAAACATAGTGGTATGGGGTTTGGGATAAAAGAGAGTGGGTGTAGAGGATATATTGATAGATATATAGGGTGAGACATAGGGTAGTGAATTGGAAAAAGTAGTAGAAAGAAGTTTGAAATGAGTCAGAAAGTTGGGCTAGAAGATATATTGAGAGAAGTATAGGCTGAGAAATAGGGTAGTGCATTGAAAATGCTAAATTAGAAGAAAGTGATAAATATATAGATACATAAGTAAATTGAAAGTATATAGATGCATAAAGGAGGTAAGTATATGCAGATTAAAGATATTGATAGAGGTATAGGATGAGAAATAGGATAGTGCATTGGATATGCTTTTTAAGGAGAAAAGTAACAGACACATAGATCCAAGTACATGGCGGTACATAGATGCACAATGGAAGCAAGTACATGTAGACCAAAGATGATTTTTGTCTTTTTTGTTGTTTTATAACATAAGTATTGTACATGTTTATACAAAGCAATACACAAAGATAGGCCCATATCTATAGTGAAAATAAATGTATATATACAGAGTGACAAATACGTAGGGTGGGTATTAATGAATGGCCAGCATTCCTGGCACTGGTCCCGGCCAGTCTCCAACACGTTTAAACAGGCACTCACCCATGTCCTCTCCACCCTTAGCTCCGACTCCCAAGCGGAGATGCCCTAAGCCTTGGCTGTTTATGGCCCTAGTAGTCAGGTGACCCCTTCAGCCATTGGGAACCCTAGCCAAAACACTATCTAATCACAACACTAACCCTAAACTCTAGAACCAATTGGAACCAGGACCTTACAGCCAATCATGACCCTAGTCCAAGCACCCAATCAGTTTAGAAAACCCTGATCTCTACGTCCAATAGAGGCCCTAGCCCTACCAGTAGTCTCAACCCTAGTCCAAGCAACAAATGGCACAGGAAGCCCTAGTTCCTATTTTCAATAGAAAGCCTAACCCTACTCTTAGTCCCACACCTAGTCCAGGAACCAATCATACCAGAAGCTCTAATCGCTACTTCCAATTAAAGGCCTAACCCTAGCCCTAGTCCCACCCTAGTCCCAACAAACAATAACACAGGAAGCCCTAGTCCCTACTTCCAAAAGAAATCCTAACCCTAGCCCCAACCCTACATTGATTGAATCACAGACCCAGAAACCAATCAGAACCCTCAAATACCCAACCAATGAAGACACTAACCCTAATCCAATAGAAACATCAGATACAACCACCAATCAGTGTACACATGTATCAAACATTATCAGACTATATTAGGTCCCAGATACCTCAGACAAGGTTTGCTGACCAGGGAGTTAGAAGCTGCTCCTCTATTCAGAAATCTCCTAGGAGACAGACAGGCTCAATCCACACTTTGTACTTCTGCAGGTAAGGCCCTAACAGACGTGTCCTCTAACAACATTATTTGTATAAAACTTTACTCCCTCTCCTGGCCAAAAAACGAAGTGCACAGTCCCTATTAAACACAGTTTAAACAGCTTACAACAGATGATTGCTGTCTCAGGGGGAAGGGGGGCTGGTTTCACTTACTTGTTATCACAAAATGGTCACTGGGGGTGCACTGCTTAACATACAGGTCTTAGCACAGAGCAAAGGAGACATTTGGAGGGTAAAACTGATAGTCACGGGGAATGAAGGGAAAAGCTACAGAGTTTGGACTGCAAATCCCACAATTCAACAGGTTAAATGCTTCCAGTCATAGGCAGGAAAAACCACAAGCATTGAGGGACACCTGGGTCACAAGCACCCTCACAGACATGCTGGATCTGCCTATGTCGCGCGGATCGGTCACAAGACACTAAAGAACACTACAAGATGACATGCCAAAAATTATTTTGATGGTGAGGCAGAAATGAGGAAGGGACTATAGTTGTAATTCACAGATACAAGTGGGACACTGCCCTCAAACATGTTATGATTTCACTGCATTAATGGCACACTCAAAATGATACACAGGACTGACCCAGGAAAGACAAACATGTGGCGAAATCATGCTTTGGCATGGGCTATGTTCGTCTATACAGTATGGTCATGTCCACAGATAATGAAGTACTGGGAAAACGCATCTGACAGCTAAATAACCTGTTGATTTCATAACGTAGCTTCCAAACAAAACGAAATCCTGCCTTTTTTATTCGGGAACTTGTATTCTGTGCCCTAATATAAGAGGGTATAACTTTTATGTGATAAATATACTTTGTTTTGGGGTATCGGAAACGCACAATCTGTTGATTACTCATCTGAAGCAAAACACAAGCCGTTGAATGAATTACATTATTTATTTAAAACAACAATACTATGCGGTGAGAGTTGCCTATTTAATGCACTTCGAGAAATCCAATTCTTAACACAATCAAATTGTAATTGTTTTAGACACTCAACTTGGAATGGCCCACCACAAAGGCCACTGCAACTAGAAATTATATACAAAACCAAGGAATATCTTGTATTGAAAATGAAATCTATCAAAAGTCATATGTAGACATAATTAATTCAACAGTAAAAGAAACTCTTTACAGCAGGCTTGCTTCTTTTCGTTTTTTCTTTTTCTTTTTCCACTTCAAGTGTTATTTTTCAAAGATGCTTCAAAATAAATGATGATCAAATACATCCAGTTCAATTGATCATCAAATACATCAAAATACAGCCTACGCGTTTCGTCCTCAAAGGGACATCATCAGGGCTGTAGAAGTAAAGAAAAAAAGAAAAAATATAACTAACCATTCATATATACTTTCGTTATCGATCTTGCATTCCATAGTTCATTTACTAATAATTCCTCTTGATTCTGCCTATATAACAATCTAAAACAATTTAAAACAATGCCTGCCTATTTAACATTCTGCCAAATAATGTCATTTAATTGAGAATTTTAAACAGAACAACTCCTCCTGAGTGTGACCAATATATGAAACCTTTAACCCTTCTTTTTAAGATTTTTCCGCGACAAAAACATTTTAAAACAGAATGATTCATTTCGTATCTATGTGCACCATTTAAATTACAATTATCCCCTGCTTGTAAACAAGTGAATGGTAAATGATTGCTCACCTAGATTTATAAAGAAAACAGGAAAATTCTTCCGTTTAAATCAAGTAGTTTTCACAGAAGCGGTTGAGAAGTCTCCAATTTTAAGAACACGGTATCTCTTATGGTCCACTAGTATAAGAAAAGAAATTGTATATATTTGAAAATAGAATACGTCCTGATCTTCTCAAAAGTCCATGTTTGGGAAAAAGAGAATTATTCTCAATCCCTTTAAATTCACCAAGCTCTATTTAATACAGGTATGGTATCACTACCTAAAGAAAATGTACAGTCACCTAAGATCCAGTACAGGGTAACGAATCCTAGGATCTTTATGAAACACTATGTCTATTCTACCAACAACTCAAGTTTAAATGGCTCCTACCCTTCGAATCTTGCTCGTGCTGTCTGTTCGGTCAATATGCCAAAAAGTTATCTTCCATACGATATTTCACAATTCCAAAAATTCCTAAGAAAAGAATCACAAAGGCAAACAAGGAGACAAAGTAAATGAATTGTCCCCTTTCAAATAACCATGTTGTCTCTATTCTAAGCAAAAATATCTGCCATGTAAGGCTCGAGTCGGCCATACACCTACCTCCGTCAATAATGATCAGCTTCTCCCGCATCTTACATCCTCGACGACTCGCTTGGTAAAGAGTCGACAATTCCTAGTTAGTTCCTGCCTCTATTTAAATGCTCTATCATCCAATCGGAATGTTTAAAAAACACGCCAACAACCGCCTCTATTATAGGGTCTGTGTTCCCTAATACGTCCGCTCACCGGTGTAACCGGAAATGTTATATAAAGCCCATTATTTCAATCTGTATTGCGTCTGTACGGGTCACGGTATGCACAAACGGAAATCGATGAAGTGTTTCCGGTTAGTCTCAAATGTTCAGGGATTGGTTCAAATGCAAATCGTCTATTGGCCAATCATTGTTAGTGAACCGAGACATGATATCGTAAGTTGACTATTCACTGTTCGTTCCTGCACATGAGCATGCGCGCCAACTACAGCCTCTATTTTTGATCCATGTTCCCTCATAGGTCCGCACGTCGATATGGCAGGAAATACTTACTGAAACCATGGCATAGACAAACGGAAATCTTTAAGATATATCCGGTTTGTCTCAAGTAATCAGATATTGGTTAAAACAACTGTCGTGTCTTGACCATTCACTTTTAGAATAATATTAACAAAAACGCGCCTTAGTTTATTGTTTACACCGGAAATAATACACGTTTATCCGGTCGAGTTTCTATGTCTCATCGATGTGTATAATCTATCACTTTTTAAACAGTGCTTACGTACCGTGACACTGCAACGCACAAATTTATCTATTAGTAAATTGTTCTGACTTAATTTACTCATAACAAAAATCCAGGCAACTAGTATTACATGTGCAATTTCAGATAAAGAGTATAGTCCAATGTGTGTTTATTGAACTAAACTCAACAAAGACCGCAATTATTCCACCTTCTGTTTTTAAATATTTATATGCTCCGTTGGGAATATCTTGAATTCTAAATTATTAAGATTAAGGCCAATAAACGACCTTATGCATAACTAAGCATACTCAAAAATACTGTGTACATATCCTGTATGTGATCAGAGTGATCACAAAAAATGGAGGAAAAAAATCAAAATAAATGAATGTAAAAATCATAACCATGGTATTATTTATTTAACTTGACTCCCCAAGCCAAGAGACAAATACACTGCACTCCCAAGTCCAATTGAAAAGAAATCCCATTCAGTATTATTATGAAATAAAGAAAGGGAAACACCTAAACACATGTGCATTATATGTTGTTTTAATTATCAAATGAATGGAAGGTGCCTGTTAGAGGAGGCTGTTTGCAGGGTGGGTGTTTTTGTTGTTGTTATTAATAATCAGTCTCGGCTGGTTTAAAATCATATGCAGACCGTGTGCTCTATTGTTCGCCCCCCTTTCAGAGACCATGCCTATTCCATTGTCTAGCCTAGGGTTGTTGTCTAAACAACACAAATATCCATGGGTCTGATAAGCAAGATAAATGTAAGAAACTAGCAACAGGACTAATCTGGTTTCTACAACTCAGTGAAAGAAAAATCTATTAAAAGTACGGATTCCCAGAACTCACTAGTGGTGACATGCTTCATCATCTGTGTCTCCTTCTAATGCCACACTAGTGGCACTAAGGGCTGCAACCCTTGCTTCAGGAAAGGGGAGCTCGTAGATGTTTTGACCTATTTTGATAAAACACGCTGTATTTGGACCTCTAGATGCGAGTACTCGATTATGTGGGAATCGTGAATGCAGTGCAGTAGTGTGTATGTGATGTGAGTTAAAATTACCAATGGGAAGCAAAATTATTTATTCGTGCCTCTCAGAGATCAAGACATAAAAAACAGTGCAAAACGGCAGTAAACAAGTAACTGTCTAGATGTGAAGGGTCAACATGTTTCAGCAATTAATGGATAACGTGTCCTATGCCTTCGTCAGGACCTTAAGTATTGCTACTGCAAGTGAGTGTTATAAATACACAATATATAATGTGTGTAAAGAGTTGAAACTGATACAACCTCTTTATCTGTAAATAAGGATAACAGTTCCTCTGTAAATGACGATTTCCCGTTTTTTGAGAGGATAAGACCTCTCCTCACCTGGCCACTGATCAGGACATAGGAGGCACCGCTCTCTCCGTCAGTACCTCTGGCGGTTCCAAAAGCCCCAGACGGCTTTTGGAACCGCCAGAGGTACTGACGGAGAGCAGTAGCAATACTTAAGGTCCTGATGAAGCCATAGGATAAGTTATCCATTAATTGGGCAATGGTGCCCGCTTGTTTGCATTTGCAGCGGGCCCTGCACGCTCCCACTGCAAGAACAGCCCCCGCCCCACACAGCACTTGCAGGACACGCATGCTGTGTGGGGCGGCAGCCGCTCCCAAAGTGAGATCCTGCATGGCGCTGCAAATACAAACAAGCGGCGTCTCACGAATGCTGTGTGGGCTGCATTTCAAATAAGCGACAGGCGTTATTAAAGTGGAAAGGCTCATGGCACGCTGCTGCAAATACAAAGGAGAAGGGCGCCAATGCTGTGCACTTTGTCGTGCCTGCTTTAGTAAGACTTGAATTAATATTTGAGAAGTTGGCCTGGCATATGCTGTCCACTATTCTAGTGGGCACCTTGCACCAGTCCAAACAACCCTTATTGATGATAGGTTCCATGCAACCTTTATTGAAAGCTATCCTTGTGGTAACTATGGAGCAGCCTTCAGGCTATGTATTGGAGGAATGTGAAGCAGCTTGTTTTACCAGTCTATAATCTCGTGAATGACCAAATGAAAGGAGAACCACTCAAGGAATATATATAAAATATATGTATTTATTCTAAACACATCTCTCTAGTCCCTTTATGAGGCTAGAGGCAAAAGTACATACAGAAAACGTAATAGCACACAGTAAATTACCACAATATATGCTGAGCCCTAGGGGCGTACCAAACCATATATCAATAAAGTCGTATAAGAACCACGACTTTGATAGACACAAGGACTAGAGCCTGTAGAAGTGCTGGGGCCACCAGGAACCACCCAAGTGTCTGAACACAGCCGCGGATTTATTTATTTATTTATTTATTTTGCATACTTATATAGCGCTGTTCTGTCACCCAGAGGGCATCCTGGCGCTTTGACTCAGTAGGCCGAACCACCGATGCGGAGCTTAGGCTACTCTAGGGAACAAATGAGTTTTCAGCCCTTTTTTAAAAGCTGGGAATTCACCCTGACTCCTTAACAAGAGCGGGAGAGAGTTCCAGAGTCTGGCGGCCGCAAAACTAAACGACCGCCCTCCCATCCTTACCCTCTGGACTCTGGGGACCGACACCAGACATGCAGAAGAGGAGCGAAGGCTCCGAGATGTAGAGTACCAGGAGAAAAGATTCTGTAACAAAACTGGGCCCTGCCCATGTATAGCTCTGAAAACCAGACAGGATGCTTTAAAAAGGATCCGCTGATGAACCGGCAGCTAGTGTAAATCCTGTAGTGCCAAGGTAGATGAGGCAGTGCGCGGTCGAGAAAGTGCCAGCTTGGCTGCCATATTCTGGACCCGCTGCAGCCTGCCCACCAGCGTTCTAGGCGCCTCCAGGAGCAGTGCTTTGCAGTAGTCCAATCTGCTTAGGATCAAACCCCGCCCTACCTCTGGCCTAGCCTGCGCTGGGAGTAGTGGTAGGACCTTCCGCAACATCCGAAGCAACATCATACAAGTGGCTACGGTTTTGTTAACGAAAAGGTCCAGGTGCAGCAGTCACTGTCCCAGAAAAAGAAGGAGGCCAGACATCATCCGGAAGAGCACACGGTACACGGTCATTGGAGCAGTAGAGTACCTCCGTCTTAGATCCATTAAACTGGAGGGGGTTGGAACACAACCAGTTCGATGTGACAGTCAGGCAGCGGTGGAAAGTCTCTAAAGAGACAGCGTCTTTGCCCTCCAAGGAAAAGACCAGTTGTTTATCGCCGGCGTAATTAAACACCGAGATACCGAAAGATTTTATCAATTGGATCAAAGGATGGAGGTACAGATTGAATAATATGGGGCTGATGGCCGAGCCCTGCGGTACTCCCTGCCCAACTTTCCGCACGTCCGACTTAAAAGGTGGCAAAGCCACTACCTGCTGTCTGTTGTTAAGGTAAGAGACTAACCAGTCCCTTGCCAACCCCGTAACTCCGATCTCCTCCAGTCTCTTAATGAGGGTGGAGTGGCTGACCGTGTCGAACGCGGCCGACATGTCGACCAGCACTAAAAAGGCTGCCCGTCCTGTGTCGACCCGCGAACGAAGATTTTCTAACACGGCCACCAGCGCCGATTCCGTCCCGTGCGCTGGCCGAAACCCAAACTGGGCCACATCCAGCCAGGTGTCATCCTCTAGGAAACTGGATAGAGAGCGGGTAATCAACTTCTCCAAGATCTTAACCAGAAAAGGAAGCAGGGAAATAGGCCTATAATTTGACAAACAGGTCGGGTCAAGTGTGGGTTTTTTCAGGAGGGGGGAAACCACCGCCAGCTTCCAGCTCTCCGGGACAGTCGCAGTAGCAAGCGACTGCTGACAGATGGAGTACAGAGGGTGGAAGAGTTCGTCCTGGAATAATTTCCAGAATTTATGCGGAAGAGGATCCAGCGCCGAGCCTGATGATACAGTCTGTGCCAGTTTACAGAACTCCTCAAAAGATGGCAAAGAGAAACAACTCAGCTGAGGATGATTGGGAGGTTCGTCCAGGGTTCCCAGACTGAGAGGAAGACAGTTCCGCCGGGGATGGCTGGGAGATTCCTCCGAGACCTCCCAACTAGAGGGAGGGCAACTCAGCAGGCGACCATCGGATGGTACTCCCGGCGCAGCTGGGCCAGGAGGAAAATCATTCAGTTGGAAAGAGCTGAAAGGTTCCTCCGGAGCTCCCAGGCTGAGAGGCCAACAGCTCTGTCAGGGTCGACTAGAAGGCTCTTCCGGAGCTCCTACGCCGAGAGAAAAACAGCTCGGCGGGGGTCGACTGGAAGATTCGTCCGGAGCTCCCGGACTAAAAGAGGGATGGCTCAGCTGGGGTCGGCTGGAGGAGCTCCCAGGCCGAGGTGCAAGCGGCTCGGCCGGGGTCGACTGGAGGACTCCTCCGGAGCTCCCAGGCCGAGGTGCAAGCAGCTCGGCCGGGGTCGACTGGAGGATTCTTCCGGAGCTCCCAGGCCGGAATGCAAGCAACTAGGCCGGGGTCGACTGGAAGGTTCTTCCGGAACTCCCAAGGTAGACTGACTAGGTAGACTGTCCAAAGGGGTCAACAGAGACAAAGCCTCCCCAGCAAGTCCACTCAGAATCGTGGCGATCTTATCCTCAAAGGCGGCTGCCAGGGAATCACACAAGGCCTGTGAGATTGGAATAGTATTCATGGCACCAGCCGGATGGGAAAGATCATTCCCAATCTTAAATAGGGACTGAGACTTATTAGTCACCTAGTTTAATGTATCCTCCAAATATACTGCTTTGGCACACTTAATCTGTGCTTTGTATTCCTGTAGTGTCAATCTAAAAGTAGTTTTTGCAGCCTCCAGATAGTGCCTCCTCCACACCCTCTCTGCCCATCTGCATCTCAACCTCAGCTGCAAGAGGTCAGGAGTGAACCAAGGCATGGCGCGGTTCTGTCTATTCCTTGAGCAGCGCAATGGGGCCACCTTATCCAGGGAGTCGGAAATCTGCCGACATCGACATTGTTTCCAAGTGCAAAACCTTCAGGGAGAAGGGTGGGCAGGACTGAAGATTTTAAAAGTCTAGACCAAGATCTACCCATTTTGATATTGCTCTGCCCTGTATCACTCGGACTGCAGGTAGGCAAAGATGGAATGAAACAAGCGCATGATCCGTCCAGCATTGAGGCATGATGTCATTCACCACTACATGCTGGGCGTCAGCAAACACCAGGTCCAGAGCATGGCCTTTCTGGTGGGTCGCAGAGAGAACCAGCTGCTGCAGCTGAATATTATTACAGGCCTGGCAGAGGTCATGGTAGGCAGAGTCTAAAGGCCCGTTTAGCCATAGGTTAAAATCTCCCAGAACTAGCAGTCTATTGTGGGAGTTGGAAAGATCATAAATAAGATCAATAAAATCCAGTAGAGTAGAAGGGGCATTGCCCGGTGGTCTATAGCAAAGCACCCCTGAATATAGCGTTTTCTCCTGCCCTTTAAGGGAGAAGCCAATAAGCTCAAAGCCCGGCACCTCCTTGATCTGTAGCTGCGAAAGAGCTAGAGTTTCCCGAAAAATGAAGCCTATACCACCACCTCTGTTCTTCAAGCGAGGAGTGTGCCTGATTGTATAGCCCTGGGGGCACGCCAGACCCAATTCTACCTCACAGTCCGCCCGAGTCCATGTTTCCGTGAGGAAAAGCACATCGAGTCCACAGGACTCAATAAGAAAAACAATCTCCATATGGTGCTTACAGAGGGACCGGACGTTAAGTAGTCCACATAACAGCTGCTCTGGTTTGACCGAAGGAGCAGCCTGCTGGGGTCTAAGCTGCAAAAGATCTGTCCTGGAGAATACTATGCGTGGGCTAGTCGAAGAGACAGAGTGTTCGGCCCTAGGCGCCCGTAGCGCGAACGGGCGCAAACGGGCTTACCTCTGGCGCACCTCCGGCGCGCCTACGTCGCGCCCGCTGCGCGCCAACGCTGCACGCTAAGGGGGTGGCCATCTTATGTACCGAAGTATCGCGAAATTCCTGTGAGGGCAAGCCACTGGCCCCTCACACAAGATGGCTCCTAAAGATGGTATTGACCTTCGTGAACCCAACCCAATATGGCGGCCAAAAGCGGCGAGTTCCTGATGAGCCCCCAGCTATCCCTCTATCCCAGCAAGGGTGCCAAACAATTAATATGCGGGTAAGTCCTAGCTGAAGAGCCCCACACACAAGAAGAGAGCGACGGCGTTCTAGCGCTAACAGCGCAAGTGCGAAACAAAATAGTGCAAAAACAGATTTAAGCCTAACAAGTTATTTAAAATATTTAAAACAGCAGGTAATAGCGGCGTGCGTCGCGCGTCGCGTAGCAGGCAAATAAGTCTACCTGACTACGGGGAGGCGGCTCGCTTAAGTAGGCTCCTCCTCCAATACAAAAGTCCTGTGAGGGCTAGCCACTGGCCCCTCACACAAGATGGCACCTAAAGATGGTATTGACCTTCGTGAGCCCAACCCAATATGGCGGCCAAAAGCGGCGAGTTCCTGATGAGCCCCCAGCTATCCCTCTATCCCAGCAAGGGTGCCAAACAATTAATATGCGGGTAAGTCCTAGCTGAAGAGCCCCACACACAAGAAGAGAGCAACAACGTTCTAGCGCTAACAGCGCAAGCGCGAAACAAAATAGTGCAAAAACAGATTTAAGCCTAACAAGTTATTTAAAATATTTAAAACAGCAGGTAATAGCGGCGTGCGTCGCGCGTCGCGTAGCAGGCAAATAAGTCTACCTGACTACGGGGAGGCGGCTCGCTTAAGTAGGCTCCTCCTCCAATACAAAAGTCCTGTGAGGGCAAGCCACTGGCCCCTCACACAAGAAGGCTCCTAAAGATGGTATTGACCTTCGTGAGCCCAACCCAATATGGCGGCCAAAAGCGGCGAGTTCCTGATGAGCCCCCCCAGCTATCCCTCTATCCCAGCAAGTGTGGGTGCCAAACAATTAATATGCGGGTAAGTCCTAGCTGAAGAGCCCCACACACAAGAAGAGAGCAACGGCGTTCTAGCGCTAACAGCGCAAGCGCGAAACAAAATAGTGCAAAAACAGATTTAAGCCTAACAAGTTATTTAAAATGATTAAAACAGCAGGTAATAGCGGCGCGTAGCAGGCAAATAAGTCTGATCACCGTTAAACTTCAAATGGGAATGTCGCGGTTGGAAATGTAAAGAAAATGGACACTTAGAGGAGGACTTTGAGCAAACCCCTTTAGACTTAAGGAGTTCTAGAGCCAACACCCACAGGAGCAATATAGTACTCGAGTTACCTCACCCAGGGAAGCCGGGTGCATAGGTGTCTTTTGGTGTTGGGAATCTTCGCTGTTTCCAATGGCGATCTGCTGCAAAGTGCTACTGCTGTCAGAGTGGAAAGTGTCCACAGTGATCCAAGTCAGGATCGAAGATGAGAAGAACCTGAAAGAAGAGGGGACAGAGTCTGGGTCACTTGCCAGTGACCAGGGACACGATAGGCAGATGCCCACCGATGTCGGGTGATTTCAGGTGAAGGAGGTGAAGATTGACTCTTCAGCCACAAGGACCAGGAGGCGTCGACGACAACCAGTTGCTAGATACGAGCTGACCCACGAAGTATGTAGAGTGCTGCAGTATCGGTGCCTGGATTGGACCCAACAAGCCTTGGCAACAGCAACCCACGCAGAAAAGAGAAAGATGCTTCAGTGTGGGCCAGCAAGGTCCGAGGGACTCCCCACTTGGTGGGGAGTCAGGGCACATCTAAAGCAAGAGGTGTCGAGAAGTCAATGCACTTGCAAATGTGCAGGGTGTCCAGGAGTTCTAGTTCCACGTCACTCACGAGGGCTGTGGGTCTCAGCTTAGCTGGGGACTCGTGTCAGCCTCTGAGAAGTCTGGAAATCCTCTTCCTGGGCTGCAGATACTTCAGAGTCCGTCTGGAGCTTGGGAGATGCAGACCGGCACATGCTTTGTTGGTGCCTGCCAAGCAGGGGAGTTACTCCTTGACCCCAAAGGAGATTTCTTTAGTCCTCTAGTCTTGAGTAGAGCGTCAAAGTTCCAGGATTCAGTTGCAGAGTTTCCTCCAGGGATATCTAAAGTCCTGTTGCCAGGGGTTCCTTACTTATACCTAAGAAAGGGGTTGGACTAACTCTGGGGACCCACCTATGGGAGGGTTTGGAAAGAGGGATGGCTACACCCATTTCCTTTGTCCAGTTTCGTGCCAGAGCAGGGGCTGGTAGCCCCTGCAACTGGTTTGAGCTGGACTATGCACAGGGACACCAAATGTGCCCCCAGTGCAGACTTCAAAGCACTCCGGGAGTGTAACCACCCAGCCCTAATCCACCATGGCCTGTCTGGGAGGTGGTTACGCCTCCCTGTGACAGGAAACCTATTGTCCAGGCCTCCCCTGCCGGAGTTTCGGTCAGCAGCAGTAGGCCAGACTTGTGTCTGTGGCTGCAGCATCCATTTTGTGATGCCATAGCTCTTTAAACTGGTTACCGGGTAGACCGGTGTGTAAATGTCTCTCCCTCAAGAAGGGTGGAATTCTACCCCGCCGCCAGGACTGGCGGGGAGTAAGATTCCAAAGTGTTTGACACCAAACACAACATGTTTCCGTGCAGCCATCCCAAAGTTAGCATTTACCGCGAGGATATAATGCAGAGTATATGGTCAGGCTGCATCTCAGAGCAGCCCCAGAGAATGGTTCCGAAAGCTGCAGAGGGGCTCTGCTCATGCATGGGCACCCTCTCACATGAAACCAAGCACCCTGCCTTCAAGATTGATAAGGCCTGCCATAGGGGTGACTGATAGGTCTCTATGTGTAGTGATTTAAAGTAGATATACGTAACCTATATCTCAGTAAGGGGTGCATGTCATTTTGGAAGGCTTCCCAGGGGTGGCATAATACATGCTGCAGCCCCTGGTAGGCCTCTGGGGTACCTATGCCCTTAGTACCTAGTGTACCATGTACTAGGGACTCAAAAGGGTATCCCAGTAACCAAACTGGAGTATATCCATAGTACATGGAATCAATTTTAGGGAGAAGGCAGATAGGCTGGGGTCCTGAATAGCAGGATCACAGCCAAACTAAGTCGAAAACCAGCAAAACACCAGGAAAAAAGTGGGGGCAACCATGCAGTCAGATGACACCTTCCTACAATAATGTTCAAGAGTGAGGGGCTCAAAAGTCACAATAAAATCCCCCGCAATCAGAATGTTTGAACCACGGTAGATCTAATAAGTTGTCTAAAGCCGCTATAACTTTAGACTTCTTCCCCTTTGAGCCCCTGGCATAAACGTTAGAAACGTCCACAGCCCCTTTTTGGCCCCACTTCAACCTGATCGCAACAATATCATTACTCTGTGTTTCAAGGACCCAATATTAAAACCGCCAACTTGGCGCACACAGATTACCAATTCACCTGAGGGTCGACCCTTACCCCCACATGTTGCAGGGGTATAGTAATTTAAGCAACCTAAGCAGTATAGGGGGTCTATTTCCCAGGTTTCTTGAAAACAACAGACATCAAACTGATCAATAAAAGCGAACCAATCAGGGGAGACGGTCTTCGTCTTCAATCCTGCTACATTCCAGGATAACATGGATGTCCCATGGGTAGCAGGTGAATGTCCGCTTGGAACATCAATAAGTACATCATTTGGGCCCGATACTCCTACAGGTAAGGAGGGTGCTTCCCGAGAGGCAGTAGCCTCCCTTCCTGGATGAAGACAAGGAAGTTGAGTACCAGCTAAGGGTAAGAGAGTGGATTCCTTAATCATATGGGGAGCAAAAAGACCATCTAGTTTGTTCTGGGTATTACAAAGCAGTCAATCATTAGCCTCAAGAGAGGAAAAGCCTCTTAACCCAGGCAGTGTATATTCGAGTGTTTGGTGGACACACTGCTTGGTAATTCCGCGCCTGCGTTGAGCGTTCTATTGAGCGGGGCGGGCCGTGACGGAACCGCTCCATCACGAGCACAGCTCAACCGACGCTGGTGACGGAGCGGTTCCGTCACCAGCATGCGGCCGCCCCGCCCCCTTAGCACTGCGGCGGAATAGCCGCCGCAGTGAAGGGGTTAAATTACTGTTTTCCAACCTACACTCCCCCGTTATTTATGTCCCGCTTTCCCATAACAAAAAAAATTATAACAAACAAGCATGAGAACAGGCAGGAAAAAGTTGCAAGCAGTGCAAGTACAAAAAAGTAGAAGACATTTTTTATGTTAAAATCTTTTTTATCAGGTTTTCAGTTGTATATAATGTTGTCTTCGTTTGTATAAACGTAACAAAAATGCTTAACACTTTTTATTATAACTTTTCAACAAAATTCACAGCAGCCACAATGCTCTACAACATAGCCAAAAGTTCTGGCTAAAACATAAGGTCCCAAAGACGAGACCCATTGGCTATGACAACGCTTGTTTTAGTGGGTTATGAAACATAGCTGGAATAGCTCATTGGCGGGCCCTACTAGGGTTGTTTAAACTAGCTGGTTGGGTAGAGCGTTGTGGGGATTTAGTATTTGCTACATGGGTGGTTGTATCTGTCACTAATATGTCCTCGCACTCGCTAATGCGGGTGTCTATCCTATCCAGTACACAATTACTCCCTGCATGTTTCTGTATCTTCCTAGCCTTTTTCCCTTTACTATCCCTCCCGCCCCTCCCCCACTGCCCTCCATAGTTTTCCCTTTCCCCATGCTACCTCTATAGTGCAAGTTAAGTCTAAAGCAACCTGTCTACACAATCAGCAATGAACAGGCCTCTTGGCCCCGTGGACAATGAGAACCCTCAGGCCACCCTTATACCGGCCCCACAAACCCCTCAGGAGAGAGAGCGTAATTATTTAGAATCAAAGAGAGTAGTTTGGACAATGCTGGGAGATAACCGCGTTAACAGTACCTTGACTAGTCCACGACAGTTCTTGAATGTCCAGCGAATCTGAGAAGGCAAGATGCCTAATGCCAGTGGAAAGGGGTGTAGCCCTGCCCTGCCTCTTCCTGGCAATGAGGGCAAGGACGGGACAGCCCTTGGCCCGGGCTTCGCCCGCGCGGGTCCCGCACTGTGGGGGGAGAGGCAGCGGTATAAGCGCGGTGACATCAAGGGATGCTGGGGCAGGCAGTCCTCACACTGAGGTTGAGCGCCTGGATGGGCTGATGGCACTAGCGGCGTTTCCGACCAGGGCCCTGGGACTCCTGTGCCACCAGGGTGCTGCGCAGAGCTTGTGGTGTCCCTTGCTGGTGATAAGATAGCTTGCTCCCCTAGTGCCTGGCCTGTGTTATTGCATTGTTTGCGTTCCGTTTTCCTAGTGCCTGGCCTGTGTTATTATATTGTTTGCATCAGATTCTCCTAATGCCTGGCCTGTGATATTGCATTGTTTGAGTCCCGTTTTCCTAGTACCTGGCCTGTGTTATTGCACTGATTCTGTCATATTCTTCCAATGCCTGGCTTGTGTTATTGCATTGTTTGCATCACGTTTTTCTAGTACCTGGTCTGTGTTATTGCACTGTATGTGCGGCTTTTGGTATGTTATTATTCCAATAGTTGTAGCTTTTCTACCAAACATGGTACCTTTTATCCCAATCAAGTGCATCTGACTGCAAGGAGACTTCCTGCAGTAACGTTCGTTCGTTAATCTTTATTTCAGCAATTTTGCCATAAAAGATTCAGCATAAAATCAATACAGTAAAAAAAATAGAATACAGACATCATTACTCCATCGATTACAAGATAGCACACAAATAGCGGCAGTTAGTTCTCGAAGCAAGCCCCACTGTACCAAAATCATAATATTAAACGATATAATGATTCAGAACTAATTCATATTTAAAACAATCTGTGCTGTTACAGAAAATAAATATATAAAAACCATTAATGCTGACACTAAAAATCAGGCATAACGTAACATAATACATTAAAATTATTATCTCACTAGTGCGTAGTCTGAATCAAGGTAGAGGTGCCTTAGAAATTAAAAAGGATCTCTTGTGCCACACTGCTTTGAGAAATGTGGCCACCGCAAAGACAGTTGCGCTTGAGAGGTCAGTCTTGAGTATTCTAAAGGCCTCTGAGCAGTTAGCAAACCCTAGATTTTTGCAAAGTGGAATTACCCAAAACCTTCTAGCAGCAATGTAGGCAGGACAAAAGAAAACTAGATGCAATTCGTCCTCTAACATACAATTGCAGCCAGGGCAGTTTTCCAAGGAGTGCTGTTTCCATTTGCTGGTAAAGGCTCTTAACGGCAGGGTGCCATAGCGCCATTGCAGGTATAATTTCCTGGCAAGATTCGGGAAAATGTAATCTAGAACAGTCTCAAACTTATAGCAATCTTTAACCCCAAAGAAAATGTCAGTTATGGAATCTGGGCGTCTACCCTGTATGTGGGATGCAAGATTGCATGCATGGAAGGTTGCCACCAGATGTTTGCGGGATAGTGCTGGGCACGCCACTTCAGGGTCACTCCAAAGGGTCGGAAGACCCAGCCGGGTAAACTCAGTTTTTAGATATTTAAACCATGAGATGTTCCCTATAGTAGGAAGAGCGAGAATTTCCCGCAATTCCTGCCTATAGTTGGCTAACTCAGGAGTGGTCCATAATCTTTGCCAAAAGGTTAAAGGCTTTACACCCAGTACTTCATCCAGTGGTTTCAGGCCCAGATCCAATCGGAGGGGCAGGAGGGGAGTGCTAGCCGGTAACTTTAGGAGTTGTCTGAGAAACTTATTTTCAACAATAACTAGATCTTTTTTACAGACATGACCCCAAAGTTCGCTACCATAAAGGATCGCACCTCTGGCCTGGAGTCTATAAATCTCCAGCGGGGGACCTATCGGTCTAGCAGATGATTTGTTAGAATTGACTAACCTGATTATTCCCCCTGCTATTTGTGCTAGTTTGAGCTGGGACTTAGCTTGATGATCACCCCATTCCAGTTTATCATTCATGGTCACACCCAGATACTCAAACATATACACCCTCTCTAACCTGTTCAGGCCTATAAAAGGGTTAGGGCGAGTTTTTTTAGGGGGGTTAAAAATCATATACTTGGTTTTGAGGGCATTAATTTCGAGACCATGCTCTCCACAAAATGCCTCAAAACCCTCCAAGATGCGCTGTATCCCCATTGGGGATTTCGACAGCAGCAGGGTGTCACCCGCAAACATAATTGCGGGCACCCTGCTGCCGCCTAGCCTTGGAGCGTCTGTATTGGGGATCTTGTTGAGATAATCGATTACGCCGTTGACAAAGAGGCAGAACAGGGTGGGTGCTAAGACACATTCCTGCCTTACCCCTCTGCCAATGGGAAATCTTTTTGAGAGGCTGCCCATCCTCCCGCACCTGACCTGTGCATAGTTGTGTGTGTGCAGACGAATAATAATATCTAAAAGATCGGAGGGGATACCCAAGTTTGAGAGTACCGTCCATAGTTTACTCCGCGGAACCAAATCAAAGGCTGCGCGGAGATCAACAAAGACGGTATGTAGCGTGCCACCCGCCACCCGCACGTCTTCCAGAAGAGGAGGGCCAAACGGAAAATTTGGTCCGTGGTTGAAACCTTACTCCGAAACCCAGCCTGAAACGTACTTAGAATTGAGTGGTCTGTCATCCACTCCTGCAGGCGGTCAAGAATCAGTCTGGCAAAGATTTTTTGTGAAACGTCAATAAGGCTGATCGGCCTATAATTGGCAGGGAGCAGAGGAGAGCCCTTCTTAAATATGGGGACAATCTCTGCCCCCAGCCAAGTACTAGGGACCGCCATTCCCCCAAGGATTGCATTAAACACTTCTAGTAGGTAGGGGGCCCAGACCCTGGGTTGGTGCTTAAATAAATCTCTCGTGGAGTCTTGTAGTGTGTGCTGGATGCCGTAGAACTGTCTTAATGTTCCACAGAGCTCAGAAAATCCAGACTCTCCTTCATCTCAGAGCATGACCTCTGTGGCTTGACCAGTTAAACGGCAATAAAGAAGATGACCTAGACCAGTTCTACCTCTCCTAACCTTTGAACTGATCATTGAGGAAAGCAGATCTACACAAGGTGCAGCTGACAGAAGCCCTGCCTGGAAGGAAGATCTGCACGAGGCACAGCTGACTGACGTCCTGACTGAAATGAAGATCTGCACAAAACTCAGCTGACAGAAGTCCTGCCTCGAAGGAAGATCTGCACGAGGACGACTGACAGAAGTCCATCCTGGAAAGAAGATCTGCACAAGGCGCAGCTGAAAGAAGCCCCTGCCTGGAAGTAAGATCTGCACAAGGCACGGCGGGCAGAAGTCGCAGCCTGAAAGGAAGATCTGCACGAGGCACAGCTGACAGAAGGTCTGCCTGGCGGTGACCTCAAAGCAGTGATAGACCCACAAACCACAAGATCCGTCAAGCCCATTTAGCCAGACTGAATGCAATGTACACCAAAGGCCTGATTTAGATTTCAGCAGATGGTTTATTCCATCACAAATGTGACAGGTATCCTGCCTGGCCCACTAAAAATGCATTACATCCTGTGGCAATTATAATAAGGCAGACAGGATATCTGTCACGTTTTGATAATGCCTTGGTGCAGTTTGCAGAGTTTTACTCCCCTGAACTCCACAAAGTGCCAGGGAGACTTCCACAAGTGGCAGAGTTTAAGTTGCATTGCACTCACTGATTTTTAGTGCCAGGAGTTTAACCCCCACTGTTTAATCAGCACGAACAGCACTACGCGTCATGCCAGAGGGCGCTGCTGCCTCTGCCGCTCTAATTGATATTCTAATCGAATGGTAGCTTCATCAACAAGAATGGCAGATTTTAACACTCGAGTGGTCGCGACCTGCTGTGACCTCCCGCAATGAGAAATCTCTCCAGTAGGAGGTCTAGCGCGTTATATTTTCTCACAAGTGCTCGCCACTTTACCGTTGGCGAACCGCTGGAGAAAAAAACTCCGTTCTGCATGGAGTTTTTTGGACCAGAGTGGGCAAAACTTCACGAGCTCCGCCGGCAGAGCGGAATTCTTCACCCACCCATAGTTTTGAGGCAATAATCTGTTGGACAAACTCCTAACTAGGCCCTATGTCTGCAATAAGTGTTGTAAAAGAAGTGAGATCCTTGTCTCTGTGAGCATGAGGCAGTTATCTGACTTCTGATGAACCCCACAGAGTGAGTGTGCAGCCAGAGGGCAGTAGGGGGGCCGAAGGCCATGAAATTAAGTACACTTGATTATGAGAAATATGGAAAGCTAGAAATGCCGCATCACCTGTGGATAACTGACACCTCCTCCCGCTCTTCCAAATGCCCATCCGGTCACAAATGGCATCCTGGGCCCCAAAAGGACAACATCATGCCAGATGCCATGTAATGTTGGAAAAGGGGGTAAACAGAGTAATAGGCCCACATCTGCTGCAGGGATATGTCAGGTAAATTATTGGTTGTGATGGATTCTCTATAAGTACTAAATGACTGATATCGTTGAATATTAAATTATATGAATCAATATTTGTTTACCTTAACCGCGCTTAAAATGTAAAGGATGGGCCTTACAGTGAACCCCTCGTTCTGTTTGACACAAAAGCCCTGGAAAGAGCTGCATCTTACAGAACTTTATCTACTTTAGGAAGAACCAAAGACTTGCTTTTTAAAGTTGTCTTTCAGGGCCAGAACAGGGTGCTGTAAGCTGCACTAGTTTCAGGACGATGGACAGATGTTATGGTGATAGGAAACCCCCCTCAACTCACAATAATGTTCCAGTCTTCCAGGTTAGAATAAACCAGAAATGCTTGAACCAAGGGAGCTGTTGAAAGTGTCAAAGGTGACTTATGAACAGCGAGGTAAAGACAGGAGTTGGTATTTGAGATGATCTTAAGTGAGTAGGGAAGAACGAGAAGAAGTGTGTGAATGGAGTTACTTTTGTTGTATACTTCGTTACTGGAAATTTTGCAGCCCAGCCTGATCCATCTCTTTTTCTAAACTCTATTGTTGTTTAAATGAAATCTTCACCATATGCCTCTATCTTAAGCTATACCTCAAGCACATGGGTGCTCCGTGAGCGCCCTTACTCTGTAAATGTAATAAGATGTGACCTGATCAACCGAACTTTTAGTTAAATACCTGTGTATGATGAAATATTCCTTGCTAAGTTTCAAAAGCGATAAAGAAGAAGGGGGAGATTTACTAAGTATTTGCGCTGTATTTGCGGCACAAAAGTGGCACAAAATGGTGCAAAATCTTTTTCTCCTAATTTACTTTCCAGCGCTAAACTTGTTTAGCGCTGGAAATAACGTTAAAGTAATGTGACACTGCGCATAGCATTGTTTCGCATTACTTTGTGCCATTGGTGCCTGCCAAGGGTGGTGCAAGGGCGCTACCGTGCAACCACAAAACTAGGTGCAAGGAAGGAGAAATGCTTTCATTTCTCCTTCCCTTTCTGACTTTGCATGCGTGCTGCACTGTGCAACATGTATACAATATGGTAAAAGCTTTCCTTCGTCTAGGCATAGTAATTTGTACAGGAACGGTGTCCTTCCTGTACAGAACCTATGCTGGACTCACACACACACCCTAGCGCTCTTGTGCTAAGGTGTGTGCATGGCGCAGGGCCGCTGTAATCAGTGCCGGCGCAAGGGAAAGGGAAGGAGAGAGCCATATCTTTGAAAATATGGTGCTTTCCTGTTCCCTCTTTGTTGCGCAGTGCAGCCTCGCGGGGGGAGGGCTGCGCTGCATTGTGTGGAGATTTGGTAAATCGCCCCGAAATGTCTTTTACAACCAGTTAAACATTGTGAATTCTCATTCCATTATGTTTCAATTTAGTAATTTTCAATATCTTTACATCCAACAGAAAACAAGCCTTGAATGTATGAAATGACCATCAATAATGAAGCGAATGCTGTAAATCTTCAATAATAGCAGAAATAATGAGCTACAGTATTCAGGAAAACATCAGCGCAGTCGGCGACAGGGGAACCTGCACACAAACTGACAGATCCTGGATGAAGCATCAAGGGCAGGTCAGCGATTGTAAGACGCTGAGCTGTGCACCTCCACGCCACAAGACGAAGAAATGACCTTCGGAAAATTAAGGCAACAACAATAACAAACCGCATCTTGTATAAACAAGTGTCCAACACCAGATTTGATCATGGGATCGGTATAGTGTGATTACCGCAGTGCTCTGTTTTCTAAAATGACGACAAGCCATCATTCAGTGCTTTAGGTGAATTTTAAACTCTGGCCAAACCACAGCAACCAGAGAAAAGCACAACAGAGCGGAGCCAGACAATTGACAGGTAAATGAAAGAGGAGTTCTTCTATCTAAAATACAGCAGACTGTCCCTATTTGCACCGGCCAGAAGGAAGATACATTTTTACCCACAAGTGTGCATAGCCATAATCAAATCTAAAGGCACAATCGCCTACAAAGGCACCTTCTACATATTAGGAGTGTGGCAAATATTTGGTGGCTATCGCATTTTGTTAAAACAGAAATCAAACGTGCAAAATACTGCACACATATAAAATGTGTGAGAAAAAACACAAGCGCTTTATCAGCCATGTCGGCCCATCAGGAAATGCAGTCATGGGATGTAGACAAATATATACCCGACCCACAGACACTAAACAAGAAAGAAGAATCATACACATGCAGCACGAGCTTTAGTTTGTCATCACTACTCAAGCTTCATCAGCACACGTACACAAGAGAAAAACCATTCAGGTGCAGTGAATGTGTCAAGAGCTTTAGTCACTTATCAAGCCTTCAAAGTCATCAGCGAACACACACAGGGGAAAAGCTATATCATTGCATTGAATGTGCAAAGTGCTTTAGTCACTTATCACACCTCCAAAAACATAAGCTAATACACACAGGGGAAAAACCATTCAAGTGCAGTGAATGTGAAAAGTGCTTTAATCGGTTATCAAGCCTTCAAAGACATCAGCGAAAACACACAGGGGAAAATCCATTCAAGTGCAGTGAATGTGTAAAGAGCTTTAGTCAGTTATCACACCTTCAAAGACATCAGCGAATACACACAGGGGAAAAACCATTCAAGTGTAGTGAATGTGCAAAGTGCTTTAGTCACTTATCAGAACTACAAAGACACCAGCGAACACACACAGGGGAAAAACGTAATCATTGTAGTGAATGTGACAGTAGTTTTCGCGGCTCTTCAACTTTAAGGAATCATCAGCGAACTCACACAGGAGAAAAACCATTCAAGTGCAATGAATGTGTAAAGAGCTTTAGTCAATTATCAGTACTACAAAGACATCTGCGAGTACACACAGGAGAAAACCCCTATCATTGCAGTGAATGTGACAGTAGTTTTCGCTCCTCTTCAGCATTAAGGTATCATCAGCGAACTCACACAGGAGAAAAACCATTCAAGTGCAATGAATGTGTAAAGAGCTTTAGTCGATTATCAGTACTACAAAGTCATCAGCGAGTACACACGGGAGAAAAACCCTATAATTGTAGTGAATGTGACAGTAGTTTTCGCAGCTCTTCAGGATTAATGTATCATCAGCGAACTCACACAGGAGAAAAACCATTCAACTGCAATGAATGTGGGAAGAGCTTTAGTCAATTATCAAACCTACAAAGACATCAGCGAATACACACAGGAGAAAAACCATTCAAGTGCAATGAATGTGGGACGAGCTTTAGTCAATTATCAGTCCTACAAAGACATCAGCGAATACACACAGGAGAAAAACCATTCAAGTTCAATGAATGTGGGAAGAGCTTTAGTCAGTTATTACACCTTCAAAGTCATCAGCGAACACACACATGAGAAAAACCATTCAAGTGCAATGAATGTGGGAAGAGCTTTAGTCAGTTATTACACCCTCAAAGTCATCAGCGAACACACACATGAGAAAAACGCTATCATTGTAGTGAATGTGACAGTAGTTTTCGCAGCTCTTCAACTTTAAGGAATCATCAGCGAACTCACACAGGAGAAAAACCATTCAAGTGCAGTGAATGTGTAAAGAGCTTTAGTCAATTATCAGTACTACAAAGACATCAGCGAATACACACAGGAGAAAAACCCTATCATTGTAATGAATGTGACAGTAGTTTTCGCTCCTCTTCAGCATTAATGTATCATCAGCGAACTCACACAGGAGAAAAACCATTCAAGTGCAATGAATGTGCAAAGTGCTTTAGTCAGTTATCAACCCTACGAAAACATCAACAAACACACACAGGGCTAAAGCCACTCAAGTCCAATGAATGTGGGAAGAGTTTAGTCTACTATTAGAGCTACAAAGTCATCAGTGAACACACAGGGAGAAAACATATAAGGGCACTGAAAGTGAGAAAAGCTTTTGTCAATTTTCGATCCCACACAGCCCTCAGTGAATACACTCCTTCATTTAACACACATGGAAATAATGCTAGAGATGCAGAGATTGCGAAAGAACTTAAGAACATCAAAAATAATATTGACCCATCTGAGGACATAGACAAGAGCTGAACAGTGCAGTTATTGTGAGAGGAATGAATTACGGAAAAAGATAAAATTGAAATTATGTGGAACATTGAAATACCAGATGATAAAAGACAAAAATGGCAGTAAAGAAGAAAAACAGATAACAGTGTTTGCAGAATTATAAAAGTGTTTGTTTCCAGTGATTGTTCACTTCCGTACACATAGCAGAGTGTCATGATGTACTAGGATACACAGTGGGAGATAAGCACAATGTGGACTATAAGAAAAGAAACATTGTTGATTTTTATTTGGTGAAGAAGAGATACAAAGAAAAAAATTAAATTGCACCTGATCACACTACCTGTAAAAGCAACACTGAAC
The DNA here is from genome assembly GCF_964261635.1 of Lissotriton helveticus. Classification (NCBI taxonomy): domain Eukaryota; kingdom Metazoa; phylum Chordata; class Amphibia; order Caudata; family Salamandridae; genus Lissotriton; species Lissotriton helveticus. The sequence continues at coordinate 4,607,661 of NW_027611649.1, read as the reverse complement.
AATACTGGGACTAACAGCGGTATTTTCAGCTAACTTGCCGGATTAGTGATAAAACGTATAAACCCAACACACCGAGAGTGGACATGTTGTCAGGGCTCTGGAGATGGGAAGCTTCATTGGAAAAATGCATGTATTACTATTAACAAATGCCACTGCAGTATACGTGATGAACTAAAGCAAAGCACAGGTGTTCAAGAAATAACCTGTTTTGAGATATAAAAGAGCATATACTTTGTTTTTAAGTAATGTTTGCTGCATCTTTTACACTCTGTTATCGGTTGATGGATCAGTTCATGCCTCGGGCCTTATAACTAAGTGTGACCCGTGGCTCCTTTCCGACTTGGCTCTCCCTATTCATTTTGTGACTTGCCAAACTCTTCTTTTTTTACCATAATTGAGCCACTGTAAGCAGCAGACTCTGTTTGAAGAATGTGGTGAAATAGTGAAATCTCACATCAAGAGCATATATGTGCCAGGACAAGCGTTTGTACTCCTAGCAAATCGTCTTCCACACTTTATTGTCCTTTGGTCTCAAATGTTCTGAAGGATTTGTGGTATGATTGCCAGAAATGGCTGTGACATTCATGAAGCTAACGCTAACAGGAGTGTGTGGAAGATAGAGAGGGGGAGAGATAAAGAGAGCGAGAGAGACAGAGATGGGGGAGAAAAAGAGAGAAATGGAAGGAGGGGGAACGGCAGCAGATATGTACTCACCTAATAATAGAAGAAGCAGCCAAATACATGTCAATGTGTGACATTACCAGAGAAACAGACTGAATACCTTGAATTTATATATTTATTTTCAATACCTATAGACCCATGTCATGCCAATAAACAGGGCACAAGGAAGGAAAATAGTGACGGAGCACATTATCATATGCAAATCATAATGACGTCACATGTAGTGATGTCACAAGAAGTGATGTCAGGCCCTCATAATAATTTCACGTGAAAGGTTGACAGCATGTTTTAAAACCAAAAAACAAGAAACATAAAATAATGTAAAAATACGTTTTTGATTTCAGTTTTAATACAGCATGTGTTTTTCCCACTATCAGTTTGTAACTAAACTCAGAATTGACTGAAAGTGTAAATATTTTTTAACAGATATGTGGAACTTAGAAATTAAATTTTTAAACAGTTTTCAGCGAATAAATAAAATTTGCTTTTAATTTGCGTTTGTTTCCTGACATTATTCTTTATCCAGCCCCTAAGCCCCAAACTGTTTCACATTTACAATTTATTAAGCAATAGAGGGGCTAATTTTGTCAAGTTCTTTGTTCCTCTCTTGTGCCACTCACACAAACAAACACTCAGAGGCATGTGCCTGCAGTGCTGGGGCCCAAAGTAACAATTACAATTACCAGTTGCAGGCTAAGGATCTAGGTGAAACTGAGTCCCATTTCTAGATAATTTTAGGGGGGCACCTTCAAACTGTGGCTAACCCCGACTTGTGCCGTGCTGATAAAGCAATAGTGAAATTGAGTAATTTGCTATGAATTGAAATGAGAGAAAGAGAAGACAAGAGCGAGGTGCAGGATATATTAAAGAAAATGAAAAAAAGAGACACAAGACTTTACCCTGTTCTGTGTACTACGTAAAGAAGTTGTGCTGTGCGTTGTGAACAGGCTGTCACCCCCTTTGTATGTAAATAAGCTTCTGTGACCAGACACCCCAGGCTCCCATCTTTTCTAGCGCGGATGATAACGTGAGCACTGTAGGGTAATCACAAACTGGGGCTTTATTGAGAAACAATCGGCTTCCAGGTCACACAGCTGTGGTTATGTAGTTCTTTATTAGTTTTTTTTGTTTACTTTAATTTGCAGCAATTCTCCAGGTTACTCTTTCTCAGTATTACGCTTCAGGTCGCTCATAGCTCTCCATCAGTTAAACGTGAGGTTTGATGTAGGATTTGTTGTTAGTGTCCCTAGACCATGTCCCAATCCCTTTGTCCATGATTTGTCGGCATGGGTGTTGGACTGTGGTGGAAGGCTATGGAGATTGAATACCCATCCTGAATGTGGCCGGCAACCTGACTAAAGTGTGTTGGAATGTGGTGGAAGGCTATGGAGATTGAATACCCATCCTGAATGTGGCCTGCGGCCTGGCTTAAGTGTGTTGGACTGTGGTGGAAGGCTCTGGAGATTGAATGGACATCCTGAATGTGGCCGACTGCCTGGATCAAGTGTGTTGGACTATTGGTGGAAGGCTCTTGAGATTGAATGCCCATCCTGAACGTGGCCGGTGGCCTCGCTCAAGTGTGTTGGACTGTGGTGGAAGGCTCTGGAGATTGAATGCCCATCTTGAATGTGGCCGGCGGCCTGACTCAAGTGTGTTGGACTGTGGTGGAAAGTTCTGGTGATTGAATGCCCATCCTGAATGTGGCCGGCGGCCTGACTCAAGTGTGTTGGACTGTGGTGGAAGGCTCCAGAGATTGAATGCCCATCCTGAATGTGGCCAGCGGCCTGGCTCAAGTGTGTTGGACTGTGGTGGAAGGCTCCAGAGATTGAATGCCCATCCTGAATGTGGCCGGCGGCCTGGCTCAAGTGTATTGGACTGTTGTGGAAGGCTCTGGAGATTGAATGCCCATCCTGAATGTGGCCGGCGTCCTGCATCAAGTGTGTTGGACTGTTGTGGAAGCTTCTGCAAATTGAATGCCCATCCTGAATGTGACCGGCGGCCTGACTCACGTGTGTTGGACTGTGGTGGAAGGTTCTGGAGACTGATGCCCGTCCTGAATGTGGCCGGCAGCCTGCCTCAAATTTGTTGGACTGTGGTGGAAGGTTCTGGAGATTGAATGCCCATCCTGAATGTGGCCGGAGGCCTGACTCTAGTGTGTTTGACTGTGGTGGAAGGTTCTGGAGATTGAATGCCCATCCTGAATGTGGCCGACGGCCTGGCTCAGGTGTGTTGGACTGTGGTGGAAGTCTCTGGAGATTGATGCCCATCCTGAATGTGGCCGGCAGCCTGCCTCAAATGTGTTGGACTGTGGTGGAAGGCTCTGGAGATTGAATGACTGTCCTGAATGTGGCCGGCGGGCTGACTCAAGTGTGTTTAGGACTGTGGTGGAAGGCTCCGGAGATTGAATGCCCATCCTGAATGTGGCCGGCGGCCTAGCTCAAGTGTGTTGGACTGTGGTGGAAGGCTCTGGAGATTGAATGCCCGTCCTGAATGTGGCCGGCGGCCTGACTAAAGTGTGTTGGACTGTGGTGGAAGGTTCTGGAGATTGAATGCCCATCCTGAAATTGGTCGGCGGCCTGGCTCAAGTGTGTTGGACTGTGGTGGAAGGCTCTGGAGATTGAATGCCCATCCTGAATGTGGCCGGCGGCCTGACTAAAGTGTGTTGGACTGTGGTGGAAGGCTCTGGAGATTGAATGCCCGTCCTGAATGTGGCCGGCAACCTGACTAAAGTGTGTTGGAATGTGGTGGAAGGCTCTGGAGATTGAATGCCCATCCTGAATGTTGCCGGCGGCCTGGCTCAAGTGTGTTGGACTGTGGTGGAAGGGTCTGGAGATTGAATGCCCATCCTGAATGTGGCCGACGGCCTGACTAAAGTTTGTTGGACTGTGGTGGAAGGCTCTGGAGATTGAATGCCCATCCTGAATGTGGCCTGCGGCCTGGCTTAAGTGTGTTGGACTGTGGTGGAAGGTTCTGGAGATTGAATGGCCATCCTGAATGTGGCCGACGGCCTGGATCAAGTGTGTTGGACTATTGGTGGAAGGCTCTTGAGATTGAATGCCCATCCTGAACGTGGCCGGCGGCCTCGCTCAAGTGTGTTGGACTGTGGTGGAAGGCTCTGGAGATTGAATGCCCATCCTGAATGTGGCCGGCGGCCTGGCTCAAGTGTGTTGGACTGAGGTGGAAGGCTCTGGAGATTGAATGCCCATCCTGAATGTGGCCGGCAACCTGACTCAAGTGTGTTGGACTGTGGTGGAAAGTTCTGGTGATTGAATGCCCATCCTGAATGTGGCCGGCGGCCTAGCTCAAGTGTGTTGAACTGTGGTGGAAGGCTCTGGAGATTGAATGCCTGTCCTGAATGTAGCAGGCGGCCTGACTCAAGTGTGTTGGACTGTGGTGGAAGGCTCCAGAGACTGAATGCCCATCCTGAATGTGGCCGGCGGCCTGGCTCAAGTGTGTTGGACTGTGGTGGAAGGCTCCAGAGATTGAATGCCCATCCTGAATGTGGCCGGCGGCCTGGCTCAAGTGTATTGGACTGTTGTGGAAGGCTCTGGAGATTGAATGCCCATCCTGAATGTGGCCGGCGGCCTGACTCAAGTGTGTTGGACTGTGGTGGAAAGTTCTGGAGATTGAATGCCCATCCTGAATGTGGCCGGAGGCCTGACTCAAGTGTGTTGGACTGTGGTGGAAGGTTCTGGAGATTGAATGCCCATCCTGAATGTGGCCGGCAGCCTGCCTCAAATGTGTTGGACTCTGCTTCTCTCTGTTGGCCCAGAGAGCCCACTGATGCCTGCTGCAGTGCCATCTCCAGGCCCCGCTGCTCTCTGTTGGCCCAGAGAGCCCATTGAATCCTGCTGCAGCGCCATCCCCAGGCCTCTGCTTCTCTCTGTTGGCCCAGAGAGCCCATCGATGCCTGCTGCAGCGCCATCCCCAGGCCTCCGCTTCTCTCTGTTGGCCCAGAGAGCCCATCGATGCCTGCTGCAGCGCCATCCCCAGGCCTCCGCTTCTCTCTGTTGGCCCAGAGATCCCATTGATGTAACTCTGCAGCGCCATCCCCAGGCCTCCGCTTCTCTCTGTTGGTGTAGAGAACTAGAGCTGCTGGTAATTAAGGGGATAAAAACTCAGTGACCCGAAACTTCAGAGGGAGTGTGAGTGCCCAGAATCTTAAAAATGAAGGCCCTGGTGCCTGCTTATGTACTCGGGAAAACCACAACCTTGGGAAAGTTGTGATTTTCAACTTCCTCCGCTCTCATGCACGTTTAACAGGCAGGGATGAACTATAGTGGGATCCAGCCCTAGAAGGTAATATTTAGCCAGGACCGAGGGCAGGGTTCTCAGCTAATCTTATTTTTATCCCGATACTTATTGTTTCAGAGAGGAGCAGTGTAAAAAACACTGAGGCAAATGCTGCAACGCCAGCAGGGGGTGATGTACAGCTCAACACCTTTAAAGCTGGCGCACTTACGGAGCAATCAGCAGCTCACTGACCACACAGGGCACAGTTACATATCAAAGGCTCACATCGAGGATATAACACCTTGATTGAAAACACAGACAGACAGACGTCCATCCGCGCAAGGGCATAGACAGGCAGCTCACCACCGCAGTCCAAAGGAAGGAGAAACAATAGATTAGCTGCCTTTCCCTCACTGAAAAAACCAGCGAAAAAGACAAAAAAAATTCACTTCTATTGAGCAACAAATCAGGCAATATATTTTAAACAATGCACACCTGGCAAATTACCAGCAATTTGCAGGTGTCATGCGAAATTGGGTTTAAACATCAACCAAATGTGCATCCGACCCGCAGGTGCACTGTCAGGCCGGCCTCTCAGTGTATGAGAAATACCTACGGCTGTGAGAAGAGTTGTTCCTCGCACAGCACCGAGTTAGCGAACTGTCACTCATTTTCATTTTATTTGTAACACCACCAAGCGACAGGGTGACACAGTACTGATGCCACAGCACACCAGTACAGAGAGTAGGTTTGTGGAGCAGTCTTGCACTTGCAGGCTTCACAGTACTGATGCCACAGCACACCAGTACAGTGGGTAGGTTTGTGTCGCAGTGTTGCACTTGCAGGCTTCACAGTACTGATGCCACAGCACACCAGTACAGTGAGTAGGTTTGTGTAGCAGTGTTGCACTTGCAGGCTTCACAGTACTGATGCCACAGCACACCAGTACAGTGAGTAGGTTTGTGTAGCAGTGTTGCACTTGCAGGCTTCACAGTACTGATGCCACAGCACACCAGTGCAGTGAGTAGGTTTGTGTCGCAGTGTTGCACTTGCAGGCTTCACAGTACTGATGCCACAGCACACCAGTACAGTGAGTAGGTTTGTGTTGCAGTGTTGCACTTGCAGGCTTCACAGTACTGATGCCACAGCACACCAGTACAGTGAGTAGGTTTGTGTCGCAGTGTTGCACTTGCAGGCTTCACAGTACTGATGCCACAGCACACCAGTACAGGGAGTAGGTTTGTGTAGCAGTGTTGCATTTGCAGGCTTCACAGTACTGATGCCACAGCACACCAGTACAGTGAGTAGGTTTGTGTAGCAGTGTTGCACTTGCAGGCTTCACAGTACTGATGCCACAGCACACCAGTACAGAGAGTAGGTTTGTGTCGCAGTGTTGCACTTGCAGGCTTCACAGTACTGATGCCACAGCACACCAGTACAGTGAGTAGGTTTGTGTAGCAGGGTTGCACTTGCAGGCTTCACAGTACTGATGCCACAGCACACCAGTACAGTGAGTAGGTTTGTGTAGCAGTGTTGCACTTGCAGGCTTCACAGTACTGATGCCACAGCACACCAGTACAGTGAGTAGGTTTGTGTAGCAGTGTTGCACTTGCAGGCTTCACAGTACTGATGCCACAGCACACCAGTACAGTGAGTAGGTTTGTGTAGCAGTGTTGCACTTGCAGGCTTCACAGTACTGATGCCACAGCACAACAGTACAGTGAGTAGGTTTGTGTAGCAGTGTTGCACTTGCAGGCTTCACAGTACTGATGCCACAGCACACCAGTACAGTGAGTAGGTTTGTGTAGCAGTGTTGCACTTGCAGGCTTCACAGTACTGATGCCACAGCACACCAGTACAGTGAGTAGGTTTGTGTAGCAGTGTTGCACTTGCAGGCTTCACAGTACTGATGCCACAGCACACCAGTACAGTGAGTAGGTTTGTGTAGCAGTGTTGAACTTGCAGGCTTCACAGTACTGATGCCACAGCACACCAGTACAGTGAGTAGGTTTGTGTCGCAGTGTTGCACTTGCAGGCTTCACAGTACTGATGGCACAGCACACCAGTACAGTGAGTAGGTTTGTGTCGCAGTGTTGCACTTGCAGGCTTCACAGTACTGATGCCACAGCACACCAGTACAGAGAGTAGGTTTGTGTAGCAGTGTTGCACTTGCAGGCTTCACAGTACTGATGCCACAGCACACCAGTACAGAGAGTAGGTTTGTGTCGCAGTGTTGCACTTGCAGGCTTCACATTACTGATGCCACAGCACACCAGTACAGTGAGTAGGTTTGTGTCGCAGTGTTGCACTTGCAGGCTTCACAGTACTGATGCCACAGCACACCAGTACAGAGAGTAGGTTTGTGTCGCAGTGTTGCACTTGCAGGCTTCACAGTACTGATGCCACAGCACACCAGTACAGAGAGTAGGTTTGTGTCGCAGTGTTGCACTTGCAGGCTTCACAGTACTGATGCCACAGCACACCAGTACAGTGAGTAGGTTTGTGTGGCAGTGTTGCACTTGCAGGCTTCACAGTACTGATGCCACAGCACACCAGTACAGTGAGTAGGTTTGTGTCGCAGTGTTGCACTTGCAGGCTTCACAGTACTGATGCCACAGCACACCAGTACAGAGAGTAGGTTTGTGTCGCAGTGTTGCATTTGCAGGCTTCACAGTACTGATGCCACAGCACACCAGTACAGAGAGTAGGTTTGTGTAGCAGTGTTGCACTTGCAGGCTTCACAGTACTGATGCCACAGCACACCAGTACAGAGAGTAGGTTTGTGTAGCAATGTTGCACTTGCAGGCTTCACAGTACTGATGCCACAGCACACCAGTACAGAGAGTAGGTTTGTGTAGCAGTGTTGCACTTGCAGGCTTCACAGTACTGATGCCACAGCACACCAGTACAGAGAGTAGGTTTGTGTAGCAGTGTTGCACTTGCAGGCTTCACAGTACTGATGCCACAGCACACCGGTTTGTGGAGCAGTGTTGCACTTGCAGGCTTCACAGTACTGATGCTACAGCACAACAGTACAGAGAGTAGGTTTGTGTAGCAGTGTTGCACTTGCAGGCTTCACAGTACTGATGCCACAGCACACCAGTACAGACAGTAGGTTTGTGGAGCAGTGTTGCACTTGCAGGCTTCACAGTACTGATGCCACAGCACACCAGTACAGAGAGTAGGTTTGTGTGGCAGTGTTGCACTTGCAGGCTTCACAGTACTGATGCCACAGCACACCAGTACAGAGAGTAGGTTTGTGTAGCAGTGTTGCACTTGCAGGCTTCCTAGTACTGATGCCACAGCACACCAGTACAGAGAGTAGGTTTGTGTAGCAGTGTTGCACTTGCAGGCTTCACAGTCCTGATACCACAGCACACCAGTACAGAGAGTGGGTTTGTGTAGCAGTGTTGCACTTGCAGGCTTCCTAGTACTGATGCCACAGCACACAAGTAGAGTGAGTAGGTTTGTGTCGCAGTGTTGCACTTGCAGGCTTCACAGTACTGATGCCACAGCACAGCAGTACAGAGAGTAGGTTTGTGTCGCAGTGTTGCACTTGCAGGCTTCACAGTACTGATGCCACAGCACACCAGTACAGTGAGTAGGTTTGTGTGGCAGTGTTGCACTTGCAGGCTTCACAATACTGATGCCACAGCACACCAGTACAGTGAGTAGGTTTGTGTCGCAGTGTTGCACTTGCAGGCTTCACAGTACTGATGCCACAGCACACCAGTACAGAGAGTAGGTTTGTGGAGCAGTGTTGCACTTGCAGGCTTCACAGTACTGATGCCACAGCACACCAGTACAGAGAGTAGGTTTGTGTAGCAGTGTTGCATTTGCAGGCTTCACAGTACTGATGCCACAGCACACCAGTACAGTGAGTAGGTTTGTGTAGCAGTGTTGCACTTGCAGGCTTCACAGTACTGATGCCACAGCACACCAGTACAGAGAGTAGGTTTGTGTAGCAGTGTTGCACTTGCAGGCTTCACAGTACTGATGCCACAGCACACCAGTACAGAGAGTAGGTTTGTGTAGCAGTGTTGCACTTGCAGGCTTCACAGTACTGATGCCACAGCACACCAGTACAGTGAGTAGGTTTGTGGAGCAGTGTTGCACTTGCAGGCTTCACAGTACTGATGCTACAGCACAACAGTACAGAGAGTAGGTTTGTGTAGCAGTGTTGCACTTGCAGGCTTCACAGTACTGATGCCACAGCACACCAGTACAGAGAGTAGGTTTGTGGAGCAGTGTTGCACTTGCAGGCTTCACAGTACTGATGCCACAGCACACCAGTACAGAGAGTAGGTTTGTGTGGCAGTGTTGCACTTGCAGGCTTCACAGTACTGATGCCACAGCACACCAGTACAGAGAGTAGGTTTGTGTAGCAGTGTTGCACTTGCAGGCTTCCTAGTACTGATGCCACAGCACACCAGTACAGAGAGTAGGTTTGTGTAGCAGTGTTGCACTTGCAGGCTTCACAGTCCTGATACCACAGCACACCAGTACAGAGAGTGGGTTTGTGTAGCAGTGTTGCACTTGCAGGCTTCCTAGTACTGATGCCACAGCACACCAGTAGAGTGAGTAGGTTTGTGTCGCAGTGTTGCACTTGCAGGCTTCACAGTACTGATGCCACAGCACAACAGTACAGAGAGTAGGTTTGTGTAGCAGTGTTGCACTTGCAGGCTTCACAGTACTGATGCCACAGCACACCGGTACAGTGAGTAGGTTTGTGTCGCAGTGTTGCACTTGCAGGCTTCACAGTACTGAAGCCACAGCACACCAGTACAGAGAGTAGGTTTGTGTCGCAGTGTTGCACTTGCAGGCTTCACAGTACTGATGCCACAGCACACCAGTACAGTGAGTAGGTTTGTGTAGCAGTGTTGCACTTGCAGGCTTCACAGTACTGATGCCACAGCACACCAGTACAGTGAGTAGGTTTGTGTAGCAGTGTTGCACTTGCAGGCTTCACAGTACTGATGCCACAGCACACCAGTACAGTGAGTAGGTTTGTGTAGCAGTGTTGCACTTGCAGGCTTCACAGTACTGATGCCACAGCACACCAGTACAGTGAGTAGGTTTGTGTAGCAGTGTTGCACTTGCAGGCTTCACAGTACTGATGCCACAGCACAACAGTACAGTGAGTAGGTTTGTGTAGCAGTGTTGCACTTGCAGGCTTCACAGTACTGATGCCACAGCACACCAGTACAGTGAGTAGGTTTGTGTAGCAGTGTTGCACTTGCAGGCTTCACAGTACTGATGCCACAGCACACCAGTACAGTGAGTAGGTTTGTGTAGCAGTGTTGCACTTGCAGGCTTCACAGTACTGATGCCACAGCACACCAGTACAGTGAGTAGGTTTGTGTAGCAGTGTTGCACTTGCAGGCTTCACAGTACTGATGCCACAGAACACCAGTACAGTGAGTAGGTTTGTGTCGCAGTGTTGCACTTGCAGGCTTCACAGTACTGATGCCACAGCACACCAGTACAGTGAGTAGGTTTGTGTCGCAGTGTTGCACTTGCAGGCTTCACAGTACTGATGCCACAGCACACCAGTACAGAGAGTAGGTTTGTGTAGCAGTGTTGCACTTGCAGGCTTCACAGTACTGATGCCACAGCACACCAGTACAGAGAGTAGGTTTGTGTCGCAGTGTTGCACTTGCAAGCTTCACAGTACTGATGCCACAGCACACCAGTACAGTGAGTAGGTTTGTGTCGCAGTGTTGCACTTGCAGGCTTCACAGTACTGATGCCACAGCACACCAGTACAGAGAGTAGGTTTGTGTCGCAGTGTTGCACTTGCAGGCTTCACAGTACTGATGCCACAGCACACCAGTACAGTGAGTAGGTTTGTGTGGCAGTGTTGCACTTGCAGGCTTCACAGTACTGATGCCACAGCACACCAGTACAGTGAGTAGGTTTGTGTCGCAGTGTTGCACTTGCAGGCTTCACAGTACTGATGCCACAGCACACCAGTACAGAGAGTAGGTTTGTGGAGCAGTGTTGCACTTGCAGGCTTCACAGTACTGATGCCATAGCACACCAGTACAGAGAGTAGGTTTGTGTAGCAGTGTTGCATTTGCAGGCTTCACAGTACTGATGCCACAGCACACCAGTACAGTGAGTAGGTTTGTGTAGCAGTGTTGCACTTGCAGGCTTCACAGTACTGATGCCACAGCACACCAGTACAGAGAGTAGGTTTGTGTAGCAGTGTTGCACTTGCAGGCTTCACAGTACTGATGCCACAGCACACCAGTACAGAGAGTAGGTTTGTGTAGCAGTGTTGCACTTGCAGGCTTCACAGTACTGATGCCACAGCACACCAGTACAGTGAGTAGGTTTGTGGAGCAGTGTTGCACTTGCAGGCTTCACAGTACTGATGCTACAGCACAACAGTACAGAGAGTAGGTTTGTGTAGCAGTGTTGCACTTGCAGGCTTCACAGTACTGATGCCACAGCACACCAGTACAGAGAGTAGGTTTGTGGAGCAGTGTTGCACTTGCAGGCTTCACAGTACTGATGCCACAGCACACCAGTACAGAGAGTAGGTTTGTGTGGCAGTGTTGCATTTGCAGGCTTCACAGTACTGATGCCACAGCACACCAGTACAGTGAGTAGGTTTGTGTAGCAGTGTTGCACTTGCAGGCTTCACAGTACTGATGCCACAGCACACCAGTACAGAGAGTAGGTTTGTGTAGCAGTGTTGCACTTGCAGGCTTCACAGTACTGATGCCACAGCACACCAGTACAGAGAGTAGGTTTGTGTAGCAGTGTTGCAATTGCAGGCTTCACAGTACTGATGCCACAGCACACCAGTACAGTGAGTAGGTTTGTGGAGCAGTGTTGCACTTGCAGGCTTCACAGTACTGATGCTACAGCACAACAGTACAGAGAGTAGGTTTGTGTAGCAGTGTTGCACTTGCAGGCTTCACAGTACTGATGCCACAGCACACCAGTACAGAGAGTAGGTTTGTGGAGCAGTGTTGCTCTTGCAGGCTTCACAGTACTGATGCCACAGCACACCAGTACAGAGAGTAGGTTTGTGTGGCAGTGTTGCACTTGCAGGCTTCACAGTACTGATGCCACAGCACACCAGTACAGAGAGTAGGTTTGTGTAGCAGTGTTGCACTTGCAGGCTTCCTAGTACTGATGTCACAGCACACCAGTACAGAGAGTAGGTTTGTGTAGCAGTGTTGCACTTGCAGGCTTCACAGTCCTGATACCACAGCACACCAGTACAGAGAGTGGGTTTGTGTAGCAGTGTTGCACTTGCAGGCTTCCTAGTACTGATGCCACAGCACACCAGTAGAGTGAGTAGGTTTGTGTCGCAGTGTTGCACTTGCAGGCTTCACAGTACTGATGCCACAGCACAACAGTACAGAGAGTAGGTTTGTGTAGCAATGTTGCACTTGCAGGCTTCACAGTACTGATGCCACAGCACACCGGTACAGTGAGTAGGTTTGTGTCGCAGTGTTGCACTTGCAGGCTTCACAGTACTGATGCCACAGCACACCAGTACAGAGAGTAGGTTTGTGTAGCAGTGTTGCACTTGCAGGCTTCACAGTACTGATGCCACAGCACACCAGTACAGTGAGTAGGTTTGTGGAGCAGTGTTGCACTTGCAGGCTTCACAGTACTGATGCTACAGCACAACAGTACAGAGAGTAGGTTTGTGTAGCAGTGTTGCACTTGCAGGCTTCACAGTACTGATGCCACAGCACACCAGTACAGAGAGTAGGTTTGTGGAGCAGTGTTGCTCTTGCAGGCTTCACAGTACTGATGCCACAGCACACCAGTACAGAGAGTAGGTTTGTGTGGCAGTGTTGCACTTGCAGGCTTCACAGTACTGATGCCACAGCACACCAGTACAGAGAGTAGGTTTGTGTAGCAGTGTTGCACTTGCAGGCTTCCTAGTACTGATGCCACAGCACACCAGTACAGAGAGTAGGTTTGTGTAGCAGTGTTGCACTTGCAGGCTTCACAGTCCTGATACCACAGCACACCAGTACAGAGAGTGGGTTTGTGTAGCAGTGTTGCACTTGCAGGCTTCCTAGTACTGATGCCACAGCACACCAGTAGAGTGAGTAGGTTTGTGTCGCAGTGTTGCACTTGCAGGCTTCACAGTACTGATGCCACAGCACAACAGTACAGAGAGTAGGTTTGTGTAGCAATGTTGCACTTGCAGGCTTCACAGTACTGATGCCACAGCACACCGGTACAGTGAGTAGGTTTGTGTCACAGTGTTGCACTTGCAGGCTTCACAGTACTGATGCCACAGCACACCAGTGCAGTGAGTAGGTTTGTGTAGCAGTGTTGCACTTGCAGGCTTCACAGTACTGATGCCACAGCACACCAGTACAGTGAGTAGGTTTGTGGAGCAGTGTTGCACTTGCAGGCTTCACAGTACTGATGCTACAGCACAACAGTACAGAGAGTAGGTTTGTGGAGCAGTGTTGCACTTGCAGGCTTCACAGTACTGATGCCACAGCACACCAGTACAGAGAGTAGGTTTGTGGAGCAGTGTTGCTCTTGCAGGCTTCACAGTACTGATGCCACAGCACACCAGTACAGAGAGTAGGTTTGTGTGGCAGTGTTGCACTTGCAGGCTTCACAGTACTGATGCCACAGCACACCAGTACAGAGAGTAGGTTTGTGTAGCAGTGTTGCACTTGCAGGCTTCCTAGTACTGATGCCACAGCACACCAGTACAGAGAGTAGGTTTGTGTAGCAGTGTTGCACTTGCAGGCTTCACAGTCCTGATACCACAGCACACCAGTACAGAGAGTGGGTTTGTGTAGCAATGTTGCACTTGCAGGCTTCCTAGTACTGATGCCACAGCACACCAGTAGAGTGAGTAGGTTTGTGTCGCAGTGTTGCACTTGCAGGCTTCACAGTACTGATGCCACAGCACAACAGTACAGAGAGTAGGTTTGTGTAGCAATGTTGCACTTGCAGGCTTCACAGTACTGATGCCACAGCACACCGGTACAGTGAGTAGGTTTGTGTCGCAGTGTTGCACTTGCAGGCTTCACAGTACTGATGCCACAGCACACCAGTGCAGTGAGTAGGTTTGTGTAGCAGTGTTGCACTTGCAGGCTTCACAGTACTGATGCCACAGCACACCAGTACAGTGAGTAGGTTTGTGTCGCAGTGTTGCACTTGCAGGCTTCACAGTACTGATGCCACAGCACACCAGTACAGAGAGTAGGTTTGTGTAGCAGTGTTGCACTTGCAGGCTTCACAGTACTGATGCCACAGCACACCAGTACAGGGAGTAGGTTTGTGGAGCAGTGTTGCGCTTGCAGGCTTCACAGTACTGATGCCACAGCACACCAGTACAGTGAGTAGGTTTGTGGAGCAGTGTTGCGCTTGCAGGCTTCACAGTACTGATGCCACAGCACACCAGTACAGGGAGTAGGTTTGTGGAGCAGTGTTGCGCTTGCAGGCTTCTCAGTACTGATGCCACAGCACACCAGTACAGTGAGTAGGTTTGTGTGGCAGTGTTGCATTTGCAGGCTTCACAGTACTGATGCCACAGCACACCAGTACAGAGAGTAGGTTTGTGTAGCAGTGTTGCACTTGCAGGCTTCACAGTACTGATGCCACAGCACACCAGTACAGTGAGTAGGTTTGTGTAGCAGTCTTGCACTTGCTGGCTTCACAGTACTGATGCCACAGCGCACCAGTACAGTGAGTAGGTTTGTGTTGCAGTGTTGCACTTGCAGGCTTCACAGTACTGATGCCACAGCGCACCAGTACAGTGAGTGGGTTTGTGTAGCAGTGTTGCACTTGCAGGCTTCACAGTACTGATGCCACAGCACACCAGTACAGTGAGTAGGTTTGTGTAGCAGTGTTGCACTTGCAGGCTTCACAGTACTGATGCCACAGCACACCAGTACAGTGAGTAGGTTTGTGGAGCAGTGTTGCACTTGCAGGCTTCACAGTACTGATGCCACAGCACACCAGTACAGTGAGTAGGTTTGTGTCGCAGTGTTGCACTTGCAGGCTTCACAGTACTGATGCCACAGCACACCAGTACAGTGAGTAGGTTTGTGTAGCAGTGTTGCACTTGCAGGCTTCACAGTACTGATGCCACAGCACACCAGTACAGTGAGTAGGTTTGTGGAGCAGTGTTGCACTTGCAGACTTCACAGTACTGATGCCACAGCACACCAGTACAGAGAGTAGGTTTGTGTCGCAGTGTTGCACTTGCAGGCTTCACAGTACTGATGCCACAGCACATCAGTACAGTGAGTAGGTTTGTGTGGCAGTGTTGCACTTGCAGGCTTCACAGTACTGATGCCACAGCACACCAGTACAGTGAGTAGGTTTGTGTAGCAGTGTTGCACTTGCAGGCTTCACAGTACTGATGCCACAGCACACCAGTACAGAGAGTAGGTTTGTGTAGCAGTGTTGCACTTGCATGCTTCACAGTACTGATACCACAGCACACCAGTACAGTGAGTAGGTTTGTGTAGCAGTGTTGTACTTGCAGGCTTCACAGTACTGATACCACAGCACACCAGTACAGAGAGTAGGTTTGTGGAGCAGTGTTGCACTTGAAGGCTTCACAGTACTGATGCCACAGCACACCAGTACAGAGAGTAGATTTGTGTGGCAGTGTTGCACTTGCAGGCTTCACAGTACTGATGCCACAGCACACCGGTACAGTGAGTAGGTTTGTGTCGCAGTGTTGCACTTGCAGGCTTCACAGTACTGATGCCACAGCACACCAGTACAGAGAGTAGGTTTGTGTAGCAGTGTTGCACTTGCAGGCTTCACAGTACTGATGCCACAGCACACCAGTACAGTGAGTAGGTTTGTGTAGCAGTGTTGCACTTGCAGGCTTCACAGTACTGATGCCACAGCACACCAGTACAGAGAGTAGGTTTGTGTCGCAGTGTTGCACTTGCAGGCTGCACAGTACTGATGCCACAGCACACCAGTACAGAGAGTAGGTTTGTGTAGCAGTGTTGCACTTGCAGGCTTCACAGTACTGATGCCACAGCACGCCAGTACAGAGAGTAGGTTTGTGGAGCAGTGTTGCACTTGCAGGCTTCACAGTACTGATGCCACAGCACACCAGTACAGTGAGTAGGTTTGTGTGGCAGTGTTGCATTTGCAGGCTTCACAGTACTGATGCCACAGCACAACAGTACAGAGAGTAGGTTTGTGTAGCAGTGTTGCACTTGCAGGCTTCACAGTACTGATGCCACAGCACACCAGTACAGTGAGTAGGTTTGTGTCACAGTGTTGCACTTGCAGGCTTCACAGTACTGATGCCACAGCACACCAGTACAGTGAGTAGGTTTGTGTGGCAGTCTTGCATTTGCAGGCTTCACAGTACTGATACCACAGCACACCAGTACAGTGAGTAGGTTTGTGTCGCAGTGTTGCACTTGCAGGCTTCACAGTACTGATGCCACAGCACACCAGTACAGAGAGTAGGTTTGTGAAGCAGTGTTGCACTTGCAGGCTTCACAGTACTGATGCCACAGCACACCAGTACAGAGAGTAGGTTTGTGTAGCAGTGTTGCATTTGCAGGCTTCACAGTACTGATGCCACAGCACACCAGTACAGAGAGTAGGTTTGTGTAGCAGTGTTGCACTTGCAGGCTTCACAGTACTGATGCCACAGCACACCAGTACAGAGAGTAGGTTTGTGTAGCAGTGTTGCATTTGCAGGCTTCACAGTACTGATGCCACAGCACACCAGTACAGTGAGTAGGTTTGTGTCGCAGTGTTGCACTTGCAGGCTTCACAGTACTGATGCCACAGCACACCAGTAGAGTGAGTAGGTTTGTGTCGCAGTGTTGCACTTGCAGGCTTCACAGTACTGATGCCACAGCACACCAGTAGAGTGAGTAGGTTTGTGTCGCAGTGTTGCACTTGCAGGCTTCACAGTACTGATGCCACAGCACAACAGTACAGAGAGTAGGTTTGTGTAGCAGTGTTGCACTTGCAGGCTTCACAGTACTGATGCCACAGCACACCAGTACAGAGAGTAGGTTTGTGTAGCAGTGTTGCACTTGCAGGCTTCACAGTACTGATGCCACAGCACACCAGTACAGTGAGTAGGTTTGTGTAGCAGTGTTGCACTTGCAGGCTTCACAGTACTGACGCCACAGCACACCAGTACAGTGAGTAGGTTTGTGTAGCAGTGTTGCACTTGCAGGCTTCACAGTACTGATGCCACAGCACACCAGTACAGTGAGTAGGTTTGTGTAGCAGTGTTGCACTTGCAGGCTTCACAGTACTGATGCCACAGCACACCAGTACAGTGAGTAGGTTTGTGTAGCAGTGTTGCACTTGCAGGCTTCACAGTACTGATGCCACAGCACACCAGTACAGTGAGTAGGTTTGTGTCGCAGTGTTGCACTTGCAGGCTTCACAGTACTGATGCCACAGCACACCAGTAGAGTGAGTAGGTTTGTGTCGCAGTGTTGCACTTGCAGGCTTCACAGTACTGATGCCACAGCACAACAGTACAGAGAGTAGGTTTGTGTAGCAGTGTTGCACTTGCAGGCTTCACAGTACTGATGCCACAGCACACCAGTACAGAGAGTAGGTTTGTGTAGCAGTGTTGCACTTGCAGGCTTCACAGTACTGATGCCACAGCACACCAGTACAGTGAGTAGGTTTGTGTAGCAGTGTTGCACTTGCAGGCTTCACAGTACTGACGCCTCAGCACACCAGTACAGTGAGTAGGTTTGTGTAGCAGTGTTGCACTTGCAGGCTTCACAGTACTGATGCCACAGCACACCAGTACAGTGAGTAGGTTTGTGTAGCAGTGTTGCACTTGCAGGCTTCACAGTACTGATGCCACAGCACACCAGTACAGTGAGTAGGTTTGTGTAGCAGTGTTGCACTTGCAGGCTTCACAGTACTGATGCCACAGCACACCAGTACAGTGAGTAGGTTTGTGTCGCAGTGTTGCACTTGCAGGCTTCACAGTACTGATGCCACAGCACACCAGTACAGAGAGTAGGTTTGTGTCGCAGTGTTGCACTTGCAGGCTTCACAGTACTGATGCCACCGCACACCAGTACAGTGAGTAGGTTTGTGTCGCAGTGTTGCACTTGCAGGCTTCACAGTACTGATGCCACAGCACACCAATACAGAGAGTAGGTTTGTGTAGCAGTGTTGCACTTGCAGGCTTCACAGTACTGATGCCACAGCACACCAGTACAGTGAGTAGGTTTGTGTAGCAGTGTTGCACTTGCAGGCTTCACAGTACTGATGCCACAGCACACCAGTACAGAGAGTAGGTTTGTGTCGCAGTGTTGCACTTGCAGGCTGCACAGTACTGATGCCACAGCACACCAGTACAGAGAGTAGGTTTGTGTAGCAGTGTTGCACTTGCAGGCTTCACAGTACTGATGCCACAGCACGCCAGTACAGAGAGTAGGTTTGTGGAGCAGTGTTGCACTTGCAGGCTTCACAGTACTGATGCCACAGCACACCAGTACAGTGAGTAGGTTTGTGTGGCAGTGTTGCATTTGCAGGCTTCACAGTACTGATGCCACAGCACAACAGTACAGAGAGTAGGTTTGTGTAGCAGTGTTGCACTTGCAGGCTTCACAGTACTGATGCCACAGCACACCAGTACAGTGAGTAGGTTTGTGTCGCAGTGTTGCACTTGCAGGCTTCACAGTACTGATGCCACAGCACACCAGTACAGTGAGTAGGTTTGTGTGGCAGTCTTGCATTTGCAGGCTTCACAGTACTGATACCACAGCACACCAGTACAGTGAGTAGGTTTGTGTCGCAGTGTTGCACTTACAGGCTTCACAGTACTGATGCCACAGCACACCAGTACAGAGAGTAGGTTTGTGAAGCAGTGTTGCACTTGCAGGCTTCACAGTACTGATGCCACAGCACACCAGTACAGAGAGTAGGTTTGTGTAGCAGTGTTGCATTTGCAGGCTTCACAGTACTGATGCCACAGCACACCAGTACAGAGAGTAGGTTTGTGTAGCAGTGTTGCACTTGCAGGCTTCACAGTACTGATGCCACAGCACACCAGTACAGAGAGTAGGTTTGTGTAGCAGTGTTGCATTTGCAGGCTTCACAGTACTGATGCCACAGCACACCAGTACAGTGAGTAGGTTTGTGTCGCAGTGTTGCACTTGCAGGCTTCACAGTACTGATGCCACAGCACACCAGTAGAGTGAGTAGGTTTGTGTCGCAGTGTTGCACTTGCAGGCTTCACAGTACTGATGCCACAGCACACCAGTAGAGTGAGTAGGTTTGTGTCGCAGTGTTGCACTTGCAGGCTTCACAGTACTGATGCCACAGCACAACAGCACAGAGAGTAGGTTTGTGTAGCAGTGTTGCACTTGCAGGCTTCACAGTACTGATGCCACAGCACACCAGTACAGAGAGTAGGTTTGTGTAGCAGTGTTGCACTTGCAGGCTTCACAGTACTGATGCCACAGCACACCAGTACAGTGAGTAGGTTTGTGTAGCAGTGTTGCACTTGCAGGCTTCACAGTACTGACGCCACAGCACACCAGTACAGTGAGTAGGTTTGTGTAGCAGTGTTGCACTTGCAGGCTTCACAGTACTGATGCCACAGCACACCAGTACAGTGAGTAGGTTTGTGTAGCAGTGTTGCACTTGCAGGCTTCACAGTACTGATGCCACAGCACACCAGTACAGTGAGTAGGTTTGTGTCGCAGTGTTGCACTTGCAGGCTTCACAGTACTGATGCCACAGCACACCAGTACAGAGAGTAGGTTTGTGTCGCAGTGTTGCACTTGCAGGCTTCACAGTACTGATGCCACAGCACACCAGTACAGTGAGTAGGTTTGTGTCGCAGTGTTGCACTTGCAGGCTTCACAGTACTGATGCCACAGCACACCAGTACAGAGAGTAGGTTTGTGTAGCAGTGTTGCACTTGCAGGCTTCACAGTACTGATGCCACAGCACACCAGTATAGAGAGTAGGTTTGTGTCGCAGTGTTGCACTTGCAGGCTTCACAGTACTGATGCCACAGCACACCAGTACAGTGAGTAGGTTTGTGTGGCAGTGTTGCACTTGCAGGCTTCACAGTACTGATGCCACAGCACACCAGTACAGAGAGTAGGTTTGTGGAGCAGTGTTGCACTTGCAGGCTTCACAGTACTGATGCCACAGCACACCAGTACAGAGAGTAGGTTTGTGTAGCAGTGTTGCATTTGCAGGCTTCACAGTACTGATGCCACAGCACACCAGTACAGAGAGTAGGTTTGTGTCGCAGTGTTGCACTTGCAGGCTTCACAGTACTGATGACACAGCACACCAGTACAGAGAGTAGGTTTGTGTAGCAGTGTTGCATTTGCAGGCTTCACAGTACTGATGCCACAGCACACCAGTACAGTGAGTAGGTTTGTGTCGCCGTGTTGCACTTGCAGGCTTCACAGTACTGATGCCACAGCACACCAGTAGAGTGAGTAGGTTTGTGTCGCAGTGTTGCACTTGCAGGCTTCACAGTACTGATGCCACAGCACAACAGTACAGAGAGTAGGTTTGTGTAGCAGTGTTGCACTTGCAGGCTTCACAGTACTGATGCCACAGCACACCAGTACAGTGAGTAGGTTTGTGTCGCAGTGTTGCACTTGCAGGCTTCACAGTACTGATGCCACAGCACACCAGTACAGAGAGTAGGTTTGTGGAGCAGTGTTGCACTTGCAGGCTTCACAGTACTGATGCCACAGCACACCAGTACAGTGAGTAGGTTTGTGTAGCAATGTTGCACTTGCAGGCTTCACAGTACTGATGCCACAGCACACCAGTACAGTGAGTAGGTTTGTGTCGCAGTGTTGCACTTGCAGGCTTCACAGTACTGATGCCACAACACACCAGTACAGAGAGTAGGTTTGTGTAGCAGTGTTGCACTTGCAGGCTTCACAGTACTGATGCCACAGCACACCAGTACAGAGAGTAGGTTTGTGTAGCAGTGTTGCACTTGCATGCTTCACAGTTCTGATACCACAGCACACCAGTACAGTGAGTAGGTTTGTGTAGCAGTGTTGCACTTGCATGCTTCACAGTACTGATACCACAGCACACCAGTACAGAGAGTAGGTTTGTGTAGCAGTGTTGCACTTGCAGGCTTCACAGTACTGATGCCACAGCACACCAGTACAGTGAGTAGGTTTGTGTCGCAGTGTTGCACTTGCAGGCTTCACAATACTGATGCCACAGCACACCAGTAGAGTGAGTAGGTTTGTGTCGCAGTGTTGCACTTGCATGCTTCACAGTACTGATACCACAGCACACCAGTAGAGTGAGTAGGTTTGTGTAGCAGTGTTGCACTTGCAGGCTTCACAGTACTGATGCCACAGCACACCAGTACAGAGAGTAGGTTTGTGTCGCAGTGTTGCACTTGCAGGCTTCACAGTACTGATGCCACAGCACAACAGTACAGAGAGTAGGTTTGTGTAGCAGTGTTGCACTTGCAGGCTTCACAGTACTGATGCCACAGCACACCAGTACAGTGAGTAGGTTTGTGTCGCAGTGTTGCACTTGCAGGCTTCACAGTACTGATGCCACAGCACACCAGTACAGAGAGTAGGTTTGTGTGGCAGTGTTGCACTTGCAGGCTTCACAGTACTGATGCCACAGCACACCAGTACAGTGGGTAGGTTTGTGTCGCAGTGTTGCACTTGCAGGCTTCACAGTACTGATGCCACAGCACACTAGTACAGAGAGTAGGTTTGTGTCGCAGTGTTGCACTTGCAGGCTTCACAGTACTGATGCCACAGCACACCAGTACAGGGGGTAGGTTTGTGTAGCAGTGTTGCACTTGCAGGCTTCACAGTACTGATGCCACAGCACACCAGTACAGTGAGTAGGTTTGTGTCGCAGTGTTGCACTTGCAGGCTTCACAGTACTGATGCCACAGCACACCAGTACAGTGAGTAGGTTTGTGTCGCAGTGTTGCACTTGCAGGCTTCACAGTACTGATGCCACAGCACACCAGTACAGAGAGTAGGTTTGTGGAGCAGTGTTGCACTTGCAGGCTTCACAGTACTGATGCCACAGCACACCAGTACAGTGAGTAGGTTTGTGTAGCAGTGTTGCACTTGCAGGCTTCACAGTACTGATGCCACAGCACACCAGTACAGTGAGTAGGTTTGTGTCGCAGTGTTGCACTTGCAGGCTTCACAGTACTGATGCCACAGCACACCAGTACAGAGAGTAGGTTTGTGTAGCAGTGTTGCATTTGCAGGCTTCACAGTACTGATGCCACAGCACACCAGTACAGAGAGTAGGTTTGTGTAGCAGTGTTGCACTTGCATGCTTCACAGTACTGATACCACAGCACACCAGTACAGTGAGTAGGTTTGTGTAGCAGTGTTGCACTTGCATGCTTCACAGTACTGATACCACAGCACACCAGTACAGAGAGTAGGTTTGTGTAGCAGTGTTGCACTTGCAGGCTTCACAGTACTGATACCACAGCACACCAGTACAGTGAGTAGGTTTGTGGAGCAGTGTTGCACTTGCAGGCTTCACAGTACTGATACCACAGCACACCAGTACAGTGAGTAGGTTTGTGTTGCAGTGTTGCACTTGCATGCTTCACAGTACTGATACCACAGCACACCAGTACAGAGAGTAGGTTTGTGTAGCAGTGTTGCACTTGCATGCTTCACAGTACTGATACCACAGCACACCAGTACAGAGAGTAGGTTTGTGTAGCAGTGTTGCACTTGCAGGCTTCACAGTACTGATACCACAGCACACCAGTACAGTGAGTAGGTTTGTGGAGCAGTGTTGCACTTGAAGGCTTCACAGTACTGATGCCACAGCACACCAGTACAGAGAGTAGGTTTGTGTGGCAGTGTTGCACTTGCAGGCTTCACAGTACTGATGCCACAGAACACCAGTACAGTGAGTAGGTTTGTGTCGCAGTGTTGCACTTGCAGGCTTCACAGTACTGATACCACAGCACACCAGTACAGAGAGTAGGTTTGTGTAGCAGTGTTGCACTTGCAGGCTTCACAGTACTGATGCCACAGCACACCAGTACAGTGAGTAGGTTTGTGTCGCAGTGTTGCACTTGCAGGCTTCACAGTACTGATGCCACAGCACACCAGTACAGAGAGTAGGTTTGTGTAGCAGTGTTGCACATGCAGGCTTCACAGTACTGATGCCACAGCACACCAGTACAGTGAGTAGGTTTGTGTGGCAGTGTTGCATTTGCAGGCTTCACAGTACTGATGCCACAGCACACCAGTACAGAGAGTAGGTTTGTGTAGCAGTGTTGCACTTGCAGGCTTCACAGTACTGATGCCACAGCACACCAGTACAGTGAGTAGGTTTGTGTAGCACTTGCAGGCTTCACAGTACTGATGCCACAGCACACCAGTACAGTGAGTAGGTTTGTGTAGCACTTGCAGGCTTCACAGTACTGATGCCACAGCACACCAGTACAGGGAGTAGGTTTGTGTAGCAGTGTTGCACTTGCAGGCTTCACAGTACTCATGCCACAGCACACCAGTACAGAGAGTAGGTTTGTGTAGCAGTGTTGCACTTGCAGGCTTCACTGTACTGATGCCACAGCACACCAGTACAGTGAGTAGGTTTGTGTAGCACTTGCAGGTTTCACAGTACTGATGCCACAGCACACCAGTACAGTGAGTAGGTTTGTGTAGCAGTGTTGCATTTGCAGGCTTCACAGTACTGATGCCACAGCACACCAGTACAGAGAGTAGGTTTGTGTAGCAGTGTTGCACTTGCAGGCTTCACAGTACTGATGCCACAGCACACCAGTACAGTGAGTAGGTTTGTGTCGCAGTGTTGCACTTGCAGGCTTCACAGTACTGATGCCACAGCACACCAGTACAGTGAGTAGGTTTGTGTCGCAGTGTTGCACTTGCAGGCTTCACAGTACTGATGCCACAGCACACCAGTACAGTGAGTAGGTTTGTGTAGCAGTGTTGCACTTGCAGGCTTCACAGTACTGATGCCACAGCACACCAGTACAGAGAGTAGGTTTGTGTAGCAGTGTTGCACTTGCAGGCTTCACAGTACTGATGCCACAGCACACCAGTACAGAGAGTAGGTTTGTGTCGCAGTGTTGCACTTGCAGGCTTCACAGTACTGATGCCACAGCACACCAGTACAGAGAGTAGGTTTGTGTAGCAGTGTTGCACTTGCAGGCTTCACAGTACTGATGCCACAGCACACCAGTACAGTGAGTAGGTTTGTGTGGCAGTGTTGCACTTGCAGGCTTCACAGTACTGATGCCACAGCACACCAGTACAGTGAGTAGGTTTGTGTCGCAGTGTTGCACTTGCAGGCTTCACAGTACTGATACCACAGCACACCAGTACAGAGAGTAGGTTTGTGTAGCAGTGTTGCACTTGCAGGCTTCACAGTACTGATGCCACAGCACACCAGTACAGAGAGTAGGTTTGTGTCGCAGTGTTGCACTTGCAGGCTTCACAGTACTGATGCCACAGCACACCAGTACAGTGAGTAGGTTTGTGTAGCAGTGTTGCACTTGCAGGCTTCACAGTACTGATGCCACAGCACACCAGTACAGAGAGTAGGTTTGTGTCGCAGTGTTGCACTTGCAGGCTTCACAGTACTGATGCCACAGCACACCAGTACAAAGAGTAGGTTTGTGTAGCAGTGTTGCACTTGCAGGCTTCACAGTACTGATGCCACAGCACACCAGTACAGTGAGTAGGTTTGTGTGGCAGTGTTGCACTTGCAGGCTTCACAGTACTGATGCCACAGCACTCCAGTACAGTGAGTAGGTTTGTGTCGCAGTGTTGCACTTGCAGGCTTCACAGTACTGATGCCACAGCACACCAGTACAGTGAGTAGGTTTGTGTCGCAGTGTTGCACTTGCAGGCTTCACAGTACTGATACCACAGCACACCAGTACAGAGAGTAGGTTTGTGTAGCAGTGTTGCACTTGCAGGCTTCACAGTACTGATGCCACAGCACACCAGTACAGAGAGTAGGTTTGTGTCGCAGTGTTGCACTTGCAGGCTTCACAGTACTGATGCCACAGCACACCAGTACAGTGAGTAGGTTTGTGGAGCAGTGTTGCACTTGCAGGCTTCACAGTACTGATGCCACAGCACACCAGTAAAGTGAGTAGGTTTGTGTAGCAGTGTTGCACTTGCAGGCTTCACAGTACTGATGCCACAGCACACCAGTACAGTGAGTAGGTTTGTGGAGCAGTGTTGCACTTGCAGGCTTCACAGTACTGATGCCACAGCACACCAGTACAGTGAGTAGGTTTGTGTAGCAGTGTTGCACTTGCAGGCTTCACAGTACTGATGCCACAGCACACCAGTACAGTGAGTAGGTTTGTGTAGCAGTGTTGCACTTGCAGGCTTCACAGTACTGATGCCACAGCACACCAGTACAGAGAGTAGGTTTGTGTAGCAGTGTTGCACTTGCAGGCTTCACAGTACTGATGCCAAAGCACACCAGTACAGAGAGTAGGTTTGTATAGCAGTGTTGCACTTGCAGGCTTCACAGTACTGATGCCACAGCACACCAGTACAGTGAGTAGGTTTGTGTAGCAGTGTTGCACTTGCAGGCTTCACAGTACTGATGCCACAGCACACCAGTACAGTGAGTAGGTTTGTGTAGCAGTGTTGCACTTGCAGACTTCACAGTACTGATGCCACAGCACACCAGTACAGTGAGTAGGTTTGTGTGGCAGTGTTGCATTTGCAGGCTTCACAGTACTGATGCCACAGCACACCAGGACAGTGAGTAGGTTTGTGTAGCAGTGTTGCACTTGCAGGCTTCACAGTACTGATGCCACAGCACACTAGTACAGAGAGTAGGCTTGTGTCGCAGTGTTGCATTTGCAGGCTTCACAGTACTGATGCCACAGCACACCAGTACAGAGAGTAGGTTTGTGTGGGAGTGTTGCATTTGCAGGCTTCACAGTACTGATGCCACAGCACACCAGTACAGAGAGTAGGTTTGTGTGGCAGTGTTGCATTTGCAGGCTTCACAGTACTGATGCCACAGCACACCAGTACAGTGAGTAGGTTTGTGTAGCAGTGTTGCACTTGCAGGCTTCACAGTACTGATGCCACAGCACACCAGTACAGAGAGTAGGTTTGTGTAGCAGTGTTGCACTTGCAGGCTTCACAGTACTGATGCCACAGCACACCAGTACAGAGAGTAGGTTTGTGTAGCAGTGTTGCACTTGCAGGCTTCACAGTACTGAAGCCACAGCACACCAGTACAGTGAGTAGGTTTGTGGAGCAGTGTTGCACTTGCAGGCTTCACAGTACTGATGCTACAGCACAACAGTACAGAGAGTAGGTTTGTGTAGCAGTGTTGCACTTGCAGGCTTCACAGTACTGATGCCACAGCACACCAGTACAGAGAGTAGGTTTGTGGAGCAGTGTTGCACTTGCAGGCTTCACAGTACTGATGCCACAGCACACCAGTACAGAGAGTAGGTTTGTGTGGCAGTGTTGCACTTGCAGGCTTCACAGTACTGATGCCACAGCACACCAGTACAGAGAGTAGGTTTGTGTAGCAGTGTTGCACTTGCAGGCTTCCTAGTACTGATGCCACAGCACACCAGTACAGAGAGTAGGTTTGTGTAGCAGTGTTGCACTTGCAGGCTTCACAGTCCTGATACCACAGCACACCAGTACAGAGAGTCGGTTTGTGTAGCAGTGTTGCACTTGCAGGCTTCCTAGTACTGATGCCACAGCACACCAGTAGAGTGAGTAGGTTTGTGTCGCAGTGTTGCACTTGCAGGCTTCACAGTACTGATGCCACAGCACAACAGTACAGAGAGTAGGTTTGTGTAGCAGTGTTGCACTTGCAGGCTTCACAGTACTGATGCCACAGCACACCGGTACAGTGAGTAGGTTTGTGTCGCAGTGTTGCACTTGCAGGCTTCACAGTACTGATGCCACAGCACACCAGTGCAGTGAGTAGGTTTGTGTAGCAGTGTTGCACTTGCAGGCTTCACAGTACTGATGCCACAGCACACCAGTACAGTGAGTAGGTTTGTGTCGCAGTGTTGCACTTGCAGGCTTCACAGTACTGATGCCACAGCACACCAGTACAGAGAGTAGGTTTGTGTAGCAGTGTTGCACTTGCAGGCTTCACAGTACTGATGCCACAGCACACCAGTACAGAGAGTAGGTTTGTGTGGCAGTGTTGCACTTGCAGGCTTCACAGTACTGATGCCACAGAACACCAGTACAGTGAGTAGGTTTGTGTCGCAGTGTTGCACTTGCAGGCTTCACAGTACTGATACCACAGCACACCAGTACAGAGAGTAGGTTTGTGTAGCAGTGTTGCACTTGCAGGCTTCACAGTACTGATGCCACAGCACACCAGTACAGTGAGTAGGTTTGTGTCGCAGTGTTGCACTTGCAGGCTTCACAGTACTGATGCCACAGCACACCAGTACAGAGAGTAGGTTTGTGTAGCAGTGTTGCACATGCAGGCTTCACAGTACTGATGCCACAGCACACCAGTACAGTGAGTAGGTTTGTGTGGCAGTGTTGCATTTGCAGGCTTCACAGTACTGATGCCACAGCACACCAGTACAGAGAGTAGGTTTGTGTAGCAGTGTTGCACTTGCAGGCTTCACAGTACTGATGCCACAGCACACCAGTACAGTGAGTAGGTTTGTGTAGCACTTGCAGGCTTCACAGTACTGATGCCACAGCACACCAGTACAGTGAGTAGGTTTGTGTAGCACTTGCAGGCTTCACAGTACTGATGCCACAGCACACCAGTACAGGGAGTAGGTTTGTGTAGCAGTGTTGCACTTGCAGGCTTCACAGTACTCATGCCACAGCACACCAGTACAGAGAGTAGGTTTGTGTAGCAGTGTTGCACTTGCAGGCTTCACTGTACTGATGCCACAGCACACCAGTACAGTGAGTAGGTTTGTGTAGCACTTGCAGGTTTCACAGTACTGATGCCACAGCACACCAGTACAGTGAGTAGGTTTGTGTAGCAGTGTTGCATTTGCAGGCTTCACAGTACTGATGCCACAGCACACCAGTACAGAGAGTAGGTTTGTGTAGCAGTGTTGCACTTGCAGGCTTCACAGTACTGATGCCACAGCACACCAGTACAGTGAGTAGGTTTGTGTCGCAGTGTTGCACTTGCAGGCTTCACAGTACTGATGCCACAGCACACCAGTACAGAGAGTAGGTTTGTGTAGCAGTGTTGCACTTGCAGGCTTCACAGTACTGATGCCACAGCACACCAGTACAGTGAGTAGGT
Source organism: Lissotriton helveticus (assembly GCF_964261635.1). Lineage (NCBI taxonomy): Eukaryota > Metazoa > Chordata > Amphibia > Caudata > Salamandridae > Lissotriton > Lissotriton helveticus. The sequence goes on along the minus strand of NW_027611649.1, from coordinate 4,579,518 downwards.
TTGTGTAGCAGTCTTGCACTTGCTGGCTTCACAGTACTGATGCCACAGCGCACCAGTACAGTGAGTAGGTTTGTGTTGCAGTGTTGCACTTGCAGGCTTCACAGTACTGATGCCACAGCGCACCAGTACAGTGAGTGGGTTTGTGTAGCAGTGTTGCACTTGCAGGCTTCACAGTACTGATGCCACAGCACACCAGTACAGTGAGTAGGTTTGTGTAGCAGTGTTGCACTTGCAGGCTTCACAGTACTGATGCCACAGCACACCAGTACAGTGAGTAGGTTTGTGGAGCAGTGTTGCACTTGCAGGCTTCACAGTACTGATGCCACAGCACACCAGTACAGTGAGTAGGTTTGTGTCGCAGTGTTGCACTTGCAGGCTTCACAGTACTGATGCCACAGCACACCAGTACAGTGAGTAGGTTTGTGTAGCAGTGTTGCACTTGCAGGCTTCACAGTACTGATGCCACAGCACACCAGTACAGTGAGTAGGTTTGTGGAGCAGTGTTGCACTTGCAGACTTCACAGTACTAATGCCACAGCACACCAGTACAGAGAGTAGGTTTGTGTCGCAGTGTTGCACTTGCAGGCTTCACAGTACTGATGCCACAGCACACCAGTACAGTGAGTAGGTTTGTGTGGCAGTGTTGCACTTGCAGGCTTCACAGTACTGATGCCACAGCACACCAGTACAGTGAGTAGGTTTGTGTCGCAGTGTTGCACTTGCAGGCTTCACAGTACTGATGCCACAGCACACCAGTACAGAGAGTAGGTTTGTGTAGCAGTGTTACACTTGCAGGCTTCACAGTACTGATGCCACAGCACACCAGTAGAGTGAGTAGGTTTGTGTCGCAGTGTTGCACTTGCAGGCTTCACAGTACTGATGCCACAGCACACCAGTACAGAGAGTAGGTTTGTGTAGCAGTGTTGCACTTGCAGGCTTCACAGTACTGATGCCACAGCACACCAGTACAGTGGGTAGGTTTGTGTCGCAGTGTTGCACTTGCAGGCTTCACAGTACTGATGCCACAGCTCACCAGTACAGAGAGTAGGTTTGTGTAGCAGTGTTGCACTTGCATGCTTCACAGTACTGATACCACAGCACACCAGTACAGTGAGTAGGTTTGTGTAGCAGTGTTGTACTTGCAGGCTTCACAGTACTGATACCACAGCACACCAGTACAGAGAGTAGGTTTGTGGAGCAGTGTTGCACTTGAAGGCTTCACAGTACTGATGCCACAGCACACCAGTACAGAGAGTAGATTTGTGTGGCAGTGTTGCACTTGCAGGCTTCACAGTACTGATGCCACAGCACACCGGTACAGTGAGTAGGTTTGTGTCGCAGTGTTGCACTTGCAGGCTTCACAGTACTGATGCCACAGCACACCAGTACAGAGAGTAGGTTTGTGTAGCAGTGTTGCACTTGCAGGCTTCACAGTACTGATGCCACAGCACACCAGTACAGTGAGTAGGTTTGTGTAGCAGTGTTGCACTTGCAGGCTTCACAGTACTGATGCCACAGCACACCAGTACAGAGAGTAGGTTTGTGTCGCAGTGTTGCACTTGCAGGCTGCACAGTACTGATGCCACAGCACACCAGTACAGAGAGTAGGTTTGTGTAGCAGTGTTGCACTTGCAGGCTTCACAGTACTGATGCCACAGCACGCCAGTACAGAGAGTAGGTTTGTGGAGCAGTGTTGCACTTGCAGGCTTCACAGTACTGATGCCACAGCACACCAGTACAGTGAGTAGGTTTGTGTGGCAGTGTTGCATTTGCAGGCTTCACAGTACTGATGCCACAGCACAACAGTACAGAGAGTAGGTTTGTGTAGCAGTGTTGCACTTGCAGGCTTCACAGTACTGATGCCAAAGCACACCAGTACAGTGAGTAGGTTTGTGTCGCAGTGTTGCACTTGCAGGCTTCACAGTACTGATGCCACAGCACACCAGTACAGTGAGTAGGTTTGTGTGGCAGTCTTGCATTTGCAGGCTTCACAGTACTGATACCACAGCACACCAGTACAGTGAGTAGGTTTGTGTCGCAGTGTTGCACTTGCAGGCTTCACAGTACTGATGCCACAGCACACCAGTACAGAGAGTAGGTTTGTGTCGCAGTGTTGCACTTGCAGGCTTCACAGTACTGATGCCACAGCACACCAGTACAGAGAGTAGGTTTGTGAAGCAGTGTTGCACTTGCAGGCTTCACAGTACTGATGCCACAGCACACCAGTACAGAGAGTAGGTTTGTGTAGCAGTGTTGCATTTGCAGGCTTCACAGTACTGATGCCACAGCACACCAGTACAGAGAGTAGGTTTGTGTAGCAGTGTTGCACTTGCAGGCTTCACAGTACTGATGCCACAGCACACCAGTACAGAGAGTAGGTTTGTGTAGCAGTGTTGCATTTGCAGGCTTCACAGTACTGATGCCACAGCACACCAGTACAGTGAGTAGGTTTGTGTCGCAGTGTTGCACTTGCAGGCTTCACAGTACTGATGCCACAGCACACCAGTAGAGTGAGTAGGTTTGTGTCGCAGTGTTGCACTTGCAGGCTTCACAGTACTGATGCCACAGCACACCAGTAGAGTGAGTGGGTTTGTGTCGCAGTGTTGCACTTGCAGGCTTCACAGTACTGATGCCACAGCACAACAGTACAGAGAGTGGGTTTGTGTAGCAGTGTTGCACTTGCAGGCTTCACAGTACTGATGCCACAGCACACCAGTACAGAGAGTAGGTTTGTGTAGCAGTGTTGCACTTGCAGGCTTCACAGTACTGATGCCACAGCACACCAGTACAGTGAGTAGGTTTGTGTAGCAGTGTTGCACTTGCAGGCTTCACAGTACTGATGCCACAGCACACCAGTACAGTGAGTAGGTTTGTGTAGCAGTGTTGAACTTGCAGGCTTCACAGTACTGATGCCACAGCACACCAGTACAGTGAGTAGGTTTGTGTAGCAGTGTTGCACTTGCAGGCTTCACAGTACTGATGCCACAGCACACCAGTACAGTGAGTAGGTTTGTGTAGCAGTGTTGCACTTGCAGGCTTCACAGTACTGATGCCACAGCACACCAGTACAGTGAGTAGGTTTGTGTCGCAGTGTTGCACTTGCAGGCTTCACAGTACTGATGCCACAGCACACCAGTACAGAGAGTAGGTTTGTGTCGCAGTGTTGCACTTGCAGGCTTCACAGTACTGATGCCACAGCACACCAGTACAGTGAGTAGGTTTGTGTCGCAGTGTTGCACTTGCAGGCTTCACAGTACTGATGCCACAGCACACCAGTACAGAGAGTAGGTTTGTGTAGCAGTGTTGCACTTGCAGGCTTCACAGTACTGATGCCACAGCACACCAGTACAGAGAGTAGGTTTGTGTCGCAGTGTTGCACTTGCAGGCTTCACAGTACTGATGCCACAGCACACCAGTACAGTGAGTAGGTTTGTGTGGCAGTGTTGCACTTGCAGGCTTCACAGTACTGATGCCACAGCACACCAGTACAGAGAGTAGGTTTGTGGAGCAGTGTTGCACTTGCAGGCTTCACAGTGCTGATGCCACAGCACACCAGTACAGAGAGTAGGTTTGTGTAGCAGTGTTGCACTTGCAGGCTTCACAGTACTGATGCCACAGCACACCAGTACAGAGAGTAGGTTTGTGTCGCAGTGTTGCACTTGCAGGCTTCACAGTACTGATGACACAGCACACCAGTACAGAGAGTAGGTTTGTGTAGCAGTGTTGCATTTGCAGGCTTCACAGTACTGATGCCACAGCACACCAGTACAGTGAGTAGGTTTGTGTCGCCGTGTTGCACTTGCAGGCTTCACAGTACTGATGCCACAGCACACCAGTAGAGTGAGTAGGTTTGTGTCGCAGTGTTGCACTTGCAGGCTTCACAGTACTGATGCCACAGCACAACAGTACAGAGAGTAGGTTTGTGTCGCAGTGTTGCACTTGCAGGCTTCACAGTACTGATGCCACAGCACACCAGTACAGTGAGTAGGTTTGTGGAGCAGTGTTGCACTTGCAGGCTTCACAGTACTGATGCCACAGCACACCAGTACAGAGAGTAGGTTTGTGGAGCAGTGTTGCACTTGCAGGCTTCACAGTACTGATGCCACAGCACACCAGTACAGTGAGTAGGTCTGTGTCGCAGTGTTGCACTTGCAGGCTTCACAGTACTGATGCCACAACACACCAGTACAGAGAGTAGGTTTGTGTAGCAGTGTTGCACTTGCAGGCTTCACAGTACTGATGCCACAGCACACCAGTACAGAGAGTAGGTTTGTGTAGCAGTGTTGCACTTGCATGCTTCACAGTACTGATACCACAGCACACCAGTACAGAGAGTAGGTTTGTGTAGCAGTGTTGCACTTGCAGGCTTCACAGTACTGATGCCACAGCACACCAGTACAGAGAGTAGGTTTGTGTCGCAGTGTTGCACTTGCAGGCTTCACAGTACTGATGCCACAGCACACCAGTACAGTGAGTAGGTTTGTGTAGCAGTGTTGCACTTGCAGGCTTCACAGTACTGATGCCACAGCACACCAGTACAGAGAGTAGGTTTGTGTCGCAGTGTTGCACTTGCAGGCTTCACAGTACTGATGCCACAGCACACCAGTACAGTGAGTAGGTTTGTGTAGCAGTGTTGCACTTGCAGGCTTCACAGTACTGATGCCACAGCACACCAGTACAGAGAGTAGGTTTGTGTCGCAGTGTTGCACTTGCAGGCTTCACAGTACTGATGCCACAGCACACCAGTACAGAGAGTAGGTTTGTGTAGCAGTGTTGCACTTGCAGGCTTCACAGTACTGATGCCACAGCACACCAGTACAGTGAGTAGGTTTGTGTGGCAGTGTTGCACTTGCAGGCTTCACAGTACTGATGCCACAGCACTCCAGTACAGTGAGTAGGTTTGTGTCGCAGTGTTGCACTTGCAGGCTTCACAGTACTGATGCCACAGCACACCAGTACAGTGAGTAGGTTTGTGTCGCAGTGTTGCACTTGCAGGCTTCACAGTACTGATACCACAGCACACCAGTACAGAGAGTAGGTTTGTGTCGCAGTGTTGCACTTGCAGGCTTCACAGTACTGATGCCACAGCACACCAGTACAGAGAGTAGGTTTGTGTCGCAGTGTTGCACTTGCAGGCTTCACAGTACTGATGCCACAGCACACCAGTACAGTGAGTAGGTTTGTGGAGCAGTGTTGCACTTGCAGGCTTCACAGTACTGATGCCACAGCACACCAGTAAAGTGAGTAGGTTTGTGTAGCAGTGTTGCACTTGCAGGCTTCACAGTACTGATGCCACAGCACACCAGTACAGTGAGTAGGTTTGTGGAGCAGTGTTGCACTTGCAGGCTTCACAGTACTGATGCCACAGCACACCAGTACAGTGAGTAGGTTTGTGTAGCAGTGTTGCACTTGCAGGCTTCACAGTACTGATGCCACAGCACACCAGTACAGTGAGTAGGTTTGTGTAGCAGTTTTGCACTTGCAGGCTTCACAGTACTGATGCCACAGCACACCAGTACAGAGAGTAGGTTTGTGTAGCAGTGTTGCACTTGCAGGCTTCACAGTACTGATGCCAAAGCACACCAGTACAGAGAGTAGGTTTGTATAGCAGTGTTGCACTTGCAGGCTTCACAGTACTGATGCCACAGCACACCAGTACAGTGAGTAGGTTTGTGTAGCAGTGTTGCACTTGCAGGCTTCACAGTACTGATGCCACAGCACACCAGTACAGTGAGTAGGTTTGTGTAGCAGTGTTGCACTTGCAGACTTCACAGTACTGATGCCACAGCACACCAGTACAGTGAGTAGGTTTGTGTGGCAGTGTTGCATTTGCAGGCTTCACAGTACTGATGCCACAGCACACCAGGACAGTGAGTAGGTTTGTGTAGCAGTGTTGCACTTGCAGGCTTCACAGTACTGATGCCACAGCACACTAGTACAGAGAGTAGGCTTGTGTCGCAGTGTTGCATTTGCAGGCTTCACAGTACTGATGCCACAGCACACCAGTACAGAGAGTAGGTTTGTGTGGGAGTGTTGCATTTGCAGGCTTCACAGTACTGATGCCACAGCACACCAGTACAGAGAGTAGGTTTGTGTGGCAGTGTTGCATTTGCAGGCTTCACAGTACTGATGCCACAGCACACCAGTACAGTGAGTAGGTTTGTGTAGCAGTGTTGCACTTGCAGGCTTCACAGTACTGATGCCACAGCACACCAGTACAGAGAGTAGGTTTGTGTAGCAGTGTTGCACTTGCAGGCTTCACAGTACTGATGCCACAGCACACCAGTACAGAGAGTAGGTTTGTGTGGCAGTGTTGCATTTGCAGGCTTCACAGTACTGATGCCACAGCACACCAGTACAGAGAGTAGGTTTGTGGAGCAGTGTTGCACTTGCAGGCTTCACAGTACTGATGCCACAGCACACCAGTACAGAGAGTAGGTTTGCGTAGCAGTGTTGCATTTGCAGGCTTCACAGTACTGATGCCACAGCACACCAGTACAGTGAGTAGGTTTGCGTAGCAGTGTTGCACTTGCAGGCTTCACAGTACTGATGCCACAGCACACCAGTACAGAGAGTAGGTTTGTGTAGCAGTGTTGCACTTGCAGGCTTCACAGTACTGATGCCACAGCACACCAGTACAGAGAGTAGGTTTGTGTAGCAGTGTTGCACTTGCAGGCTTCACAGTACTGAAGCCACAGCACACCAGTACAGTGAGTAGGTTTGTGGAGCAGTGTTGCACTTGCAGGCTTCACAGTACTGATGCTACAGCACAACAGTACAGAGAGTAGGTTTGTGTAGCAGTGTTGCACTTGCAGGCTTCACAGTACTGATGCCACAGCACACCAGTACAGAGAGTAGGTTTGTGGAGCAGTGTTGCACTTGCAGGCTTCACAGTACTGATGCCACAGCACACCAGTACAGAGAGTAGGTTTGTGTGGCAGTGTTGCACTTGCAGGCTTCACAGTACTGATGCCACAGCACACCAGTACAGAGAGTAGGTTTGTGTAGCAGTGTTGCACTTGCAGGCTTCCTAGTACTGATGCCACAGCACACCAGTACAGAGAGTAGGTTTGTGTAGCAGTGTTGCACTTGCAGGCTTCACAGTCCTGATACCACAGCACACCAGTACAGAGAGTAGGTTTGTGTAGCAGTGTTGCACTTGCAGGCTTCCTAGTACTGATGCCACAGCACACCAGTAGAGTGAGTAGGTTTGTGTCGCAGTGTTGCACTTGCAGGCTTCACAGTACTGATGCCACAGCACAACAGTACAGAGAGTAGGTTTGTGTAGCAGTGTTGCACTTGCAGGCTTCACAGTACTGATGCCACAGCACACCGGTACAGTGAGTAGGTTTGTGTCGCAGTGTTGCACTTGCAGGCTTCACAGTACTGATGCCACAGCACACCAGTGCAGTGAGTAGGTTTGTGTAGCAGTGTTGCACTTGCAGGCTTCACAGTACTGATGCCACAGCACACCAGTACAGTGAGTAGGTTTGTGTCGCAGTGTTGCACTTGCAGGCTTCACAGTACTGATGCCACAGCACACCAGTACAGAGAGTAGGTTTGTGTAGCAGTGTTGCACTTGCAGGCTTCACAGTACTGATGCCACAGCACACCAGTACAGGGAGTAGGTTTGTGGAGCAGTGTTGCGCTTGCAGGCTTCACAGTACTGATGCCACAGCACACCAGTACAGTGAGTAGGTTTGTGGAGCAGTGTTGCGCTTGCAGGCTTCACAGTACTGATGCCACAGCACACCAGTACAGGGAGTAGGTTTGTGGAGCAGTGTTGCGCTTGCAGGCTTCACAGTACTGATGCCACAGCACACCAGTACAGTGAGTAGGTTTGTGTGGCAGTGTTGCATTTGCAGGCTTCACAGTACTGATGCCACAGCACACCAGTACAGTGAGTAGGTTTGTGTTGCAGTGTTGCACTTGCAGGCTTCACAGTACTGATGCCACAGCGCACCAGTACAGTGAGTGGGTTTGTGTAGCAGTGTTGCACTTGCAGGCTTCACAGTACTGATGCCACCGCACACCAGTACAGTGAGTAGGTTTGTGTAGCAGTGTTGCACTTGCAGGCTTAACAGTACTGATGCCACAGCACACCAGTACAGTGAGTAGGTTTGTGGAGCAGTGTTGCACTTGCAGGCTTCACTGTACTGATGCCACAGCACACCAGTACAGTGAGTAGGTTTGTGTCGCAGTGTTGCACTTGCAGGCTTCACAGTACTGATGCCACAGCACACCAGTACAGTGAGTAGGTTTGTGTAGCAGTGTTGCACTTGCAGGCTTCACAGTACTGATGCCACAGCACACCAGTACAGTGAGTAGGTTTGTGGAGCAGTGTTGCACTTGCAGACTTCACAGTACTAATGCCACAGCACACCAGTACAGAGAGTAGGTTTGTGTCGCAGTGTTGCACTTGCAGGCTTCACAGTACTGATGCCACAGCACACCAGTACAGTGAGTAGGTTTGTGTGGCAGTGTTGCACTTGCAGGCTTCACAGTACTGATGCCACAGCACACCAGTACAGTGAGTAGGTTTGTGTAGCAGTGTTGCACTTGCAGGCTTCACAGTACTGATGCCACAGCACACCAGTACAGTGAGTAGGTTTGTGTCGCAGTGTTGCACTTGCAGGCTTCACAGTACTGATGCCACAGCACACCAGTACAGAGAGTAGGTTTGTGTAGCAGTGTTGCACTTGCAGGCTTCACAGTACTGATGCCACAGCACACCAGTAGAGTGAGTAGGTTTGTGTCGCAGTGTTGCACTTGCAGGCTTCACAGTACTGATGCCACAGCACACCAGTACAGAGAGTAGGTTTGTGTAGCAGTGTTGCACTTGCAGGCTTCACAGTACTGATGCCACAGCACACCAGTACAGTGGGTAGGTTTGTGTCGCAGTGTTGCACTTGCAGGCTTCACAGTACTGATGCCACAGCTCACCAGTACATAGAGTAGCTTTGTGTAGCAGTGTTGCACTTGCATGCTTCACAGTACTGATACCACAGCACACCAGTACAGTGAGTAGGTTTGTGTAGCAGTGTTGTACTTGCAGGCTTCACAGTACTGATACCACAGCACACCAGTACAGAGAGTAGGTTTGTGGAGCAGTGTTGCACTTGAAGGCTTCACAGTACTGATGCCACAGCACACCAGTACAGAGAGTAGATTTGTGTGGCAGTGTTGCACTTGCAGGCTTCACAGTACTGATGCCACAGCACACCGGTACAGTGAGTAGGTTTGTGTCGCAGTGTTGCACTTGCAGGCTTCACAGTACTGATGCCACAGCACACCAGTACAGAGAGTAGGTTTGTGTAGCAGTGTTGCACTTGCAGGCTTCACAGTACTGATGCCACAGCACACCAGTACAGTGAGTAGGTTTGTGTAGCAGTGTTGCACTTGCAGGCTTCACAGTACTGATGCCACAGCACACCAGTACAGAGAGTAGGTTTGTGTCGCAGTGTTGCACTTGCAGGCTGCACAGTACTGATGCCACAGCACACCAGTACAGAGAGTAGGTTTGTGTAGCAGTGTTGCACTTGCAGGCTTCACAGTACTGATGCCACAGCACGCCAGTACAGAGAGTAGGTTTGTGGAGCAGTGTTGCACTTGCAGGCTTTACAGTACTGATGCCACAGCACACCAGTACAGTGAGTAGGTTTGTGTGGCAGTGTTGCATTTGCAGGCTTCACAGTACTGATGCCACAGCACAACAGTACAGAGAGTAGGTTTGTGTAGCAGTGTTGCACTTGCAGGCTTCACAGTACTGATGCCACAGCACACCAGTACAGTGAGTAGGTTTGTGTCGCAGTGTTGCACTTGCAGGCTTCACAGTACTGATGCCACAGCACACCAGTACAGTGAGTAGGTTTGTGTGGCAGTCTTGCATTTGCAGGCTTCACAGTACTGATACCACAGCACACCAGTACAGTGAGTAGGTTTGTGTCGCAGTGTTGCACTTGCAGGCTTCACAGTACTGATGCCACAGCACACCAGTACAGAGAGTAGGTTTGTGAAGCAGTGTTGCACTTGCAGGCTTCACAGTACTGATGCCACAGCACACCAGTACAGAGAGTAGGTTTGTGTAGCAGTGTTGCATTTGCAGGCTTCACAGTACTGATGCCACAGCACACCAGTACAGAGAGTAGGTTTGTGTAGCAGTGTTGCACTTGCAGGCTTCACAGTACTGATGCCACAGCACACCAGTACAGAGAGTAGGTTTGTGTAGCAGTGTTGCATTTGCAGGCTTCACAGTACTGATGCCACAGCACACCAGTACAGTGAGTAGGTTTGTGTCGCAGTGTTGCACTTGCAGGCTTCACAGTACTGATGCCACAGCACACCAGTAGAGTGAGTAGGTTTGTGTCGCAGTGTTGCACTTGCAGGCTTCACAGTACTGATGCCACAGCACACCAGTAGAGTGAGTAGGTTTGTGTCGCAGTGTTGCACTTGCAGGCTTCACAGTACTGATGCCACAGCCACAACAGTACAGAGAGTGGTTTGTGTAGCAGTGTTGCACTTGCAGGCTTCACAGTACTGATGCCACAGCACACCAGTACAGAGAGTAGGTTTGTGTAGCAGTGTTGCACTTGCAGGCTTCACAGTACTGATGCCACAGCACACCAGTACAGTGAGTAGGTTTGTGTAGCAGTGTTGCACTTGCAGGCTTCACAGTACTGATGCCACAGAACACCAGTACAGTGAGTAGGTTTGTGTAGCAGTGTTGCACTTGCAGGCTTCACAGTACTGATGCCACAGCACACCAGTACAGTGAGTAGGTTTGTGTAGCAGTGTTGCACTTGCAGGCTTCACAGTACTGATGCCACAGCACACCAGTACAGTGAGTAGGTTTGTGTAGCAGTGTTGCACTTGCAGGCTTCACAGTACTGATGCCACAGCACACCAGTACAGTGAGTAGGTTTGTGTCGCAGTGTTGCACTTGCAGGCTTCACAGTACTGATGCCACAGCACACCAGTACAGAGAGTAGGTTTGTGTCGCAGTGTTGCACTTGCAGGCTTCACAGTACTGATGCCACAGCACACCAGTACAGTGAGTAGGTTTGTGTCGCAGTGTTGCACTTGCAGGCTTCACAGTACTGATGCCACAGCACACCAGTACAGAGAGTAGGTTTGTGTAGCAGTGTTGCACTTGCAGGCTTCACAGTACTGATGCCACAGCACACCAGTACAGAGAGTAGGTTTGTGTCGCAGTGTTGCACTTGCAGGCTTCACAGTACTGATGCCACAGCACACCAGTACAGTGAGTAGGTTTGTGTGGCAGTGTTGCACTTGCAGGCTTCACAGTACTGATGCCACAGCACACCAGTACAGAGAGTAGGTTTGTGGAGCAGTGTTGCACTTGCAGGCTTCACAGTGCTGATGCCACAGCACACCAGTACACAGAGTAGGTTTGTGTAGCAGTGTTGCATTTGCAGGCTTCACAGTACTGATGCCACAGCACACCAGTACAGAGAGTAGGTTTGTGTCGCAGTGTTGCACTTGCAGGCTTCACAGTACTGATGACACAGCACACCAGTACAGAGAGTAGGTTTGTGTAGCAGTGTTGCATTTGCAGGCTTCACAGTACTGATGCCACAGCACACCAGTACAGTGAGTAGGTTTGTGTCGCCGTGTTGCACTTGCAGGCTTCACAGTACTGATGCCACAGCACACCAGTAGAGTGAGTAGGTTTGTGTCGCAGTGTTGCACTTGCAGGCTTCACAGTACTGATGCCACAGCACAACAGTACAGAGAGTAGGTTTGTGTAGCAGTGTTGCACTTGCAGGCTTCACAGTACTGATGCCACAGCACACCAGTACAGTGAGTAGGTTTGTGTCGCAGTGTTGCACTTGCAGGCTTCACAGTACTGATGCCACAGCACACCAGTACAGAGAGTAGGTTTGTGGAGCAGTGTTGCACTTGCAGGCTTCACAGTACTGATGCCACAGCACACCAGTACAGTGAGTAGGTCTGTGTAGCAGTGTTGCACTTGCAGGCTTCACAGTACTGATGCCACAGCACACCAGTACAGTGAGTAGGTTTGTGTCGCAGTGTTGCACTTGCAGGCTTCACAGTGCTGATGCCACAACACACCAGTACAGAGAGTAGGTTTGTGTAGCAGTGTTGCACTTGCAGGCTTCACAGTACTGATGCCACAGCACACCAGTACAGAGAGTAGGTTTGTGTAGCAGTGTTGCACTTGCATGCTTCACAGTACTGATACCACAGCACACCAGTACAGAGAGTAGGTTTGTGTAGCAGTGTTGCACTTGCAGGCTTCACAGTACTGATGCCACAGCACACCAGTACAGTGAGTAGGTTTGTGTCGCAGTGTTGCACTTGCAGGCTTCACAGTACTGATGCCACAGCACACCAGTAGAGTGAGTAGGTTTGTGTCGCAGTTTTGCACTTGCATGCTTCACAGTACTGATACCACAGCACACCAGTAGAGTGAGTAGGTTTGTGTAGCAGTGTTGCACTTGCAGGCTTCACAGTACTGATGCCACAGCACACCAGTACAGAGAGTAGGTTTGTGTCGCAGTGTTGCACTTGCAGGCTTCACAGTACTGATGCCACAGCACAACAGTACAGAGAGTAGGTTTGTGTAGCAGTGTTGCACTTGCAGGCTTCACAGTACTGATGCCACAGCACACCAGTACAGTGAGTAGGTTTGTGTCGCAGTGTTGCACTTGCAGGCTTCACAGTACTGATGCCACAGCACACCAGTACAGAGAGTAGGTTTGTGTGGCAGTGTTGCACTTGCAGGCTTCACAGTACTGATGCCACAGCACACCAGTACAGTGGGTAGGTTTGTGTCGCAGTGTTGCACTTGCAGGCTTCACAGTACTGATGCCACAGCACACCAGTACAGAGAGTAGGTTTGTGTCGCAGTGTTGCACTTGCAGGCTTCACAGTACTGATGCCACAGCACACCAGTACAGGGGGTAGGTTTGTGTAGCAGTGTTGCACTTGCAGGCTTCACAGTACTGATGCCACAGCACACCAGTACAGTGAGTAGGTTTGTGTCGCAGTGTTGCACTTGCAGGCTTCACAGTACTGATGCCACAGCACACCAGTACAGTGAGTAGGTTTGTGTCGCAGTGTTGCACTTGCAGGCTTCACAGTACTGATGCCACAGCACACCAGTACAGAGAGTAGGTTTGTGGAGCAGTGTTGCACTTGCAGGCTTCACAGTACTGATGCCACAGCACACCAGTACAGTGAGTAGGTTTGTGTAGCAGTGTTGCACTTGCAGGCTTCACAGTACTGATGCCACAGCACACCAGTACAGTGAGTAGGTTTGTGTCGCAGTGTTGCACTTGCAGGCTTCACAGTACTGATGCCACAGCACACCAGTACAGAGAGTAGGTTTGTGTAGCAGTGTTGCATTTGCAGGCTTCACAGTACTGATGCCACAGCACACCAGTACAGAGAGTAGGTTTGTGTAGCAGTGTTGCACTTGCATGCTTCACAGTACTGATACCACAGCACACCAGTACAGTGAGTAGGTTTGTGTAGCAGTGTTGCACTTGCATGCTTCACAGTACTGATACCACAGCACACCAGTACAGAGAGTAGGTTTGTGTAGCAGTGTTGCACTTGCAGGCTTCACAGTACTGATACCACAGCACACCAGTACAGTGAGTAGGTTTGTGGAGCAGTGTTGCACTTGCAGGCTTCACAGTACTGATACCACAGCACACCAGTACAGTGAGTAGGTTTGTGTCGCAGTGTTGCACTTGCATGCTTCACAGTACTGATACCACAGCACACCAGTACAGAGAGTAGGTTTGTGTAGCAGTGTTGCACTTGCATGCTTCACAGTACTGATACCACAGCACACCAGTACAGAGAGTAGGTTTGTGTAGCAGTGTTGCACTTGCAGGCTTCACAGTACTGATACCACAGCACACCAGTACAGTGAGTAGGTTTGTGGAGCAGTGTTGCACTTGAAGGCTTCACAGTACTGATGCCACAGCACACCAGTACAGAGAGTAGGTTTGTGTGGCAGTGTTGCATTTGCAGGCTTCACAGTACTGATGCCACAGAACACCAGTACAGTGAGTAGGTTTGTGTCGCAGTGTTGCACTTGCAGGCTTCACAGTACTGATACCACAGCACACCAGTACAGAGAGTAGGTTTGTGTAGCAGTGTTGCACTTGCAGGCTTCACAGTACTGATGCCACAGCACACCAGTACAGTGAGTAGGTTTGTGTCGCAGTGTTGCACTTGCAGGCTTCACAGTACTGATGCCACAGCACACCGGTACAGTGAGTAGGTTTGTGTCGCAGTGTTGCACTTGCAGGCTTCACAGTACTGATGCCACAGCACACCAGTACAGAGAGTAGGTTTGTGTAGCAGTGTTGCACTTGCAGGCTTCACAGTACTGATGCCACAGCACACCAGTACAGTGAGTAGGTTTGTGTGGCAGTGTTGCATTTGCAGGCTTCACAGTACTGATGCCACAGCACACCAGTACAGAGAGTAGGTTTGTGTAGCAGTGTTGCACTTGCAGGCTTCACAGTACTGATGCCACAGCACACCAGTACAGTGAGTAGGTTTGTGTAGCACTTGCAGGCTTCACAGTACTGATGCCACAGCACACCAGTACAGTGAGTAGGTTTGTGTAGCACTTGCAGGCTTCACAGTACTGATGCCACAGCACACCAGTACAGGGAGTAGGTTTGTGTAGCAGTGTTGCACTTGCAGGCTTCACAGTACTCATGCCACAGCACACCAGTACAGAGAGTAGGTTTGTGTAGCAGTGTTGCACTTGCAGGCTTCACAGTACTGATGCCACAGCACACCAGTACAGTGAGTAGGTTTGTGTAGCACTTGCAGGCTTCACAGTACTGATGCCACAGCACACCAGTACAGTGAGTAGGTTTGTGTAGCAGTGTTGCATTTGCAGGCTTCACAGTACTGATGCCACAGCACACCAGTACAGAGAGTAGGTTTGTGTAGCAGTGTTGCACTTGCAGGCTTCACAGTACTGATGCCACAGCACACCAGTACAGTGAGTAGGTTTGTGTCGCAGTGTTGCACTTGCAGGCTTCACAGTACTGATGCCACAGCACACCAGTACAGTGAGTAGGTTTGTGTGGCAGTGTTGCACTTGCAGGCTTCACAGTACTGATGCCACAGCACTCCAGTACAGTGAGTAGGTTTGTGTCGCAGTGTTGCACTTGCAGGCTTCACAGTACTGATGCCACAGCACACCAGTACAGTGAGTAGGTTTGTGTCGCAGTGTTGCACTTGCAGGCTTCACAGTACTGATACCACAGCACACCAGTACAGAGAGTAGGTTTGTGTAGCAGTGTTGCACTTGCAGGCTTCACAGTACTGATGCCACAGCACACCAGTACAGAGAGTAGGTTTGTGTCGCAGTGTTGCACTTGCAGGCTTCACAGTACTGATGCCACAGCACACCAGTACAGAGAGTAGGTTTGTGTAGCAGTGTTGCACTTGCAGGCTTCACAGTACTGATGCCACAGCACACCAGTAAAGTGAGTAGTTTTGTGTAGCAGTGTTGCACTTGCAGGCTTCACAGTACTGATGCCACAGCACACCAGTACAGTGAGTAGGTTTGTGGAGCAGTGTTGCACTTGCAGGCTTCACAGTACTGATGCCACAGCACACCAGTACAGTGAGTAGGTTTGTGTAGCAGTGTTGCACTTGCAGGCTTCACAGTACTGATGCCACAGCACACCAGTACAGTGAGTAGGTTTGTGTAGCAGTGTTGCACTTGCAGGCTTCACAGTACTGATGCCACAGCACACCAGTACAGAGAGTAGGTTTGTGTAGCAGTGTTGCACTTGCAGGCTTCACAGTACTGATGCCACAGCACACCAGTACAGAGAGTAGGTTTGTGTAGCAGTGTTGCACTTGCAGGCTTCACAGTACTGATGCCACAGCACACCAGTACAGAGAGTAGGTTTGTGTAGCAGTGTTGCATTTGCAGGCTTCACAGTACTGATACCACAGCACAACAGTACAGTGAGTAGGTTTGTGTCACAGTGTTGCACTTGCAGGCTTCACAGTACTGATACCACAGCACACCAGTACAGAGAGTAGGTTTGTGTAGCAGTGTTGCACTTGCATGCTTCACAGTACTGATACCACAGCACACCAGTACAGAGAGTAGGATAGTGTAGCAGTGTTGCACTTGCAGGCTTCACAGTACTGATGCCACAGCACACCAGTACAGAGAGTAGGTTTGTGTCGCAGTGTTGCACTTGCAGGCTTCACAGTACTGATGCCACAGCACACCAGTACAGTGAGTAGGTTTGTGTAGCAGTGTTGCACTTGCAGGCTTCACAGTACTGATGCCACAGCACACCAGTACAGAGAGTAGGTTTGTGTCGCAGTGTTGCACTTGCAGGCTTCACAGTACTGATGCCACAGCACACCAGTACAGTGAGTAGGTTTGTGTAGCAGTGTTGCACTTGCAGGCTTCACAGTACTGATGCCACAGCACACCAGTACAGAGAGTAGGTTTGTGTCGCAGTGTTGCACTTGCAGGCTTCACAGTACTGATGCCACAGCACACCAGTACAGAGAGTAGGTTTGTGTAGCAGTGTTGCACTTGCAGGCTTCACAGTACTGATGCCACAGCACACCAGTACAGTGAGTAGGTTTGTGTGGCAGTGTTGCACTTGCAGGCTTCACAGTACTGATGCCACAGCACTCCAGTACAGTGAGTAGGTTTGTGTCGCAGTGTTGCACTTGCAGGCTTCACAGTACTGATGCCACAGCACACCAGTACAGTGAGTAGGTTTGTGTCGCAGTGTTGCACTTGCAGGCTTCACAGTACTGATACCACAGCACACCAGTACAGAGAGTAGGTTTGTGTCGCAGTGTTGCACTTGCAGGCTTCACAGTACTGATGCCACAGCACACCAGTACAGAGAGTAGGTTTGTGTCGCAGTGTTGCACTTGCAGGCTTCACAGTACTGATGCCACAGCACACCAGTACAGTGAGTAGGTTTGTGGAGCAGTGTTGCACTTGCAGGCTTCACAGTACTGATGCCACAGCACACCAGTAAAGTGAGTAGGTTTGTGTAGCAGTGTTGCACTTGCAGGCTTCACAGTACTGATGCCACAGCACACCAGTACAGTGAGTAGGTTTGTGGAGCAGTGTTGCACTTGCAGGCTTCACAGTACTGATGCCACAGCACACCAGTACAGTGAGTAGGTTTGTGTAGCAGTGTTGCACTTGCAGGCTTCACAGTACTGATGCCACAGCACACCAGTACAGTGAGTAGGTTTGTGTAGCAGTTTTGCACTTGCAGGCTTCACAGTACTGATGCCACAGCACACCAGTACAGAGAGTAGGTTTGTGTAGCAGTGTTGCACTTGCAGGCTTCACAGTACTGATGCCAAAGCACACCAGTACAGAGAGTAGGTTTGTATAGCAGTGTTGCACTTGCAGGCTTCACAGTACTGATGCCACAGCACACCAGTACAGTGAGTAGGTTTGTGTAGCAGTGTTGCACTTGCAGGCTTCACAGTACTGATGCCACAGCACACCAGTACAGTGAGTAGGTTTGTGTAGCAGTGTTGCACTTGCAGACTTCACAGTACTGATGCCACAGCACACCAGTACAGTGAGTAGGTTTGTGTGGCAGTGTTGCATTTGCAGGCTTCACAGTACTGATGCCACAGCACACCAGGACAGTGAGTAGGTTTGTGTAGCAGTGTTGCACTTGCAGGCTTCACAGTACTGATGCCACAGCACACTAGTACAGAGAGTAGGCTTGTGTCGCAGTGTTGCATTTGCAGGCTTCACAGTACTGATGCCACAGCACACCAGTACAGAGAGTAGGTTTGTGTGGGAGTGTTGCATTTGCAGGCTTCACAGTACTGATGCCACAGCACACCAGTACAGAGAGTAGGTTTGTGTGGCAGTGTTGCATTTGCAGGCTTCACAGTACTGATGCCACAGCACACCAGTACAGTGAGTAGGTTTGTGTAGCAGTGTTGCACTTGCAGGCTTCACAGTACTGATGCCACAGCACACCAGTACAGAGAGTAGGTTTGTGTAGCAGTGTTGCACTTGCAGGCTTCACAGTACTGATGCCACAGCACACCAGTACAGAGAGTAGGTTTGTGTGGCAGTGTTGCATTTGCAGGCTTCACAGTACTGATGCCACAGCACACCAGTACAGAGAGTAGGTTTGTGGAGCAGTGTTGCACTTGCAGGCTTCACAGTACTGATGCCACAGCACACCAGTACAGAGAGTAGGTTTGCGTAGCAGTGTTGCATTTGCAGGCTTCACAGTACTGATGCCACAGCACACCAGTACAGTGAGTAGGTTTGCGTAGCAGTGTTGCACTTGCAGGCTTCACAGTACTGATGCCACAGCACACCAGTACAGAGAGTAGGTTTGTGTAGCAGTGTTGCACTTGCAGGCTTCACAGTACTGATGCCACAGCACACCAGTACAGAGAGTAGGTTTGTGTAGCAGTGTTGCACTTGCAGGCTTCACAGTACTGAAGCCACAGCACACCAGTACAGTGAGTAGGTTTGTGGAGCAGTGTTGCACTTGCAGGCTTCACAGTACTGATGCTACAGCACAACAGTACAGAGAGTAGGTTTGTGTAGCAGTGTTGCACTTGCAGGCTTCACAGTACTGATGCCACAGCACACCAGTACAGAGAGTAGGTTTGTGGAGCAGTGTTGCACTTGCAGGCTTCACAGTACTGATGCCACAGCACACCAGTACAGAGAGTAGGTTTGTGTGGCAGTGTTGCACTTGCAGGCTTCACAGTACTGATGCCACAGCACACCAGTACAGAGAGTAGGTTTGTGTAGCAGTGTTGCACTTGCAGGCTTCCTAGTACTGATGCCACAGCACACCAGTACAGAGAGTAGGTTTGTGTAGCAGTGTTGCACTTGCAGGCTTCACAGTCCTGATACCACAGCACACCAGTACAGAGAGTAGGTTTGTGTAGCAGTGTTGCACTTGCAGGCTTCCTAGTACTGATGCCACAGCACACCAGTAGAGTGAGTAGGTTTGTGTCGCAGTGTTGCACTTGCAGGCTTCACAGTACTGATGCCACAGCACAACAGTACAGAGAGTAGGTTTGTGTAGCAGTGTTGCACTTGCAGGCTTCACAGTACTGATGCCACAGCACACCGGTACAGTGAGTAGGTTTGTGTCGCAGTGTTGCACTTGCAGGCTTCACAGTACTGATGCCACAGCACACCAGTGCAGTGAGTAGGTTTGTGTAGCAGTGTTGCACTTGCAGGCTTCACAGTACTGATGCCACAGCACACCAGTACAGTGAGTAGGTTTGTGTCGCAGTGTTGCACTTGCAGGCTTCACAGTACTGATGCCACAGCACACCAGTACAGAGAGTAGGTTTGTGTAGCAGTGTTGCACTTGCAGGCTTCACAGTACTGATGCCACAGCACACCAGTACAGGGAGTAGGTTTGTGGAGCAGTGTTGCGCTTGCAGGCTTCACAGTACTGATGCCACAGCACACCAGTACAGTGAGTAGGTTTGTGGAGCAGTGTTGCGCTTGCAGGCTTCACAGTACTGATGCCACAGCACACCAGTACAGGGAGTAGGTTTGTGGAGCAGTGTTGCGCTTGCAGGCTTCACAGTACTGATGCCACAGCACACCAGTACAGTGAGTAGGTTTGTGTGGCAGTGTTGCATTTGCAGGCTTCACAGTACTGATGCCACAGCACACCAGTACAGTGAGTAGGTTTGTGTTGCAGTGTTGCACTTGCAGGCTTCACAGTACTGATGCCACAGCGCACCAGTACAGTGAGTGGGTTTGTGTAGCAGTGTTGCACTTGCAGGCTTCACAGTACTGATGCCACCGCACACCAGTACAGTGAGTAGGTTTGTGTAGCAGTGTTGCACTTGCAGGCTTAACAGTACTGATGCCACAGCACACCAGTACAGTGAGTAGGTTTGTGGAGCAGTGTTGCACTTGCAGGCTTCACTGTACTGATGCCACAGCACACCAGTACAGTGAGTAGGTTTGTGTCGCAGTGTTGCACTTGCAGGCTTCACAGTACTGATGCCACAGCACACCAGTACAGTGAGTAGGTTTGTGTAGCAGTGTTGCACTTGCAGGCTTCACAGTACTGATGCCACAGCACACCAGTACAGTGAGTAGGTTTGTGGAGCAGTGTTGCACTTGCAGACTTCACAGTACTAATGCCACAGCACACCAGTACAGAGAGTAGGTTTGTGTCGCAGTGTTGCACTTGCAGGCTTCACAGTACTGATGCCACAGCACACCAGTACAGTGAGTAGGTTTGTGTGGCAGTGTTGCACTTGCAGGCTTCACAGTACTGATGCCACAGCACACCAGTACAGTGAGTAGGTTTGTGTAGCAGTGTTGCACTTGCAGGCTTCACAGTACTGATGCCACAGCACACCAGTACAGTGAGTAGGTTTGTGTCGCAGTGTTGCACTTGCAGGCTTCACAGTACTGATGCCACAGCACACCAGTACAGAGAGTAGGTTTGTGTAGCAGTGTTGCACTTGCAGGCTTCACAGTACTGATGCCACAGCACACCAGTAGAGTGAGTAGGTTTGTGTCGCAGTGTTGCACTTGCAGGCTTCACAGTACTGATGCCACAGCACACCAGTACAGAGAGTAGGTTTGTGTAGCAGTGTTGCACTTGCAGGCTTCACAGTACTGATGCCACAGCACACCAGTACAGTGGGTAGGTTTGTGTCGCAGTGTTGCACTTGCAGGCTTCACAGTACTGATGCCACAGCTCACCAGTACATAGAGTAGCTTTGTGTAGCAGTGTTGCACTTGCATGCTTCACAGTACTGATACCACAGCACACCAGTACAGTGAGTAGGTTTGTGTAGCAGTGTTGTACTTGCAGGCTTCACAGTACTGATACCACAGCACACCAGTACAGAGAGTAGGTTTGTGGAGCAGTGTTGCACTTGAAGGCTTCACAGTACTGATGCCACAGCACACCAGTACAGAGAGTAGATTTGTGTGGCAGTGTTGCACTTGCAGGCTTCACAGTACTGATGCCACAGCACACCGGTACAGTGAGTAGGTTTGTGTCGCAGTGTTGCACTTGCAGGCTTCACAGTACTGATGCCACAGCACACCAGTACAGAGAGTAGGTTTGTGTAGCAGTGTTGCACTTGCAGGCTTCACAGTACTGATGCCACAGCACACCAGTACAGTGAGTAGGTTTGTGTAGCAGTGTTGCACTTGCAGGCTTCACAGTACTGATGCCACAGCACACCAGTACAGAGAGTAGGTTTGTGTCGCAGTGTTGCACTTGCAGGCTGCACAGTACTGATGCCACAGCACACCAGTACAGAGAGTAGGTTTGTGTAGCAGTGTTGCACTTGCAGGCTTCACAGTACTGATGCCACAGCACGCCAGTACAGAGAGTAGGTTTGTGGAGCAGTGTTGCACTTGCAGGCTTTACAGTACTGATGCCACAGCACACCAGTACAGTGAGTAGGTTTGTGTGGCAGTGTTGCATTTGCAGGCTTCACAGTACTGATGCCACAGCACAACAGTACAGAGAGTAGGTTTGTGTAGCAGTGTTGCACTTGCAGGCTTCACAGTACTGATGCCACAGCACACCAGTACAGTGAGTAGGTTTGTGTCGCAGTGTTGCACTTGCAGGCTTCACAGTACTGATGCCACAGCACACCAGTACAGTGAGTAGGTTTGTGTGGCAGTCTTGCATTTGCAGGCTTCACAGTACTGATACCACAGCACACCAGTACAGTGAGTAGGTTTGTGTCGCAGTGTTGCACTTGCAGGCTTCACAGTACTGATGCCACAGCACACCAGTACAGAGAGTAGGTTTGTGAAGCAGTGTTGCACTTGCAGGCTTCACAGTACTGATGCCACAGCACACCAGTACAGAGAGTAGGTTTGTGTAGCAGTGTTGCATTTGCAGGCTTCACAGTACTGATGCCACAGCACACCAGTACAGAGAGTAGGTTTGTGTAGCAGTGTTGCACTTGCAGGCTTCACAGTACTGATGCCACAGCACACCAGTACAGAGAGTAGGTTTGTGTAGCAGTGTTGCATTTGCAGGCTTCACAGTACTGATGCCACAGCACACCAGTACAGTGAGTAGGTTTGTGTCGCAGTGTTGCACTTGCAGGCTTCACAGTACTGATGCCACAGCACACCAGTAGAGTGAGTAGGTTTGTGTCGCAGTGTTGCACTTGCAGGCTTCACAGTACTGATGCCACAGCACACCAGTAGAGTGAGTAGGTTTGTGTCGCAGTGTTGCACTTGCAGGCTTCACAGTACTGATGCCACAGCACAACAGTACAGAGAGTGGGTTTGTGTAGCAGTGTTGCACTTGCAGGCTTCACAGTACTGATGCCACAGCACACCAGTACAGAGAGTAGGTTTGTGTAGCAGTGTTGCACTTGCAGGCTTCACAGTACTGATGCCACAGCACACCAGTACAGTGAGTAGGTTTGTGTAGCAGTGTTGCACTTGCAGGCTTCACAGTACTGATGCCACAGAACACCAGTACAGTGAGTAGGTTTGTGTAGCAGTGTTGCACTTGCAGGCTTCACAGTACTGATGCCACAGCACACCAGTACAGTGAGTAGGTTTGTGTAGCAGTGTTGCACTTGCAGGCTTCACAGTACTGATGCCACAGCACACCAGTACAGTGAGTAGGTTTGTGTAGCAGTGTTGCACTTGCAGGCTTCACAGTACTGATGCCACAGCACACCAGTACAGTGAGTAGGTTTGTGTCGCAGTGTTGCACTTGCAGGCTTCACAGTACTGATGCCACAGCACACCAGTACAGAGAGTAGGTTTGTGTCGCAGTGTTGCACTTGCAGGCTTCACAGTACTGATGCCACAGCACACCAGTACAGTGAGTAGGTTTGTGTCGCAGTGTTGCACTTGCAGGCTTCACAGTACTGATGCCACAGCACACCAGTACAGAGAGTAGGTTTGTGTAGCAGTGTTGCACTTGCAGGCTTCACAGTACTGATGCCACAGCACACCAGTACAGAGAGTAGGTTTGTGTCGCAGTGTTGCACTTGCAGGCTTCACAGTACTGATGCCACAGCACACCAGTACAGTGAGTAGGTTTGTGTGGCAGTGTTGCACTTGCAGGCTTCACAGTACTGATGCCACAGCACACCAGTACAGAGAGTAGGTTTGTGGAGCAGTGTTGCACTTGCAGGCTTCACAGTGCTGATGCCACAGCACACCAGTACACAGAGTAGGTTTGTGTAGCAGTGTTGCATTTGCAGGCTTCACAGTACTGATGCCACAGCACACCAGTACAGAGAGTAGGTTTGTGTCGCAGTGTTGCACTTGCAGGCTTCACAGTACTGATGACACAGCACACCAGTACAGAGAGTAGGTTTGTGTAGCAGTGTTGCATTTGCAGGCTTCACAGTACTGATGCCACAGCACACCAGTACAGTGAGTAGGTTTGTGTCGCCGTGTTGCACTTGCAGGCTTCACAGTACTGATGCCACAGCACACCAGTAGAGTGAGTAGGTTTGTGTCGCAGTGTTGCACTTGCAGGCTTCACAGTACTGATGCCACAGCACAACAGTACAGAGAGTAGGTTTGTGTAGCAGTGTTGCACTTGCAGGCTTCACAGTACTGATGCCACAGCACACCAGTACAGTGAGTAGGTTTGTGTCGCAGTGTTGCACTTGCAGGCTTCACAGTACTGATGCCACAGCACACCAGTACAGAGAGTAGGTTTGTGGAGCAGTGTTGCACTTGCAGGCTTCACAGTACTGATGCCACAGCACACCAGTACAGTGAGTAGGTCTGTGTAGCAGTGTTGCACTTGCAGGCTTCACAGTACTGATGCCACAGCACACCAGTACAGTGAGTAGGTTTGTGTCGCAGTGTTGCACTTGCAGGCTTCACAGTGCTGATGCCACAACACACCAGTACAGAGAGTAGGTTTGTGTAGCAGTGTTGCACTTGCAGGCTTCACAGTACTGATGCCACAGCACACCAGTACAGAGAGTAGGTTTGTGTAGCAGTGTTGCACTTGCATGCTTCACAGTACTGATACCACAGCACACCAGTACAGAGAGTAGGTTTGTGTAGCAGTGTTGCACTTGCAGGCTTCACAGTACTGATGCCACAGCACACCAGTACAGTGAGTAGGTTTGTGTCGCAGTGTTGCACTTGCAGGCTTCACAGTACTGATGCCACAGCACACCAGTAGAGTGAGTAGGTTTGTGTCGCAGTTTTGCACTTGCATGCTTCACAGTACTGATACCACAGCACACCAGTAGAGTGAGTAGGTTTGTGTAGCAGTGTTGCACTTGCAGGCTTCACAGTACTGATGCCACAGCACACCAGTACAGAGAGTAGGTTTGTGTCGCAGTGTTGCACTTGCAGGCTTCACAGTACTGATGCCACAGCACAACAGTACAGAGAGTAGGTTTGTGTAGCAGTGTTGCACTTGCAGGCTTCACAGTACTGATGCCACAGCACACCAGTACAGTGAGTAGGTTTGTGTCGCAGTGTTGCACTTGCAGGCTTCACAGTACTGATGCCACAGCACACCAGTACAGAGAGTAGGTTTGTGTGGCAGTGTTGCACTTGCAGGCTTCACAGTACTGATGCCACAGCACACCAGTACAGTGGGTAGGTTTGTGTCGCAGTGTTGCACTTGCAGGCTTCACAGTACTGATGCCACAGCACACCAGTACAGAGAGTAGGTTTGTGTCGCAGTGTTGCACTTGCAGGCTTCACAGTACTGATGCCACAGCACACCAGTACAGGGGGTAGGTTTGTGTAGCAGTGTTGCACTTGCAGGCTTCACAGTACTGATGCCACAGCACACCAGTACAGTGAGTAGGTTTGTGTCGCAGTGTTGCACTTGCAGGCTTCACAGTACTGATGCCACAGCACACCAGTACAGTGAGTAGGTTTGTGTCGCAGTGTTGCACTTGCAGGCTTCACAGTACTGATGCCACAGCACACCAGTACAGAGAGTAGGTTTGTGGAGCAGTGTTGCACTTGCAGGCTTCACAGTACTGATGCCACAGCACACCAGTACAGTGAGTAGGTTTGTGTAGCAGTGTTGCACTTGCAGGCTTCACAGTACTGATGCCACAGCACACCAGTACAGTGAGTAGGTTTGTGTCGCAGTGTTGCACTTGCAGGCTTCACAGTACTGATGCCACAGCACACCAGTACAGAGAGTAGGTTTGTGTAGCAGTGTTGCATTTGCAGGCTTCACAGTACTGATGCCACAGCACACCAGTACAGAGAGTAGGTTTGTGTAGCAGTGTTGCACTTGCATGCTTCACAGTACTGATACCACAGCACACCAGTACAGTGAGTAGGTTTGTGTAGCAGTGTTGCACTTGCATGCTTCACAGTACTGATACCACAGCACACCAGTACAGAGAGTAGGTTTGTGTAGCAGTGTTGCACTTGCAGGCTTCACAGTACTGATACCACAGCACACCAGTACAGTGAGTAGGTTTGTGGAGCAGTGTTGCACTTGCAGGCTTCACAGTACTGATACCACAGCACACCAGTACAGTGAGTAGGTTTGTGTCGCAGTGTTGCACTTGCATGCTTCACAGTACTGATACCACAGCACACCAGTACAGAGAGTAGGTTTGTGTAGCAGTGTTGCACTTGCATGCTTCACAGTACTGATACCACAGCACACCAGTACAGAGAGTAGGTTTGTGTAGCAGTGTTGCACTTGCAGGCTTCACAGTACTGATACCACAGCACACCAGTACAGTGAGTAGGTTTGTGGAGCAGTGTTGCACTTGAAGGCTTCACAGTACTGATGCCACAGCACACCAGTACAGAGAGTAGGTTTGTGTGGCAGTGTTGCATTTGCAGGCTTCACAGTACTGATGCCACAGAACACCAGTACAGTGAGTAGGTTTGTGTCGCAGTGTTGCACTTGCAGGCTTCACAGTACTGATACCACAGCACACCAGTACAGAGAGTAGGTTTGTGTAGCAGTGTTGCACTTGCAGGCTTCACAGTACTGATGCCACAGCACACCAGTACAGTGAGTAGGTTTGTGTCGCAGTGTTGCACTTGCAGGCTTCACAGTACTGATGCCACAGCACACCGGTACAGTGAGTAGGTTTGTGTCGCAGTGTTGCACTTGCAGGCTTCACAGTACTGATGCCACAGCACACCAGTACAGAGAGTAGGTTTGTGTAGCAGTGTTGCACTTGCAGGCTTCACAGTACTGATGCCACAGCACACCAGTACAGTGAGTAGGTTTGTGTGGCAGTGTTGCATTTGCAGGCTTCACAGTACTGATGCCACAGCACACCAGTACAGAGAGTAGGTTTGTGTAGCAGTGTTGCACTTGCAGGCTTCACAGTACTGATGCCACAGCACACCAGTACAGTGAGTAGGTTTGTGTAGCACTTGCAGGCTTCACAGTACTGATGCCACAGCACACCAGTACAGTGAGTAGGTTTGTGTAGCACTTGCAGGCTTCACAGTACTGATGCCACAGCACACCAGTACAGGGAGTAGGTTTGTGTAGCAGTGTTGCACTTGCAGGCTTCACAGTACTCATGCCACAGCACACCAGTACAGAGAGTAGGTTTGTGTAGCAGTGTTGCACTTGCAGGCTTCACAGTACTGATGCCACAGCACACCAGTACAGTGAGTAGGTTTGTGTAGCACTTGCAGGCTTCACAGTACTGATGCCACAGCACACCAGTACAGTGAGTAGGTTTGTGTAGCAGTGTTGCATTTGCAGGCTTCACAGTACTGATGCCACAGCACACCAGTACAGAGAGTAGGTTTGTGTAGCAGTGTTGCACTTGCAGGCTTCACAGTACTGATGCCACAGCACACCAGTACAGTGAGTAGGTTTGTGTCGCAGTGTTGCACTTGCAGGCTTCACAGTACTGATGCCACAGCACACCAGTACAGTGAGTAGGTTTGTGTGGCAGTGTTGCACTTGCAGGCTTCACAGTACTGATGCCACAGCACTCCAGTACAGTGAGTAGGTTTGTGTCGCAGTGTTGCACTTGCAGGCTTCACAGTACTGATGCCACAGCACACCAGTACAGTGAGTAGGTTTGTGTCGCAGTGTTGCACTTGCAGGCTTCACAGTACTGATACCACAGCACACCAGTACAGAGAGTAGGTTTGTGTAGCAGTGTTGCACTTGCAGGCTTCACAGTACTGATGCCACAGCACACCAGTACAGAGAGTAGGTTTGTGTCGCAGTGTTGCACTTGCAGGCTTCACAGTACTGATGCCACAGCACACCAGTACAGAGAGTAGGTTTGTGTAGCAGTGTTGCACTTGCAGGCTTCACAGTACTGATGCCACAGCACACCAGTAAAGTGAGTAGTTTTGTGTAGCAGTGTTGCACTTGCAGGCTTCACAGTACTGATGCCACAGCACACCAGTACAGTGAGTAGGTTTGTGGAGCAGTGTTGCACTTGCAGGCTTCACAGTACTGATGCCACAGCACACCAGTACAGTGAGTAGGTTTGTGTAGCAGTGTTGCACTTGCAGGCTTCACAGTACTGATGCCACAGCACACCAGTACAGTGAGTAGGTTTGTGTAGCAGTGTTGCACTTGCAGGCTTCACAGTACTGATGCCACAGCACACCAGTACAGAGAGTAGGTTTGTGTAGCAGTGTTGCACTTGCAGGCTTCACAGTACTGATGCCACAGCACACCAGTACAGAGAGTAGGTTTGTGTAGCAGTGTTGCACTTGCAGGCTTCACAGTACTGATGCCACAGCACACCAGTACAGAGAGTAGGTTTGTGTAGCAGTGTTGCATTTGCAGGCTTCACAGTACTGATACCACAGCACAACAGTACAGTGAGTAGGTTTGTGTCACAGTGTTGCACTTGCAGGCTTCACAGTACTGATACCACAGCACACCAGTACAGAGAGTAGGTTTGTGTAGCAGTGTTGCACTTGCATGCTTCACAGTACTGATACCACAGCACACCAGTACAGAGAGTAGGATAGTGTAGCAGTGTTGCACTTGCAGGCTTCACAGTACTGATACCACAGCACACCAGTACAGTGAGTAGGTTTGTGGAGCAGTGTTGCACTTGAAGGCTTCACAGTACTGATGCCACAGCACACCAGTACAGAGAGTAGGTTTGTGTGGCAGTGTTGCACTTGCAGGCTTCACAGTACTGATGCCACAGAACACCAGTACAGTGAGTAGGTTTGTGTCACAGTGTTGCACTTGCAGGCTTCACAGTACTGATACCACAGCACACCAGTACAGAGAGTAGGTTTGTGTAGCAGTGTTGCACTTGCAGGCTTCACAGTACTGATGCCACAGCACACCAGTACAGTGAGTAGGTTTGTGTCGCAGTGTTGCACTTGCAGGCTTCACAGTACTGATGCCACAGCACACCGGTACAGTGAGTAGGTTTGTGTCGCAGTGTTGCACTTGCAGGCTTCACAGTACTGATGCCACAGCACACCAGTACAGAGAGTAGGTTTGTGTAGCAGTGTTGCACTTGCAGGCTTCACAGTACTGATGCCACAGCACACCAGTACAGTGAGTAGGTTTGTGTGGCAGTGTTGCATTTGCAGGCTTCACAGTACTGATGCCACAGCACACCAGTACAGAGAGTAGGTTTGTGTAGCAGTGTTGCACTTGCAGGCTTCACAGTACTGATGCCACAGCACACCAGTACAGTGAGTAGGTTTGTGTAGCACTTGCAGGCTTCACAGTACTGATGCCACAGCACACCAGTACAGTGAGTAGGTTTGTGTAGCACTTGCAGGCTTCACAGTACTGATGCCACAGCACACCAGTACAGGGAGTAGGTTTGTGTAGCAGTGTTGCACTTGCAGGCTTCACAGTACTGATGCCACAGCACACCAGTACAGAGAGTAGGTTTGTGTAGCAGTGTTGCACTTGCAGGCTTCACAGTACTGATGCCACAGCACACCAGTACAGTGAGTAGGTTTGTGTAGCACTTGCAGGCTTCACAGTACTGATGCCACAGCACACCAGTACAGTGAGTAGGTTTGTGTAGCAGTGTTGCATTTGCAGGCTTCACAGTACTGATGCCACAGCACACCAGTACAGAGAGTAGGTTTGTGTAGCAGTGTTGCACTTGCAGGCTTCACAGTACTGATGCCACAGCACACCAGTACAGAGAGTAGGTTTGTGTAGCAGTGTTGCATTTGCAGGCTTCACAGTACTGATGCCACAGCACACCAGTACAGTGAGTAGGTTTGTGTCGCAGTGTTGCACTTGCAGGCTTCACAGTACTGATGCCACAGCACACCAGTACAGTGAGTAGGTTTGTGTCGCAGTGTTGCACTTGCAGGCTTCACAGTACTGATGCCACAGCACACCAGTACAGTGAGTAGGTTTGTGTCGCAGTGTTGCACTTGCAGGCTTCACAGTACTGATGCCACAGCACACCAGTACAGTGAGTAGGTTTGTGTTGCAGTGTTGCACTTGCAGGATTCACAGTACTGATACCACAGCACACCAGTACAGAGAGTAGGTTTATGTAGCAGTGTTGCACTTGCAGGCTTCACAGTACTGATGCCACAGCACACCAGTACAGAGAGTAGGTTTGTGTCGCAGTGTTGCACTTGCAGGCTTCACAGTACTGATGCCACAGCACACCAGTACAGTGAGTAGGTTTGTGGAGCAGTGTTGCACTTGCAGGCTTCACAGTACTGATGCCACAGCACACCAGTACAGAGAGTAGGTTTGTGTCGCAGTGTTGCACTTGCAGGCTTCACAGTACTGATGCCACAGCACACCAGTACAGAGAGTAGGTTTGTGTAGCAGTGTTGCACTTGCAGGCTTCACAGTACTGATGCCACAGCACACCAGTACAGTGAGTAGGTTTGTGTGACAGTGTTGCACTTGCAGGCTTCACAGTACTGATGCCACAGCACACCAGTACAGTGAGTAGGTTTGTGTCGCAGTGTTGCACTTGAAGGCTTCACAGTACTGATGCCACAGCACACCAGTACAGTGAGTAGGTTTGTGTCACAGTGTTGCACTTGCAGGCTTCACAGTACTGATACCACAGCACACCAGTACAGAGAGTAGGTTTGTGTAGCAGTGTTGCACTTGCAGGCTTCACAGTACTGATGCCACAGCACACCAGTACAGAGAGTAGGTTTGTGTCGCAGTGTTGCACTTGCAGGCTTCACAGTACTGATGCCACAGCACACCAGTACAGTGAGTAGGTTTGTGGAGCAGTGTTGCACTTGCAGGCTTCACAGTACTGATGCCACAGCACACCAGTACAGTGAGTAGGTTTGTGTAGCAGTGTTGCACTTGCAGGCTTCACAGTACTGATGCCACAGCACACCAGTACAGTGAGTAGGTTTGTGGAGCAGTGTTGCACTTGCAGGCTTCACAGTACTGATGCCACAGCACACCAGTACAGTGAGTAGGTTTGTGTAGCAGTGTTGCACTTGCAGGCTTCACAGTACTGATGCCACAGCACACCAGTACAGTGAGTAGGTTTGTGTAGCAGTGTTGCACTTGCAGGCTTCACAGTACTGATGCCACAGCACACCAGTACAGAGAGTAGGTTTGTGTAGCAGTGTTGCACTTGCAGGCTTCACAGTACTGATGCCACAGCACACCAGTACAGAGAGTAGGTTTGTGTAGCAGTGTTGCACTTGCAGGCTTCACAGTACTGATGCCACAGCACACCAGTACAGTGAGTAGGTTTGTGTAGCAGTGTTGCACTTGCAGGCTTCACAGTACTGATGCCACAGCACACCAGTACAGTGAGTAGGTTTGTGTAGCAGTGTTGCACTTGCAGACTTCACAGTACTGATGCCACAGCACACCAGTACAGTGAGTAGGTTTGTGTGGCAGTGTTGCGTTTGCAGGCTTCACAGTACTGATGCCACAGCAC
Source organism: Lissotriton helveticus (assembly GCF_964261635.1). NCBI lineage: Eukaryota > Metazoa > Chordata > Amphibia > Caudata > Salamandridae > Lissotriton > Lissotriton helveticus. The sequence goes on along the minus strand of NW_027611649.1, from coordinate 4,548,669 downwards.
ACCAGGACAGTGAGTAGGTTTGTGTAGCAGTGTTGCACTTGCAGGCTTCACAGTACTGATGCCACAGCACACTAGTACAGGGAGTAGGCTTGTGTGGCAGTGTTGCATTTGCAGGCTTCACAGTACTGATGCCACAGCACACCAGTACAGAGAGTAGGTTTGTGTGGCAGTGTTGCATTTGCAGGCTTCACAGTACTGATGCCACAGCACACCAGTACAGAGAGTAGGTTTGTGTGGCAGTGTTGCATTTGCAGGCTTCACAGTACTGATGCCACAGCACACCAGTACAGAGAGTAGGTTTGTGTAGCAGTGTTGCACTAGCAGGCTTCACAGTACTGATGCCACAGCACACCAGTACAGAGAGTAGGTTTGTGTGGCAGTGTTGCATTTGCAGGCTTCACAGTACTGATGCCACAGCACACCAGTACAGTGAGTAGGTTTGTGTAGCAGTGTTGCACTTGCAGGCTTCACAGTACTGATGCCACAGCACACCAGTACAGAGAGTAGGTTTGTGTGGCAGTGTTGCATTTGCAGGCTTCACAGTACTGATGCCACAGCACACCAGTACAGAGAGTAGGTTTGTGTAGCAGTGTTGCACTTGCAGGCTTCACAGTACTGATGCCACAGCACACCAGTCCAGTGAGTAGGTTTGTGTAGCAGTGTTGCACTTGCAGGCTTCACAGTACTGATGCCACAGCACACCAGTACAGAGAGTAGGTTTGTGTAGCAGTGTTGCATTTGCAGGCTTCACAGTACTGATGCCACAGCACAACAGTACAGAGAGTAGGTTTGTGTAGCAGTGTTGCACTTGCAGGCTTCACAGTACTGATGCCGCAGCACACCAGTACAGTGAGTAGGTTTGTGTAGCAGTGTTGCACTTGCAGGCTTCACAGTACTGATGCCACAGCACACCAGTACAGTGAGTAGGTTTGTGTCGCAGTGTTGCACTTGCAGGCTTCACAGTACTGATGCCACAACACACCAGTACAGAGAGTAGGTTTGTGTAGCAGTGTTGCACTTGCAGGCTTCACAGTACTGATGCCACAGCACACCAGTACAGAGAGTAGGTTTGTGTAGCAGTGTTGCACTTGCATGCTTCACAGTACTGATACCACAGCACACCAGTACAGTGAGTAGGTTTGTGTAGCAGTGTTGCACTTGCATGCTTCACAGTACTGATACCACAGCACACCAGTACAGAGAGTAGGTTTGTGTAGCAGTGTTGCACTTGCAGGCTTCACAGTACTGATGCCACAGCACACCAGTACAGTGAGTAGGTTTTTGTCGCAGTGTTGCACTTGCAGGCTTCACAGTACTGATGCCACAGCACACCAGTAGAGTGAGTAGGTTTGTGTTGCAGTGTTGCACTTGCATGCTTCACAGTACTGATACCACAGCACACCAGTAGAGTGAGTAGGTTTGTGTAGCAGTGTTGCACTTGCAGGCTTCACAGTACTGATGCCACAGCACACCAGTACAGAGAGTAGGTTTGTGTCGCAGTGTTGCACTTGCAGGCTTCACAGTACTGATGCCACAGCACATCAGTACAGAGAGTAGGTTTGTGTAGCAGTGTTGCACTTGCAGGCTTCACAGTACTGATGCCACAGCACACCAGTACAGTGAGTAGGTTTGTGTCGCAGTGTTGGACTTGCAGGCTTCACAGTACTGATGCCACAGCACACCAGTACAGAGAGTAGGTTTGTGTGGCAGTGTTGCACTTGCAGGCTTCACAGTACTGATGCCACAGCACACCAGTACAGTGGGTAGGTTTGTGTCGCAGTGTTGCACTTGCAGGCTTCACAGTACTGATGCCACAGCACACCAGTACAGAGAGTAGGTTTGTGTCGCAGTGTTGCACTTGCAGGCTTCACAGTACTGATGCCACAGCACACCAGTACAGGGGGTAGGTTTGTGTAGCAGTGTTGCACTTGCAGGCTTCACAGTACTGATGCCACAGCACACCAGTACAGTGAGTAGGTTTGTGTCGCAGTGTTGCACTTGCAGGCTTCACAGTACTGATGCCACAGCACACCAGTACAGTGAGTAGGTTTGTGTCGCAGTGTTGCACTTGCAGGCTTCACAGTACTGATGCCACAGCACACCAGTACAGAGAGTAGGTTTGTGGAGCAGTGTTGCACTTGCAGGCTTCACAGTACTGATGCCACAGCACACCAGTACAGTGAGTAGGTTTGTGTAGCAGTGTTGCACTTGCAGGCTTCACAGTACTGATGCCACAGCACACCAGTACAGTGAGTAGGTTTGTGTCGCAGTGTTGCACTTGCAGGCTTCACAGTACTGATGCCACAGCACACCAGTACAGAGAGTAGGTTTGTGTAGCAGTGTTGCATTTGCAGGCTTCACAGTACTGATGCCACAGCACACCAGTACAGAGAGTAGGTTTGTGTAGCAGTGTTGCACTTGCATGCTTCACAGTACTGATACCACAGCACACCAGTACAGTGAGTAGGTTTGTGTAGCAGTGTTGCACTTGCATGCTTCACAGTACTGATACCACAGCACACCAGTACAGAGAGTAGGTTTGTGTAGCAGTGTTGCACTTGCAGGCTTCACAGTACTGATACCACAGCACACCAGTACAGTGAGTAGGTTTGTGGAGCAGTGTTGCACTTGCAGGCTTCACAGTACTGATACCACAGCACACCAGTACAGTGAGTAGGTTTGTGTCGCAGTGTTGCACTTGCATGCTTCACAGTACTGATACCACAGCACACCAGTACAGAGAGTAGGTTTGTGTAGCAGTGTTGCACTTGCATGCTTCACAGTACTGATACCACAGCACACCAGTACAGAGAGTAGGTTTGTGTAGCAGTGTTGCACTTGCAGGCTTCACAGTACTGATACCACAGCACACCAGTACAGTGAGTAGGTTTGTGGAGCAGTGTTGCACTTGAAGGCTTCACAGTACTGATGCCACAGCACACCAGTACAGAGAGTAGGTTTGTGTGGCAGTGTTGCACTTGCAGGCTTCACAGTACTGATGCCACAGCACACCAGTACAGTGAGTAGGTTTGTGTCGCAGTGTTGCACTTGCAGGCTTCACAGTACTGATACCACAGCACACCAGTACAGAGAGTAGGTTTGTGTAGCAGTGTTGCACTTGCAGGCTTCACAGTACTGATGCCACAGCACACCAGTACAGTGAGTAGGTTTGTGTCGCAGTGTTGCACTTGCAGGCTTCACAGTACTGATGCCACAGCACACCGGTACAGTGAGTAGGTTTGTGTCGCAGTGTTGCACTTGCAGGCTTCACAGTACTGATGCCACAGCACACCAGTACAGAGAGTAGGTTTGTGTAGCAGTGTTGCACTTGCAGGCTTCACAGTACTGATGCCACAGCACACCAGTACAGTGAGTAGGTTTGTGTGGCAGTGTTGCATTTGCAGGCTTCACAGTACTGATGCCACAGCACACCAGTACAGAGAGTAGGTTTGTGTAGCAGTGTTGCACTTGCAGGCTTCACAGTACTGATGCCACAGCACACCAGTACAGTGAGTAGGTTTGTGTAGCACTTGCAGGCTTCACAGTACTGATGCCACAGCACACCAGTACAGTGAGTAGGTTTGTGTAGCACTTGCAGGCTTCACAGTACTGATGCCACAGCACACCAGTACAGGGAGTAGGTTTGTGTAGCAGTGTTGCACTTGCAGGCTTCACAGTACTGATGCCACAGCACACCAGTACAGAGGGTAGGTTTGTGTAGCAGTGTTGCACTTGCAGGCTTCACAGTACTGATGCCACAGCACACCAGTACAGTGAGTAGGTTTGTGTAGCACTTGCAGGCTTCACAGTACTGATGCCACAGCACACCAGTACAGTGAGTAGGTTTGTGTAGCAGTGTTGCATTTGCAGGCTTCACAGTACTGATGCCACAGCACACCAGTACAGAGAGTAGGTTTGTGTAGCAGTGTTGCACTTGCATGCTTCACAGTACTGATACCACAGCACACCAGTACAGTGAGTAGGTTTGTGTAGCAGTGTTGCACTTGCATGCTTCACAGTACTGATGCCACAGCACACCAGTACAGTGAGTAGGTTTGTGTCGCAGTGTTGCACTTGCAGGCTTCACAGTACTGATGCCACAGCACACCAGTACAGAGAGTAGGTTTGTGGAGCAGTGTTGCACTTGCAGGCTTCACAGTACTGATGCCACAGCACACCAGTACAGTGAGTAGGTTTGTGTAGCAGTGTTGCACTTGCAGGCTTCACAGTACTGATGCCACAGCACACCAGTACAGTGAGTAGGTTTGTGTCGCAGTGTTGCACTTGCAGGCTTCACAGTACTGATGCCACAGCACACCAGTACAGAGAGTAGGTTTGTGTAGCAGTGTTGCATTTGCAGGCTTCACAGTACTGATGCCACAGCACACCAGTACAGAGAGTAGGTTTGTGTAGCAGTGTTGCACTTGCATGCTTCACAGTACTGATACCACAGCACACCAGTACAGTGAGTAGGTTTGTGTAGCAGTGTTGCACTTGCATGCTTCACAGTACTGATACCACAGCACACCAGTACAGAGAGTAGGTTTGTGTAGCAGTGTTGCACTTGCAGGCTTCACAGTACTGATACCACAGCACACCAGTACAGTGAGTAGGTTTGTGGAGCAGTGTTGCACTTGCAGGCTTCACAGTACTGATACCACAGCACACCAGTACAGTGAGTAGGTTTGTGTCGCAGTGTTGCACTTGCATGCTTCACAGTACTGATACCACAGCACACCAGTACAGAGAGTAGGTTTGTGTAGCAGTGTTGCACTTGCATGCTTCACAGTACTGATACCACAGCACACCAGTACAGAGAGTAGGTTTGTGTAGCAGTGTTGCACTTGCAGGCTTCACAGTACTGATACCACAGCACACCAGTACAGTGAGTAGGTTTGTGGAGCAGTGTTGCACTTGAAGGCTTCACAGTACTGATGCCACAGCACACCAATACAGAGAGTAGGTTTGTGTGGCAGTGTTGCACTTGCAGGCTTCACAGTACTGATGCCACAGAACACCAGTACAGTGAGTAGGTTTGTGTCGCAGTGTTGCACTTGCAGACTTCACAGTACTGATACCACAGCACACCAGTACAGAGAGTAGGTTTGTGTAGCAGTGTTGCACTTGCAGGCTTCACAGTACTGATGCCACAGCACACCAGTACAGTGAGTAGGTTTGTGTCGCAGTGTTGCACTTGCAGGCTTCACAGTACTGATGCCACAGCACACCGGTACAGTGAGTAGGTTTATGTCGCAGTGTTGCACTTGCAGGCTTCACAGTACTGATGCCACAGCACACCAGTACAGAGAGTAGGTTTGTGTAGCAGTGTTGCACTTGCAGGCTTCACAGTACTGATGCCACAGCACACCAGTACAGTGAGTAGGTTTGTGTGGCAGTGTTGCATTTGCAGGCTTCACAGTACTGATGCCACAGCACACCAGTACAGAGAGTAGGTTTGTGTAGCAGTGTTGCACTTGCAGGCTTCACAGTAATGATGCCACAGCACACCAGTACAGTGAGTAGGTTTGTGTAGCACTTGCAGGCTTCACAGTACTGATGCCACAGCACACCAGTACAGTGAGTAGGTTTGTGTAGCACTTGCAGGCTTCACAGTACTGATGCCACAGCACACCAGTACAGGGAGTAGGTTTGTGTAGCAGTGTTGCACTTGCAGGCTTCACAGTACTGATGCCACAGCACACCAGTACAGAGAGTAGGTTTGTGTAGCAGTGTTGCACTTGCAGGCTTCACAGTACTGATGCCACAGCACACCAGTACAGTGAGTAGGTTTGTGTAGCACTTGCAGGCTTCACAGTACTGATGCCACAGCACACCAGTACAGTGAGTAGGTTTGTGTAGCAGTGTTGCATTTGCAGGCTTCACAGTACTGATGCCACAGCACACCAGTACAGAGAGTAGGTTTGTGTAGCAGTGTTGCACTTGCAGGCTTCACAGTACTGATGCCACAGCACACCAGTACAGAGAGTAGGTTTGTGTAGCAGTGTTGCATTTGCAGGCTTCACAGTACTGATGCCACAGCACACCAGTACAGTGAGTAGGTTTGTGTCGCAGTGTTGCACTTGCAGGCTTCACAGTACTGATGCCACAGCACACCAGTACAGTGAGTAGGTTTGTGTTGCAGTGTTGCACTTGCAGGCTTCACAGTACTGATGCCACAGCACACCAGTACAGTGAGTAGGTTTGTGTAGCAGTGTTGCACTTGCAGGCTTCACAGTACTGATGCCACAGCACACCAGTACAGAGAGTAGGTTTGTGTAGCAGTGTTGCACTTGCAAGCTTCACAGTACTGATGCCACAGCACACCAGTACAGAGAGTAGGTTTGTGTCGCAGTGTTGCACTTGCAGGCTTCACAGTACTGATGCCACAGCACACCAGTACAGAGAGTAGGTTTGTGTAGCAGTGTTGCACTTGCAGGCTTCACAGTACTGATGCCACAGCAAACCAGTACAGTGAGTAGGTTTGTGTGGCAGTGTTGCACTTGCAGGCTTCACAGTACTGATGCCACAGCACACCAGTACAGTGAGTAGGTTTGTGTCGCAGTGTTGCACTTGCAGGCTTCACAGTACTGATGCCACAGCACACCAGTACAGTGAGTAGGTTTGTGTCGCAGTGTTGCACTTGCAGGCTTAACAGTACTGATACCACAGCACACCAGTTTGGAGAGTAGGTTTGTGTAGCAGTGTTGCACTTGCAGGCTTCACAGTACTGATGCCACAGCACACCAGTACGGAGAGTAGGTTTGTGTCGCAGTGTTGCACTTGCAGGCTTCACAGTAGTGATGCCACAGCACACCAGTACAGTGAGTAGGTTTGTGGAGCAGTGTTGCACTTGCAGGCTTCACAGTACTGATGCCACAGCACACCAGTACAGAGAGTAGGTTTGTGTAGCAGTGTTGCACTTGCAGGCTTCACAGTACTGATGCCACAGCACACCAGTACAGAGAGTAGGTTTGTGTCGCAGTGTTGCACTTGCAGGCTTCACAGTACTGATGCCACAGCACACCAGTACAGAGAGTAGGTTTGTGTAGCAGTGTTGCACTTGCAGGCTTCACAGTACTGATGCCACAGCACACCAGTACAGTGAGTAGGTTTGTGTGGCAGTGTTGCACTTGCAGGCTTCCCAGTACTGATGCCACAGCACACCAGTACAGTGAGTAGGTTTGTGTCGCAGTGTTGCACTTGCAGGCTTCACAGTACTGATGCCACAGCACACCAGTACAGTGAGTAGGTTTGTGGAGCAGTGTTGCACTTGCAGGCTTCACAGTACTGATGCCACAGCACACCAGTACAGTGAGTAGGTTTGTGGAGCAGTGTTGCACTTGCAGGCTTCACAGTACTGATGCCACAGCACACCAGTACAGTGAGTAGGTTTGTGTAGCAGTGTTGCACTTGCAGGCTTCACAGTACTGATGCCACAGCACACCAGTACAGTGAGTAGGTTTGTGTAGCAGTGTTGCACTTGCAGGCTTCACAGTACTGATGCCACAGCACACCAGTACAGAGAGTAGGTTTGTGTAGCAGTGTTGCACTTGCAGGCTTCACAGTACTGATGCCACAGCACACCAGTACAGAGAGTAGGTTTGTGTAGCAGTGTTGCACTTGCAGGCTTCACAGTACTGATGCCACAGCACACCAGTACAGTGAGTAGGTTTGTGTAGCAGTGTTGCACTTGCAGGCTTCACAGTACTGATGCCACAGCACACCAGTACAGTGAGTAGGTTTGTGTAGCAGTGTTGCACTTGCAGACTTCACAGTACTGATGCCACAGCACACCAGTACAGTGAGTAGGTTTGTGTGGCAGTGTTGCGTTTGCAGGCTTCACAGTACTGATGCCACAGCACACCAGGACAGTGAGTAGGTTTGTGTAGCAGTGTTGCACTTGCAGGCTTCACAGTACTGATGCCACAGCACACTAGTACAGAGAGTAGGCTTGTGTCGCAGTGTTGCATTTGCAGGCTTCACAGTACTGATGCCACAGCACACCAGTACAGAGAGTAGGTTTGTGTGGCAGTGTTGCATTTGCAGGCTTCACAGTACTGATGCCACAGCACACCAGTACAGAGAGTAGGTTTGTGTGGCAGTGTTGCATTTGCAGGCTTCACAGTACTGATGCCACAGCACACCAGTACAGTGAGTAGGTTTGTGTAGCAGTGTTGCACTTGCAGGCTTCACAGTACTGATGCCACAGCACACCAGTACAGAGAGTAGGTTTGTGTAGCAGTGTTGCATTTGCAGGCTTCACAGTACTGATGCCACAGCACAACAGTACAGAGAGTAGGTTTGTGTAGCAGTGTTGCACTTGCAGGCTTCACAGTACTGATGCCGCAGCACACCAGTACAGTGAGTAGGTTTGTGTAGCAGTGTTGCACTTGCAGGCTTCACAGTACTGATGCCACAGCACACCAGTACAGTGAGTAGGTTTGTGGAGCAGTGTTGCACTTGAAGGCTTCACAGTACTGATGCCACAGCACACCAGTACAGTGAGTAGGTTTGTGTCGCAGTGTTGCACTTGCAGACTTCACAGTACTGATACCACAGCACACCAGTACAGAGAGTAGGTTTGTGTAGCAGTGTTGCACTTGCAGACTTCACAGTACTGATACCACAGCACACCAGTACAGAGAGTAGGTTTGTGTAGCAGTGTTGCACTTGCAGGCTTCACAGTACTGATGCCACAGCACACCAGTACAGTGAGTAGGTTTGTGTGGCAGTGTTGCACTTGCAGGCTTCACAGTACTGATGCCACAGAACACCAGTACAGTGAGTAGGTTTGTGTCGCAGTGTTGCACTTGCAGACTTCACAGTACTGATACCACAGCACACCAGTACAGAGAGTAGGTTTGTGTAGCAGTGTTGCACTTGCAGGCTTCACAGTACTGATGCCACAGCACACCAGTACAGTGAGTAGGTTTGTGTCGCAGTGTTGCACTTGCAGGCTTCACAGTACTGATGCCACAGCACACCAGTACAGTGAGTAGGTTTATGTCGCAGTGTTGCACTTGCAGGCTTCACAGTACTGATGCCACAGCACACCAGTACAGAGAGTAGGTTTGTGTAGCAGTGTTGCACTTGCAGGCTTCACAGTACTGATGCCACAGCACACCAGTACAGTGAGTAGGTTTGTGTGGCAGTGTTGCATTTGCAGGCTTCACAGTACTGATGCCACAGCACACCAGTACAGAGAGTAGGTTTGTGTAGCAGTGTTGCACTTGCAGGCTTCACAGTAATGATGCCACAGCACACCAGTACAGTGAGTAGGTTTGTGTAGCACTTGCAGGCTTCACAGTACTGATGCCACAGCACACAGTACAGTGAGTAGGTTTGTGTAGCACTTGCAGGCTTCACAGTACTGATGCCACAGCACACCAGTACAGGGAGTAGGTTTGTGTAGCAGTGTTGCACTTGCAGGCTTCACAGTACTGATGCCACAGCACACCAGTACAGAGAGTAGGTTTGTGTAGCAGTGTTGCACTTGCAGGCTTCACAGTACTGATGCCACAGCACACCAGTACAGTGAGTAGGTTTGTGTAGCACTTGCAGGCTTCACAGTACTGATGCCACAGCACACCAGTACAGTGAGTAGGTTTGTGTAGCAGTGTTGCATTTGCAGGCTTCACAGTACTGATGCCACAGCACACCAGTACAGAGAGTAGGTTTGTGTAGCAGTGTTGCACTTGCAGGCTTCACAGTACTGATGCCACAGCACACCAGTACAGAGAGTAGGTTTGTGTAGCAGTGTTGCATTTGCAGGCTTCACAGTACTGATGCCACAGCACACCAGTACAGTGAGTAGGTTTGTGTCGCAGTGTTGCACTTGCAGGCTTCACAGTACTGATGCCACAGCACACCAGTACAGTGAGTAGGTTTGTGTTGCAGTGTTGCACTTGCAGGCTTCACAGTACTGATGCCACAGCACACCAGTACAGTGAGTAGGTTTGTGTAGCAGTGTTGCACTTGCAGGCTTCACAGTACTGATGCCACAGCACACCAGTACAGAGAGTAGGTTTGTGTAGCAGTGTTGCACTTGCAAGCTTCACAGTACTGATGCCACAGCACACCAGTACAGAGAGTAGGTTTGTGTCGCAGTGTTGCACTTGCAGGCTTCACAGTACTGATGCCACAGCACACCAGTACAGAGAGTAGGTTTGTGTAGCAGTGTTGCACTTGCAGGCTTCACAGTACTGATGCCACAGCAAACCAGTACAGTGAGTAGGTTTGTGTGGCAGTGTTGCACTTGCAGGCTTCACAGTACTGATGCCACAGCACACCAGTACAGTGAGTAGGTTTGTGTCGCAGTGTTGCACTTGCAGGCTTCACAGTACTGATGCCACAGCACACCAGTACAGTGAGTAGGTTTGTGTCGCAGTGTTGCACTTGCAGGCTTAACAGTACTGATACCACAGCACACCAGTACGGAGAGTAGGTTTGTGTAGCAGTGTTGCACTTGCAGGCTTCACAGTACTGATGCCACAGCACACCAGGACAGTGAGTAGGTTTGTGTAGCAGTGTTGCACTTGCAGGCTTCACAATACTGATGCCACAGCACACTAGTACAGAGAGTAGGCTTGTGTCGCAGTGTTGCATTTGCAGGCTTCACAGTACTGATGCCACAGCACACCAGTACAGAGAGTAGGTTTGTGTGGCAGTGTTGCATTTGCAGGCTTCACAGTACTGATGCCACAGCACACCAGTACAGAGAGTAGGTTTGTGTGGCAGTGTTGCATTTGCAGGCTTCACAGTACTGATGCCACAGCACACCAGTACAGAGAGTAGGTTTGTGTAGCAGTGTTGCACTTGCAGGCTTCACAGTACTGATGCCACAGCACACCAGTACAGGGAGTAGGTTTGTGTGGCAGTGTTGCATTTGCAGGCTTCACAGTACTGATGCCACAGCACACCAGTACAGTGAGTAGGTTTGTGTAGCAGTGTTGCACTTGCAGGCTTCACAGTACTGATGCCACAGCACACCAGTACAGAGAGTAGGTTTGTGTGGCAGTGTTGCATTTGCAGGCTTCACAGTACTGATGCCACAGCACACCAGTACAGAGAGTAGGTTTGTGTAGCAGTGTTGCACTTGCAGGCTTCACAGTACTGATGCCACAGCACACCAGTCCAGTGAGTAGGTTTGTGTAGCAGTGTTGCACTTGCAGGCTTCACAGTACTGATGCCACAGCACACCAGTACAGAGAGTAGGTTTGTGTAGCAGTGTTGCATTTGCAGGCTTCACAGTACTGATGCCACAGCACAACAGTACAGAGAGTAGGTTTGTGTAGCAGTGTTGCACTTGCAGGCTTCACAGTACTGATGCCGCAGCACACCAGTGCACTGAGTAGGTTTGTGTGGCAGTGTTGCACTTGCAGGCTTCACAGTACTGATGCCGCAGCACACCAGTACAGTGAGTAGGTTTGTGTAGCAGTGTTGCATTTGCAGGCTTCACAGTACTGATGCCACAGCACACCAGTACAGTGAGTAGGTTTGTGTCGCAGTGTTGCACTTGCAGGCTTCACAGTACTGATGCCACAGCACACCAGTACAGTGAGTAGGTTTGTGGAGCAGTGTTGCACTTGCAGGCTTCAATAAAATACATAGCTCATTTGGCTCACTTCAAGGCACTAGATGCTGCTTTGAAGGTCGGAATTTAAACTGTAACTGACGTCCAAGTGTCTTAGCAAGGTAGCTCAAGGAAAGTATTCAAGGAGGAAAACATGTGTTTCCGGAGCACCAAAACACTGTCGTTTCGGCACAGATCACGTGCAAATGGAGCATGGCTTTTAACACATTCTATATAGGAACACTTCCTGATTGGAAGTATATAAACATGCTTCCCCTTGAGTGCACTGCTACCCCCTTATATATCTGACGTCATTTTTTACGTTTTGATTGTATATCCCAAGAGTACTGGTAGTTGTTGCTTTTAAAGCCAGGGGGACACTTTCTGTCCCAGTTCTGCCTGTGTTCTTGTTTAACAAAGTATACATTTTTTGTTAAATCCTGCATTTGTTTTAGTAGTTTCTACATTGTCTTGTGGAGTTTATGCTGCCATGGGGCCCCGCAGCCAGGCTGCTGAGTGTGGCAGGACATGCCTATTGCTGATGCTCCAGCTCGCCAGGCTCGCAGAAAAAGTAATTGCCTGAGACTGAGTGAAGTTATAATCTACTAGTTGCACTTGCTATGCTATAAAATTTGCTTTTTAGGCTAGCATGAATGATCAGATCAGTTAGATCCTCTTTTGAGCTGCTGCAGTGCCTGTCTGCCCTCTGTTACTGAAAACTTCAGTCACGCATTCTGTCACTGGTCAGTGCCCTTCTATTTCTCGTGCTTTGCTGTAGTTTTAAGAACACCTTCTCGTTGCTCAAATTGGTGCAAGTTTCTGATATCTATATGTTTCCCTCGTCTTCGCTGCTTGATTTTGCTTGCGAGAAGGCGTCACTCATAGTCATTGAAATATCACTCATAATTACACTGAAATTATGGAAATGCATTGTCACACATAGCAATCTGAAACCGTGGCAGCTATGGAGATTGTCAGCACATTCTGTTGTGTTTGTAGAAATAGACTGAATAATCCTGGAGGGAATCCCTGCAGGAGCCGGGCTGAGCTGGGCCCTTCTCTCCGGGGGCCCTTGGGGCTGAGCTGGGCTCCTCTATCCGGGGGCCCCTGGGGCTGAGCTGGGCTCTTCTATCCGGGGCCCCTGGGGCTGAGCTGGGCTCTTCTATCTGGGGGCCCCTGGGGCTGAGCTGGGCTCTTCTATCCAGGGCCTGATGGGGCTGAGCTGGGCTCTTCTATCCGGGGGCCCCTGGGGCTGAGCTGGGCTCTTCTATCCGGGGGTCCTGGGGCCGAGCTGGGTTCTTCTATCCGGGGGCCCCTGGGGCTGAGCTGGGCTCTTCTATCCGGGGGCCCCTGGGGCTGGGCTGGGCTCTTCTATCCAGGGGCCCCTGGGGCTGAGCTAGGCTCTTCAATCTGGGGCCCCTGGGGCTGAGCTGGGCTCTTCTATCCGGGGCCCCTGGGGCTGAGCTGGGCTCTTCTATCTGGGGGCCCCTGGGGCTGAGCTGGGCTCTTCTATCCGGGGCCCCTGGGGCTGAGCTGGGCTCTTCTATCTGGGGGCCCCTGAGGCTGAGCTGGGCTCTTCTATCCGGGCCCCTGGGGCTGAGCTGGGCTCTTCTATCCGGGGGCCCCTGAGGCTGAGCTGGGCTCTTCTATCCCGGGCCCCTAGGGCTGAGCTGGGCTCTTCTATCCGGGGGCCCTGGGGCTGAGCTGGGCTCTTCTATCCGGGGGCCCCTGAGGCTGAGCTGGGCTCTTCTATCCCGGGCCCCTAGGGCTGAGCTGGGCTCTTCTATCCGGGGGCCCTGGGGCTGAGCTGGGCTCTTCTATCCAGGGCACCTGAGCTGAGCTGGACTCTTCTATCCGGGGGTCCTGTGGCTGAGCAGGGCTTTTCTATCCAGGGCCCCTGGGGCTGAGCTGGGCTCTTCTATCCGGAGGCCCTGGGGGCTGTGCTGGGCTCTTCTTTCCGGGGGCCCTGAGGCTGGGCTGGGCTCCTCTATCCGGGGCCCCTGGGGCTGAGCTGGGCTCTGCTATCTGGGGGCCCCTTTGGGGCTGAGCTGGGCTCATTTATCCGGGGGCTGAGCTGGGCTCTTCTATCCGGGGCCCCTTGGGCTGAGCTGGGCTCTTCTATCCTGGGGCCCGTGGGGCTGAGCTGGGCTCTTCTATCCAGGGCCCCTGCGGATGAGCTGGTCTATTCACTCAAGGGGCCCCTGGGGATGAGCTGGGCTCTTCTATCCAGGGCCCGATGGGGCTGAGCTGGGCTCTTCTATCCGGGGGCCCCTGGGGCTGAGCTGGGCTCTTCTATCCAGGGCCCGATGGGGCTGAGCTGGGCTCTTCTATCCGGGGGCCCCTGGGGCTGGGCTGGGCTCTTCTATCCGGGGGCCCCTGGGGCTGAGCTAGGCTCTTCTATCTGGGGCCCCTGGGGCTGAGCTGGGCTCTTCTATCTGGGGCCCCTGGGGCCGAGCTGGGCTCTTCTATCTGGGGGCCCCTGGGGCTGAGCTGGGCTCTTCTATCTGGGGCCCCTGGGGCTGAGCTGGGCTCTTCTATCCGGGGCCCCTGGGGCTGAGCTAGGCTCTTCTATCTGGGGGCCCCTGAGGCTGAGCTGGGCTCTTCTATCCGGGCCCCTGGGGCTGAGCTGGGCTCTTCTATCCGGGGGCCCCTGAGGCTGAGCTGGGCTCTTCTATCCCGGGCCCCTAGGGCTGAGCTGGGCTCTTCTATCCGGGGGCCCTGGGGCTGAGCTGGTCTCTTCTATCCGGGGGACCTGAGCTGAGCTGGACTCTTCTATCCGGGGTCCTGTGGCTGAGCAGGGCTTTTCTATCCGGGGCCCCTGGGGCTGAGCTGGGCTCTTCTATCCGGAGGCCCTGGGGGCTGTGCTGGGCTCTTCTTTCCGGGGGCCCTGAGGCTGGGCTGGGCTCCTCTATCCGGGGCCCCTGGGGCTGAGCTGGGCTCTGCTATCCGGGGGCCCCTTTGGGGCTGAGCTGGGCTCATTTATCCTGGGGCTGAGCTGGGCTCTTCTATCCGGGGCCCCTTGGGCTGAGCTGGGCTCTTCTATCCCGGGGCCCGTGGGGCTGAGCTGTCGTGTATTTCTATAGGTTCTGAATCGATCCCCCTATTCCTGACCCTATTCTGGTTAAACTACCTAGCTAGTTAACTAACAGTCAGCCCATGAGGCAAGAAATCCCCCATGATGCAGATACCGTTATCTGACGCAGTCACACTACGGCACAGGAACGTGTTATCTGATTAGGTCATAACGCTTGAGATCTAATTAGACAAGCGACATTCCTCCAGCCCCTGATAAGGCATACGACGTTCTCATAACAAATCAAACCTATGACAACCTGGATAATCCGTGCGGCCATTGTTTTGATTTCACAGAGAACTTTAGTAAAGAATGTGCTAACGAGCAAGTCGTATGACATCTTTATTGACGTACCTATGTCCATCCTTACGTCAATCCCGGCACCTTTAAGGTATAAATATTGCCGACCTTGCCCTATGCAAAACACACGCGTGGTGACAAGACGGAGCAGCCATACTTGCCGAAGCCGAGAGCAGAAGCAGACCCCGCAGGCAGCAGCCCCGCCTTCCTGACGCGCTGAGAGACGCGCTGCTATCTCAAGCCGAGAGACCCAGCACCGGCGTTTCTGGGCAGCCCTCGCAGGCAGCCTGGAATATCGAGAGCAGAGAAAGAGATACCATTCCTCATTCATCCTAAATTCCAGGTACAGAACTGAATAACCCCTCCTAGAGAATTCTTTAGTTATTCACTTGGCAAAAACAAACTTAACTTAAACTGTAACTTTCTATTCCCGCCCACGTATTAGACTTAGGTCAGGTACACGGGGTAGGCGTATTTAGAAACACCAGTTGAGCACGTTTAGTCAAATGTATATGTGTATGTAAATATATTTTAATCATTTTAAAGCATCATATGGCTCAGAAACCATATCAATGTTTTTACAGTATTATTTTATACTATTGCTTTTAATGTATGCACTTTACTTAACTATAAGTATTGCAATAATATCGATCCATTTCTCTTGTACGAGAAAAGAGACTGATCAATAAATAACACCTTTTATTGAACACGCCCGTCTCTTCCTTTTCTCTACATTCTGATGAGACTAAGAATGCACGTACTGACTGAGTAAAATAATTGCCTTGTGCTCACACGACTCTTGAGATTGACTCTTGATTAGGGGAGAGCAAAGTTGTCATGTTCTATGGTTGTCAGAAACTAAATCCCTTCTTGTCTAATCAGGGGAGTTAATCCTTCCTTGAACATTCGAGAAAGTTTCTAGCGAACTCTGAGCTTAGCTGGCAAACCCAAAAATTAAGTCTAGTATCGACAGTAGTAGACCTAGTTAACGTCTGGCCTAGGCCTTTACTGCTGTAGGTACTATTCCAATGCGCAGAGCCTATTGGGAAAATAGGAGCTACACTACATGGCGCCCAACGCGTTTGGAAAGGGCGATAAAACTAACGTAAGACATTTAGAGTAACTCAGTCGTGCTTTCTCACTCAGACCCCTTTTCCCAAATACTCCAAAGACGTCTGGAGTGGGTGAAAGGTTAATATATCCTCCAAAACCTCGCAGGAGGGAACTCCTATGTATGGTTCTTGGTCTAGTCAACGTTGAAGGATAAAACAGTTCCAAAATATTGTGCATCTAATCTCTGTTTCCATAAAGAAACCTGATCTGCAAATAAACATAATACCATCCTGTCAGCAAAATGGACAGCGATGAAGAACGAGAGGTTACTAGATTAGCTACTGAAATAGCAGATGCTGATGCTACCATGCAAACAGCAGACCCGGATATAATACTCATCCAGGTCGCCAAAAGGAGATCTATAACCTTAAAAACTTATAGAAAATGGACTGACACCTAGAGGTGGCACAGTCATATTCGTAATCGAGGCACACGAATATCGGCAGACAGAGGTATACTATACATGGATACATTTTCCAGCAGCTAATACTATAACAAAGTACTTCCACTATTACAAAGTAGAGGAACCTCCTAATGAGTACACTCCTTTCGAGGAGGTGGAAGTACCACTCAAATTCCAAGAGCATTTGCTCTTATTTGATGGCGCCCTAATACATAACAATCACATTACAAGGCTCGGTCCTTTAGGAAGACCAGGAGCAACGTGGCCGGTCCTAGCCGGATACACACCACATCCAGACATCGAAAGAATGCCTGCAGCAGAGCTGTTAATACAGCTAAAACAACTACTAAAAATTCACAGACAATTAGTTCAGTATGTAATGCGGACTTCAACAATTCAGCCAGCGATTAAACTTCCACAGCTGACCCCTCACCAGGGGAACACAAATAAAATTACACCACAGAACATCCAATCCTGCCTAGGTAAAGTCCCAGCAAAACGGGAACAAATACCATTCTGGTTGGCACAGAAAATTACCCAAATAGAGGCGGTGTTTCCTGACACCACCCCATTAGAAAAACACAGGATTCTGACTATATGTCTCCCAATGGGAATCGCACCACACATTGAGGACTGTGACACTTGGGGTACAGTCTTTGCTTCCATCTACACGAAAACGCACGGTGTTCCATCCATTTCGGTGATACCAGATGTGCTAAAACAAATTCAAGATGAATACGGTCCAGAACCTGCTTTAACTCTTGGTATGAAATTACTAAAAGACTTCAAGCAGGTCTCGGCTATATTACTAGCCAACATAAAAGGTGAAGCAGCAAACGTGGCGATCCGCCAGAGGTTAAAAGAGACAGATATAGCAGACCAACCAGCTGAAATTGCCAGAATCATAGAAAAATCCTATGAAGAACTAGGCAGAGATAGTCTAGGTGGAATACCAGTAAAACCGCAACTGACTACAAGTCCAGAAAAAATGTTTTTTAATAATAATAATAATTCACCAAAAAAGAACTGGGATGGGAACAAACAATCCAATCCCAAAGAAAAGAAATTCCAGTCCAGAGGAAGGTCTCCTAGGCGAAGAGAGAAATCTCCAAACCCGAGACAAAGGTCACCCCAGAGTGAACCCTCTGGGAATAGATATAACCTTAGAAATAGGGATAATATTAAAAAACCTGATAGATATAAAGACATTGATACACGTCCCTCTCAATCTTTTCAGAATTCCTCGCAGAAATCGGAAAGAAGAGGACGATCAGAAGAGCACGCCAAGTCCAAAGACAAGGAACCTGCTCAACTGAAAAAGAAATCACAATTTCCAAAAAAAGAAGGTAGCCAGTATCAAGGTAGTTAACAATGCCGAGAATACTGAGGACACAACTGAAAAACGGAGAGTGGGCTCAGACAATGCTAGACAGCGCAGCAGAGGTGAGCATAGCTCGCAAAGTCCTTATGAATCATCTGGAGACAGTGGACACGAATGAATACCTTCAAGTGGAAACTGCAGATACCAGAGTTAGCAAGCCCCACAAAATATACGAGATAACATTACGTATAGAGGGAGATAAGACTAGGAAAATAAGGGGACTATTTTGGGATAACCTCTCAAAGGGTTATGACATCCTTTTAGCTGAAAAAGACTGGCCACCAGAGTTTGTCAGGGAGTGCCCTCATGGCGAAGAAGTAATTATACAATACATATTCCGATGGTGTTGGAATACACTCAGTGTGTTAAAATACCCCTCACACACCAAAAGGGCCCTTGGTGTCATGCTTCATCATCGGGGTCTTCCCGCCCCCGCTGCGGGACGGGGCAGTGCTGCGACAAGCGGCTACGCCGGAGCACCTTTTAATTGTGAGTACTATGTGAGTGATGATGGAGTGAGTGTCAGTGAGGTCAGGAGTGATAAACAGTGAAATTAAAAGATACCTGGCCAGGTGTTTAGAAAAAATTATTTAATAGGCACTGGCTGGTATCGTTAAAAGGGGTGAGGCGGAGGGCAAGAACGGGTTACTAGTCTTGCTCTCCTGTGTGGGTCAACATGTTTCGGGGCGACATGCCCCTTCGTCAGGACCGGGTTATATAGATCCCCCTGTCACTCACTAATGCGCTCCCACAGATAGAGAGTGTTATGTTTGATCAATGTGTATAAATAAATTAAATACACGTGAAAAAAGCTCGGTCAGTAATACTGATGATGTAAGCCTGCAAGGATAAGAACACAGGATTTTAGAAAGAGCGCGGATCCCAATGCGCTTTACTAATGAATACCTGTAAGGAAAGAAAATACACAAAGGGGAAGGAAACACACTCAGGCTGTTACATGTCACGCCAAAGATTTCTTGGGGGGACCAGGTTTGCCGAATATGGAAAGAAAAAATATAGAACTGTGGAGAAAAGCATTCATGGGCTTATTGCCTGGCAGGCCAAGGATTTCCTGGAAGGGCCAGGTGACAACACAGGGTGATAATGGGGAGGAATAAACACACATAGATATATATATACACACACACAACAATATAAAGCATCAAAAACTAGCAGTAAGATGCCTATTCAACTTTGATACATACTTATTGAATGAGGAGACAATGCCCCATGAGCCAAGCTGGGCGAAGGGTAAAGAGGGTCCAACTGTGGGGAGAAATGGAGAAATAATAGTGCCAGGACCTAGATTAGCAATTTACACTGAATGGATTAGGGTAGTGTATTCCAGGTCAGGACTGTCGGCTATGCCGTACTTACTCAACCCCCACACCTCAGTGCTTCCTCCTTCGTCAGTGGCTTCCGTGGTAATGGTAAGCCAGGGCGGGCGGGTCTTTTATAGTCTGGCAGAGGCTTGTTAACAGAGCCTTAATTGATTAACTCGAAACCGATGTGCGCGTTCGGTCGAGTAGTTGGGACGTGTGACCAGAGCGGCCATTGTTAAATGTCCGAGGTCGGCTGGGCTGGGGTAGATTTTAGCAAGGATCTGTTGCATTTCTCTTAGGGTAGGTAGTAGTAGGCGGAGGGTGTTGATAAGTTGGTAGGGTACACCCTAAGTCCGCTCTGATGCTTGTATCGGCGTGTACGTCGACAAATGCGCCTGCGCGGTGAAGTGTATTCACTACGCGCATGCGCAGTGGTGCTGCATTGTGAGTATCTTGCCGCGCATGCGCGGGAGAGAGGTGTTCCTCCGCGCTGCTCGTCAGGAGCCAGGGGAGATTCATGGTATTAGACACACGGAGGGACGCATAAGAAGCCAGGCATTAGTTATTGTTACAGTGGAACATGAGAAATTATCATCTGTCTAAGCAGGCAATGTTGTACACAGGTCAAAACACATATTCTCTGATCATGTTCCTCTTATTAATAGGTTGGAAAATGAAGGCGCTCTTATTAGGTTGCAGCTGTTCAGAGGGAATAACTCTGATTTTTTGTTTTGCACACAGTTTAAGAAAAAATAAAATAAAAATTAGAGATTATCATACATATTTACACGGCATGTCGGCCAGCACCACCTTGCAGGTTACTGTGATTGCTGGTGGGACACGATGGTGTTATGTTTTACATTGGTACTGTATTCAAGTCCCGAACTGTGACCAGGCGTTGGTTTTATCATGCCTTAAATTGCGACCAAGGAATATCATCATTTAATCCTGTGAGATGCGTGCCCAAGCGATAGACCCAACGTTGCTCTTTCGCAAGAAGGTCCTTGTCACTCCCGTAGGCTTCTATGACTGTCCATTGCAGGTCAACTACACTGTGACCCATTGTGGCATAGTGGGTGGCCATTCTTGTGGTAGTTTTTTTGCAACGTACGTTGCTGCGGTGTTCGCCCATTCGTATCTTGACCGGTCGTGTGGTCATGCCAATGTACTCTTTCTTACACGGGCAAGTGATCAAATAGACCAAGTTCCGGCTGTTGCAGTTGGTAAAGGAACGTTGTTCCCATGTGGATTTGTTGGAAAAAGTTATATTACGACTTTTTTTTGTGTATTGACAAGATGTGCATGAGCCACATGGGTGGTGCCCTCCAATGGTTGAAATAGCAGAGGGTCTCTCGTTAGTGAGTTGTTTAGGTCTCGTGTGGACCAGCAGATCCTTCAGGTTCTTACCACGCCTGTGTGCAAACATTGGTTTTGGGAAATCTAGTTTCCCGCAATTTAGAATTTTCCAGTGTCTGTTCACAATCTTTGTGATCTGGTTCGAATTGGTGTTGTACGTTGTGACACAAATCGGGCGTTGGTCTTGTTCTTTTTCTGCTGTAGGTTCCAATAGGGCATCTCTGTTGTTATTCCGTGCTCTCTTAAAACCCTTGTTGACTACCTTGCTAGGATAGTTCCTGTTACTGAGCTTAGTTTTCAAATCAGCTGCTTGGGTTTTAAAGTCTTGGATAGCGCTGCAATTACGCCTAAGGCGAAGGAACTGGCCGTAGGGTAAATTGTTGCGTAGATGTCGTGGATGGAAGCTACTATATAGCAACAGGCTGTTTTTAGCCGTGGGCTTGAAATGAGTGCATGTCTCTAGATTGCCATTAGAGGGGTAAATATTCAAATCAAGAAAAACTAGGTTTTCATTAGAGGCTGTGTGGGTGAACTTGAGGAACCGATCTTGTTGGTTCAGCCAAGTCATGAATTGAACCACAGAGTCTTGATCGCCCCTCCAGATGACTAACACGTCATCTATGTATCTTTTCCATGCGACCACATGGTTCTTATAGGGGTTCTGGTCGTTCAGGATTCTGGTGGCTTCGAGATGGTGCACATAGAGCCCTGCTAGGCTCGGCGCACAGGTGCTGCCCATACTCGTGCCGTGTTTTTGTAGGTAATATGTGTTTTCATACATGAAGAAATTCTTTTTTAGGGTCATGGAGATGCATTCTAGGACCACTTGCCTCGGGGTGTGGTACGCCCATGGGGTTGAGAACAGAACTTCCTCAATAATTTCGAGAGTCTCTTGGTGGGGGAGGCTCGTGTACAGACTCTCTACATCTAGTCCCAAAAGGAGGTCGTGTTCGGGGTCAAAAGGTATCTCTTTTACCAACTGTAGGACTGCTTTCGTGTCTTTTAGATAGGTACTTGTCTTCTGTACTATCGGTCTAAGGAAAGCATCCGCAAATTTTGATAAGGGTTCAAGGATTGATTGTATTCCCGATACTATAGGGCGCCCAGGTGGATATGGGGCGTCCTTATGAATCTTGGGGATGGTGTAGAAATACGGAGTTTTTGGATTCTTTTGAATCAGAAAATCGCTCTCTTGTTTTGTGAGCCAGTCGTGTGCCATTGCTTCTTCAATCATTATGAGGATACAGATCCTGACTTCTTCAGTCGGGTCTTCCCTCAGTATTTGATAATTGCGTCTGTCCTCAAGTAGTTTCCTACACTCCCTATCATAGTTGGTATATGTTTGTATCACCGTCGCTCCGCCCTTGTCGGCAGGCTTAATTACAATAGTTTCATCATTTGCCAGTTCATGCAGGGCCGTTCTCTCAGCTGTGGAGGTGTTGTTAAAGACATCCCCACCGTCAGTGGTTAGCTTCTCCAGATCTGCCATAACTGCCTTTTCGAAGGTTAACAGTTCAACCGGTAACATAGAGTCTAGAGGTGTGAAAGAGGATTTGTTTTTCAGGCCTGTATCTGTTTGGACATTCGTTTCATTGTTAGAGTCCTGAAAAAAAGCTTTAAGCTTAAGTTTTCGCGTAAACTCTTTCATCTCTTGGCAGAGTTTGAATTTATCCATTTTGTGGGTAGGGACGAAGCCCAAGCCCTTACTTAGGACATTCTCCTGAGCTTCCGTTAGTAGGTGGTCAGACAAGTTTACTACTAAGTTCCTCGACTGGTTGACGCTGTTTGACTCCGGGTTGATACCCCTAGGGGTTGGGCTGGCTGTTGATTCCAGTGTACCTGTGTACCTTTCCGATTGCGGCCCTTTCTTGTTCCTTGGCGCTGGCCTAAAAAAGGCGGTTGGCCATAGTGGTTGAAAGGGGGCATTTGTTGGTCCCACGGTGGGAATTGATTCCCCATGAAGACAGGCCCTGGTGGGTATTGCATGAAACCGGGAGGTCCTTGCATGAATGGAGGTGGTCCTTGATATGGGCCCCAACCTCTCCCACCTCGTGGGTAGCCTCTGCCAGAGAATTGTGTTCCTCCTCGTGTGCTCTGGTTGCTGTTCCTACTGGAGTTTGATCCGTTGGAACTAGTATCCGACATGTCAGTGTCCTGGTCATTGTTCTGATTTTTGGACACATGATCTTTTTTAATGTACGGGTAAATACGTTCATGCGTAAAGTTCTCTGTGTCTTTTTTGTGTTTTTTATACTTATTCTTTTTGAGGGTGCACTCAAATTCTGTCATTTCTTGATTTAGTTCCTCCAGTCTTTTTTTCAGAGCGGTTGGGGATAGGTAACTTTTTATCTTCACTTCTAACTGGGTTATCTCTATTTTGAGTTCTTGTGTTAGTTTGGTTGCAGTTTTTATTATAAGGACTAGCCAGTCCCTAGTACACTTCCAGCTTATAAGAGACCAATCCCTCTTAAATTCCAGATCATGCGTGAAGATAAATGGTTCATTTTTCACTATTAGGCCAGGAGGGGCCGTTTTTGATTTCAAATACTCGGACATGAGAAGGCCGTGCAGGGCTGTCTTTATTTGCGTTCTCCTCAGGGCTGCCAACTCGTCCCAGTCACCTTCGTTGATGCCCGGTTCAGTGTTGCTCAGCCCTTCGAATGGGCGTAGGTTTGCTAGGATCCTATCGACCTCCTCATCGTCAAATGCGAGGCCTCCAGCTTCCTCCATCGAGGCTAGTAAGAAGTATGTATACTAGATGTGTGTGCGTGGAAGGTTGAGACTATGTGTGTAGGGAAGGGGTGAAAGGGAAAGAAAAAAGTAGAAAGAACCGAGTTGGCTATTCTACTAAAGTCCAGAAGTTCTGGTAGGCTCTAAATGGAGCGGTAAAACTCCCACAGCTGCGCGCTGTCTCAAAACTCAAAAATATCAAAAAAGGGAGTGAAGAGGTGGTGCAAAAAGGCACCGCGGTGGGCTAATCCTCCTCTTATGAACGCTTAAATAATCAACAGAGACCACCTGAAACAAATATACAATACATATTCCGATGGTGTTGGAATACACTCAGTGTGTTAAAATACCCCTCACACACCAAAAGGGCCCTTGGTGTCATGCTTCATCATCGGGGTCTTCCCGCCCCCGCTGCGGGACGGGGCAGTGCTGCGACAAGCGGCTACGCCGGAGCACCTTTTAATTGTGAGTACTATGTGAGTGATGATGGAGTGAGTGTCAGTGAGGTCAGGAGTGATAAACAGTGAAATTAAAAGATACCTGGCCAGGTGTTTAGAAAAAATTATTTAATAGGCACTGGCTGGTATCGTTAAAAGGGGTGAGGCGGAGGGCAAGAACGGGTTACTAGTCTTGCTCTCCTGTGTGGGTCAACATGTTTCGGGGCGACATGCCCCTTCGTCAGGACCGGGTTATATAGATCCCCCTGTCACTCACTAATGCGCTCCCACAGATAGAGAGTGTTATGTTTGATCAATGTGTATAAATAAATTAAATACACGTGAAAAAAGCTCGGTCAGTAATACTGATGATGTAAGCCTGCAAGGATAAGAACACAGGATTTTAGAAAGAGCGCGGATCCCAATGCGCTTTACTAATGAATACCTGTAAGGAAAGAAAATACACAAAGGGGAAGGAAACACACTCAGGCTGTTACATGTCACGCCAAAGATTTCTTGGGGGGACCAGGTTTGCCGAATATGGAAAGAAAAAATATAGAACTGTGGAGAAAAGCATTCATGGGCTTATTGCCTGGCAGGCCAAGGATTTCCTGGAAGGGCCAGGTGACAACACAGGGTGATAATGGGGAGGAATAAACACACATAGATATATATATACACACACACAACAATATAAAGCATCAAAAACTAGCAGTAAGATGCCTATTCAACTTTGATACATACTTATTGAATGAGGAGACAATGCCCCATGAGCCAAGCTGGGCGAAGGGTAAAGAGGGTCCAACTGTGGGGAGAAATGGAGAAATAATAGTGCCAGGACCTAGATTAGCAATTTACACTGAATGGATTAGGGTAGTGTATTCCAGGTCAGGACTGTCGGCTATGCCGTACTTACTCAACCCCCACACCTCAGTGCTTCCTCCTTCGTCAGTGGCTTCCGTGGTAATGGTAAGCCAGGGCGGGGCGGGTCTTTTATAGTCTGGCAGAGGCTTGTTAACAGAGCCTTAATTGATTAACTCGAAACCGATGTGCGCGTTCGGTCGAGTAGTTGGGACGTGTGACCAGAGCGGCCATTGTTAAATGTCCGAGGTCGGCTGGGCTGGGGTAGATTTTAGCAAGGATCTGTTGCATTTCTCTTAGGGTAGGTAGTAGTAGGCGGAGGGTGTTGATAAGTTGGTAGGGTACACCCTAAGTCCGCTCTGATGCTTGTATCGGCGTGTACGTCGACAAAGTATTCCAACACCATCGGAATATGTATTGTATATTTGTTTCAGGTGGTCTCTGTTGATTATTTAAGCGTTCATAAGAGGAGGATTAGCCCACCGCGGTGCCTTTTTGCACCACCTCTTCACTCCCTTTTTTGATATTTTTGAGTTTTGAGACAGCGCGCAGCTGTGGGAGTTTTACCGCTCCATTTAGAGCCTACCAGAACTTCTGGACTTTAGTAGAATAGCCAACTCGGTTCTTTCTACTTTTTTCTTTCCCTTTCACCCCTTCCCTACACACATAGTCTCAACCTTCCACGCACACACATCTAGTATACATACTTCTTACTAGCCTCGATGGAGGAAGCTGGAGGCCTCGCATTTGACGATGAGGAGGTCGATAGGATCCTAGCAAACCTACGCCCATTCGAAGGGCTGAGCAACACTGAACCGGGCATCAACGAAGGTGACTGGGACGAGTTGGCAGCCCTGAGGAGAACGCAAATAAAGACAGCCCTGCACGGCCTTCTCATGTCCGAGTATTTGAAATCAAAAACGGCCCCTCCTGGCCTAATAGTGAAAAATGAACCATTTATCTTCACGCATGATCTGGAATTTAAGAGGGATTGGTCTCTTATAAGCTGGAAGTGTACTAGGGACTGGCTAGTCCTTATAATAAAAACTGCAACCAAACTAACACAAGAACTCAAAATAGAGATAACCCAGTTAGAAGTGAAGATAAAAAGTTACCTATCCCCAACCGCTCTGAAAAAAAGACTGGAGGAACTAAATCAAGAAATGACAGAATTTGAGTGCACCCTCAAAAAGAATAAGTATAAAAAACACAAAAAAGACACAGAGAACTTTACGCATGAACGTATTTACCCGTACATTAAAAAAGATCATGTGTCCAAAAATCAGAACAATGACCAGGACACTGACATGTCGGATACTAGTTCCAACGGATCAAACTCCAGTAGGAACAGCAACCAGAGCACACGAGGAGGAACACAATTCTCTGGCAGAGGCTACCCACGAGGTGGGAGAGGTTGGGGCCCATATCAAGGACCACCTCCATTCATGCAAGGACCTCCCGGTTTCATGCAATACCCACCAGGGCCTGTCTTCATGGGGAATCAATTCCCACCGTGGGACCAACAAATGCCCCCTTTCAACCACTATGGCCAACCGCCTTTTTTAGGCCAGCGCCAAGGAACAAGAAAGGGCCGCAATCGGAAAGGTACACAGGTACACTGGAATCAACAGCCAGCCCAACCCCTAGGGGTATCAACCCGGAGTCAAACAGCGTCAACCAGTCGAGGAACTTAGTAGTAAACTTGTCTGACCACCTACTAACGGAAGCTCAGGAGAATGTCCTAAGTAAGGGCTTGGGCTTTGTCCCTACCCACAAAATGGATAAATTCAAACTCTGCCAAGAGATGAAAGAGTTTACGCGAAAACTTAAGCTTAAAGCTTTTTTTCAGGACTCTAACAATGAAACGAATGTCCAAACCGATACAGGCCTGAAAAACAAATCCTCTTTCACACCTCTAGACTCTATGTTACCGGTTGAACTGTTAACCTTCGAAAAGGCAGTTATGGCAGATCTGGAGAAGCTAACCACTGACGGTGGGGATGTCTTTAACAACACCTCCACAGCTGAGAGAACGGCCCTGCATGAACTGGCAAATGATGAAACTATTGTAATTAAGCCTGCCGACAAGGGCGGAGCGACGGTGATACAAACATATACCAACTATGATAGGGAGTGTAGGAAACTACTTGAGGACAGACGCAATTATCAAATACTGAGGGAAGACCCGACTGAAGAAGTCAGGATCTGTATCCTCATAATGATTGAAGAAGCAATGGCACACGACTGGCTCACAAAACAAGAGAGCGATTTTCTGATTCAAAAGAATCCAAAAACTCCGTATTTCTACACCATCCCCAAGATTCATAAGGACGCCCCATATCCACCTGGGCGCCCTATAGTATCGGGAATACAATCAATCCTTGAACCCTTATCAAAATTTGCGGATGCTTTCCTTAGACCGATAGTACAGAAGACAAGTACCTATCTAAAAGACACGAAAGCAGTCCTACAGTTGGTAAAAGAGATACCTTTTGACCCCGAACACGACCTCCTTTTGGGACTAGATGTAGAGAGTCTGTACACGAGCCTCCCCCACCAAGAGACTCTCGAAATTATTGAGGAAGTTCTGTTCTCAACCCCATGGGCGTACCACACCCCGAGGCAAGTGGTCCTAGAATGCATCTCCATGACCCTAAAAAAGAATTTCTTCATGTATGAAAACACATATTACCTACAAAAACACGGCACGAGTATGGGCAGCACCTGTGCGCCGAGCCTAGCAGGGCTCTATGTGCACCATCTCGAAGCCACCAGAATCCTGAACGACCAGAACCCCTATAAGAACCATGTGGTCGCATGGAAAAGATACATAGATGACGTGTTAGTCATCTGGAGGGGCGATCAAGACTCTGTGGTTCAATTCATGACTTGGCTGAACCAACAAGATCGGTTCCTCAAGTTCACCCACACAGCCTCTAATGAAAACCTAGTTTTTCTTGATTTGAATATTTACCCCTCTAATGGCAATCTAGAGACATGTACTCATTTCAAGCCCACGGCTAAAAACAGCCTGTTGCTATATAGTAGCTTCCATCCACGATATCTACGCGACAATTTACCCTACGGCCAGTTCCTTCGCCTTAGGCGTAATTGCAGCGCTATCCAAGACTTTAAAACCCAAGCAGCTGATTTGAAAACTAAGCTCAGTAACAGGAACTATCCTAGCAAGGTAGTCAACAAGGGTTTTAAGAGAGCACGGAATAACAACAGAGATGCCCTATTGGAACCTACAGCAGAAAAAGAACAAGACCAACGCCCGATTTGTGTCACAACGTACAACACCAATTCGAACCAGATCACAAAGATTGTGAACAGACACTGGAAAATTCTAAATTGCGGGAAACTAGATTTCCCAAAACCAATGTTTGCACACAGGCGTGGTAAGAACCTGAAGGATCTGCTGGTCCACACGAGACCTAAACAACTCACTAACGAGAGACCCTCTGCTATTTCAACCATTGGAGGGCACCACCCATGTGGCTCATGCACATCTTGTCAATACACAAAAAAAAGTCGTAATATAACTTTTTCCAACAAATCCACATGGGAACAACGTTCCTTTACCAACTGCAACAGCCGGAACTTGGTCTATTTGATCACTTGCCCGTGTAAGAAAGAGTACATTGGCATGACCACACGACCGGTCAAGATACGAATGGGCGAACACCGCAGCAACGTACGTTGCAAAAAAACTACCACAAGAATGGCCACCCACTATGCCACAATGGGTCACAGTGTAGTTGACCTGCAATGGACAGTCATAGAAGCCTACGGGAGTGACAAGGACCTTCTTGCGAAAGAGCAACGTTGGGTCTATCGCTTGGGCACGCATCTCACAGGATTAAATGATGATATTCCTTGGTCGCAATTTAAGGCATGATAAAACCAACGCCTGGTCACAGTTCGGGACTTGAATACAGTACCAATGTAAAACATAACACCATCGTGTCCCACCAGCAATCACAGTAACCTGCAAGGTGGTGCTGGCCGACATGCCGTGTAAATATGTATGATAATCTCTAATTTTTATTTTATTTTTTCTTAAACTGTGTGCAAAACAAAAAATCAGAGTTATTCCCTCTGAACAGCTGCAACCTAATAAGAGCGCCTTCATTTTCCAACCTATTAATAAGAGGAACATGATCAGAGAATATGTGTTTTGACCTGTGTACAACATTGCCTGCTTAGACAGATGATAATTTCTCATGTTCCACTGTAACAATAACTAATGCCTGGCTTCTTATGCGTCCCTCCGTGTGTCTAATACCATGAATCTCCCCTGGCTCCTGACGAGCAGCGCGGAGGAACACCTCTCTCCCGCGCATGCGCGGCAAGATACTCACAATGCAGCACCACTGCGCATGCGCGTAGTGAATACACTTCACCACGCAGGCGCATTTGTCGACGTACACGCCGATACAAGCATCAGAGCGGACTTAGGGTGTACCCTACCAACTTATCAACACCCTCCGCCTACTACTACCTACCCTAAGAGAAATGCAACAGATCCTTGCTAAAATCTACCCCAGCCCAGCCGACCTCGGACATTTAACAATGGCCGCTCTGGTCACACGTCCCAACTACTCGACCGAACGCGCACATCGGTTTCGAGTTAATCAATTAAGGCTCTGTTAACAAGCCTCTGCCAGACTATAAAAGACCCGCCCCGCCCTGGCTTACCATTACCACGGAAGCCACTGACGAAGGAGGAAGCAATGAGGTGTGGGGGTTGAGTAAGTACGGCATAGCCGACAGTCCTGACCTGGAATACACTACCCTAATCCATTCAGTGTAAATTGCTAATCTAGGTCCTGGCACTATTATTTCTCCATTTCTCCCCACAGTTGGACCCTCTTTACCCTTCGCCCAGCTTGGCTCATGGGGCATTGTCTCCTCATTCAATAAGTATGTATCAAAGTTGAATAGGCATCTTACTGCTAGTTTTTGATGCTTTATATTGTTGTGTGTGTGTATATATATATCTATGTGTGTTTATTCCTCCCCATTATCACCCTGTGTTGTCACCTGGCCCTTCCAGGAAATCCTTGGCCTGCCATGAATGCTTTTCTCCACAGTTCTATATTTTTTCTTTCCATATTCGGCAAACCTGGTCCCCCCAAGAAATCTTTGGCGTGACATGTAACAGCCTGAGTGTGTTTCCTTCCCCTTTGTGTATTTTCTTTCCTTACAGGTATTCATTAGTAAAGCGCATTGGGATCCGCGCTCTTTCTAAAATCCTGTGTTCTTATCCTTGCAGGCTTACATCATCAGTATTACTGACCGAGCTTTTTTCACGTGTATTTAATTTATTTATACACATTGATCAAACATAACACTCTCTATCTGTGGGAGCGCATTAGTGAGTGACAGGGGGATCTATATAACCCGGTCCTGACGAAGGGGCATGTCGCCCCGAAACATGTTGACCCACACAGGAGAGCAAGACTAGTAACCCGTTCTTGCCCTCCGCCTCACCCCTTTTAACGATACCAGCCAGTGCCTATTAAATAATTTTTTCTAAACACCTGGCCAGGTATCTTTTAATTTCACTGTTTATCACTCCTGACCTCACTGACACTCACTCCATCATCACTCACATAGTACTCACAATTAAAAGGTGCTCCGGCGTAGCCGCTTGTCGCAGCACTGCCCCGTCCCGCAGCGGGGGCGGGAAGACCCCGATGATGAAGCATGACACCAAGGGCCCTTTTGGTGTGTGAGGGGTATTTTAACACACTGAGTGTATTCCAACACCATCGGAATATGTATTGTATATTTGTTTCAGGTGGTCTCTGTTGATTATTTAAGCGTTCATAAGAGGAGGATTAGCCCACCGCGGTGCCTTTTTGCACCACCTCTTCACTCCCTTTTTTGATATTTTTGAGGTTGAAGAAGTAATTATGCCTGCCTTCTCGAATCAAATCCCGATTCATAAAAAATACACACTTGCTAGAAAGTGGGCAGTGGCCTTAGCACCTGCTTTATACAAAAATCATGTAGGATGGGATGAGGATTCTCCTCCTCACAAAATCCAGTTAAAATCACAACCTACTGCACAAAGGCAGTACCCAATTAAGCAAGAAGCTAAAAAACAAGTAAATGAAATACTAGATCAGCTAGAATACCAGGGGGTGATTGAAACTTGCACCTCACAAATGAACAATCCTTTGTTTCCGGTCTCCAAACCAGACAATTCATATCGTCTAGTTTTGGATTACCGACACCTTAACACATGTTGCAAAACTTTTGCAGTGCAAAACTCACACAGTGCTGCACTAATGAATAACATAGTGCGCAAAAAATACAAAACTACCTTGGACATCTCCAACGGATTCTTTTGTCAAAACATAGCACCAGAGAGCAGATATTTAACAGCTTTCTCAGTAAATGGCACTCAAAAACAATTCTGTCGGTTAGCCCAGGGGTACAAGAACAGCCCGGGGGTATTCTCAGCGAGAGTAACAGAATTACTACAACAATATGATGATGAAGCATTATCTTATGTCGATGACATTTACTTAACAGATGATGACTTGGAGACTCACTTGAAAAGAGTGAACACCATAATACTTGGTTTCACTGCAGAGGGTTACAAATTCAACTTCAAAAAATCCAGAATTGCCCATCTGACAGTCCTATTCTTAGGATATGAGTTATCAAGTGAAGGCAAAAGCCTGGCAGACAATTTCCTAGAGAAATGTGCCGTAATCCAAGCTCCTAAAACACTAAAAAACCTACAGTCAATTCTAGGCTTCCTAAATTTCGGAAGAACTTACATTGCAAATTACGCAGAAAGGGTCAAACCCCTTTACGATCTAATTAAACCAGATTTTAAAAGATCAAGTTGGACTCAAACACACACAGACATTTTGAGATCCTTACAAACAGACATGCTAATTAAGACAAAATTAGAAACACGTGATAATACACGCAACCTTGTGATCCGAGTCATCCCAGGGAGATGCGGATTCACATACCTGACCTCTAATGAGGGAGAAAAGGTACCAATTGCATTCAAATCACACTTGTACACAAAAGCTGAACAGAGATTCAGCAACAAAGGAAAAATTGTTCAAGCAGTTCAAACCGCAATAGCTAGAGAAAAAGACATAGCTGACGGTAGACATATCACAGTCAGAACAGCTGAATCAGCCTTCGAGGCACTAACAACACCGTGTAATTTACCAACAACAACATTGAATCCGGAATGGATACAATGGGTGAATTCAATCACAACGGACAAAGTATACTACTACTTTGATCCAGAACTAGAAGAATTGGAAAATCTAAAATATGAAAAGACGTATCCTCTGCCAATCGACATTCTGCCTCTACGACATTACGCCTGTGTAATCTATACAGACGGACATGCTCAACCCTCCGTTTGGGGAGAACATGCATACAATCCCACATGTGAGATTACAAAAGAAGTGTGGCGCGGAGGTAAACTAAGACCTCTATTAACAAAATCACACTCAGTAGAAACAAATTCAGAACTGCAAACTGAAATAATAGCTTTGAAAATGGCGCTAGATAATGCGGATCGCGAATTCCCGACACTTATAGTGTCAGATTCATATTTCTGCGTCAAAGCATATAACAAGGATTTGCAGACATGGATTCAGAACGGTTACAAAGATGACACAGATGCACCAATAAAGCAGAGACTTCTCTGGGAACAAGTAGCTCTTTTGAAGAAAGAACTACCAAAGACTCACGTGACTCACTCACTGAGTCATCAACGTGATGGCGTTCACGTTGTGGGGAATTCATTGGCTGAGACAGCCGCAGCGGCAGCCACTAAATCGGCTCCCGTAGATCGAAAAAAGCGTACATTAAAATACATTGACGGTGAAACATTGCTGGCGGTGAAAACGTCATCAAAAGGCGACTGCTCAGCGTTACCGATCAACTATCCACTCAATTATACATACATAATCGATGCAAACTCCGTCCCTTTTGCTCGAATCCCTGGAGTGGGGGATAGAGTGATTCCAAACATGGACAGGAGAAGCTTGTTAATCGCAGACGCACATATGGGTGAGGGTCTTGAACACCTCAAACTAAAAGATTCTCTGGAAGATTTACAATCACGGTACTGGTGGCCAGGCATGAGCCTCCATCTTACCATCTTTGTAAAAAACTGCCCAAACTGCAACAGAAATCGTAGTGGGGAGAGAAAAAATAAAATACGGTGGAATCTGACTGCAGATAACATCACCACTAAAAAGAATGGCTTGCGATTAACATATACAGGCTAGTTCCCACTTATAATGTAGATCCACAGCACTCAGCTGACGTCCGGACTGTTATACAAGATTTGCGAGTCTAAATGGCATATACGCTAAGAGCATGCTACGTTCGACCATTTTTTTCTTTTTCTCAGGCAATCCAGCCTGGGGGGGGAAAGAATGGCCAAATGAGCACAGCCCAGCGGGAATCTTCTCACTTCCTTCCTGAGGGTATGGGATGGTGTAAAGAAAAAACCAAGACAGAAAGCAATCTATAATAGAAAGGATATTAGGTTCGGGAGCTGGGTGGGTCAAACATCTAATAAGTGTCCAACGTAGTCTAAATAACTTGCCAAGAAATTCTCTGAAGGGATTCAGTCCGTACGAATTATTATTCGGAACTAGGATGTTGATCTCTGACCTTGATAGTCAGACTTCAGTGGTAATAGAAAAGAGCTTTGATGTCAAAGACCGTTTGGCTATTTTGCAGGACTTAAACAAAACAAGAAAAGACCTGAGCAACATACAGTTGAAACAACAGCCAACAACCACTGAAGAATCACCACCTGTCCCAGCAAGACCTGTCTGGATTCCAAAAGTCGGGGATCTAGTCAGGGAGAAGATCGCGGTAAAGAAGGAATTTGGGCCTTCTTACAGAAAAGCAGTTCCTGTCTTGTCTGTCAACGGGACAAGATCAGTTGTACTACCGCCACTTGCTGGAAAAAAGGAGAACCGAGTTGTATCCATCGACCTGGTAAAACCATAACATGTGGCCGATAACAAACAGTAGGCCAAGTGGACTCCCAATAAGTAGCAGAACACCAAGGTTTGCTACCAGTACAGAGGTCCTAACGAAGAGGCTCATCACATTCGAAACGCCTACAGAAGAACAACAAGGACTATGCAACAATGCAATAGAACTAAGACCTCTGAAAACCCAAATAAAGACATTTAGCAGAGACATACCAATCTATACTGAAGTACCAAGTGAAAATGCAAAAATCTAAAATCCTGAACCAATTGGAACAATTGACAGAACTGCATCCGGTTACTTCATCAACTTCGATGATTCCTCTGAAGGCTTCAGCGAACAAAAGACACAGCCATCATCAAAATCCTTTAAAGACAAAGCGAAGGAACTTTTGAAACAACTAAAAGAAACATATCTGATTTCTCCATGGATTGAATTTTGGGTGGGTTTTGGTGCATTTATCCTCATACTTTGGCTCATCATGGTATTTACTTTGGGACGCTTCATTGAGGGAAAATATGCTAAAATGGACACAGCAAGTCAGAACATCAACTTGGTCCTCAAACCACACACATCTTCACACGTCGAGAAACGAGAACTTTCTTCAGAACTTTCTTCAGCCAACTTCACAGCAATTCCAATACCTGGTGGGGTAGCCTGGGACAACACTGACTATGAAATTTATGGTCCGGTCGAGATCCTGAAATATCCACACCAAATTAAGATCTCTTTGAGTGACTTTGCAAAACCAAACTCATTTGCTGATGATTGGGACTTTGAAAGTATAAACAATATGATGTCTGACTTAGTAATGTCTGCTAAATTTACAAAACATGATTATTTGCAAGGTTCTACAAATTATGATAGTATGTATTGCTATAACCACTATGGTAACCATTTCTTGCATAAATCTGCACAACCTAGAAATGTTTTAAATTTTAATCAATGGGAACATTGTGCTACACCTCCAAAAGGGAGCTCTAGAACCGTTTATGACAAATATTCATACTTTCAAGGTTTTAACACTAGTAATGCTGAAACATTTTATTATAAATTGTCAAACAAGACAGGGACCAAAACCATGATAACCAACACAAAATTGATTTATTCTGATTCATTCTTTGAAAAAATGAATACTTTTGGATTCGATTATTGGGACAAAAATGTTGATTTGAAAAGTGTTTGGGGTACAAAAGAATGGCAAGTACAGGGTATAGAAGCTTTGTTTAGAGCCTGCATGATCCCAGAACAAATGATATTTTTAAATGACACTGTTCAACAAACCACCTGTCTTGGCTTAGCCAAAATCAAAGATTTAAATAACCCGTCTATTCCAAAGCCAACAATGTTTAGCAATAACTCTGATACAGATGAAGAAATAGACATAAACCATATACTTAACCAAAACAGAACACATCCTGATTGGAAACAATGGTTGATCTGGCCCACAGATACAAATAACTGTCAAGATAGATTCCTGAATAAAACACAGGGTTTCAAAATGACCAGGCCAGACCCTAGATATCCCCAAAGACATCACCCAGGGATAATAACAACCTACAGTGTGGGCAAATTATGCCTTCAATGGCTACAGTCTTCCACACTGCCTGAAATTAAGCAACACCTAACTTTACTTACTGATGGTGCTGACTTGCGTGATTTCATAATGGGACCACGCAAACAGCGTCAAAAGCGTTTCATAGCAGCCTCTGTATATGCAGCATACAATGAGGCCTGGAAGGTTACTCAAATTGAAACAGCAGAGAGAATACGTGAAATTGATCGTATTAATTTGGAAAAATCACTTTCTGTAGTGGACAATGGGTTAATGACTCTGTCCTCCAGAATTTTTTCATTGGACAGCATTGTGTCTTCAGCAATCGATATATTATCGCAAGACTTACTGTTATTACAACATGGTCAGTCACAATTGCGTTCTATTGTACAGCTTGGCTGGACGTTACAAAATCTGCGTTCAGGCTATGTGCCTTGGCGTTTAATCAACACAACGTCACTATTCCAAATCTTTAACCTTACTGATAGACAAATCGGTATGGCGCAGAAGGGTGCTGATTATACAATCTTGAGCATTGAAAAACTAGAAAGATTACCGTTGACAATGTCAGAACGACCTGTCAGTGAATGGATAATCCACGGAATCATAAATATTCCAATCTCAACCTTCAGGTTTCAATACTGCCAAAAATATATACAGGCTGGCATGTACGAGAAATTGGGAAAGGGGTACCTTAAACAACTTGGAACCTGCCCTATTCACATGCATGTGTCAGTAACAAAGGACAGAAAGTGTTTCTTAGTGGCAACAATTGTGCTATGTCACTAAGCGGCACGCTTCTGTGTAACGGTATTAGTTTGCACGGAGCCTGTGAAGGGAATTCATACAACCTTTCATGTCACCAGCAAGGCGCACCTGCAACTGAAATAGAACCATTCTTTCAAAGACTCTATAATGGGAGTTACATTCTTATTGTAGACCGCAGATGTTGTAGTCTTATGCCCGGGACTCCTTATCTCGTCACTACGACGGCGAAGGTCAAGTGCTGTGGACGTTCTTTGTTCCCCAGCTCCTTTCCAGACAGGGAGGCAAGGGCATGGCCCGGTTTGAAAATTACTTCTATTCGAATAGACACTTTAAGCAGAATGAAAACAGTGCTTCTTCAGACGCCTACAAGGCTCACGTCATCAAAAGAAACGTATGATCTACAAGTCGCAAGGACGACTGCAGAGATACATACATTATTATCAACCAATTCCCCCGTACATTTCGCGGAAATCCTGAGCGAAATCTTAAATATTTCTGATACCACAGGGGTCTCAAAGGTATTTAAGACAGTATTTTCGAAGGCATTAACACCATTCAAAGCCATACTGGGTATTTTTCCAGATTTCGTCCATTCGTTTTTTGGCGGACTTCCCTTGATCCTGGGACTAATTGCAGGAATCCTATTCCTAGTCCTTATTTTTCGTTATGGCAACCCATGTCACAGAACAAACTCTCACGACAATGGAAGAAACGATCCTAGCCATTGGATACCGGGACCGGATATCAAAAATCCTGGGACTCTCCCGGCTTAGAGACCTGAACATGACTTGGTTTCTATCATTTCGACCAATGTGGCAAAGGTGTGTTTTACCTGTACTAAGGTGTCTGCTATGCGGAGAAGAATGCGTGTTAGACACCTGTCTGACGCTACAATCGGATGCGCCGGTGGATGCAGATACACTGCTGGTTCCTACCAAGGTTCACGCTTTGTGCTGCCCTCAAAGGCTGCCAATTCTGATGACGGCATTCCTGGAATCTTCACCACTGCGATTGAAGGGTAGTGAAGTTCAAGATGAAAGCAGCATCGAACAGGTACGACCTTCTGTCAGCAATGCAAATCAGAAAGTCAATGCAGACAATCATGCGCATGAATGCATGGTTACCCCTATTTCCGACTTAGTGGAACCTTCCCATGAAGCTGTTGACAGTTTTTTCGAAAGCCTGAATGATATGATGTTCTCTCCGGAACAGAAATAGAGACTTTTGAGTAAACTCGCACACGGCGTTCCCTGAATCCGGCCTTCAACTTTCAAAATAAAGTCACATGAACAATTACAATCCAGTTCACGGACAGCAATTTTTCAGAAAGCCCCTTAAAATATTTTTCTATATATTTTTTTCCCGGACACTGATCTTCTGCTTAAAGTAAGAAACTATTCCTAGAGAACTAAGATTTCTATTTTTTAGATACTTTATAGACTTTATATAGACTTTAGCTGCCCGCTGGTATGTTCACAATATATTTTATGTGAGGCCGACGCTGTCATCGCACCCCACCTGCGGGACATCATCAACACATCCTTCGACACCGCCACCTTCCCTGAGAGCTGGAAGCACGCCGAACTCAGCGCTCTTCTCAAGAAACCCACAGCAGACCCCACCGACCTCAAGAACTACCGCCCCATCTCGCTCCTCCCGTTCCCGGCCAAAGTCATCGAGAAGACCGTCAACAAACAGCTGGCAACCTTCCTCGAGACGAACGGATCCCTCGACCCCTCACAGTCAGGCTTCCGGGCCAACCACAGCACCGAGACCGCCCTCATCGCTGCCACCGATGACATACGAACTCTGATGGACAACGGAGAAACAGCGGCCCTCATCCTCCTAGACCTCTCCGCGGCGTTCGACACGGTCTGCCACCGCACACTAGCACAGCGCCTTGGCAACATCGGAATCCAGGACAAGGCACTAGAATGGATCATCTCCTTCCTCGACGGAAGAACACAGAGAGTCCGCCTACCACCGTACAAGTCAGAGGCCACCGAAGTCATCTGCGGCGTCCCTCAAGGATCCTCACTGAGCCCCACCCTCTTCAACGTCTACATGAGCCCCCTTGCGGCCATCGTACGCCATCACAACCTCAACATAATCTCCTACGCCGACGACACCCAGCTGATCCTCTCCCTGACCAACAACCCCGCCACCGCCAGAGCCAACCTGCACGAAGGGATGAGAGAGGTAGCCGAATGGATGACGACCAGCCGCCTGAAACTGAACTCGGACAAGATGGAGGTCCTCATCCTGGGCGCCTCGCCCTCCGCCTGGGACGACTCCTGGTGGCCCTCCACCCTGGGCACCGCACCCAAACCAACGGACCACGCACGTAACCTGGGCTTCATCATGGACTCCTCCCTCTCCATGACCAGACAAGTAAACGCCGTCTCCTCGTCTTGCTTCAACATCCTGCGCATGCTACGCAAGATCTTCCGATGGATCCCCACCGAGACCAGGAAGACGGTCACCCAGGCCCTCGTCACCAGCCGACTGGACTACGGCAACGCCCTCTACGCCGGAACCACTGCCAAGCTCCAGAAGAGACTTCAGCGGATTCAGAACGCCTCGGCCAGGCTCATCCTCGACATCCCCCGACGCAGCCACATCTCCGGACACCTGAGAGATCTGCACTGGCTCCCGGTCAACAAGAGAATCACCTTCCGTCTCCTCACCCACGCACACAAAGCCCTACACGACCAAGGCCCGAGCTACCTCAACAACCGGATCAACTTCTACACTCCTAAGCGCCTCCTCAGATCAACCAGCCACGCCCTCGCCGCCGTCCCCCGCATCCGAAGAACGACAACAGGAGGAAGATCCTTCTCCTACCTGGCCGCCAAGACCTGGAACTCACTCCCGACCGACCTACGCCTGACCCAAGACCACCTCTCCTTCAGGAAGAAGCTCAAGACCTGGCTGTTCGAGCAGTAACGGCACCCCCCCCCCCCACCCAGCGCCTTGAGACCCTACGGGTGAGTAGTGCGCTCTACAAATGTCATGATTGATTGATTGATTGATTGTGATGAAATGGTTTCGACTTTTTTTCTGTATAGCCATATTAAGAGCCATTTCATGTGTATTTCTCATATACCAACAAGCAATAATGCATAACAATGCGTGTTTACTTTTGCATTTAATTCATAGCTTAAGTGCATACAATATATATGACTGCAATTTTTCAGTTTATTTGAAAATTTCAAAATGCATTTATGTATTTTGGGGTGGTAAGGTATACACTATACTCTATAGTATGTTGTACTATGTTATACTATGCATAGATTAGTAGATATGACCATAGTTAGCGTGGAGTGGGTGTCGTGTATTTCTATAGGTTCTGAATCGATCCCCCTATTCCTGACCCTATTCTGGTTAAACTACCTAGCTAGTTAACTAACAGTCAGCCCATGAGGCAAGAAATCCCCCATGATGCAGATACCGTTATCTGACGCAGTCACACTACGGCACAGGAACGTGTTATCTGATTAGGTCATAACGCTTGAGATCTAATTAGACAAGCGACATTCCTCCAGCCCCTGATAAGGCATACGACGTTCTCATAACAAATCAGACCTATGACAACCTGGATAATCCGTGCGGCCATTGTTTTGATTTCACAGAGAACTTTAGTAAAGAATGTGCTAACGAGCAAGTCGTATGACATCTTTATTGACGTACCTATGTCCATCCTTACGTCAATCCCGGCACCTTTAAGGTATAAATATTGCCGACCTTGCCCTATGCAAAACACACGCGTGGTGACAAGACGGAGCAGCCATACTTGCCGAAGCCGAGAGCAGAAGCAGACCCCGCAGGCAGCAGCCCCGCCTTCCTGACGCGCTGAGAGACGCGCTGCTATCTCAAGCCGAGAGACCCAGCACCGGCGTTTCTGGGCAGCCCTCGCAGGCAGCCTGGAATATCGAGAGCAGAGAAAGAGATACCATTCCTCATTCATCCTAAATTCCAGGTACAGAACTGAATAACCCCTCCTAGAGAATTCTTTAGTTATTCACTTGGCAAAAACAAACTTAACTTAAACTGTAACTTTCTATTCCCGCCCACGTATTAGACTTAGGTCAGGTACACGGGGTAGGCGTATTTAGAAACACCAGTTGAGCACGTTTAGTCAAATGTATATGTGTATGTAAATATATTTTAATCATTTTAAAGCATCATATGGCTCAGAAACCATATCAATGTTTTTACAGTATTATTTTATACTATTGCTTTTAATGTATGCACTTTACTTAACTATAAGTATTGCAATAATATCGATCCATTTCTCTTGTACGAGAAAAGAGACTGATCAATAAATAACACCTTTTATTGAACACGCCCGTCTCTTCCTTTTCTCTACATTCTGATGAGACTAAGAATGCACGTACTGACTGAGTAAAATAATTGCCTTGTGCTCACACGACTCTTGAGATTGACTCTTGATTAGGGGAGAGCAAAGTTGTCATGTTCTATGGTTGTCAGAAACTAAATCCCTTCTTGTCTAATCAGGGGAGTTAATCCTTCCTTGAACATTCGAGAAAGTTTCTAGCGAACTATGAGCTTAGCTGGCAAACCCAAAAATTAAGTCTAGTATCGACAGTAGTAGACCTAGTTAACGTCTGGCCTAGGCCTTTACTGCTGTAGGTACTATTCCAATGCGCAGAGCCTATTGGGAAAATAGGAGCTACACTACACTGGGGCTCTTCTATCCAGGGCCCCTGCGGATGAGCTGGTCTAATTACTCCGGGGGCCCCTGGGGAGGGCTGGACTCTTCTATCCGGTGCTGAGCTGGGCTCTTCTATCCAGGACCCCTGGGCTCTTCTATCCGGGGGCCCGTGGGGCTGAGCTATACTCTTCTATCCTGGGGCCCTTGGGGTTGAACTGGGCTCTTCTATTCGGGGGCCCCTGGGGCTGAGCTATACTCTTCTATCCGGGGGCCCATGGGACTGAGCTGGGCTCTACTAGCTGGGGGCCCCTGGGGCTGAGCTGGGCCCTTCAATCTGCATCCCCTGGGGCTGAGCTGGGCTCTTCTATGGGGGGCCCCTGGGGCTGAGCTGGGCTCTTCTATCCGGGGGCTTTTGGGTGGCTGGGCTCCTCTATCTGAGGCCCCTGGGGCTGTGCTTTGCTCTTCTATCCGGGGGCCCCTGGGGCTGAGCTGGGCTCCTCTATCCAGGGGCCCCTGGGGCTGAGCTGGGCTCTTCTATCCGGGAGCCCCTGGAGCTGGGCTGGGGTCCTCTATCCAGTGGCCCCTGGGGCTGAGCTGTGCTCTTCTATCCAGGGCCCCTGGGGCTAAGCGGGGCTCCTCTATCCAGTGGCCCCTGGGGCTGAGCTAGGCTCATCTATCTGGGGGCCCCTGGGGCTGAGCTTGGCTCTTCTATCCAGGGGCCCCTGGAGGTGAGCTGGGCTCCTCTATCCAGGGGCCCCTGGGGCTGAGCTGGGCTCTTCTATCCGTGAGCCCTTTGGGGCTGAGCTGGGCTCTTCTATCCGGGGGCCCTAGGGGCTGAGCTGGGCTCTTCTATCCGGGGGCCTCTGAGCCTGAGCTGGGCTCTTCTATCTGGGGCCCCTGGGCCAGAGCTGGGCTCCTCTATCCAGGGGCCCCTGGGGCTGAGCTGGGCTCTTCTATCCAGGGGCCCCTAGAGCTGAGCTGGGCTCTTCTATCTTGGGGCACCTGGGGCGGAGCTGGGCTCTTCTATCCATGGGCCCCAGGGGGGGCTGAGATGGGCTCTTCTATCTGGGGCCCCTGGTGCTGAGCTGAGCTCTTCTATCTGGGGCCCCTGATGCTGAGCTGGGCTCTTCTATGCGGGGACCCCTGGGGCTGAGCTGGGCTCTTCTATCTGGGGGCCCCTGGGGCGGAACTGGGCTCTTCTATCCAGGGCCCCTGGGGCTGAGCTGGGCTCTTCTATCCAGGGGCCCCTGGGCTGAGCTGGGCTCTTCTATCCACCGGCCCCAGGGAAGGGCTGAGCTGGGCTCTTCTATCTGGGGCCCCTGGTGCTGAGCTGGGCTCTTCTATCCGGGGACCCCTGGGGCTGAGCTGGGTTCTTCTATCCAGGGGCTCTTGGGACTAAGCTGGGCCCTTCTATCCGGGGGCCCCTAGGGCTGAGCTGGCCTCTTCTATCCGAGGCCCTAGGGCTGAGCCGGGCTCTTCTATCTGGGGGCCCCTGGGGCTGAGCTGGGCCTTTCTATCCAGGGGCCCGAGGGGCTGAGCTGTGCCCTTCTATCCTGGGGCAACTGGGGCTGAGCTGGGCTCTTCTATCCGGGGCCTCTGGGGAGCTGAGCTGGGCTCTTCTATCCGGGGCCCCTGGGGCTGAGCTGGCCTCTTCTATCCGGGGGCCTCTGGGGGGCTGAGCTAGGCTTGTCTATCCAGGGGGCCCTGCGGCTGAGCTGGGCTCTTCTAGCCAGGGGCCCCTAGAGCTGAGCTGGGCTCTTCTATCTTGGGGCCCCTGGGGCGCAGCTGGGCTCTTCTATCCATGGGCCCCAGGGGGGGCTGAGATGGGCTCTTCTATCTGGGGCCCCTGGTGCTGAGCTGGGCTCTTCTATCTGGGGCCCCTGGTGCTGAGCTGGGCTCTACTATGTGGGGACCCCTGGGGCTGAGCTGGGCTCTTCTATCTGGGGGCCCCTGGGGCTGAACTGGGCTCTTCTATCCAGGGCCCCTGGGGCTGAGCTGGGCTCTTCTATCCAGGGGCCCTGGGGCTGAGCTGGGCTCTTCTATCCGGGGATCCTGGGGCTGAGCAGAGCTCTTCTGTCCGGGGACCCTTGGGGCTGAGCTGGCCTCTTCTATCCGGGGGCCTCTGGGGGGCTGAGCTAGGCTTGTCTATCCAGGGGCCCCTGCGGCTGAGCTGGGCTCTTCTAGCCAGGGGCCCCTAGAGCTGAGCTGGGCTCTTCTATCTTGGGGCCCCTGGGGCTGAGCTGGGCTCTTCTATCCACCGGCCCCAGGGGGGGGCTGAGCTGGGCTCTTCTATCTGGGGCCCCTGGTGCTGAGCTGGGCTCTTCTATCCGGGGACCCTTGGGGCTGAGATGGGTTCTTCTATCCAGGGGCTCCTGGGACTGAGCTGGGCCCTTCTATCCGGGGGCCCCTAGGGCTGAGCTGCACTCTTCTATCCGAGGCCCTGGGGCTGAGCTGGGCTCTTCTATCCAGGGGCCCCTGGGGCTGAGCTGGGCTCTTCTATCTGGGGCCTCTGGGGCTGAGCTGGGCTCTTCTATCCGGGGCCCCTGGGGCTGAGCTGGGCTCTTCTATCCGGGGGCCTCTGGGGGGCTGAGCTAGGCTCTTCTATCCGGGGCCCCTGGGGCTGAGTTGGGCTCTTCTAACCGGGGGCCTCTGGGGGCTTAGCTGGGCTCTTCTATCCGGGGCTCCTAGGGCTGAGCTGGGCTCTTCTATCCGGGGGCCTCTGGGGCTGAGCTGGGCTCTTCTATCCGGGGGCCCTGGGGGGCTTTCCTTCTGGCCCTGGGGATGTTTGTGGGAATCATGTGTGTTAAAGAGGGGATCTGTGCACTGCATCTTATTGCACTGTTAGGAATATGTGCACTGCGGTGCATTCTTACTGCACTTTGAGGGATCTGTGCACTGTGGTGCATCTTGCTGCACTGTGGGAAATCTGTGCACTGCACTGCATCTTGCTGCACTGTGAGGGATCTGTGCACTGTGGTGCATCTTGCTGCATTGTGAGGGATCTGTGCACTGTGGTGCATCTTGCTGCATTGTGAGGGATCTGTGCACTGTTGTGCATCTTGCTGCTCTGTGAGGGATCTGTGCACTGTGGTGCATCTTGCTGCACTGTGGGAAATCTGTGCACTGCACTGCATCTTGCTGCACTGTGCGGGATCTGTGCACTGTGGTGCATCTTTCTGCACTGTGAGGGATCTGTGCACTGTGGTGCATCTTGCTGCTCTGTGGGGGATCTGTGCACTGTGGTGCATCTTGCTGCTCTGTGGGGGATCTGTGCACTGTGGTGCATC
The DNA here is from genome assembly GCF_964261635.1 of Lissotriton helveticus. Classification (NCBI taxonomy): domain Eukaryota; kingdom Metazoa; phylum Chordata; class Amphibia; order Caudata; family Salamandridae; genus Lissotriton; species Lissotriton helveticus. The sequence goes on along the minus strand of NW_027611649.1, from coordinate 4,504,833 downwards.
TTGCTGCACTGTGAGGGATCTGTGCACTGTGGTGCATCTTGCTGCACTGTGGGAAATCTGTGCACTGTAGTGCATCTTGCTGCATTGTGAGGGATCTGTGCACTGTGGTGCATCTTGCTGCACTGCGAGGGATCTTTGCACTGCGGTGCATCTTGCTTCACTGTGAGGAATCTGTGCACTGTTCACTCATTGTCATGACACCATCCACGGAGGGAGAAATCTGTGACAGTAAAATCTGATTGTTCTGTCTTATGAAGTTATTGAGACTGTAATCTACTTGTTTGTTTATTTTATAAGTGAACCTTTGAAGGGAGTGAGCGGGTAAACAAAGCAGACAAATGTAAAACTTTTTAATTTGGTGCAGAAACGGAAAGTTGTTTGAATACACACAGTCCTACCAAATATGAAAAATTACCCACAGAAACAGGAAAAATAGAAAACATTGTCCAGTTTAATTCTAGCAGTTTCTTTCATATAATTAATGAAATTCAGGCTATTTCCAATTCACTCCTAAAGACTGGAGGCGGCGGTTCCGTCAGCGGCCAACAGAGGGCGCTCCTCGCCTGCTGATGAAACCCACTGAGCTGCACATTGGATGAAAGGGATAAGGGTTTCCTCTTCCGGGTCAGCGGCGGCAGAGACAGCACCAGCAGCTGCGGTGACTTCACTTCCGGCCTCTCCTGGTGTTTGCAGCCTGCAGCAGAGGAGGAAGGAACCATTGTCTCTCTGTGCAGTTACCTCCATCTGCAGACCCCCCTCAGACCCCAGATCCACCCTCAGACCCCAGATCTGCACCTCCCCCCGGCCCCCAGGAGGGGGAGAGAGCCTGGACACGTCTACACAAGTCTCTCCTCAGGTAGGAGATTGTCAGCACCTTCTGCTGTGTTTGTAGAAATAGACTGAATAAGCCTGGAGGGAATCTCTGCAGGAGCCGGGCTGAGCTGGGCCCTTCTATCTGGGGCCCCAGGGACTGAGCTGAGCTCTTCTATCCGGGGCCCCTGGGGCTGAGCTGGGCTCTTCCATCCAGGGGCCCCTGGGGCTGAGATGGGCTCTTCACTATGGGCCCCTGGGGCTGAGCTTGGCTCTTCCATCTGGGGCCCCTGGGGCTGAGCTGGGCTCTTCTATCTGGGGGCCCCTGGTGCAGAGCTGGGCTCTTCTGTCCGGGGGCCCCAGGGGCTGAGCTGGGCTCTTCTATCCGAGGGTCCCTGGGGCTGAACTGGGCTCTTCTATCCAGGGGCCCCTGGGGCTGAGCTGGGCTCTTCTATCCGGGGCCCCAGGGGCTGAGCTGGGCTCTTCTATCCGGGGGCCCCTGGGGTTGAGCTGGGCTCTTCTATCTGGGGCCCCTGGGGTTGAGCTGGGCTCTTCTATCCGGGGGCCCCTGGAGCTGAGCTGGGCTCTTCTATCCGGGGCCCCTGGGGCTGATCTGGGCTCTTCTATCTGGGGCCCCTGGGGTTGATCTGGACTCTTCTATCCGGGGTCCCTGGGGCTGAGCTGGGCTCTTCTATCCAGAGGCCCCTGGGGCTGAGCTGGGCTCTTCTATCCAGAGGCCCCTGGGGCTGAGCTTGACTCGTCTATATGGGGGGCCCCTGGGGCTGAGCTGGGCTCTTCTATCCGGGGGACCGGAGGGGGTGCGGGGCTGTACTCTTCTATCAGGGGGCCCCTGGGGGGCTTTACTCCCAACTCTGGAGGTGTTTGTGGGCATCATTTGTGTTAAAAAGTGGATCTGTGTGTACTGCATTTTACTGCACTGTCAGAAATCTGTGCACTGTATCTATCTTACTACACTGTAAGGTATCTTTGTCACTGCACTGCATCTTATGGAACTATGAAAAATCACTGCCAGGAGCTCGACTGAGCTGGGTTCATCTATCTGGGGACGTTTTGGGGAGATGCGAGAGGGGGGTGTTCCTTCTTCCCCTGGTGGTTTTTGTGGTCAGAATTTTTTGTAAGGGGGAATCTATGCACACTGCACTGCATCTTGAGGAAAGCTAGTGTGCGCACTACTGCTTTTACACTGTGAGGGGTATTTAAAATAAAAGAGGAAATCTGTGCAGACTCCTCTTCCTTTTACTATTCTGTGCAGGGTCTTTAGAGCCCATCTGTGGTCTGCACTTCTTTCTACTACACTTAGGGGCACACAGCGCAGCTCAGCAAGTCACCTAGCTGCACTGCATGATAGGGAAGGGCAGGAAGGCGCTGTATCTAACATTCTACAGTGCAGTCCTGTCTTTTCCCTGCGCTGACGCACAATGTGCTCCTAGCGTCAAAGCAGGCAACCTTGCACCATGGTGCAAGAGTGTGTGCGTTGTAAACCGGATTGTTTTTGTGCAAGAAGAGTTGCGTCGCTCTTGCGCTTCATTGAGTGGCTCAAGGGCGGCCCCTAAGTGCGGTATTTTCAGAAGAGAGGACCTGTGCACGTTGCTTCGTTCTTTACTACATCACGAGGGGCGTTTACAGAAGACGAAGTCTGGGCACTACACTAGAAGCAGTGTTAGGACCACAGCAGGAAATCTATTTTACAGCAGAACGAGGGGTGGGTACGAAAGAGTAAATCTGTACACACTGCACTGCAGTTTACTGACACTTTGAGGAGCCTTTACAGAGAGAATCTGTCAGTACTGCACTGCTTTTACCTATACTATGAGGGGCAGTGACAGGAGGAAAGCTGTGTGCCGTGCACTGCTGTGTATTACACTACCAGGGACATTTACAAAAGAGGAAAACATGAGGGGTGTTTACACAAGAGGAAATCTGTGTACAAAGCACTGCTTTTCACTACATTATAAAGGGTAGCTATCGATCTGTAAAGTGCATGGATGTTTACGTACACTTCGAGAAGTGTTTAAAGTACAGAATATATGTGTGCTGCTTTTTACTCACACTACGAGGGGCATTTAATGTGGGAACATTTATAAACTGCACCACTTATTACTGACACCCATGGGTTTTAATTAAACACGGGAATATGAGCACATTGAACTGCATTTTACTGTCACTGTAAGGAGTGCAGAGGTCAACATTGCTACTCTGCACTACTTTTTACTTTACTTCACTTTGAGGAGGCATTTGCAGAAGTAATATTTCCACCTGGCGCTGCTTTTTACTGACAGTGTAAGGGAAATAAGGACATGAATAATCTCGGTTAGATCTAGATTCATTCTGATATCCAGTGTTTCTGTTTCACAGACTATTACCAACTGATAGCTTCTGGAGATTCACTTTGCATATTCCCATCTATAAACTAGGCTGATTCACAATAATTCCACCAAAGGTTTCCAAACTCACCAGTGCTGAATGCTTCAATCTGTGTGACCCAGAAACTTGTTTATCTTGTGAATGTCTAAGAGGGGGAGGGAATTTGATTAGCCCCTATGTGAGGGTCAGTCTCTGTTTACGTAGCCTGCTTCAGAAAGCAGCCCCTGGTAGCTTCCCCGAGGAACCCCTTGTTGTGAGGTTCTGTGAATTACAAATTCGTAATTCACAGAACCTCAGTTGTTCACTGGATGTCTGGCATAGGGGTGGAATTCACATTCATCCTCCTGGAACCTGTTCCATCCCCTTTGTCACCACATCAGACCAGGAAGCCTGGCAGAGGTGAAAAAAAAAAAAAAAGATCCTCTTTTTCTTGTTGGCGACTGATGCAAATTACAAAAAATCTCCCTTGCTGATTGGAGACTGGTTGAAAGGCAAATTCAAGAAAGGTCCGCTGGTTTGGCTTATTGTAGAATCCTGCCTGTTGCACCTCGTGTGACGATGGAAGAGTGTGTGACGGACATAATTTCACAGAAGAGCTCAGATCGGCAATTCCAGTGCTTGGTAACTAACCCTGGGCGAACTACGCTACGCTCGCGGAGTTTGCGAAGTTTGCGCAACTTCGCACTACGCGAGCTGCACGTAGCACAGTGCAAACATGCGTAGTGCAGCGTAGGGTAGTGCAGCGGTCATTTTTTGCTTGTTCACGGTCCTCAACTTCATGTTCGCGACCGCGAGCAAGCAAAATGACATCCCGTGAGATTCTCAACGCGGGGAGGTCAGGTTTCTCATTGTGAGTGGTTGCGCATGCTCGCGACCGCTCTCAATGAGAAACTACCAGTTCGCGCTGAGAAAGCTGCTGCTGGAGTATTAATCTACTCGAGCAGCAGAAAACTACAGCTCGCACTGTGCAAGATGCCGTTTTCAATGATTGTACAGTGCCAGGGATATTCTCAACATTTCATTAACATCATACAATATATATAGAAGAACTGTACAGTTGCGTTGAATACAGTAGGCGTAACAAGTGAAAAAGAGGAAGATAAGAACATATGGGCGTGAAAGAAGGCGTGCACAGGGCGTGCACGGAGGTGTGTGATGTAGACATCACAGAAGTGTCATAAGTGGGTGGACACATGGAGGGGGTTTCATGGGCAGCTGGAACCTTTAACCTACTGGTGCGCGCAAAAAGAGTCATGACGTGTAACTGGGGAGAGCTGGGGGGCGCTGACTCCTAGCACTAGTAGAGGAGACTGAAGTCTGGGATGTCAGAGCGACCTGTACCTATGGCGTATCTGATATCTTGTGTTTAGAGTACATGTTGCCTGATTCTAAAAGTCATCAGGGCAAAGACTACTTGTCACTAAAGGCTAGTGTATGCATATATTTCTTCATGTATTGCATGGACTATGGATCTTCTATGGATACTAGTTCAGTAAATCACTTGCATGGAGACAGAAAGACTAGACTGTAGATGGATATGTTTATACTGTTCGTTAGCTAGGAATGTGAAGCCGGGGAGCTGAACAGATAACTGTAGGCATAGCATATTCTTGGCAGGCAGGCCAGGCCAAGCCGGGCACCGCGTTGCGGGGCAGGAAGTAAGGGAAGGGTCAGGGATGCGGGCGGGGCTGCATCTCTCGGAGTGGTTCAGGAGGCTTGAAGCCTGAATCTGGTGTCCGGGCCCTGTGGGGCCTTAGAAACGGGTGCATCTCGATGATTTAACGTGCACCATGTAAAGACGTTGGCAACATAGGCCTAAAAGCCTAATTCACGTTGCTTTCACGAAGGACTGGATAACTGACATACTAGCGTTGGACACAACTGTAAATGCGTCTTTATTATCGGCCATGGAGGGAAAATGCATAGAAATCATGCATATATATTACATGTTGGGGAACACGTAGGGACACATAACAGGGCAAAATTCAATTTTCCTCATTCCCTCCTTGTTCCCTACGTTCCCTTCAGGAAACATCAATATTCATGAGACCATCTATCTGTTCATACAGCATCATTTGCTCGTCTTTTTTCTTTTGGGCATGGGACTGTGGACGTGGAATACAAGCTGTAGCGCACAAGCCGCAAATCGCTGGGCCACATTGTAAACAGAAACAACAACTGAATATGATCATTACTACTATTCCCAGGAATGACAGTACTTTCCAACCCAATGCAGATATTACACTCTAGAGCCAGCCGGACCAAGTCCAGGTGCCTGGATTCTGGTGTAGCTGACGAGCTATTTTATGAAGTCTAGTTATTGCTGAATACACAGACGGTGCGTTATTAGGAATGAAAACGCAACAACTAGATCCGATGACTCTACAAGCTCCGCCCCTATCGGCCAGGATGACGTCAAGAACAAGGCGGTTCTGAAGAACAACAAATCTCATAGCAGACTGCTCTTCTGTTAAGTTACCTAGGGCGGAAGTAGTCTCATTCACTACTGCTTCAAGGGTTCTGGTTAACCTACGTATTAATTTACTATTCTGGACAGGACCTATGAAGAAAAAGAAACCTTTATTGAAATCCGTATACTGTTCCAATGCATTTTCAGTCTGATCGACAATTGGGGACTCGATCTCCCTTCTATGTCTAACGTGTACTAGATGTGTATTTCGGTGATAATCGGATGGGGCTAGGAAAACTGGTGGCAATAGGAAGGCAATGTAACATGTTCCATCCCAATCTAGGGGCAAACGTACATAAGCGGTCTGACCACATATAAAATAGGAATGACGTGAAGCTTTGAAAGTAGACTTCCCGTCGTCACTGTACTCGACCACAGTAGTACAATCACTGTGTCCTAGGTGTACTGAACCATTCTTTCTAACACATAATTCGCCTTTCACTGGTAGAACTGTTATAGAAGGCAAGTCTGAATTAGTCTCGGACTGAACATTCAAAACCATGAGGTTAGAGGAAAAATTACCTAGATCATATACTTCATTTTCTAGATCTATCCCTGTCCTATGGGAAAGACCGTCTTTGTCTGGGAAACAGGTTTCATTCATAACTGTATTCAGAAGGGACTTATCGTCTAAAGATGACGTTAATGTAAACCATGCTCCACACGAACCATTGTGTGAAAACGGATAGGGAAAGAGTGGCAGAACTCCCTTCACTGTCTGGAAAGGGGGGAGTCGACCACATACCCAGCAATTAGTGGCATTGCTGGTCTGGTGCGAATAGTGTAACATACGAATAAAAGTATTGTTGCGCATTGCAAGTCAATAGGATAACTCGTGAGGGGGTAGTTCACTGAATGTGTGCTCTACAGTATCATTAGAGGAAAGGTGTACATGTGAATCGAGAGGAGGAAATAATACGTGTAACAAACAACTTATACATGTGATCGTAAGACTCAGAAAAAACATAAACAATAATGTAACGATGCATCTGCTTCAGAGACTTTTACAATATTTCATTTTCTTGAAGTTTCGTCTATCTCTCTCACTATGTGGGTCTATCTCATACATGTCAGAAACCTGTCTAACCGCTTCACCCGAGGGGAACTTAAACAATTAAACGCTGTCTGACTTACTAGACCTTAGTTTCATTTTATACTCCTGCTGCGGAGTTTTCTCTAACAGGGGAAGTTTAGAGTCAGTATCGGGGCAGTCCTTGAAAAAAGTCTTTGGACACAGTCCATGGAAACGCTTGATGTGACTGGAATGGAGCCAGCCTTTTCTTCCTTCTAGTTTTACGGCGGTCCTTGTGGTCATCAGAACGAGTTTTGGCTCCTTCCAGCGGGGCTCCAGAGGGCTTGAACGATCAAAATTCCGAACCAAAACTAGGTCTCCTGGAACGACCTCGTGCGGTTTCACCTGGGTGTTATCCGGAAAGGCAGCCGCGACCTGTGAACGACAAGAGAGTAGTGCAGACATCAAGGAAGCTAGGTAATCTGTCAGCATGTTGCTGTCAACGTCGGTGATTTTACGAGGCATAGGTGTACCCCACATGTTTGGGGGACGACCAAAAACTACTTCGTAGGGTGACAAACCAGATCTGGAATGAGCGACCATTCGCATATAAAAGAGGGCAACCGGCAGGGCTACCATCCAATCTACACCTTTTTCTGCACAAACCTTCGCTAATCGTATTTTCAGAGTTTGATTGTGGCGCTCGACGAGGCCAGCTGCCTCGGGGTGTCGTACGCAGTGGAATTTCCACTGGTACCCTAACAGAAGTGATACCTGTTTCATGAATTCGGACTAATGGCTGTCCATTATCTGAATACACGACACAGGGTAAACCGTATCGAGGGAAAAACTCACGTACCAGCTGCTTGGCAGTGGTCACGGCAGTATAGTCTGAGACTGGATATGCTTCTGTCCATCTGGACAAAGCGCATACAACTACGAGGACATACTTGAATCCTCGACATCGATCCATCTGGATATAATCCATCTGGAGGACTTCAAAAGGATGGTCAGGAGGATGGAATCCACCTTGTTCCACGGGAACACCTTTACCTGGATTGAACTGACAACAGATCATGCAGGTACGCACTTTCTGCTTCGCTGCTGCTCGTAAATGCTTGTTAAACCAGAGGTTCTGGATTCTGTCTAACATGGCTTTTTCTCCTAAGTGTGCTGGACTATGTGCTGTATTAATAATGACTTGAACCATAGAGTCGGGGAGAAACCATGTGGCTTTTCCCTTCGTCAACCATCCCTGATCTGTCTGGACCCCTCCTTGTTCAGACCATTTCTTGATTTCGTCTGAAGTAGCATGTGTCTCTATGTCTAGTACATCTTGTGTAGGATCCTTGACTGTCATGCAAGTCGTCAGGACTGAAACGTCTGTCTTTGTCGTGTCAGCTGGAATGTCTGGAGTCTGAGCTGTAAGCTTGGCTGTTCGATCTGCCAGGTCGTTACCCTGGGAAATGGTGTCAGTGACTTTCGTATGTGCTTTGCACTTCATGACGGCTATAGCAGTAGGTAAATGTATTGCTTCTAACAGAGCTTGAATGAGGGGGCCATGCTGAATCTTGGCTCCATGAGAGGTCATAAAACCTCTTTCTTGCCAGAGGACTCCAAAGTCGTGAACGACTCCGAATGCATAACGTGAATCTGTATATATATTTACTTTCAGGTTCTTGGCTCGTATGCAGGCTTGGGTCAGAGCGATGAGCTCTGCTGCTTGAGCAGACAGGGTGTCAATACGATGTGTTTCTATAACTTCAGTTTCAGTAGTTACTGCATATGCTGCTACTAACTCTCCTGTACTTGTTCTCATACATGAACCATCCACATAAAGTGTCAGGTCTGGGTTAGGTAATGCAATGTCCGTCAAGTCTTGTCTTGGCTTCGTCATGGTGTTAATAACTTCCACACAGTCATGTGTTGCGGGGTTTGAGGTAATCGAGGGTAACAGTGTAGCAGGATTTAATATATTACAGCGTCTGATTTCTATGTGTGGCTGAAACAGTGTCAGTTCATATCCTGTCAATCGAGCTATAGTCAAGTGCTGAGTCTGTGTTCGGTTTAAAAGAACTTCCACGGAGTGTGGAACCTGTACTGTCAGGGGGTGTCCTAACACTATGGAATCACTTTGTCTGATAGCTAAAGCTGTGGCTGCAACTGATTTGAGGCACGCAGGCAAAGCCTGGGCTACTGGATCCAATGTGCTAGAAAAATAAGCACAAGGCTTGTGTTGTCCTGCTTGATCTTGTGTGAGAACAGATAATGCTGTACCATCGCGTTCAGTGACAAAAAGTGTAAAAGGTTTTCTGTAGTTCGGTGTCGCTAAAACAGGAGCTTGACATAAAGTTTTCTTTAATTCTTCGAAAACAAGTGTATGTTCCTGGGTCCAAGGGAGGACAGTCGATGTCGCTGCCTCCTGTGTTGTCAACTGTATCAGTGGCTTGGCTAGATATGCGTACTGAGGGATCCATTGTCTGCAGTAAGAAGTGAGGCCGATAAAAGCTCGTACCTCCTTCTGTGTCTTGGGCTGTGGAAGATGTGCAATCAACTGGATACGGTCAGGTGTCAGCTGTCTACCCCTCTTGGACAGCAAGTGTCCAAGGTATACCACTTGCTAGACACAGAATTGCAGTTTCGAAGGGGACACCTTGTGCCCCATTTCTGCCAGAAAATACAAGACTGTCAGTGACGCACGTTCGCAGTTCTGTACGGGCTGTGATCAATAGGTCATCAACGTACTGGAGTAGGGCAGTGTCAGTTGGCATGTGAATACTGTCTAGTTGTCGTTTCAGTGCTTGACTGTAAATACTAGGACTTTCTGTGAACCCTTGAGGTGCACGTGTAAATTTATAACTTCGTCCATTTAAACAGAATCCGAAAAGGAACTGGCTGTCCGGATGGATGGGGACACTAAAGAAGGCGTTCTTGAGATCGATGACAGTAAAGAACGCTGCTTCAGAATTAATGGCAGTCAATAGGGAAGAGATATCTGGAACCACTGGGTACTGGGGTATGATACATTTATTAAGTTCTCGAAGGTCAATCACTAGTCGATAAACTGGAGGTGCATTTGGGTCAGTACGTTTAAGGATCGGAATGATCGGAGAATTACATACATTGGAGTCAGTTTCTACAACCACTCCTTGAGCAATGAGCTCGTCAATGATTTTCGATAAGGCTGCTACAGCCTCAGGTGGCAACTTGTATTGTCGGATTCGTGGTAGTACAATTCCTTGTTTCAGAGTGACACGATATGGTGTAATGTGCATACAACCTACATCAGTCGGGCCTTGCGCCCATAAATGCTGTGGTACATTCAGTAATCTTGGATCAAAATCTCTTAACACATAATGTCCTTTAAAATCACGTAAAAACAATCTCACTCCTTCCGGAGAACAACAAATCACTGCACCTAGTTCTTTCAATGTTTTAATACCAAGTAAGTTTTCTGGACATGATTTCGTAAGTAACAAGTCTGTAGTTCGGGACAATGGACCAACTTCTAGGGAAACTGGTTTCGATATTTCATTAACAATAGGCTTTCCTGAAAATCCCAGGGAAACATTTCTTGAGCCTGAGAGAGGAGCCCCTGGAACCTCGTCATGACTGATGGTAGTCCTACTTGCCCCTGTATCAATCAGAATTTTTCTGTCTTTCCCTAATACTTGACTGTGTACATAGGGACCCTCTTGATCTACAGGAACCTCGATGAGAGGCAAGCCAACCTCCCTCTCTAGGCTGTTTCATGAATACTGCTGATATTCTGGATAATCTGACTGTGCGTACTGGTACATCTGCTGTGTAACGTGTTGTGTGGCAGCTATAGGCTGCGGTACTGTTACTGTCTGTTGTGCGTTCTGCGGTGGTTGCGTATTTTGTGGAACATGTTCCTGTCTAGGAGGGCGCGGTCTCTCTTTCGTCTTACCAGTAGCTATGTTGTGTTTCAGAACGGCACATTCGTTTATATAGTGACCTGGCTGTTTACAATAATTGCATGTCCCTTTTACAGGAGCTGCAGAATGACTGGTCGGAGTCGTACCCCTCTTCTGACTAGCCACCGGAACAGACTGTGCAACTAGTACTTTCATTTTTGTGTCTTTCATACGTCTCCTTTCGTGTTCTTGCTCTTCTCTGATTTGGTTCTGGTGGTACTGTAACATTTGTAACATTTGGGACGGGGTATTAGCTTGCCAAGTACTCTCGACTTTCAGTACTCGATTTTTAACTTGTGGTAAAGAATTCTCTACTAATTTGGTAACAAAAAGATGTGGATACGACTCACTACTTGTTTTCAAACCGCTATTAATAATGAAACATTTCTCAAATCTGGAATAAAAATCACTAGTGTCTTCGTCTTGTTTCTGTTTACAGGCTGAGATGGCATCCCAGTCTTCCTTTTTCGTGGTTAGTAATCTTGGCAAGACTTGTATTAACAGCTCGGGTAATGCTTTGGCTTTTTCCCCAAGACCAGTACCAGGAACTCGTGTTTTATCTTCGTCTTCTAATTCTGCCCAGTCAATCTTTTTCTCTCCCACCTCCCATTCTTTTTCTTTAAGTTTCTCATATATGCCCGCAGGCAACAGGACCTTTAACATTTTAATGATATCGGGATACATGTATTCTCCCATGCGGAGCATGTCTTTTAATTCACGGTGGAACCCTGCTGGATCTTTATCGTGACAGGGCACTAACTTTTTCATTTCTAGTAGTTCTATTTTCGTTAAAGGGGTGTAAACAAATACTCGTTCGAGCGTACCTCCCGTTCCCTTAACAGGATGGACTTCTCGCAAGGGATTCTGTCTGTCTATGTAAAATGTCTTCCTTACTGGGGGTGGAACAGGAACGAAATGTGGAGTCAGGAACGTTCTGTATTTGTGGCGTTGTTCTAAAATGACTTTAATCAAATCGGTACCTAGGCCTTTCCATCTGTTTAGGAGTAACTCGTCCAATATATTATATAGGGGACCTGGGTCAGAATGCTGACTTTCATATAGTGTAATGAGGTGTTGGATCATGTACATACCCACCAGTCGCTGTTCGTCTGGTGAAAGTTTCAGAAACGTTTGGGCCACTACTTCGTCTGAAAATGTGCTAGAATCACTAGTCCATTGCACTGCTAGTTCCTGTTCATGCATGGTACTAAGCTCACTGTAACCTATTCGTTGTTTCAAAACTCTATCGGTAACTTGGAACAAATGCTCAAGAGAACACTGTTCTGGTACGGGAGGAAGAAAAGTTTTCTTGCATTCTAGGCGTGTGTGTCTGTCAAAAGGTCTCGTCCTACCTACGTACGCTATTCTAGCTGGGTTGTCTGTGTCCAGATCTTCATCTGAAGTGTCATTCTCTTTCTCGGTTTCTCTCGTTGCTTTCTCCCTTTCGTGTATGCCTAGAATTTCCTTACGAATCTTTCTATACATAGTTTCTATACAACTTTGTTTACTGTGTTTTCCGTCTGCTATGTTATCACTCCATCTTGTCAGGACTTTCATCTCGTCCTTGTTTTTACCAGGCTGGTCTTGTTCTCTTATTAAACAATTTATCAAAAACTGCAAGATCATGTTTTGAGTCTCGACTTTCCTGTGTGCCATAGCCTTGTGAATACTTTCTGGTCTTTCCCCTGTTCTGATGAAATGATATATTCTGTCTAAATGTTCCCTCATCTCTGGTATGATAGCCAAATAGCTTGCAACTCGTCGTAGACGTACGGAATACAATATCATGTGGTCTTCGCCTGGTACTGGATCATATCTACAATCAGTAAGGTATTGTTTGAGGGCTGCGTATGTAGCCACTTTTGGCGTACGTTGTAATGCTGCATCTCTTAGCGTCATTCGTTTTACTTGAGGCGGGGTGATAGGGGTACCTCCCCCTGCTCCTCCTGAACTAGAATCGGCAACTAATACTGGAGGTGCCGTTGCTGGTAATGTGACTGGTAAAGTAGACAAGCGTAATGTGGGTTGGTCCTGGGTTACTGGCGGATTAAAAGGATTCCCGGGACCAGTGGCTGGAGGAACAGTAATTGCGTTATTAACAGGGTTGTGAGGTTGAGCAGGCGGAGGAGGATTCGGATTTGTATATTCTGGGACGGTGTCGTCTAAATAGGAAGAAAGGAAAATTTCAGCTGCGGTCGGTTTATGACGTAGCTTAGTCGGGACCAATGGTGGCGGTAAATTACAGGGTGCTTCCGGGGTCGCCTTAGGCAGGCCCTCGGCGAGAAGGGGATACATGCCTTTAACCCCTTCGACGCTCATGACGAGCTGGGCTCGTCATGCAGTAGCCTCCTGCTACGCTGATGACGAGCCCAGCTCGTCATGAATAGTGGTATCTGCACAATCCCAGCACAGGAGAAAAATCCCCATAGCGTTCAAAGTGTTAATAAGGGCATTTCTTTGTCTGTCTAACTGTTCTGCTCTAACTCGTTCACCTTCTTCTAGTAGTTCCCTTTCTTGGGCTTTTTCTGATGATTCCCTACTTAATTCTGCTTTCCTGAATTCTTTTTCTGTTCTTTTATGCGATTCTTTACGCCACAATTCTATGGCATCTTTCTGGGATTGTCTGGCTTTCTTTTTCCATAATGCTTCCTCTACTCTCATGATGCATTCGGCATCCCAGGTTCCTGAAACAGGCCATCTCTATTTCTCTTCCAGATGTTTGGAATAATCTACCCATAAGTCTAAGTACAGTATGGCATCTAAGCCATGTTTATGATACATGAAATGTCCGGGACTGTCCCTAGGTGGGACAGGAACTGATTCTTCGAGTATCCCTTTTCTGGTTCCTATCTGACGTAACTTTGAAAACAGAGGCATATTTGAACGTACTCGAACTTAAACACAATACACAATGAACACAGTAATGAATAGCAAAACAAATCATTCATACCACAACATCAAAAACACATTAAAAACAGTTCGAACAGATACTACCTAGTACACTGAAAACATAATACTGGAAATCTCGAGAGACTATACTAGAAAAACAGAATTACTGGATGCACTGCTAAAACAGTACAGAACATACCGGTCTCATGAAGAGACACGTCATACCGTATCCACCTAGGTGAACACGTCGGACCGGATCTGTGTACCCAAACCCGTCTGGACCGGGCACAAATTAATGAACCCGTCTAGATGCGTTCCCAGCAACGGTACTCACCGGGAAGCAAAACTGAAGGCCTCGGAAACTGGACTGGACTGGACTGCTACGACGTCTGGTTACTGCTACGCACTACGCATGCGCTTCGGGCTTCGGAAACAGGTGGGCCTCCGGATACCTCGGACCTTGCTCTCTCGGCTTGGGCTCTGGTCGGGACTCCCCGCATTCCTCACCGCCTCGTCTGGATGCTGGACCGCAGTCTCCGTCTCCTCCGTGGGCCTGAGGGAGTTTAGCAGGAAAACCTGCAGGTGCGCAGAAGGGGTCCGTCACGGCTGTAGAAGGGGTCAGGGGGCCTGCGGTACATCGCCGGCGCATGGGGAAAGGGGACGTCCCTATTCGGGCGCCATTATGTGGTAAATAAATAAATTACCGGTACTATTTTTCTATGCATTAAATGAAAAGGATAGCTCCATAAATGAGAGGCAGAGTCCGTGGTATCTGAGTCATACGGGCTTTAATTAAGTGGCTCGAGCCAATGGACATCGGGTTCCATCACCTGCTAAGGTTCAGGAAGGGACAATCTCTACATTTCATTAACATCATACAATATATATAGTAAAACCATACAGTTGCATTGAATACAGTAGGCGTAACAAGTGACAAACGAAAGATAAGAACATATGGGCGTGAAAGAAGGCGTGCACAGGGCGTGCACGGAGGTGTGTGATGTAGACATCACAGAAGTGTCATAAGTGGGTGGACACATGGAGGGGGTTTCATGGGCAGCTGGAACCTTTAACCTACTGGTGCGCGCAAAAAGAGTCATGACGTGTAACTGGGGAGAGCTGGGGGGCGCTGACTCCTAGCACTAGTAGAGGAGACTGAAGTCTGGGATGTCAGAGCGACCTGTACCTATGGCGTATCTGATATCTTGTGTTTAGAGTACATGTTGCCTGATTCTAAAAGTCATCAGGGCAAAGACTACTTGTCACTAAAGGCTAGTGTATGCATATATTTCTTCATGTATTGCATGGACTATGGATCTTCTATGGATACTAGTTCAGTAAATCACTTGCATGGAGACAGAAAGACTAGACTGTAGATGGATATGTTTATACTGTTCGTTAGCTAGGAATGTGAAGCCGGGGAGCTGAACAGATAACTGTAGGCATAGCATATTCTTGGCAGGCAGGCCAGGCCAAGCCGGGCACCGCGTTGCGGGGCAGGAAGTAAGGGAAGGGTCAGGGATGCGGGCGGGGCTGCATCTCTCGGAGTGGTTCAGGAGGCTTGAAGCCTGAATCTGGTGTCCGGGCCCTGTGGGGCCTTAGAAACGGGTGCATCTCGATGATTTAACGTGCACCATGTAAAGACGTTGGCAACATAGGCCTAAAAGCCTAATTCACGTTGCTTTCACGAAGGACTGGATAACTGACATACTAGCGTTGGACACAACTATAAATGCGTCTTTATTATCGGCCATGGAGGGAAAATGCATAGAAATCATGCATATATATTACATGTTGGGGAACACGTAGGGACACATAACAGGGCAAAATTCAATTTTCCTCAAGGTCAGAAACAGTAAACAGCTAATTAGGTATGATGTAAAACAAACTGGTGAGTGAGGTTTTAAAGAAAGGAGCTGTTGTGATAAACAGACAGTAAAACGTTCATGTTGAAACAACAGAAGTAAGACAATGGTACATATAATGAAAAAAATGGCTGATTAATATACAGTTCTGTTTGGTGTGTCATTATTTGTTCTTGTCTTTTGGGAAGATTTTACGAACTAAGTATGAGCACACTGAGTCTCAGAGAAAGGCTGTTCCAAAGATGGTAACAGATAAGGTTGAAAGATTTGGATGCTGGTAGATGGTTTTAAAGAATGGATTGGGCTACCAAGTGCTGGTAGATCGATTGGTAGCTCCTGCAGGGTGTTTAGTTGGTCTGTGTGTTGGCAGAGCTGTCCAGGAGGTGTAAGAAAATGTCAGCAATTTGCAGAGGGCTTGCTGAGGACTAAGACCGCCCAGCTTAATGCAATATTGACTTGAGGGTGTGTGTCTGGGCAGGATTAATTCGATTCTTATTGCAAAATGTATGACCTTGTCCAAAGAGCATTGATGTTACCAAGTATCAAAATCTTCTGTTACAACAGATAGAGAAAGTCAATGTACCTCGAGATTCTTGAAAAGCTCTCTGCACTGTGCTGGTACAGTCCGTATGTTCACTAGTTGCCATTTTCAAGGGGATGTTTAGTAAGAGTGGTTGAATTCATCCTTGGAATTGTATTTCTAGCTTCAGCTCTTTGAGTCTTGCAGTATGTGGTGGGTGCGGTAGAACTGTCTCAATTTTCCACGGAACTCAGAAAATCCAGATTGTCCTTCATTTCACAGATTGAGCCCTGTGGCTTGACCAGTAGAATTGCAATAAAGAAGTTGACCTAGACCAGTTGTATCTCACCTGACCTTTGAACTGATCATTGATGAAAGAAGCCCCAGCCTGGAAGGAAGATCTGCACAGGGCACCGCTGACAGAAGACCTTGCTGGCGGTGGCCTCAAAGCAGTGAGAGACCCACAAGCCACAGGATCCTTCAAGCCCAGCTGGCCACAGTCACCAAAGCAACAAGAAGCTTGATCCAGAGCCCTGGAGCTGTGGTAACACGTTACCAGCAGAGCGTAACTTTGCCACAGTGGTCATGGCCCTAGGGGACCAAGAATTGACTGATAGGATTAAAACAGGCTGACAAAGTCCAAGCTAACAGAACATCACATCAGCGGAATAAGTATGTTGTCAAGTTGTTTCTGAAGCCACTATGACTTTACTGAGGGAAGGGTTGAGTCGAGGGACAAAAAGAAGAAATTCAGTTTGTGATACCTACACTAACTGAAGGTCCTCCACCCCATCCAGCCTTCTGGAAGCGAGGACAATAGGTGAGGCCTCAGGTCACTGAAGGTCCTCAATCCCCATCCAGCCCCCTGGAAGAGAGGACAATAGGTGAAGCCTCAGGTCACTTAAGATCCTTAATCCCCATCCAGCCCTCTGTAAGCGAGGACAATAGGTGAGGCCTCAGGTCACTGAAGGTCCTCCCCCCTCATCCAGCCCTCTGTAAGCAAGGGCAATAGGTGAGGCCTCAGGTCACTGAAGGTCCTCCATCCTCATACAGCCCTCTGTAAGCGAGGGAAATAGGTGAGGCCTCAGGTCACTGAAGGTCCTCCACCCTCATACAGCCCTCTGTAAGCGAGGGCAATAGATGATGCACCAGCTCGCTGAAGGTCCTCCACCCACATACAGCCCTCTGGAAGCGAGGACAATAGGTGAGGCCTCAGGTCACTGAAGGTTCTCCACCCCCATCCAGCCATCTGGAAGTGAGGAATATCATTTAGGACCCAGGCGTTGGGTCTTAGAAGTCGTGTAGGAGTAGTGTGCGGGCACTAACACGTCAGGCCCGGAGGTTGGACCACCTTTGTACTTTGTAAGACGTCTGCTAAATGAGATAGAGGAGTTTAAAGTTGATCTGTTTTTCATCAAGGAGGCAGTGAGAGGATATGATGATAGTTCTGCACCCTATCATTGTCAGCATATTCTGAACAGCATATCCTGAAAGTGTAGCTGTCTTCCCCTTGCAGCCTTCCACAAGCTGAGGTAGGTAGTCCAGCCGAGAGAGAAAAAGAATCTCTTACCCTCTCAACTCTTTTAGGAGTGGGTAGTAGTTTTGTTGAATCATTCCAGTAATCCTGTTGTAAAACTCAAGAAGACCAAACGTTTTTGAATTTGAGGAAGAAATCAGACATCGCTGTCAAATGTACTTCCAAGGTTTTTACCCTATTCAGGCTCAACTGGTGTGGGACAAAGCTCTGGCTTTCCTGTTGAGATTCCTCTAGCAATAAGAAGAACTTACGTTTTAACTCTATCCATATTTATACATTTAGTAGTCATCAGGAAGTAAATGACTTTCAAGCACACCCTCAGACGGCAGATGGAATTGTCAGAATCCCTGTTCAGCCTAAGGAACAGCTGTGTGTCACCAGCAAAGGATAATACTTTCAGACCAAAGGAGTGGACTAACTCCTCAGTGGTGCCACATCCGGTTTAAAGAGATAGGATGAGCTATCATATCCTTTGGGTTCCTCCATAAAATATTGCCAGACCAGTAGCAGTAGAACAAGCAATCAGAACAACAACAGTGTTGGAACACCCACGCTGAAGAAGCAGAACGATTGTAGAGCTGCCCTTGGTGCCTCACACCGAAGGACATTCAAAACGAGAAGTAATTGTTCAACAGTGTCTAAAGTGGCCGTCGGATCTGGAAGCTTCAGGCCGGCCTGAAGGTTATCATCTTGACCCATTTGAAGCTCCTCCCGGAAGGGTAAAAGAGCTGTGCCCGTGCAGTGCCAGGGCTGGAATACTGGGTGTTACCCAAACAAGAGCATAGTCCCCATGACTTTTATGACCTGATTTGAGTTTGGGTACTCCTTTGCAAACACGAAAGAATAAACTGCCTGGATGGCAGACCTTAAGGGTTTCAAGCTTCCTCTGACAGCCAATAGAGTAGGGATCGTCAAAGAAGGGACATTACACTGCCCGCCTTATTTGGGGTGGGTGATGTACTGTCCTTTTTAGGTCTCGGCTAGTGATGCAGCGCATTTGCTGCACACTTGGCGAGATCTATTGTCGTCGATTTCTTTTTTGAATGGGTACAGGAGATGTGCACGCGCCCGGATAGTACATGTGCACGCGTATGGTGTGCCGGCACGGCGCGCTTACGTCAGCTGCTTCCATTTACCAGCTTGTGAACGGACAGCCTTCCATTTGTCGCTGCTTGTTGTAGTGTGGTGTGGTTAGGATTGTAGCTCCTTAACCACGCCGCAGCCGGTAGCTTCCGGCTTACCACTGAAGCTACATGTTGGTATCCTGCCCTCCTGCCCTCTAATGCTGGTAGACAGTACCTTTGCAGAACAAACATTTTTATAAGATATGTGCAAAACGATGCAGTTTTTTAAAAACTGATTTAGGACTGACTGAGATGCGAGGCAGCGCCTTAAAAGGGAATAACACGGTGCAGTTAAAAACTGGTACAAAACTAATCTAATAGTGAAAGTAACACCATATTATTTTATTTATTTATTATTACATTTATTAAGCGCACAGCTACCCGGAGGTTTCCCGGCGCTAAAGCAAACTGATCGGTGAAAAGAGGGAGGGACATTAGTTGTTAAAAAGCCATGTTTTTATTCCTTTACGGAATTTCAGAAAGCACGATTCCGTGCGCAAGGGTTGAGGGAGAGAATTCCATAAGGATGGGGCCAACAGGGCAAACGAGCGGCCACCCATTTTGGCTCTGTTAATGCGTGGAATTTTAAATTTGTTTTGTGACGAGGACCTGAGTGTACGGGGGGGAACATATTGTTGGACTAAGGCAGCAAGATAGCACGGGGCTCTATCAGTCATGATTTTATGCATGTAGCAGAGTGCTTTAAAGTGCACTCTGCTTTCAATGCGCAGCCAATGCAGGTTGCGCCTGTGATGAGTGACCGATGATCTTGCGGGAAGTTGGCAAATCAGACGGACTGCCATATTTTGAACCACTTGATATTTCCTGGTAACCTCTTTGGCAGCACCTAAGAGCAGGATGTTCCCATAGTCCAGGCGTGAGATGACAAGGGCCTGGACCACGGTCCTCAAAGTGTCTGTAGGCAGCATCCAAGTGATCTTCCTCAGCCACCTGATGATGGTAGTACAGGTGGCCGCAACTTTCACAACATGATGTTTGAAAGTGAGTTGGTTATCGAAGATCACACCGAGGTTGCGCGCAGACACTGATGGAATAGGTAGAGGACCCATCTCCGGAGGCCAATGGTGAGGGCCCCAAAGAGAGGTGTCGGGTCCAAACAGAAGCAGCTCTGTTTTGTCCCCGTTGAGCTTTAGTTTGTGCTTCAACATCCAGTCCGATATATGCTTTAATCCAGTTTGAAGAGAGGAGGAGGGGAGGTTTTTGTTAGTGGAAAGTGAGTAGATGACCTGTGTGTCATCAGCGTAGGAATAAATTGTTAGACCAGCCTGTTCGGCCAAGAACGCAAGAGGCCTTACGTACAGATTAAAGAAGAGGGGACTGAGGATAGAGCCCTGGGGAACACCGTGAGGAGAAGGAAGGGTGGAAGATACAGAGGTAGAAGAAAAAACCTGAAACGTGCGATCAGACAAAAAGTTAGCAATCCAGGCCAGGGCGGTACCACCAACACCAACTGCCTCCAAGGTGGATAATAAGATGGAATGGGAGACGGTGTCAAAAGCGGCACTCAAATCAAGCAAGATGAGTGCCACCGTCTCACCCTTATCCACTTGGCGCCTGATGGTTTCTGACACGCCAAGGAGAGTAGTTTCCGTGGAGAAACCAGCCCTGAAACCGGACTGGGATCCATGGAGAAAATTGGAGGACTCAACAAAAGAACTAAGTAAGGAATTGACATGTTTCTCCAA
Organism: Lissotriton helveticus; assembly: GCF_964261635.1. Lineage (NCBI taxonomy): Eukaryota > Metazoa > Chordata > Amphibia > Caudata > Salamandridae > Lissotriton > Lissotriton helveticus. The sequence continues at coordinate 4,484,577 of NW_027611649.1, read as the reverse complement.
AATCTTGGAGAAACAGGAAAGCAAAGAAATAGGGCGAAAGTTGGAAGGATTGTTCGGATCAGCATTGGCCTTCTTTAATAATGGTACCACCATTGCGTGCTTCCATTCATTCGGAACAGTCGCTTCTACCAATGAGGCGTTGAGGACATCCAAAATAATGTGGAGAGGAGCTGGGTCAAGGGAACCCAGAACTTGAGGGGGGAGGGGGTCAAGGGGAGAACCAGATTTGATGTCCTGAAGATATTTTTTAAAAAGCGCCGGGGAAATAGGATCCCAGGAAAGCAATGGGGGAGTGGTAGGCAAGGAACAGGGAGGAGTAACCAGAGGCGCGACATGGGTAGGAGTAGCAGAAGTGTAATTAAAAATGGCATAAATTCTGTCTATCTTTTCCCGGAAAAAGTTAGCTAGAGCATTGCACTGTGCAGTGTCTAAGCATGGGTCTTTCGGGACTGAGGAAGCACCAGAGAGCTCCTTGACAATTTTAAACAGGGCCTTGGGTCTGTTTTGGGCCGTGAGTATGGTGTTATTAGCAAAATTAGCTCTAGCAGTGTCACATGCCGCATGGTAGGTTTTAAGAGCGGATCTGTAATTAGCTTTGTGCTCGGGGTTATACTTTGCACGGCAAATACGTTCAAGTTTCTTACAATTGGATTTTACCAGGCGTAAAGAGTCATTAAACCAGGGCGCCGGGGGGTGGTGAATTTGAGTTTTATTTTTTTGAGTAGGTAAGCAGGAGTCCAAGGCTGTAGTTAACCATGATGTAATTATGGGTAGCTCTTTAATCGTTATATTAGAACCTGACGGGATGGAGTTGGCCAGAGAAGAGTTAAATCTGTCAAGGTCTAGACGTTTCCAGTTCCTACTAGTTTTGTGAGTAAGGTCTGGCCTGGAGATGTCAGCTATACATATTTTAACAGAAAACTTAACTAAAAAATGATCTGACCAAAGAACAGGGGTAGAGGATTGATAGGAAATGGTTGTCAGATTGGAAATAATAGGGTCTAAAAGGTTACCGGCCTTATGAGTAGGGTCGGAATTGTAGAGATGCAGGTCAAGAGCTTCAAGATCTTGTAAGAGACGTTGAGCAATAGCACACGAGACAGAATTAAAATGAATATTTAAATCTCCAACAATGGTAAAATTAGTAGATTGTGCTAGTAAAGGAGCAATGAGTTCGGGAAGTGCAGTAGCCCAACCGCTCACTGATCCAGGTGGACGGTAAATCAGGATGCCTGTTAAAGTAAATTGGGGGGAAAGAGTTAATTTAAACAGGCCCGCCTCACAATCAGGGAAGTCGAGATCTTCCCATTTACAAGAGAACTCTCTTTTGTAAATAACAGCAATTCCTCCACCGTCTTTAAGCGCTCGGTTTCTCCCAACATAGGTATAATCATTGGGGAGAGCCATGGTGATATCTGGACCCGAGCTATCATTAAGCCATGTTTCGGTCACAAACAGAGCAGCAGGGCGATCTGACTCCAACAGATCGAAGATATCTCTCTTATGTTTGGAGAGCGATCTACTATTAATACTAATGAAGGTTAGTTCTGAAGAGTGATTGTGTAAGGTGGGACGTATATTAGACGCAGGGGGGGGTAAGTTCCAGAACGATGACGACATACTGTCAGTACTAGATTCAAGAGAGTCCAGGGCCAGGGAGCAGTGGGGGCACACAACAGGGGCATGTTGACAGTTTAACACAGTATGCGAAGGGCAAATTGATCCCCGCAACAGCAGGAGAGCGGATCTAGAGTATGAAAGAGGATTTTGTGCAGGGGGGCTGGGCCCTGGGCTCGTGCTGGCGCGGACGGGCGCAGACGGGCAGGACTTTGGCACGACTTCGGCGCGAAGTCGGCGCGAAGTCGGCGCTCCCGCTGCGCTCGTCCGCTGCGCTTCCGCCATTGTGTCATTAAGTACACAAGAAGAAAAAACCACTAGACCGCTCACCTGCCAATTAGCCAGCAGGGCGGAAGTGGGGATGCAGGGCGGAAGTAAGTGAGCGCTCGTATGGCCACCGCCGCTGCAAACGGCACAAGCCGTGGCGGATCGGTGCCAGGAGCCGGGGACAACAAAATTCAATTAAGATATGCAGGTAAGTTTTACAAGACGTTGCGCCAAGGGAGGCGATCACAAAATAAACGTTGCGCCGAGATCGGCGATCAATAGCACAGTGGAGCCGGTGTGCCCATTAAAATAGCACACTACATACAAGAGCGGTAGCGCTGAAAAGCGCTAAACCGCGATAGTACAAATGCAGTTTTAAAATGTTTTAAAATGAATCCAGTCACACACGAAGCAAACTAGCCTCTCTCACCAGCAGTTAGCCCCGGACTGACAGGAAACTCGGCTTTAAGTAAGATCAGCAATATAATCCACTAGACCGCTCACCTGCCAATTAGCCAGCAGGGCGGAAGTGGGGATGCAGGGCGGAAGTAAGTGAGCGCTCGTATGGCCACCGCCGCTGCAAACGGCACAAGCCGTGGCGGATCGGTGCCAGGAGCCGGGGACAACAAAATTCAATTAAGATATGCAGGTAAGTTTTACAAGACGTTGCGCCAAGGGAGGCGATCACAAAATAAACGTTGCGCCGAGATCGGCGATCAATAGCAGAGTGGAGCCGGTGTGCCCATTAAAATAGCACACTACATACAAGAGCGGTAGCGCTGAAAAGCGCTAAACCGCGATAGTACAAATGCAGTTTTAAAATGTTTTAAAATGAATCCAGTCACACACGAAGCAAACCAGCCTCTCTCACCAGCAGTTAGCCCCGGACTGACAGGAAACTCGGCTTTAAGTAAGATCAGCAATATAATCCACTAGACCGCTCACCTGCCAATTAGCCAGCAGGGCGGAAGTGGGGATGCAGGGCGGAAGTAAGTGAGCGCTCGTATGGCCACCGCCGCTGCAAACGGCACAAGCCGTGGCGGATCGGTGCCAGGAGCCGGGGACAACAAAATTCAATTAAGATATGCAGGTAAGTTTTACAAGACGTTGCGCCAAGGGAGGCGATCACAAAATAAACGTTGCGCCGAGATCGGCGATCAATAGCAGAGTGGAGCCGGTGTGCCCATTAAAATAGCACACTACATACAAGAGCGGTAGCGCTGAAAAGCGCTAAACCGCGATAGTACAAATGCAGTTTTAAAATGTTTTAAAATGAATCCAGTCACACACGAAGCAAACCAGCCTCTCTCACCAGCAGTTAGCCCCGGACTGACAGGAAACTCGGCTTTAAGTAAGATCAGCAATATAATCCACTAGACCGCTCACCTGCCAATTAGCCAGCAGGGCGGAAGTGGGGATGCAGGGCGGAAGTAAGTGAGCGCTCGTATGGCCACCGCCGCTGCAAACGGCACAAGCCGTGGCGGATCGGTGCCAGGAGCCGGGGACAGCAAAATTCAATTAAGATATGCAGGTAAGTTTTACAAGACGTTGCGCCAAGGGAGGCGATCACAAAATAAACGTTGCGCCGAGATCGGCGATCAATAGCAGAGTGGAGCCGGTGTGCCCATTAAAATAGCACACTACATACAAGAGCGGTAGCGCTGAAAAGCGCTAAACCGCGATAGTACAAATGCAGTTTTAAAATGTTTTAAAATGAATCCAGTCACACACGAAGCAAACCAGCCTCTCTCACCAGCATGTGCCTACTGAGGACGCAGCAAGTGTATTGGGTGCAGATGTTTGTCTTCTTTTGTTTACTTCCCCTGCCCCTGTGAGAGGGCTTGCTCTCGTTCTCCCTTTCTCGCACCTAGGATTTCCTTTGCTAAATGAGTGTTATGCAGGAGAGAAGGTCATAATACCAGTAAAACTTAAAACAATGAAAGCATATATAACAAGAAACCCAAACGACGCAATGTTGAACGCGGAGTAAACTGTGCAACACAGATGTGTGTGTGGTACACTGTGTGTGTAGTGCTGCAGAAAAGGCACCTCACCCCTAGGTAGAAGCAGGTACACAGAAGGATGCATACAAGCAGTCACTGGCTAGCAGTGTTCTGAACAGGACTGCCCGCTTTATCACCCTTGCCCTCCCGGTATGCTATAATAGATTAGTAGACTGCATACATATTTTCATTTGTTTAATTTTATTGTGTACATTTGAGTATATATACATGTATATACCACCTGTAGGAATGTTTAACATGTGGTGGTTAATTATGACATATGACTTGTGTGTGCCACACCTCTCCTTCACTTTTTCACATTCTTTCGTAGTAGCGGCCACGCCTTCCTTTTCTGCACACACCGCTTAATATTGAAGTTAGCGGCCATGCTTTTGTTTTATCCTGCTGGGCTCGCCACAAAGAGCTTTTCACACCGACCACCCGGTCACAAGCGCTATCTTACAGGAAGAACAGAGGTCGGTAAAGACAAAGTAACTGGCACAGGGTCATCTGATAACATATTATAATATATTCACTTTGGACTGTTTTCCTTATCTTACATGTGCTTAAAAGTTAAATACCTTTTGATTCTATTTTCGTTTAACATTTACTTTTTATTTTACCATAAATACGCTCAAGTTTACATGTATTATTTTTAAAAACACATAATCAAACCAAACCTCACATTTTATAGTTAGGTAAAATACTTTGCTATTTGCAATGCCCATAGATCTAACTCTTGAAAATGCTAGACCTATTGCATTGCAAATGCTTGTTTTTTTTGTCACCTCCAGGTAAAACCTGATAGCGATGGACAGAAAAGAAAATATTGATCCACACTCCCCATGAAAAAACTCCCAGTGTCATTTTCAGAAACAAACTCCCACTTTGTAAACATTTGGTGGATTGCCATCAAAATCGAATGTGGGTGTCCACCACATTTTTATGCTCTGAAAAGAACCCCTCTCAAAGTACAAAGGTGATGACTGAGTCAGCAGTCTTCTTTAAATTTAAATTTGAAGTGTTGTCGTGGTGAACCAAATACCAAAACTGCCTCAGCACTAAAAGAAGCGTAAGTGCTTCAGGAAGCTTTCAAGACACTGGTAGCAAAGGCCCATGTAGACGGACTCCGTAGACGGCATTGACTCAGTTTAGGTTCATGTCCCATTGAGTACCATGACGCTATGAGACCAATTGGGGTCTTAATTAGTCTAATCCTGCGGTATCTCTTGATGTGATACTAAACCCTAGGCCTTGATAAACTGGACATAGAGGGAAATAGCATTTACAATGCACCATTTACCACGCATGCCTTTTCCCCGAATGCCTTTACAACAAAATGCCAAGTATATATATCAGATGTGTGCGTGTGTATATATCAACTTCAGGCGGTTGCCAATAGGTAGTTCTAGTTAGGATGTAGTTTAGATAGGAAGAGCATTTTTTCATTTGCCAATAACTTTGGTGTCATTTGACGAATCCTCGTGAAATTTTTAAAAGTTGTTTGCAACTCACTTTAGCTGCTGTCTTTTTTCGGGGTGATTTGTCAAGCGGGGGCTTAGAAAAAGGGGGGTCCCAAAACGCTTTTTCCCCGTGTTAATTTCCATCCGAAATTTAGACATGGCTACAGCCCTGACCTGCTTAACAGAATGACACCAGATTTGACAGGAAAATGGATGTTGCCTTTCTGTGATTTCTTTAAATCTGTACAGTAGTTGCAGAGATTTTTAAAGAAATACCTTGGGACACGGAAGACCCGCAACCCCTCCCAATCTCGTGCTGTGATCTGATTGGCTACCAACACTTCAAACCAGGAAGTGTTGGAAGCCATCTTGTGACTCTGCTTGAATCAAGTCACAGAAAAAAACATTAAAAAAAGAAAATGGGGTCGGGTAGAAACACCCTGACCCCACTGGGTCTCTTCTGGGGAGTCCCACAAGGACCTCGCATGGCCCAAAAAGCATTAAAAAATAATAATTTCAGCAGGATCCGTGTACCCTGCCAACTTTTTTGTTGTTAAACCAAGCGTGGTCTCCTGTGTTGGCCCCAGGTGGGCCAGGTCCTGAGGGCATTTCTAAAAATAATAGAGTGAGGGGCCCACACCCCCCCCATGAAGCTGAATATTGCCCCAGGGGCCATCACCTATCTGTGGCTTCTTTAAAAATGAAAGTGGGGAGGCTTGCACAGCAGGGCTCGAAAAATCAGAAACATTGTACTTGTCCTGCAGGTCTAGTACCTTGGAAAATCCCCTCAACCAAACTGTAACCTACTTGACATCCGTCTCTGAAAACAGAGCAAAGTGGACAAGATAACAAGATTTAAAGGCTTCTTTATTGCTCATTCCCTTTGTGAGCATTAAAAATGCCTTTAAATCTTGTTATCTTGTCACTTTTGCTCCGTTTTCAAAGACAGAGTACAAAAGTTAGTTTGTCTTCCTACTCGCCAGAAAGGGCGAGTAGCACCTAAAAATAGCTCGTCCTCATCCATTCTCCCTCGCAAATGCGAGCAGGCGAGTGGATTTGTCGAGCCCTGTACAGCCTCCCCCACTGCCCAGGAACCACCACCTCCCGGTGCTTATTTAATTATAATTGGGGGGCTCTTTGACTTCCCTCGTGCCCCGGAGTCCGCCACCTCCCCGGTGCTTATTTAATTATAATTGGGGGGGCTCTTTGACTCCCCTCCTGTCCCGGTGTCCGCCACCTCTCCGATGCCTATTTAATTATAATTGGGGGGGCTCTTTGACTCCCCTCCTGTCCCAGTGTCCGCCACCTCTCCGATGCTTATTTAATTATAATTGGGGGGGGCTCTTTGACTCCCCACCTGCCCCGGTTTCCGCCACCTCCCCGGTGCCTATTTAATTACAATTGTGGGGGCTCTTTGACTCCCCTCCTGCCCCCGTGTCCGCCATCTCCCCGGTGCCTATTTAATTATAATTGGGGGGCTCTTTGACTTCCCTCCTGCCCCGGAGTCCGCCACCTCCCCGGTGCTTATTTAATTATAATTGGGGGGGCTCTTTGACTCCCCTCCTGTCCCGGTGTCCGCCACCTATCCGATGCCTATTTAATTATAATTGGGGGGGCTCTTTGACTCCCCTCCTGTCCCAGTGTCCGCCACCTCTCCGATGCTTATTTAATTATAATTGGGGGGGGGCTCTTTGACTCCCCACCTGCCCCGGTTTCCGCCACCTCCCCGGTGCTTATTTAATTATAATTGGGGGGGCTCTTTGACTCCCCACCTGCCCCGGTTTCCGCCACCTCCCCGGTGCCTATTTAATTACAATTGTGGGGGCTCTTTGACTCCCCTCCTGCCCCCGTGTCCGCCATCTCCCCGGTGCTTATTTAATTATAATTGGGGGGCTCTTTGACTCCCCACCTGCCCCGTTGACCGCCACCTCCCTGGGGCTTTCTCTTTACACAAAGCATGGGTCGCCCGGCCCCCCGTTCTGCCACCTTCTCAGGGCTTTAATTGTAAATAATGCAGGGGGCCACACAGAACCCCTGTGGCCCCGGGGAATGCCACCTCCCTGGGCCTTTTGTCAATTTGGAAGGGGGGGCCAGCGAGCTCCTCCCAGAGACCCAGGGCTCTAATTTTAATTGATGTGTGGGGGCCACACAGACCCCCCCTGCAACCCCAGGAACTGCCACCTCTTTTTTGTTAAATGTATTGCGGGGGTCACATGGCCCCTCCGCAGCCCTGGGGAAAATATGAAGAACCTGCAGCCAATAATGGCCCTGAGCACCCTCAAGGCAGACTCCTGCTATTTCCTGGGGTGTCCACCCTGGGACATAGCTGTTTGTTGTGGCTTGGCGGGAGCTATACCGCTCCGGCCAAGCCACAGCAAACTGTGTTCCACTTCTAGCAAGCGAGAGCAGAAAAAAATGCGCTTGCTTGCTGAAAGCGGGGCATTATGGGGCAAGATTCTAGAGTTTAGTGAATATTATTGTATTAGCTATCAGCTGAGCCTGAGAGCCTGCCCCCTGAGGAGGGTTTTGATTTTGGATACTATAATATTCACTGCACTCTTTGGTCCCATAATGCTTTGCAGGGCCTTTGGTTGGGATTGTAATTTTGCCCGTACCTGTGCTTGGGGTGGTCCTAGGAGGATGGGACCACCCCCCAAATTATTTCAGCATTGTATGCTGTTTGTGTTCAAGGATTCTGCTTGGTTCTCTCCCTAGTTTAGGAAGGACCCCAAAATCATCACTTTTCTCACTGCTTGCTGTATTTTCATTTTCACTTTTGTGAGATTATTATATGCATTTTAGCATGTAATAATGTTACTTGTCGTTTTCCCAAGGGTATGTGAGGATTCTGTTTTCTTAATTGTGGTGAGACGAAATGGAGTTGCGGAGCAGAATGTTGATCAATTCCGCAGAGTTCCGTGTAGTGGTACTGCGCCAACTACGCCCAACCTTATCTGTGTGTTCATATTTTGTGTGTGTGTTTGTGGACCTGTGCATCTCTTTGTATGTGTATCTCTTTGTGGGTACATTCTTTTCTGCCTTAGAAGATAGAAAGCCTCTTTTAATTAGGTATTCCCCAAACCTGCCTTACAAATTAAAAAACATATTAAATGACATTACACACCGCAATTTTCTATGTATTCACAATCACATTTATCCCAAATACGGATTGTTTATCCTCCACTCCTACTTTCAAACACAATGCGTAAACTAGAGGACACCTGAACTCCTAATTATTGCTGTATTTCACAGTTTAAACAGGGACCAAAGAGAGAATTTCTTTCTTGGACTAGAGCCCCTGACACACTGGCTACTGCCGTTACCTAGCATTGCTGGAGAACAAATGTTATTTGCGAGAGGGATGCTGTATGAAAGAGTAAAGACTCGGATATTGTTCTACTCGTGACATACATCTGCTTTATGTAAATGTGTAAATGTGTAAATGATTATCAGCCCGTCAGTGGCGGGAAGTTCCATAGGGGAGCATGGCAGTGCCTAAAAGGACTGAATGTGAAGACAACTAAGTACCGGAGGCTGCCGGTGCATTACAGGTGCCTGTATTCTAGGCCGTGTCATAAAGTTTGGACAACTTAACTAGATATGGTGATCTCATGTATGTGGTGCAAGTACATCCAATTAAGGCTTTAAGACCCTGGTCCTTGGGGAAGGTTACTTGTGAACCATAGAGACTCGAAGGGGGAGCAGCCATAAAGACAAGCCCCAGGGCAGTCCAGAGGTCGGCCACTGTGTACCCTTATGCCCTCATTACAAGAAGCCTCTGTGGTTAAAATGGGAAATATGAAACCCAGAAATACAGAGAATCTATTTACTTTAACGCTGAAAACTGGCAACATTTCTGTGTGAAAATGTGGGCGAAATGAGGAATTACAAGGGGAATTGAGGCAGTATATCACAAAACGTGTAATAGGCGAATATAGCGAAAATATATATATGTATATTACCTACTGGCGGTCGCCAGTAGGTATATATAGTTAGGATTTTTTCTCTATGGGTTTTTTGAAAATTCTATGTCTAATAACTTTGGCGTTTGTGGACGGAATTGGCTGAAATTTTCAGGAAAATGGCACATTTTGTTTCTGAGCAGCCCCTGAAAATTTTGGGGGGGTTCGTCAAGGGGGGGCCGAGAAAAAAGGGGGGTCCCAAAACGTGTTTTTAACATTGAGTTTTCCATAGGGCGGTTGGCCTCACTTTTAGCCCGAACGGCTGAATGGATTTGCACGAAACTTGGCAAAATTGTAGGGACTGGTAGCCCGATGTGCCTTTTGTAGGTCTCAATATATGTGCTCCAGTGGATTTTGAGAAATTAACGTTTAAAAAAATATATATATCTGTAACAGCGGACCGGGCAGCGCTCTGGTTCGCGGACTTTTCGCGCAACGGAGCTTTGTGAAGCGAAGCTGATTGGTTCTCCGGCGTCTGTCAACATTCCAAACAGTCCGTAGCGGCCGCCATCTTGTCTCTCGGTAGGATCGAGAGACAAGAGGAGGCCCAAGCGAAGGGGCAAATGACCATAAGGGGGCATAGTACATTGTCGCTCACCCCCTAGGTTTGATGTGGAGGTTTTAAAAGGGCCCCGCGGGGCAAAAAAAAATAAAAATAATAATAATCGAACAGCTGAATGGATTTGCACGAAAGTTGGCAAAATTGTAGGGACTGGTAGCCCGATGTGCCTTTGCTAGATCTCAATATATGTGCTCCAGTGGATTTTGAGAAATTAACGTTCAAAAAAAGATATATATCTGTAACAGCGCACCGCTTCGCGTACTTTTCGCGTTACGGAGCTTTGCGAAGCGAAGCTGATTGGCTCTCCGGCGTCTGTAAACATTCCAAACAGTCCGTAGCGGCCGCCATCTTGTCTCTCGGTAGGATCAAGAGACAAGAGGAGGCCAAAGCGAAGGGGCAAATGACCATAAGGGGGAATAGTAGATCGTCGGTGACCCCCTACGTTTGATGTGGAGGTTTTAAAAGGGCACCGCGGGGCAAAAATAATAATAATAATAATAATCGAACGGCTGAATGGATTTGCACGAAACTTGGCAAAATTGTAGGGACTGGTAGCCCGATGTGCCTTTGCTAGGTCTCAATATATGTGCTCTAGTGGATTTTGAGAAATTAACGTTCAAAAAAAGATATATATCTGTAACAGCGCTCCGCTTCTCGTACTTTTCGCGTTACGGAGGTTTGCGAAGCTGATTGGTTTTTCGGCGTCTGTAAACATTCCAAACAGTCCGTAGCGGCCGCCATCTTGTCTCTCGGTAGGATCGAGAGACAAGAGGAGGCCAAAGCGAAGGGGCAAATGACCATAAGGGGGCATAGTAGATCCTCCCTGACCCCCTAGGTTTGATGTGGAGGCTTTGAAAGGGTCTCGCAGGGCAAAAAAAAAATATACCGTTTTTTTAGTTTTTTTGCGTGGAGTGCGCCCGGTTCGCGAACCGGGAAGCGGTCTGGGGAGCGTACTTTCTTGAAAATTAGTGAAAAAAGTTAGAGTAAAATAATAATTGTGAGTGATCAGATGTAGGGTAGCTCTGAGAAGAGCTTTTGGGTTTATGGTACATTTAGGTACTTATAAGTAGGTACCAATGCACAGTCTTAAATTCAGAGTGAAAACTCTGTTGCCCTCATCTGAGAAGTGAACTCCATCTGCTCTGTAGATATCTTGCATGTAGTAACGCAAGTTATTGTTGTACAGGGAGCCCATTCCATGGTCTCTCATGTAAGCTGAAACAGATTTGTTTACATGCTTCCTCGATTTCTCAATTTGTGGACAAAATTGGTTCGACCACCTCCATTTCTGTCTTTGGCATATATTTGAATATACCAAGGCAGTCTGAGGAAAAAGTGCCATCAATTGCTCAAAGGTGTCCTTTAAAAGCATTTCCAGACCTACCCCAGTCAAAGTGCCCAAATCATTACCTTCACAGTGCACAATTAACAGGTCAGGTTTTGGCAAATGCATAAAGGTTTTCACCAATGGTATCAATTGGTGACATTTTAATCCTCTGTGGCCAAACCACTTAATTTCCACATCTTGTAAATTGAGGTTAGGTAAATTCCTGTTTTCAGCGTACCTTTGAGCCCAATAGATGTAGCTATGTCCAACAATCCAGACAGAAAACATGGCGAGAGAAGGTTCTCCTGCAGTCAGATGAAGTGTGGCAATGAAATGGCAGTTGAAAAAATGAGAGTGTAAAATGAAAAAAACTGAGGAGTTTCTGTGTTAATGAAGCAGTAAGAGTGATTGGTGGATTTTGATTGCTGAAAACAGAAAGTTAGTGTGCATGGATGAGTTCGTTGAAAGATGTATTTTGAGTGGCGAAGAAAAAATCATTAAATGAAAGAATGCTTTGGATATGCAGGTGCACTGAGAGTTCAGAGTTCAATTGCAACATTGTTGTGTGAGAGGTCTTGCAAGAGGTGGTTGCTATGCAGAAAAAGCAGAGAGGGGGCAGAGGGGGGAAGGGTTTTGCTTTGAAAAAAAGTGAGGGAAGAGTTTTGATTGGGTGACATGAGAGATCTGTGTGAGGAATTACAGCATTTCTGTGCTTTTGATAGCTGCAGACTCTGGAGTGCATACCTTTTGCTCTGCTGAAGACAAATTGGTGTGTTTCTGAGACTGTTTTGAAACTCAAAGTATTTGCTAAGGTGAGAAAAAATTTCTTTAATTTAGATAGAAAATAGTGTGCTTTAAGGAGAAAATTATGAAGAAAGTTGTGTTTTTCAAATGTTGCTTTGTCTCAAGTGTTTCACAAATAGATTTTGTTTGTTTGAGAAATTGTAATTGGAGAAAATGTGAAGTATTAGTACTGACAGGGCTTTTATGTGCATAGGAGCTGTGGAGTGTTTTCAAATTATGACTTGTAAATCGTTTTTGAGAAAAAGCAATGGTTTTAATATTGATGAGAAGGACATAATGGTGTCTGCTTCTTTATAAGGTAATTGAGAGTCTTTCCCATTTCAATGTAAGAAGTTTGTCTGTGGAGCAAATTGCTTGTAAATATGCTCCCACCTGTGCATGGCAAATTTAGATTTTGAATGTTTCCGTTACATAGGCATGTTAAAGGTGACTGAAACATGCTGCAAAGGCAATCAAAAAATGCTTTTATGTGTCTTAAGGACATTTTAAGTCATTTCCCCATGTGCAGTGTTTTCAAATTATGAGTTGAAAATCGTTTTTGAGGTAAAGGAATGTTTTCAAAATTTATGTGCGCCATATGACCCCAAATTTTTTTTTCAGGGGTGCAGCAGGGTGTTCTTGAGATACCCCTGCACCGTCGGAAAAATTCGTAATTTGCGATGAGGTAATTGCTAATCGCAAATTGCACCTTCATTCCTATGGGCCTCCTGCTGCATGGAAATGAATGGGTAATCTTGCTGAAATGCAAAGTCGAATCTGTATTTAAAAGGGTCTGCACCTCTGTACGGGTGTTCGCTATGTGAAGCACGAAAGTTTCACGGGCCGAACTCAAGGCCACCTCTCTCTGAGACAAAAGAGCTCTTATTCTTGCCATGCTGTTGAAATGTGCTCCCAAGGTTGGTATTTGTGGCCAGATTGAAAACTCCCTATGTTCATGTGTGGGAGGAAATAGAACATTTCTGCAGCAAATAACCCGTTCATTTACTGTTACGATAAAATGAATACTTTTAATTAACCCAGAACAATCTTCATTATTGAGCATCAAATAACTACCATTTTCCAAGAACTTGAACGTGGGGATGATAGCAGGAACTGGCGTGCCTTGCAACACGCAAGCCATATTTGGTCGGTGTTTGTTGCATGAACCGTGTAACTGTCTGTGCCTACACATTAGTGAATGATCTGGCGTCTCAGTGCATTCCTCTCCATTCAGATAAAGTTCTTGATCATCTTTGAAAATCTGTATGTGTATGGAAGCGACCAGACTTGATGAAGAAAACCACTACCTAAAGGTTAATAACGACCTATTGGTATATATTTCATACAATTTGAAAACTTATATAAAGCAAAAGGCAGCGTTATTAAACCGTGGATAAGGCACGTTGCCAAAGCAGTCAACCTTTTGGATTTATACTGGAAATGTTAAAGGAAGAATTACGGAGTAGGGCCTGTAAATCTTTAATAGAGAACGAGTAAAATTACTCCAACCATCGTATTCCTCTAACTCCGGGATAGTAGGGGTGTTTAATTTTTTAGAAGTAGCCAATCCAAAGCATTTGGTCTGGGAAATTGTTTCATTCACAAACAACATATGTTTTGGGATGAGACATGCACGGTGGAAAGCCTCAGTGCCTTGTACCTGCCAGGTTCGTGAACCCCAAACTGATGTAGATCCTGGATATTTTTACTCTGTATTACGTTAGCATGGTCTCATTACTGGTTTAAACGCCATTTTTCCTTTTTTGTAACTTCTGCACACGACACTTAGTTGTTGCTTTAGCTTTCAGCCTACCTGCGTCAAGATCTATGCCTGCTTCAAGCAGGCGCAGGGTTTTGATGTAGCTTTGTCCTATCTGATTGTAAATGCGGCACACCGTGGGTGGCAGAGCAGCGGTGCACGTTAACTGGTGCATCCCTGGGGATGTGCTAGTTAATATAAATCTGCCCCTTTACATTTAATTATGTGCAGGGGACACAGAGTAGGTGAGGTTTATCCAAGGTTAAGAAGAGATGAGTCCTGTTCAGTGAAAAATTGGAGATAGGCTTCAGTATATTATATACTTAAGTAGTGTGTTAAGTTTTTGATGACTGTTATTAATTTACTGTTGGGTAATAGTGGTTAATAACATTTTTTATTATATTTTACCACAGATTCAACTGCACATTATTTCAAGATTTTAGGATGCCTAGCAAAGAAAGAGTAAGAAAGGCTGGAAAACGTCAAAGACAGCAGGAGCATGGAATATTGCAGCAGTCCTCTAACAAAAAGATTTGTCAAGTCACCAAGAAAGCACCGGGTAAGAGTCGAAAAACAGTCATAAGAAATATGTGTAGTAAAAAAAATATTACTACAGAAAATGTTTCACTCCAGAAAAGGAGACCGAATTCAAATGGTAAGGAAAGGCCAATGAGAAATGTTACTGCTAGAGTAAGAGATAACTCTATGCATGAAAGTAGAAGGAAACAACAGTTTAGGGATATTCGTAAACGAATGTTCCGCAACAGGATAATTGGGAATTTGTTAAAAAATATTAAGAAAGGTCAGCAGAAAGTGGTTTTTTATAAGAGAAAAAAAATAGTTGAGAAAGTTATTGATCAGGCATTTGAAATTAAACGTAAGTTATTTATTTTGACAATCAATAGAATTAGGAAGCTAAACAAGGTAATTTATGATTTCAAAAGAAATAGTAGATGGAAGAGAATAGTTAATCGTAGTAATTTTTGTGAAGTTTTTTCTGGAGAATGGATGCATAGTTCAAGCTCTGAGGCATTTTTTAATGAGGAGAGTTATTTCCAGGATAATGATTTGGTGCATGCAGTTGACACCAGTGGTCGAGCTTATGAAGTGAAAGATGGTTGTCCAGTTGAAAAAGAAAAACTTGTGAGAACAGAGATAGAAGAGGTGTTAGGTAATGAGGTTTTAGGGAGACGTCCTAAGGGTCCTGTGTACACCTGGAAGTGTAGTAGTATTTGCAGTGTACGACAGGATTCCATCAATTTGCTTTGTGATTTTATACGGTCATTTAGTAAGAAAAGTTTGAAGCAGAAAATGAAGTTGTTGCAAGAATTAGATCCTTGCAGAGTGAGAGAAGTGATAGGTTTGCATGGTCATTCACTGGCTTGTCTTTCCAGGAGAGTATGCCAGAGTGTTTTTCATCATTTCAGGATGCTAGCAGTGCATCATAATAAAGTGAGGAAATTAGTTAGAATGTTGTATTATGCTAAGAGTCCAGCAATTATGCTAAAACAATTATGCACTGCTCTTTTGCATGGTTCTGAAATAGATGTGAAGAATATATGTGAAGAAATTGAGTTTTGTTACTTTGGAAGTAAAGAGGAGAATGTTGAAATTGACCAAGAAGAAGAGAGTAATGTGGAAGATAGTGTACAGGTTTCCAGTACAGATAATTTCCAGAGGGAAATTGCGACGTTTGAGGTGAAATCAAGTGAGAGGCCAAATTTCACTTGTGTGTGTTGTCGACGCACTTATTATAAGAATCAGACTAAGTTAGTGGATTTATATGGAAAAAGTGAAAGGGAAAATAATAGTGAATGGAAGGATTTTACAACATACTTGATGGTAGAAAATTGTTTTGATTTGGGATTGGATCAACGTGTGTGTACTTATTGTTGTAACAAATTAAATCAAAACCAGATGCCTGCTAGAGCAGTTCATAATAATCTGGAATTGGTTGAAATTCCTTCTGAATTGAAGGATTTAAATACTTATGAATCTATTTTGATTCAAAGTATCCATCCCTTTCAGGCTATTGTAAGAATGGAGCCAAAGACAGGGAAATTGCCTCCATCAGATTTACAGAGAGGATTAAAGGGAAGAGTTGTTTATTTGCCTCTAGATTTGAAGAAAAACATTAACACAATTGGAGTAGAAAAAGTGGAAGAGGAACCTCTGGTTATCTTAGTTAATGGGGTTCCGACAAAGAATAAGAAAATATGGCAAGATTTAGTAGATGTTAGGAAAGTCAAAAGGGCAACATTGTATTTGAAAAAATATAATAAATACTATAAAAATGTATATGTTGCAGAAGAGGAAGTAAGTGAGGAAGAGGATAGCGATTTGTGTGCTGGTCAAATTGAGAAAGTAGAACCCTGTACTAGTGAAGAAATATATGAACATTATAGTGTTCATCCTTTGCATTCCAAGGAAGTCATGGGGAATGCTATTGAGTTGTTTCAAATGAAACAAGCGAAAGGGAGTCCCATTAGTGTTTGGGAGGAAAGTTTGGAAGCTCGGTGTTTCCCACAGCTTTTTCCAACAGGTCAGGGAGGAAGATATGATGAGCGACCTCATCAAATTCCTGCTTCTGAATACCGGACTTTGCGATTGTATGCAGGAGATCCTAGGTTT
Organism: Lissotriton helveticus; assembly: GCF_964261635.1. Lineage (NCBI taxonomy): Eukaryota > Metazoa > Chordata > Amphibia > Caudata > Salamandridae > Lissotriton > Lissotriton helveticus. Next base: position 4,468,203 of record NW_027611649.1, on the reverse strand, counting down.
CGACAATGCATTCCTTATTTGTTTCATCTCCTGTTTGAAAGCGATCTGTCTGGACTGTCATATGCAGTGAACCACATCTTGAAAAGTGGTATACACATGCAAAACATCTCGGCAAGTGACTTTATGGATAAAGTCAATGTCCAAGACAGTATTTTGGATTCTCACCTGATTAATCTCATGGCGTGTCAGCGTGGTACTAATGAGTACTGGTACCGTCGTCATGGTGATTTAAAATGTATGCTGAGGAACTTAGGAACTCCCACATGGTTCCTCACTTTGAGCTGTGCTGAGTATGGCTGGGAAGACTTACTTGAATTTCTACGAGAGGCAAATGCTAACGTAGAAAACATCGAATTCAAGACACCCGGAGAACTGTGCTCTTTGGATCCAGTCAATGTATGTAGGTACTTCAATCATAGATTTGAAGGTATGATGTCTTTCATCATGAATAAGAAGAATCCACCTCTTGGAGAGGTGTTGGATTTCTTCTGGAGGAAGGAGTACCAAGCAAGAGGTGCTCCTCATATACATATGTTGCTGTGGATCAAGGATGCACCTAAATTTGGAACGGATGCAGACGACTCAGTGATGAGTTTCATAGAACAGTATTCTACGTGTGCTGTTCCAAACGCAAAGGAGAAAAAAAGCCTAAGAGAAAAAGTTCTACGTTTCCAAAGCCATCGATGTGGAAAGTACTGTCGTCGTAAATTCCGGAACAAAGACAAGTTCTACACCAAATGTCGTTTCGGCTTTCCACGATCGGTGATTTCTAAAGGAAGAGTGAACAGTTTGATGTCTTCGCTGCGACATAATGTGATGAAGAAATCACCTAAAAACACATACAATTTGAAGAGGAACGAAGAGTCTAAGTACATCAACGACTACAACCCGGTGATTTTGTCCATGTGGAATGCTAACATGGATATACAGTTTGTGGCTGATAACTGTATGGCTGTGGCTAGGTATGTGACATCTTACATCACCAAAAAAGAGAAGACAGAATTGAAGGATATGTGGGAGGACATTTCCCATGAAAAGAGCCTCAGCAAGAAGTTGTACAGTTTCAGTCTGAAGATGTTGTCGCATCGAGAAATCGGAGCTTACGAATGTTCTGACCGGTTGTCTTCAGCAAGTCTCTATGCCAAGTCCAGGAGTATCGTTTGGGCGAGTGTTGGTCTTGCTGCAACGCGTAATCGAGTTCTGAAACCTGTGCGGGAAATTGAGTATTTGGCGGAAAAGGAGCCAAACAGTACCGACATTTTGAAGAGCAACATGTTGGATACATATTATCCAAATCGAAGCAGTCACCTCGAGAATGTTTGTCTGTATGAGGTTCTGCAAAATTACATATTCAAGAGGAACATCAAAGAAGATACTGAGAAAGGAGTGTATGCTGTAATAGGAAGTGAGGGATGTCTGGTCAAGCAAAGAAAATGCCACTTGATAAACCATCGAAAATTGAGTGGCGAATCTCCTGAAAAAAAGGAGTTTTTCTATTTAGCACTTTTGCAACTTTTTAAGCCTTGGCGTGCAGAAGAGGAACTGCTTGGAGATTTCCTCTGTTACGAAGACTCTTTCAATGCTGCCAAGGAGACCATAGAATGTCCTGCTTTTCCCAAATATGTAGAAATGTTGAATGTGGAAATTGAGCAGGAAGCAACGATTGCAGCCGAGATTGCCAGAGACAGTTCTCAGGACAGTCAGAGTTCTGCTTCATTGAGTCAGGATCCACTAGGAGGACCTCTTATCGAAAATGAAGCTGCCACTGCTATGAATGAAGTGGAAAGAGCCATGGCACATGCTCAGGAGGATGCGGTTAACTTAGAAGAGTTGGAAAGACAACTCAACGTTGAGCAGAGGAAAATATATGACGAACTTACCATGCAAATTGATCATGGATTAAGTCATGATAAGAAAGAGTGCTCATGTACGTCGTTGAAGCCTGTCCGACTGTACGTGAGTGGAGAAGCGGGAACTGGAAAAAGTTTCCTTATTAAAGCAATTTCATGTTATTTGCAGGAAAGGACAGAGTCATCGCTGTCTTGTGTTGTCACCGCTCCAACTGGACTGGCAGCACATAACATTAAAGGGATTACTTTACATCGTTTACTGATGCTGCCAGTGGAGCATGACAACAAATTAGAATATCACAAGCTATCTGGAGATGCTTGTTTTGAAGTTTCAAGAGTCTTGAGGAAAATGAAACTTCTTATCATTGACGAAGTAAGCATGGTTTCCAATGTTATGCTTGCCTTTGTGCATTTGAGAATGCAAGAAGTTCTCAAAACAGAGTATGATGTGTTATTTGGTGGCAAACACATCATTGTTTTTGGAGATCTTCTGCAGCTGACACCAGTGAAAGGGCAACCTGTGTTCAAAATGCTCACGCATGAAGATACCAGGAAGTGCTTAGGGAGTATTGGCAACGTCAATATATGGTTAAACTTCAATTATGCTGAACTGCATGAAAATATGCGTCAGGCAAAGGATGAAGTTTACAAGACTATTCTACAAGATGTTAGAATTGGAAAAGTGACCGAGCATGGGAAAGAAGCTTTACATGCACGATTACTGACAAATTTATATCCAGACGAAGATGTTGTGCCTGAGAATATTTTTCAGAAAGTTACTGAGAAAAAATCTGGAATATGTTTGATGCCAACTCTTGCAGAATGTGCCAAATTCAACAACAAAATGTTGCATTTAGAAAAGCAAGAGATTGTGAAATTGGAAGCTATTGACAGAGTAGAGCATATGGGATCAACAATTATTTTGTCTGAGAATCTGAAAACAAAATTGGATTCATTAGAGAAGAGTATATCTAAAACTGCGGGTTTTGAAAAGACTCTGAATGTGTGCTTGAACTGCCGTATAATTTTAAGAAGGAATTTACATGTTGAAAGAGGTCTGGTAAATGGATCAATGGGTAATGTTGTTGATTTTGTGAAATACAGAAATAGAGATGGAATTGAATTTTTAAAAATTAAATTTGATGGCATTGAGGAAGTACAGCTAATTGCTCGTTGTTCTGCTAGATTTTTGCTTGTAAAAGACTTATATGTTCGTCGTAAGCAGTTTCCTGTTTGCTTGGCATATGCGGTGACAATCCATAAATCGCAAGGTTTAAGTGTAGACTGTGCATTGGTGAATATTGGCAGTTCTGTGTTCAAGGAGGGTATGGCATATGTGGCATTGTCACGAGTTAGGACTTTATCGGGATTGTACTTGATTGAGTGTGATGTCACAAACATTTGTGCGGATCTAGATTGTGTTAAGGAATACAATAGGTTGAGAAGAGAGTATGCGCCACATTTGCCTCAGTATCCTTTGTTTGAGAAACGTGTGGTAGGCCGGAAACGAAGAAATGTGACCAATACTGGGGAGGTTGTAGCAAAAAGACGAAAAGTTGATGAACCTGAAATTATAAGCAGAAACAAAAAGGATTCTGTTGAAGATGTTGTTGGTTTTCAATTTGAAAACAGTTCTGGTGTCAACTGCTATGCTAATGTAGTGGTTAATGTTGTCTTTTCTCTAGAAACTTTAAAAGAACAGATTGTGGTCAATTCGGATCAAAGATTTTGCAGTTTGTTAAATTCTGTGTTAGAGAAATGTAGCACTGATAGAACAAACATAGAAAGTGTGTCTGAAATTCGAAATCTGTTAGACAGATGTTCAGGCCAAACACAATTCTCTCAAAATAGTCAGCAAGATTGTCAGGAGTTTTTAATGTATATGCTTGATGTATTGCATGATGAAGGTGTAGATGTAGATGACCTGTTTGGGCTTTCTTATCAATGGCAGCATGACTGCGAGAACTGTAGGGTATCAGCTACTACTAGTGAAGACTCAGAAACATTTATATATTTAACTTTGCCAGACAGTAAATCAGTCTCTTTTAATAAGCTAGTAAAAGCAGCTGATCACAACATGGAGTGTAGCCAATGTAAATCTGAAATGATGTCCACTTTATTTATACGAACATATGGCCAGTATGTCATTTTAATGTTCCAACGATGTAGGCCTGATGGAACAAAATTGACAACTTTAATTAAAAATTTTGTGGCTTCACAGTTGTCAATATCAGGAAGGACTTTTGTAACTGTAGCAATTATATATCATGATGGTCCTTCAATAACATCAGGACATTATACAGCTTATTTAAAGTGTAGAAATGGCTGGTCATTCTGCAATGATTCTGTTTTAATTTTCAAAAAAAAATTGCCATATGACCTTAAAAACTCTTACCTGGTGTTTTTAAAACCAAAATTTTAGGGAAAGAATCTCGGGATGTGCTCTGAGGAATTTCAAGAAGTTCTCATGGCTCCTACACTATTTGGCCTTGAGGATAAGTGTAGTACAGAGACATAACTTTTTACCATAACACTGGACGTTATTGAGAAATACGTGCACTTTGAATGAGTTCAGAAAAACTATTTCTTTTTATAAGCTAATTGAAGCAGCGAATCAAAACATGGAGTAGAGGGAATGTAAGTCTGCAATGCTGTCTACTGTTTTACATTGCTTTGTGATTAAAAGTGATGTAGAGAATTAAATAATTGTACTAGTCATAAAGGTAGTGTAAGTCTGCTTCATAGTAAGCAGTATCAGTGTGATAGGAAATGTAGAACATGATTGAGCAAGAAGGGGAAGATATTACTAGTCCAGGATTGTGTAAATGATCTTCAACATTTTAATTCTGAAAGTTGCGGAAATGCGAAAAGACGGGATTGGCTTACAAGAAATCCAAGAGTTATACATGGCTCTGACACGATTTGGCCTTGTGGAATCGTGTGGTAGAGAGCGAGAAGTCATTTATTGTATGTAACATGTTTTTGAAAACGATGGAGGTTTTCTTTCAGAAAGTGGCGGGTTGAAAGTAATAACAGCACAACAGAGTGTAAGCTGTTCATAGGACATCCTTGGCCGTCATGGAAAGTAAGTTAACTTTAAGGAGTTCTGAATTCTGATTTGTAATGTATGGGTTTTTTAAACACAATCATTTTGATTGTGTTTTTTTTTCCCCGCTGTTATATGATGAATACCTTCAAGTCACTGTTTTAGTGAAATTTGATACATTCTGAGAACAGCAAAAATAAACCATTTAACATGTATAATTAATTCTGTTCTGTTTGCATTTATGATGTACATGTAGAACTGTGTAGGAGGCATGGAGAAGGTGAGGCTTCTGTCAGTGTCAAAGTTGTTGCATACAGTGCTCATATTCTACGTAGTCTTTTATATTTCATTACTTTCACTGTTTCTGACAGATCTAAAAAAATTTTTTTTAAAAGAACAGTAAGTATAAGGGAAGGAAACAGACAGTTATGTTAAAAGAAACACAGCTATAGGGAATAAACTAGGGATACTGTTACCCGCAATCCTCTGCTGATGATGTCACTGAGCATGTCATGAATGATGTAATATGTGACATCATCAGCAGTGGATTACGGGTAATAGTATCTCTAGTTTACTCCCCTATAGCTGTCTTTCTTTTAACATAACTGTCTGTTTCCTTCCCTTATACTTACTGTTCTTTTTTATAAAAAAATTTTTTTGGTTCGCTTCCGGTTCGCGTACCGGGGAGCGAACTGGGAAGCGAACTAAGCGAAATAGAGGTTGGCACAGTTGCAAATATTGTACCAATTTTTTTATAACGGGGAGGTAGTTCTGAAAAGAACTTTTTTTTAAATTGTTTTTGTTGTTTTATATTTTTTTTATTATTTTTCTGAACATTTTTTTACTTTTTTTGAATTTTTCTGAACAGTTTTATATTTTTTTTGTTTTTTTTTCGGAGGGGGCAACGAAAACGATTCATTGTAAAGGGCTCAACAGGAGGAAGAAAACAAAAAAAAGAATTTATTGTTTGGGGAGTTTCGGACAAACATGAGCATGATTGTTAATAGCTCTGTTGATCAGAGTGATGCTACTTTCTGCGTAGCAAATGATTCCACTGCAATGTACGCAGACTTGTTTTACTTCACGAAATCTCGTTTGTATATTTGGCACCATCTCCCTGCCCTCTGGTCCCGTTACTTCCGGTACAACAGATCTTCTGGCCATAATAGGGAGATTATCTAGGTCGTCCTGTTCCTCTTCTTCCTCTTCTTGCTGAATTATAACTTTAGCAGGTGGTCCACTCTTCCTTGGATGTGGTGGAGGTGGTGGGGAAGCACCAGCTGAAGCTAGTAAAGAAGCCATTGCTCACTGGTAACAAAGGGTCTTTCTCTCACAATGATGAAAGTCAGAGTGAGGAAAGAAGGAGGGATTTTCACCATTTGGGAAAAAAAATAGTTCTCAACCAATGAAAAGTGTTCATTTTAGATCATATGACCTAGTCTTACATCATTAGGAAACCGAAAGTGAAATGAACCAATGAAAAGTGTTATTACCAAGTCACATGACCTGCTGTGTTTACGTTACGCGCTTTGCAGGGCCTCCCGGTTTGCTTCCAGAAACCTGTGCTTTGCGACTCGGTAAGCGTACGAGTTCGCTAACGTAGCACGTCATATGACGTATCACGCGACAACGCGAAACGTCATGCGGACGGGAGGCGTCACGATGTTGTTTTCTAACGCGGCAGTTGCGGTAAAGAAACGTTTACCGGCTCGCGGTCTATTTCGCGGCATCAAGGTCAGCTAACGGGAAGCTTCCCGATTCGCGAAGCGGGAACGAAGAAAAAAAAATATTTAAAAAAAAAAATTATTCATAAACATATAAAATATATTTTTGGATTTAAAGAAGAATACATTTTACAGCTACAGATATTAGCTGTTAAAAAACCAATGAAATTCACAGAAAAAACCATAGGTTATAGACCATATATAGTTAGGAATTAGCATTTACAAAACCTTGAAAATTCACTGAAAAAACCATAGGTTATAGACCATATATAGTTAGGAATTAGCATTTAAAAAACCTTATTTTACTCACACAAAACCATTGAAATTCCATATATAGTTAGTTGCACTAACTATATATCGCGCACCCGTAATCCACTGCTGATGATGTCACATATTACATCATTCATGACATGGTCAGTGACATCACTGATGACATCACTGATGACATCTCAAATGACATCACTGATGATATCTCATTTGACATCAATGGTCACATCAATGATGATATCATTAATGTGACAATACAATGCATCTCCTCACACTTTAATATAACCTCTGTTACACCCAGTGTTAAATACAGAGTATAATTTTTGAAACCATTGACACACCAATACTAGTTACTACATACCCACTCACTGATTCCTACGTCTACACACACATTCACTCATTCACCCATACAATCATTCATACATACAATCACTCATCTTTACAACACTATCATATGCACTCATACACCTATACAGACACTCACACTCTGCCACTCATCCATGGAGTTACTCACACACCTAGTCAGTCCTGTAAAGAATCAATCACAGTTCCATTTTCTAATCTACACAGTTAAACATAGAGTACCTTACATTTTAAAACATATACTAACACATACTTACTCTCTTATAGAATCACTGATACAAGTACACATTGATCTGCACAGAGTCACACACCTCCCAGCCAGTCATACACACACTCAGTCTCCCATACAAATACTTGTGCAACCAATCAATAAGCCATATAGCTACTTATATAGCTACTGATCAACACATGCAGCAGCTTGCACAACAACAGACATGCTGATGCACACTTTCAGACAGTTTAGTCACTAACCCGTGCATTTAGTAAGACGCATTTAATCACTCACTCATACAGTCAATCACGCACCTACTAAAACCTTCATTGAGACACTTATACATCCACTCATTCTTCAATATGTAAAACATATTTAAACTTTACAGAAACACATAATCACTGGATGTTGTCATCAGTGATGTCATTTGAGATGTCATCAGTGATGTCATCAGTGATGTCACTGACCATGTCATGAATGATGTAATATGTGACATCATCAGCAGTGGATTACGGGTGCGCGATATATAGTTAGTGCAACTAACTATATATGGAATTTCAATGGTTTTGTGTGAGTAAAATAAGGTTTTTTAAATGCTAATTCCTAACTATATATGGTCTATAACCTATGGTTTTTTCAGTGAATTTTCAAGGTTTTGTAAATGCTAATTCCTAACTATATATGGTCTATAACCTATGGTTTTTTCTGTGAATATATATATGAGTATATATATATGTGGGGCACATATAATATAGTGTTTCCGGGGTCCCGCACATGGGCGGGAATATTCTAATGCTTATGACTATTGATGAGGATCCCCTGGAAGAGAAACATGATCTCTTATAAGGTCTTCCTGTTCCTCGTGTGGAGCTTGTAACCAGCTGGAGCTGGGGCTGGAAGGGTCTGTGGTATTTACGGATCGGTATATAGAGAGTTGAAAGTGGACAGAGGTAACACCAGACTCCACATGACCGGGTTCAGATGTCAGCAGGAATATGGTTGGCAACGGGGAGCCAAGAACATTCTGTAAAACATGTTTCATGGAGGTTGGAGTGAATATCCATCACGCTGCAGATAGCCAGACCCTGGCTTTCTTTCATCACCTAGCTCCTCTCCCTGTTTAAAGCTCCTGTACATCGTCTGTAACCAGGCGCCACCAAGCTCACATCTCCCATATATGTAAAGGAGCACTAGGCTCCTATCCTCCTCCCTTTGTAAACACGCTAGTGTGCCGTCTCTAAGCAGGAGCCACCAGTCTTGTATGTAAATGAGTCTGTGTACCATCTGTAACTCGGTTCGCTTGTGCATATGTACACAAGCACCAGGCTAATGTGACTCCGCACCGTGTAAACAAGATTGTGTGCCGTCTGCAACCAGAATCATTATACTTTTATTAACCAAGCTGAGGTGTGGGGCCCTTTATAATCGAGAACAGCCTTTCCCATTTCTCTTCTCTATGTAAAGAACATGGTGGCACTCTGTGACCAGGAATAACCAGGCTCCTATCCTCATTATGTAAATCGCCCTATTACGTCAGAGGATAAATCTGTGATACATAAATGCTATGGTGTTAGTGCACCACGAGTGTTGATGGTCTCCGATAGCACCCAGTGAAAAACATCTAAAGCAGGCTACACAAGGGGGAAAGTACCTTCTGTCATACATTATACAGATATTGCAAGTCACTAAGTAGTTCTGTGCCCATACAGAAGAACGAGACTGACGATAAAGCTCCTTGTTAGGGTCATGGAATTAGGAGATGGTTTAAAATATCCTTTTAATTAAGTCTGGGCAGTGAGCTCCGCTCAGTTTGCGAAGTATGCAGTTTTCCACACTCTGCGGAGCAAGCAGAATTTCACAGAGCAGAGTTTTTTTCCTCGCTCGTTCTTGTTCCTCCACTCCAGGAGTCACAGTCCACACATTGAATATGCTTTGTTCCCCCTACTTCCAACCTTACATATACCCCCATTTACCTGCCCAACTCTCTCCCTGCTGATGCCAATGTGGTCCTCCGTCATCCCACAGACAATATTTTTGGCCCCTTTGAAAGTGCCCATACAATAAAAATGCTGCAGTTGTAAATACATATCAACTACCATTTGTTGTGTTTGAAACATTTTATTGACTAATAAAACCCAACATAAGCTGATTATTAAAGCAAAACAAAACATCAGTTGCCATACACATAAGAGACAAAAGTAGTACATAAAAATCAACATACTGTAACACAACAAAGTTATGTAGAGCACAATTCTTAATTTCGGGCAATCTTTAAAGTTCAAAAATAGAAACGTTCATAAAGAACAGGAAAGGAAACAAAGAAGGTGGGATACAGTGATTTCATTAATGTAATGCTTCCTACAAATAGAAAAACAAATACTAATTATTTTCCTTAAGCAATAAAGTCCTCACATTAAAATACTAAGAGAAATATATTGAACAATGAACATTTCATGTGCAATTAGAATTCAATTTGAATATTTTAACCTCCTCAGCATTATTTGACTCATGATTACAACCTGAATGCTTTCTGGAAAGGAACCGCCTCATGGGGTTCAAAATCACATATTTTCCAACAATAGGATTCAAATGATAAACTTAAATTTCTATTCGATTTATTGGTTTAGACCTTTTTGGAGATCAACAATTTTAAATATATACAAAATCCACACGCTTTTGCAAAATTGTCACCTAAACTTGAATTCAATCCACTTTCTAATTAAACACTGCCCATTCCAGCAAGCATCACATGACCACTTGTTGTTATCTTCCTAATTAGTGATAATGTTTCGGATGATTTTGAGGGAGGAGATTATCCCGGTCTGGCTAAAACTGTTTAATGGGATCTTAGAAGGTACATCTCCCCTGCCTGACTCTTGGAGTGATGCAGTTATTGCACTGATTTTGAAGCCAGGGGAGAACCCAACACAATGTCAGTCATACCGCCCAATTTCTTTGCTAAATGTTGACTATAAAGTATTTGCTAGAATTCTGAATGCCCGGTTTAGGAAAGTTGTTGGGCAAATAATTCACACGGATCAAAAGGGTTTCTTGCAAGGCCGGCAGATGTCTGATTTAATACATACCTTAATTGGGTCGATTGACTTTGCTTCGTCGCAGGGTCTCCGTCTATCAATCATTACTGTTGATGCAGCCAGGGCCTTTGACCGGGGGAACTGAAACCTTTTGAATAGGGTTCTTAAGGTTTTTGGTTTTGCTGATAGTTTTAGGGAAGTGTTGAAAGAAATATATAAATCCCCTCGGGCCCAGATTCTGGTTAATGGCAATATTTTCCCGATAGTTAAGATAGGGTGTGGAACTAGGCAGGGCTGCCCGCTTTCCCCCATCTTATTTGATTTATATACAGAGCCGCTAGCTCAGAGCGTAAGGCTGAATCAGAAGATTGTCCCTTTTTAAATAAATGGGTTTGTACGAAACGAAAGTTAGCACTGTATGCTGACGACCTGATCCTTCTATCATCCAATGTCAGCACTACACTTTCAGAGCTTGGAGCTGTAACCCAAACTTTTGGAAGCCTGTCAGGTTATGAGATAAACAATGAGAAAACCGAGGTTATGGCCTGGAACATAACCGATCAGGAGGGGAATTTTGCTAAGGAACTTAGATATTTAGGAGTTATAATATCTCAGGACCCCGCCCTAATCCCCAAGATTAATCTAGATAGAGTTTCAAAAGAGGTCAATGTCCTACTAAAAAGATGGCAGAGCATCCCACTTTCATTGTATGGGCGAGTTAATCTCATCAAGATGTGTGTCCTCCCAAAATACGCTTACCTTTTTAACAACGTTCCTTTAGAATTCGGAAAATCTGATATTCTTAAAATCCAGGGCAAGATATCTTCCTTTATTGGGGCAAGTAAAGCGATCCAGTTATCCTGGAAGAAATTAAGGCGCAAACTCCAGGGAGGGGGGTGGCCCTACCAGACTTCCAGCTGTACTGTTGGGCTTATCAACTAAAGAACTGTAGAATGCTATTGCTCTCTCCGGACAGTTCGTTGATAGGCTGCATGTTTAAAGCCATGTTAGTAGGGGAAGAGGAGTTAGGTTTCATGTACAAGTTCAACTCTCGTAAATTCTTTAAAAAAATGTGTTTAAAGACCCTGCGTTTGGCGGCTAGGTTGTGGTCGGACTGCCGAAATTGTTAGGACTATCCTATTATAGTGATTGGGCGCCAGTTTGGGATCCTCCTGGTACAGTGGAGTGTCTTTTGGACTCTCTTGCTTACCCACTAAAAGAGGCAGGAGTTGTATATTAGAGAGACATTGTACTGGGTGACAAATGCCATTCCTGGGAATACTGGAACCATATTACTAACTGTACTTTGTCCAGGTTCAAGTTTTATCAGCTCTCGTCCTGCTGTAAGAAGGAAAGCTGGCCACTTATAGAGGATAGCAGTATGGAAAGCGAACTACAGGATCTAGCTCCTAGGAAAAAAGAAGTGGCGCAATGGTATAACCATCTTTTGGCAGCTACAGACAGAAAGATGGATCAACCATATAGAATCTGGGAGAACTACTTGCCGAGCGAGGAGTTGGAAACTTTATGGAAAGTATCTCTAGATACTCTTTACCCCCTGATTAAATCTGCTGCACTGAGAAAAAAACACTTTTTTACACTCCATAGAATCTATTGGTCTCCCCTTAAGTTATCCAAGATAAAGGGAGGTGGAGAAGCCAGCTGTATGAGATGCGGCCTTCAGAATTAGATGATGTCCATGTATTCGCGTCCTGTTTCAAGATACAAGAATTTGGGACAAATGTGGGTAAGACTATCTCTAGAGCCCTGGGTCGCATCGTGGAGGTAAGCCCAACTCTTATACTATTTGGTTTTACTCCTGCACTGGGGGGAGCTTCAGACCCGATAGGGCCCCAACAAAAACTTGTGTTTTACTTAATTTTGCTGGCTAGGAGGGAGATTTGTAAAGCATGGCGCCAGACGACATTTCCGACTTGGACTGCTTGGTGGAGTTCTGTTAGAACCAATAGGATCAAGACCGCATTAATCTCCTCTATCCACAATGGATCTGATCTCTTCAGTTACTGCCGATAAGGTCGACTCTATACAGTAGTAGGGTCTGAACTTATGTTGAGCAGGATATTTTCAAAGAAGGTGGTGATTACCTGATTCATGTCCTTTTCTAAAATGTTAGCAGGAAGTGGAAGGACCAATCTGAGGGATCGAGGGAAAGAGTCTTTAGAAGGGGCAAAATCAATGCCTTTTTCCAAGCATCTGGAAACAAGCCAGACTTGAGCACCATTGTAATAACAAAGTGAGATGAGCAGAAAAGGTAGCTGAAACTAAATGGAGGGCAAAAATCTGCAGGGCTCCAAATTTCATGGTGTTGATAAAATTAGAGACTTTCTCTTCAGGAAGTGGGGTGAATGTACTCATTACCAGGAAATGGAAAGTTAGTTTATTCACCGTACGTTACCCCACTGTATCTGTCCCTGAAGATTATCTGGTTTTATCTTAAAATTCAGGAATATTTTTTTTACTTTGGAAAATAGAATTCGGTTAGTTCATCACAGCTTTTCGGCTGGGAGTTGCTAAGTTTTTATAACCAAAGGATGAAAGTGATTTAACTGTGTTGAACAACAGGCTGTAACTCTTCCTCCAACATTGCTGTTGGTGCCTACATTTTCTTTTACATTTCTTGAGATCATAGGAGTACCATGGCATGGAAGGCGCAGACAGATGGTTAGTCTTCAATCTAAAAGGCCCTACTTGACAAACTGTCTGGTAATGTGCAAGATGATTAGCCTTAAGTGGCTCAAGACTTTCACTGATCAGAAGTGGCTCTCACTTCAGAAAAGGTTGAAGACCCCTGTTGTAAACACTTAATATGCCCAAAATAAAATAATTGATGAATGCAAAACAGCAGGCAGGCCTTTTATTGGCCCATTGGCGAGCGCTGGCTCAATGCAAGGACGAGGTAGCATTCACTGGCATTTTTATGAAAAGTGCAGGCTTGTTACAAAACTGGCGATTTTTTTTTGCACATCGCTATATCCAGGAGGGTCTGAATGACAATGTTCCCAAATATAATCATGCCGTGTGGGAAACAGTGGCCTAAACTCTGCCGACGAACACAAGCTATTCAGGATAGATGTGTTGCAGCAAAGTTTGTACTATGTTGTGACTTGGACACAGCCAATTGCTTTGGTCAGGCGATTGACATGAGTGTGGAACTTCGGTGCATTGCCTGGATTAGATCTATATGCTTCTCTAAAGATACCCAAGCATCGTTAATGGACAAGCTATTCGATGGCTCTCACCTTTTAAGCAAGAAAGCGGACTAGGCCCCACACAGATTCCTTGGGTCTGTCTGCCTCCGCCACGCAATTTCATCACAAATCTCGTCCCCTTTTGGCTACAGTAGGGTTTTGCAACTCTGCCAGCGCCAGACCCTGCTGCAAACCCAGCAGGTCTCCCAGTTCTTTCATGGCCATGGCACACAAAGGCAACGTCCAGGACATCATGCCACTGCGTGACCTGCTGCTACAGCTGGCACAGCTCCAAAACCTCTTCCCGTCCTTCCAGACAACGACTCGCCCTATTGTAGGCAGTATCCAACATATTCTCCAGTGAATTAGATTATGCCAGTGGCAGACCCCTCTCCCTATTCCACCCAGACTTAACAGTGGTGACGGATGTATCACGTCTGGGATGGGAAGGCCATATGGGAGACAGAGATTAGGGAACCCTCATCACCGGCAGAGACCAAACTCCACATCAAGCTGTTGGAGTTGGGAGCATTTCACTTGGCGGTGAAGGTCTTCCTGCCCACCATCACAGGAGGGCGGGTGCAGTTTCTCACAGACAAGGCAGTCAATGACAGTGGTCAGGAAATGTCATACTTGAACTTATTTGACAGCGAGCCGAGGATTCACTGGCTCCCAGGTACGCTGCCCTGAGATACAGAAGAATCCTTACTGTCTTGTATTGAATATAGTGTGAGAAGCATATGGGAGAGACGGTGATCTACCGTCCTGATGAGTCCATGGTAATTAACTGGAATGGTTGAAACATTGACTAAACAGGGACTATTTCATATAAATGATGTCTTCTAAGAATCGCCTTTGCTTAATTTGCATTGTACAAAAGCAATTTACAGCCCTGTTTCTGTGTACAAAATGTGGATCGGACTGTTTTATCATCATATCACTTTCATCTTGAGCACTGCGCAGTCATCACTCAACGATTTATATATACCCTTGCTGCTGAGAATACAATTAGAATTTTTGGAAATGAAAAGGCCTCATCTGAATTCTTATTATTATAAAAACTGTGAATTAATATCTTTCCAGGGCCTGCATATGTGATACAGACCTGTGAGATAATGAACTCATAGACCTCTGTAGTTGTTCACAGTGCGCATGGGAAGTGCTTCTATGCGTCTACGCTTGTCACTTCTGCTGCAGGATGACGTCGACACTGAGATGCATGATGTCTCCTACTGCGTGCAGCAGGACTGCTGTAAAGTTTGAGGATCCAGTCTGGCGTGTGGGGAATATTTACAAGGTAAGGAATCTGCAGGTAAAGGAGTATCCACTTGAAAGAGCGTTACCAAAGGCAAGTAACTGGTTTGTTATGTTTTCCTGCTGTTGTATATTATCTCTTTCTGGGTAGTGAACTCTGCTTGTGGAGTTTTCTGTTCTCCGCGGAGCTCGCATAGTTCCTAAAAACTCCGCTCCATGGAGCGTAGCAAGGTTTTTTTCTACGCTCGCGCTCTTCAACGTCATGTGCCTAACGGGGAAAATCCACCTCCTGATGAGAATTTTCCTTGCTCGCGCTCGCCAAGGTCTAGTTGGTGCGCAAAATCAACCTCCTGGCGTGATTTCTCAAAGCGGGTCGTTGGATTTCTCAATGTGAGTGGTCGCGGCAGGTCACAACCACTCACGTTGAGAAACCTTCCTTCGCATTGACAAAGCTGCCGCTCGACTAGAAGCAGCTGCACCCTCTTGTACTGCACATGATGCCATTCGCGATTATTTTTACAGGGCGGGACAAACACCAGGAGATCAATATCGCCACGAACGGCATGACCCTAACGCACTCCGCTGCTCGCGGAACTCCGCGTAGTCCACCCGAGTTTTCTTGTCATTTCGCAGAGTTCTTCATTGAGGAACACCACCTAGGCTTAATCATATCATGAAAATATAGATATCAGTCATATGTTAAGAAACGAGGGTGAGTAGAAACCTTTTGGGTGGAGTAAAATTGAAAACATTAATATTGTAATTTTAGAAACCTTTTGGGTGGAGTAAAATTGAAAACAATAATATTGTGATTTTTTTGGCAATTAGTTGATTTTTGCAAGCACTAACACTTCTCTGTGTAAAGTAAAGACCTTGAGAGTTTTGTAACTTTCAAATACTCAAATTGTGGATTCTGTTGCAATTAAAAAAAATTGCAGGGCCTGAAATTTCTTTGGAGGTTGCATGCGGGCAGCCTAAGTTATCCTGCAAGAATTTCTTGATGAATCCTATTGCAACTACAATATGTGCTCTCTCATGTAAAGTCAGGTCGTTAAAAGCTTTTCTGCAACTCAAGATACGCCTTACTTTTCACCTGGTGTGGATGCATTTCTCATGTTTAGCGAGATCTCCTTTCTGAGTAAAACGTTTCTGGCTTTCCCATCCTGTATAAGGCTTTAGTCCAGTGTGAATTCTCTCATGTGAAGTGACATTGTATTCAAGACTAAACCTTATCTGACATTCAGAACACACAAAAGGCTTTTCCCCCGTGTGAGTTCGCTCATGTCAAGTGAGAAGTAATTTGTAACCAAAACTTTGCTTGCATTTCGTGCGCTCATAAGGTTTTTCCCAAGAGTGGTATCTCTCATGAAGCATAACTCTGTCTTTCAGATTCAAGCTTTTATGGCATAAGGATTTTCTCCAGTGTGGAGTTTCTCATGGTGAGATAGCGTGTTTCTCTGCAGCTTTTCTGGCATTCAGAGCACTCACAGAGGTTTTCATCAGTATGGAGTCGCTTTTGGTTAGTGAGGCTGTGCCTATCAAATAGGAATTTCTGGCATTCAGAGCATTGGTGATGTTTTTCCCCTGTGTGCATCTGCTCATGTAGAGTGAGATTGCGTTTAAAATTGATGCTTTTCTGGCATTCGGAGTACTGAATTATTTTGATGGCGTGTTTTCTTATGGCGCTTGTAACCATCTCTACCTCTGAATCTTTTCTGACAATTAGAGCACTGATAATTTTTTTTCTCCAGTGTGGATTCTCACATGTTCAGTGAGATGAGATTCATGGCTGAAACATTTTTGGCATTCGGAGCACTGATAAGGTTTTTCCCCAGTGTGGATTCTTATATGCTTAGCGAGAGTCCTTCTTTCACTGAAACATTTCTGGCATTCAGAGCACTGATAAGGTTTTTCCCCAGTGTGGATTCTTATATGTTGAGTGAGACTGCTTTTTTCACGGAAATATTTCTGGCATTCAGAGCACTGATAAGGTTTTTCCCCAGTGTGGAATCTTATATGCTGAGTGAGACTGTTTTTTTCACTGAAACATTTTTGGCATTCAGAGCACTGATAAGGTTTTTCCCCAGTGTGGGTTCGTATATGGTGAGTGAGATTGATTTTTTCACTGAAACATTTGTGGCATTCAGAGCACTGATAAGGTTTTTCCCCAGTGTGGGTTCTTATATGCTGAGTGAGATTGAATTTTTCACTGAAACATTTTTCGCATTCAATGCACTGATAAGGTTTTTCCCCAGTGTGGGTCCTTGTATGTTTAGTGAGGTTGCTTTAGTGAGGTTGCTTTTGACACAGAAACATTTCTGGCATTCAGAGCACTGGTAAGGTTTTTCCCCAGTGTGGAATCGCATATGTGCAGTTAGAAGTGATTTAATGTTGAAATCTTTTGGGCATTCAGAGCACTGATAAGGTTTTTCCCCAGTCTGGGTTCTTATATGATGAGTGAGACTGCTTTTGTCAATGAAACATTTCTGGCAATCCGAGCACTGATAAGGTTTCTCTCCAGTGTGGGTTCTTCTATGCCGAGTGAGACTGTTTTTGTCAATGTAACATTTCCGGCAATCCGTGCACTGATAAGGTTTTTCCCCAGTGTGGGTCCTTGTATGTATAGTAAGTGCTCTTTCGTCACTGAAACATTTCTGGCATTCAGAGCACTGATAAGGTTTTTCCCCAGTATGGGTTCTTATATGATAAGTGAGACTGCTTTTGCCAGTGAAACATTTCTGGCAATCCGAGCACTGATAAGGTTTCTCTCCAGTGTGGGTTCTTCTATGCCGAGTGAGACTGTTTTTGTCAATGTAACATTTCCGGCAATCCGTGCACTGATAAGGTTTTTCCCCAGTGTGGATCCTTGTATGTATAGTAAGTCCTCTTTTGTCACTGAAATATTTCTGGCATTCAGAGCACTGATAAGGTTTTTCCACAGAGTGGGTTAATGCATGTCGATATAGACTCGGTTTGATACTAAACCTTTTCTGGCATTCAGAGCACTGATAAGGTTTTTCCCCATTGTGGATTCTCATATGTTTAGTGAGATAAGATTTCTGGCCGGATCTTTTTGGGCACACTGAGCACTGAGAGAGGTTTTTTCCAGTGTGCATTCTCTCAAATTCAGTGAGATGAGATTTATGGCTGAATCTTGTTTGGCACAGGTAACTGTTTTCTGCAACTTGGGTTATTTTGCTTTGATTGAGGCGGGTTTGAACACTGAATTTGTTCTCAAAGCCCGTGTTTTTATAAGGTGTATTCCTAGAGTTACATTTAGTTTTCTCTTGCTTATATGCCACGGTAAGAGTGAACCTGATTTTAGAGTCAGGCTTGTTTACATAATGTTCAGCATTTATCTCTAAAATAAATTGTGTGCAATCTTCTTAACACTTGAATTGAACAAAATATGTCTAGAAGCAGCCCTGTAACACATGTCGAAATGTTTTTAGCAGATAATAGTCTTTTGGTTATAGCCCCTCCGGCAGCAACTTATTTTGTGACTGAAGTTCTTCTCAAATCTATATGTATAGGTTCTTAGCAATGCAGTGATAAGGTGTTAGTCTGATATTTAATGATTAAACTGAGAAGGGCCTTTTTGCACTGGCGTAAAGGCAGTAACTGAGAACATTAGAACATGCACAGTACTATTGTGGCTCACCAGTAGCAGAACATCAGTTCCTTTTACCCTTTCTATGTTTGGTGTAAGGTTAAGGTTTGTAGTTCTGAAGACGAGGATTTATTACTCATTTAATCAGTTTTACATATCACTCCTGCACAAAAGATAAAGTTGAGGCGATTTACATAGAATTACAGAACAGTACACAATAAAAAGGAAACAATCTGAGATGGTCATGAACACAATAAAGTGGTGAATTTTTAAGGTTTTTGCCAGAGTGAGCAGAGTGGGTCGAGGTGTTATATCCCGAGGCAGATAGTCTCAAACTTGCGTAACTGGTTAAAAACGGTTGTTGAACAAAGGTGATTTTCCAATCTTTTGGTTGTTAGCGTGTCAGCTTCGGAGTCTTCTTTCTGCGTCTTTTCTTTGATGGTTTGCAGAAGAAACCTTTTGTTATATCTTTCTTTTATGCAGTGTGTGCTTCCTCTCTGGAATTACATGATGCTTTAGATCATGCGAGCTTTAGATGAACGTTATTCTGTCATGCTGAGGCAATTCATCTTTCTGATAATATTTCAGATGAGGATGCTGTGATTGGTCTTTCTGGCATTATTTCTGATGCTGTGTGGACAGATATCACTTTGCTCTGGGTTAATGAAATGCAAAATTAGAGACTTCACTTACAGGATTAGTACTTTCCTCAGGTCCCACTTCTTCGCCACACCTAGATTTTGGAAATTGTTTAAACGCAGAATGCTGGATGTCCTTCAGTTTTTCAGAATAATCCTTCTTATGGCACTAACATTCAGTTGGCTGGTGATAAATCTTGCTTTCTTCGTCTGTAATTTCAATCACCTATAGTATTAAAATTAAATAGTTAATACATGTAAATTCAACCAAAAATAATTTACAAGCCATATCAATGCAGAATTTTGAAAATGATGAGCTGTTCTTCACACAAAGCAGAGTGTAGAATTGTAGCCTGAGAGTACTTGGATGTAGGAGTGAGGATTTGTAGAATTTTCAACATTTTATTAAGCTCACAAAGGATACATGTACCCTATGGACTTGTAACATAGAATCCCAAAGGCAGAAATTAAAGTCATATGGACTGGCACCAAACAGATATTTAAAAAAGAATACTATTAATTAATTTTTAATGTAGATTTCTAGGATGGGAATTTCCCCTCCATGGACAACAGGCGTTTTCTTCTGCCCTGAGTTACCACCTACTTGTATCTGGTATCCTGACTTTTGAGCTCTGGCCTCTGCCGCACGCAAATCTATTGTGTGCTGCGAGGACTATGCCTAGACCTATCCCTCGACTATGGTCCAGAGTATGAATCAAGGGCAATGAAATTAAGGAGTACTTTCATGTGTTCATTTTATTCCACCTGATTATCAGTTGTTAGGATTTTCTGCACCTGGATTTACCGGGTGCAGAAAAACAGGACACAATTTTTTTCCAGACAGAAAAATTAGACTGAAAAGACCCACACGACTCTGGGTGCAGCAGAAGCAGCCAAGACTTATGCTGTTTTTTTTACTAACTGGGAGAAACACACAATTCTTCCCTCTGTTATAAAATGCTTTCCTCTTCCCTCCCCTGCTTCACCCATCTCCCCCCAACCAACCACATGCTTATATACACCACCTGCTTAAAACAAGTGGTAAATAAAAGCAGAAAAACACTATGAAATAGTGAATGGCATGTGGTTTGACAGGCAGGAGAATCTGTTCCTCGTGGCAACAACCCAGTCCATGGCGTCAAACTTGTAACTGGACGTTACTGGGGGGAAATCTACCACAAAACAATTGCATGAGATATTTCTGACACCCCAGTACTGTGCAACTTTTAACAAGGGACTATGAGAGGTCTTGGACGGGTCCTGTGACCTGGAGGGTCACACCAAGTGTGCCCTCATTTAAGGCAGAGGACTGTCATGGGTTTAACAGCTAGAGCGGTGGTGGCAATGCACCCTGTTGTAAGGATCAATAGCCTGATAAGATCTTTGCATCATGGTCTGTGGAGTGGCTTTCTACTGACACACATATGTAATGCTCCATTTCTATACCTGTGCCCAGACTTTGCGCTAACATCAAGTGCAAGTTTAGGGCGTTGGTGTGCGTAGGATAAATGCAATGTGAGAGTGCGACAGAGTAAACCGCATCTCCTGCCTGTCAGTTGTGTATACAAGTGGGACCATCTGTACCTCTTTTATACCCTAGTTCAAAGTCCTCTGTTACCAAGGAATAAAGTGCTCTACAAAGTACTCAGGTGCATGCTGTGCCACCAGGGATGGTGTCAGCCTGACAGTTTATCTAAGTTGAAGGGACATCACCTGCAGGCTGAATTACTTAATGGAGAAGCTGTGTACCTGTCCTGAAGAGCCTAGAAGTCTGCCTAGAAGCCTGCCTGCCTGGTAAGAAAGGGAAGGGAGTTTGACTATCCAGCAGGAGGACAAGGCTGTCCTGGAAGAAGCAAGGTCTGACACATCCCCGTTATCTGTAGGGCGTGCCGAAAAGCCATCCAGCAGGACCAGCTAGTATGAGGGACACCCCCCCGCCCCAAGACTCTCCCAACAGTTCAAGGCAGAAAATAAAAGTCTATGACACCGTGATTGTTGAGGCCCAGTAGGACGATTACGTGCTGCCAACAGGCTGTTCAAGGTTGCACTTGTCAAATTCCTAACACAACAGGGTCTGAATCTACTGACTTCCTGGAGAGCCTGTGTTGGGCTTTTAGCTGCTGAATTTCTGACTACTCTGTGTCAGAGGCCCATGAGGGACTACAACTACTCCAGTGTCGAACACCCTGTCTGAGCTTACGCCTGTGGTCCAACCGGCCACAGTGTGGGCTCAATTGCTGATGGTTTGGCCTCCAGAGGGGCTGCACTTACCGACAGGCCAGGTGTGACTGCTACCTTGGGACTGCTGATCTTCAGGCAAATGCAAAGAAAAGACAGAGTGGGTGCCCTACTGAATGCAGCCCTACATCCAGGACAAAAGCTCTCCACAAAAGCCCGCTGGTGGGTCACTGCTCTCTCAAGTGTTCGGGCGTGCCATTCAAGTGCCAGGAAACAGGAAAGAGACCCAGACAAGACTGACTCATCCTGTGAAAGGGTAAGACGCTTACGACAGAGCATACACGCATTGAGGTGACTGGAGTGACAGAACTGACCCTATACTATATTCATGATACTCCTAAATGCCCCTAGAGGGGAAGAGGGGATCAGAACCGGACGCACCTGTCTGCAGCAGATGGTAGTCTGGCATGCCTGCACTATCCTTTCACCCCGACTGTCCATAAAGATGATTTTAGAGCTGCTACGCACATAGCAGGGGGAATCTCAGACCATTCGCTGGTGGAGGTGCAACTCGATGGTCCGGTTGTGGACTTCATCCTACCCCCAAGGGTTGATCCGTGATATTTATAAGACAAGACGCTCATAGCTTGTATGAGAGATGGAGCAGACTTCTATTTTAAGGAGAACGGGCGGCCTGTTGAATCAGCTTGCGTGCTATAGGATGAATTCAAGCCAGTGATCCTTGAGGACACTGACAACAAGGGGACGGAAATACTGGGAGAGACTTTCTGAAAGACCTGACCCTGCCAATGCTAATGAAAGAGGACCGAGACGCACTAGACCAAGACCTGACAGTAGACTAAATAAGACAACAAGAACCTTGCAAACAGGGCAAGCAACAGGGCCTAATGAGCTCCCCTTAGAATTATATAAAAGCATGATGGATAAAATCAGAGAGTGCCTCCAGAGTAGGTTTCAGACTACCTGAAAATAAAGGCGTCTCCCAGAGGACCAAAGAACGTCTGAGGTGGTGGTCATCCCAAAACAGAACGAACCAGCAACTGAGTGTGGGTCTTATAGACCTATCTCCCTGCTTAATTTTGAGACTAAGGTCCTTGCGTAGGCCCTGGCGATCTTCCTGCGGACAGTAGCTTTATGCCACACCAGGGAACGTGCTTAAATCTCCAACACCTTAATGTAGTACCACATGCAACAGGGGATTCCTTTGCTCTTGTATGTGGCCCCTCTAGTGTGCATGCACGTCAATAACACAGTCACCCGAGTATTTGCCGTCCAACAGGGATGTTCCTTGTCTCCTATGCGCTTCACACGTGCGTAGGTTCGCCAGGACCTCTCATATGGGGTATTCCAGTTGATCAGGACTGGGATGAGAGAATCTCCCTCTACGCTGACGTTTTGCTGTAGGACACGTAATCAGCCTTTTCGAGTGAACAAATCCTACACATTTTTCACATATTTGGAGATTATTACGGATATAAGATCGATTGGAAGAAGTCCTTAATATTCCTGCTGGTGGCAGGGACCCTGCGGCTGGACTCTAGGTGCACAGTTCGGGTGGAACTACATGGCTTTAAATATTTGGGCGTGTTCATTACAAGAGAGACACAGGCAGGAACATAATCCCGAAATTAGACCGGCTTCGCTAGGATGCCCTACACTTGTGGGCACTCCCGCTCTCCTTACTTGGACGAGTGGCCCTATTTAAAGTGATGACCCTCCAGGGTCTCCTGTAAATCGTGCAAAAAACGTCCTTTAACATCCCACAAGACATTTTCTTTCAAAAGGAAGACTGAGAACTTCGGCTCCTGTTGTGGGATGGTGGCTCTTCAAGCTGAATAAGGTGCAGAGGGGAGTTTAAGGAGGACTGACGGTCCGTAGCATTCGCAAGTATTACTGGGCCACGCAGCTTGTGGCAGTCAACAACTGGGTTTTTGCGGACCGTGAGGATCCTGCTTACGGGGTAGATAGATTGACCATGGACAAGAGAGGTTACCCCACCCCGGTGCTGTATCGAAGAAAGTATGAGTGCGCCCTACCTACTCATACCTAAACAGTGGTAAGGGTGTGGAAAGAGGCTACCAAGTGTTTAGGCTGAGAAGGTAAGCTGACTGAAATTACTCCACTGTATGATGGTGATCTCTTAAGTTCAGCGGGAGTATTGCAGGGCTTCAAAAAATGGGGATTGATTTGCTTAGAACAGCCGGGCGATGTGTGGACGGGACAGGCGCTTGTGTCCTTCACAATCCTACAACAAAGGTATATTAGGTGACTAAAGACGGTTCTGACATTTGCAGGTGGGTCACGCTCTGCAACGTCACATCTGGGAAGGAGGAAGTTGCCTGATGCAACCCCACCGGAGGACCAGCTGGTAACTAATCCCCTGACCGAAAAAGCAATCTCAACCATCTATAGGAAGTTGATCTACAATTCTCTGGATCCCTTGGGGATGTTTCAGGCGGCCATTCACCAACTTTTGTGTTTTTCAAAAACAAGCTTCCAAAGCTGGAGTTGGTTTTTAAAAACCAATAACTAATTACCCTCACACCCTTGGAACTTTTCCCCTGATTAATTTTCTCCCAGGAAGTGGGACTCATTTAAAAACAAATTCTCATCACGACTGCCAGATATTCCCTGGTGGTCCTGAATAAGAGAAAAATACATCAGACAGCCTGATCTAGAGAGGAAGGGCCGTTTGAAGTATTTACACAGATGCCACTCAAGTAAGGCTGGACACATGACAATCCAGCTGACTTGCATTAGGTCAGGCAGGCCATCCGTTTATTGGACAGGATACTCCACCACGCTTGTGAAGGAGTACCCTGCTCACCAAACTCAAAATCAAGACCTTTATCTTGTCTGTGCTATGCATGTATCTCTAGTTCTGCGTCATTATGTCCACGAGTCTTTGTATTATCTACCTGTTATTGAGGCTTGTCAGTCAGTCAGTCAGTCAGTTCAACTTTATTCGGATACGACAGTACCCATAAAAGCGCACAAAACAATACATCCCAATAATGAATGCAAAGGACTAAAATACAATATACAGGTTTCAAAAAGTGACTTGTGCAAAACTGTACATCATATCAGTATATGTAATTGTTAAAAAAGGAACACATCACAGTTTATATTAAGCAGTATCAAGGGTCCATCATGGATCTCCGCGCCCTTATTGCGGTTTTTAAGAAAGTGCTAGTGCGAAATATAATTTCAAAACCATCTAATTCCACTATTAATCGATATGCTACCTCCAAAGTATTTGGTCTTCTTTTATTAAAATAGGAACATAAAAACTGTTTAAAATATTTGATATAGTATTTGCAGAAAAATATAAAGTGCATAATAGTTTGCTCACTCCTCCCATCACAAGAACACAAGTTAAAATTCGAATTTGGGCTGTGGCCAAGTGGGAAGCAAAGTGCGAATCGAATAGTACCAGCTCTTAAACGGAACAGTAAGCTCGTCTCCCAACGGCTCATTGGTAAAGACAAATACTTATGAAGCGGATAACTGTACCGTTCAATAGCCATGTAGTTGCGCACAGTTGATTTCCTGACCTCTACCGTCTCCCGCTCATCCTTATATAGGGAGTACAAGGTGTTCTGCATTTCCTTTTTTGCAGCTTTTTTGAGGCTTGTGTGTTTAGTACAGTTTAATCTTACGGTGTGTGTGTGGGTTTATTTGAACCCTGCGGTTTAATATGCCCTTGTGTTTTATGCAGTATTATCACACCCTTGTAATTATAAAAAGTATGTTACAGGCTGCAAGGTGTCTCTTGCCCTTGACTTCTGAAGAAGTAATGGTGCACAGTTAACAGAAGCAACATTGCAAAGTGTCAAGAGCCTGATTTAGAGTTCGCTGGCAGGGTTAGTCAGACACAAACGTGACGGATATCCTGGCCGCCGTATTACAAGCACCACTGAATATAATATATGGGAGCCTCATTTCTTTCTTTTGTACTTTCTATTTCTCTTGTTTTTATTATCTTTACTAGCTGTACCCGGCCACGCGTTGATGTGGCTCAGTCTGGTTAACCCCTTCGGTGCTCATGACGGAACGGTTCCGTCATGAGCGTCGGTTGGCCTGTGCTTATGACGGAACCGTTCTGTCATGAGTCCATAGGTTCTTTAGAACCTTTTGCACTGCAGTGGAATTCGCGCAGCACTGAAGGGGTTAAATAGAAAAGAAAGAAAAGAGTAAGCACACGTTTCTAATATGTTTAATTTCACAATGCTTGTGGGTATACAATATTTTTTGTTGTTCCATTGTCTGTGCAGATGTAGAGATTGTCTGGTTTGCCGACTCTAGAACACGCAACATATAATTGTCCCTGTGAGAAGCAATCCGTGCCCAGATCTAAACCGCACAATTCTAAAGATTGGCCCTGAGCTTTTTTTAAAAATGTTTTTAAACAAACTGTATCGAAAACCACAGTTTGTAGTACATGTATCATAGCAAGTACTCATGTTTTTTTTGTTTTTGCTGCTTGTTATCCAGTTGTTACCAATATCAATTTGATACATATTTAAATCACATCACATCAGTTGATATAACAGAAACAATCAGTACAGATGGTAGCTTTTGGACGCATCCTTAATATATAACATGTAATAGAACCGCAGGTCGCGGTTGCATCGTGTTCTTTTAAATTATGTTGCAAACTGAACCAACTCCTCCCCCTTCCTCCACCCACTTCACGGTCTGCCATCCTGACACCAACTGTCCATCCTAATATATGTAGACTATTGTCTCTATGCGTCCCTTGTAGTTGTTGAGCATAAACCAAATCGATAGAGTCTGTTCGGGCTTTCGTTTAAAAACACGGGCGTATGCGACACACGCGTTTCCGAATCCAACGTTGTGTATATAACAACACGCGTGTATTCAAATCCAACGTTGTGTCAAAATTTTAAAGCAATCAGTGAAGAACTTTGTGAGATTTAAGATTTTGAACAAACGAACACTTTACATTTTTATTTACCTGTTCGGGCTTTCGATTAAAAACACGCACATATTCGACACGTGCATATTCGAATCCAACATTGTGTATATAAAAGCAAGCATGTTTTCGAATCCAACATTGTGTCAAAATTTCAGAGCAATCGGTGGAGTACTTTCGGAGATTTGAGATTTTGAACAAACGAACAGTTACATTTTTATTTATATAGATAGATTTTACTTTTTTTTGTCCTCTTTCTTATTTCTTTTTCTGTTTCTCTCTATTCCTGGCTTATCTTTCATTCATTTCTTAATTTAAGAATGCTTAGCCTCCTAAAGCATTTTATTCATTCAAGCGGCATTTCTTCTTTCCTGTCATGGGGATGACTGCACAGATATCCTTACAAGTAGGATCTTTTGAATTCTGCATGAACCTGTTTACTAATGGTCCTAGTTGAAGGTGTCATTTAGAAGTTAAATATATGTTTCTTATGTGAGGTAGGGTGGGTAAGTGTGAGAATATGTGTGAGTGAGAGAGTGTGTGTGTCTGTGTGTCTATGTTATGTTATGTTATTTGTACTTGTAAAGCGCACTGCTACCCTAGGGTGTCCTGGCGCTGAGTACTGGTGACCTGGGGTGTATCAGCTGTTTAGTGGGTGAAGAATCATGTTTTCAAACCCTTGCGAAAAGAAAAAACGTTTGGCGCATTTCTGAGATGGAACGGAAGTTCATTCCATGCTTTGGAGGCACAGTGGAGAAAACGTCTGCCTCCCCAGTTAGTTTTCTTAAAGGTGGAGGTTTGGACTAATTTGGATCCGGAGGAACGCAGGAACATACCATGTAAGTCTGGTTTTAAGAAACTCCGGACCAATCCCATTAACCGTCTTAAAGACGACACAAAGTGCCTTGAAGCATGATCTAAGTGGAACTGGGAGCCAATGCAGTTTCTTAAGTTCTCCTTTGACCGAAGCAAACCTACAAGTTCCCGTCAGCATTCTTGCTGCCGCGTTCTGGACCAGTTGCAACTTGTTCATATGTTGTTTCTGAACATTAAGATAGAGGCTGTTGCAATAGTCCAGACGGGACATAATGAGTGCAGTGACAACCGTCCTTAGGTTGTCTGCCGATAGGAAGAACTTGATTTTTTTGCTGAAGTTACCTGATTCACTTGGTCTCCCATGGTGAGTTTGTTATCCACCATGACTCCCAAATTCTTAGCTTTCCTAGAGAGTGTAGGGCACAATCCCAGATCCTCCGGCCACCAGTCTGGGGACTAGACCCAGGTATTATTGCCAGATCAGGAAAATTAACATAAGTTACTTACCTGTAAAATGTGGTTCTCCAGCATTGGTATCTTTGATAGATTCACATGCTTGAATCATTCCCAGTCGTCGAAGTGTGAGTCCCGCGGTACATAGAATAAATATCAATATAGCAATAGCATAGCGAAAGCATAGCTGAAAGAGCAATAGGAAGTATTGTAACATAGAAGTTAATAGGAAAAAACTTGTCACTTTAATAACTTGTCCAAGTCATTAGATATGGTCCAAACTCCAGCCAATCAGGCGACAGCACCCTCTGGAACCTTCTCCTCAGAGGCTCAGGCTCTCTGATTTTTTAGCACAAGTGTGGCATAAGAGCCAAGGAGAAGAGGGGAGCCTCTGAGGCGAGGTGGGTGGGTCGCATGTGAATCTATGAAAGATACCAATACTGGACAACCACAGTTTTCAGGTAAGTAACTTATGTTCTTCTCCAGAATTGGGGTATCTTTCATAGATTCACATGATTGAATCAGAGTAGATAGCAGTAATTCGAGAACTGTGCCTGGTAAACCATAAGTAAATCGTAAACAGAGTACGAGAGAATACATATACGTATATTACAGTATAGCAGTAAACATGGGCACATCTGCAAAAGCAGAAATATATACATATCTACATTGTGTGCAGGAGGAGGTAAGAAACAGAGGCTCACCTTACTTAAAAAGATTACGTAGCACCGCTTGCCCCACAGCAGTGTCAGCATTGTTGGCAGCTTCCAGAGAGTAGTGCTTGGACGCAGGTCTGCAAATCTGATGAAGAGGCACACCAGCTAAGAGAGAAGTAGAAGAGGAGACTGCGCTAGTAGAGTGCGCTTGAAGTGTCTTGCCTGCTTGCTGATGGCAAAAGGAAATTGCTCTAGATATCCAATGTGCAATAGTCTATTTAGCAACATGATGTCCTTTATGCATCCTGCCGTAGGCTATGAAGAGCTGATCAGTTTTACGGATTCTTTTTGTTCTTTGCAAATAAAATTTCAAACAACTCTTAACATCCAGAGAATGTAAAGTCTTTTCTGCTGGCAACTGTGGATTAGGGAAAAAAGTCTTTAAGATGACAGGCTCATTCAGGTGGAAATCAGATGGAACTTTAGGAATTAAAGTCGGATTAGTGCAGAGCTCCACAGCGTCTTTGGTGAATTGAAGAAAAGGTGGTTTGATAGTAAAAGATTGTATCTCGCTGACTCGAAGTAAGAGCTAAAAGCAGCGATGTCTTACAGGAGATGAATTTAAGATCAGCCCTACGAATGGGCTCAAATGGGGACTTCATGAGTTGTGCCAACACAATGTTCAGATGCCAAGGAGGAGGCGGGCGTCGAATTTTAGGGAACATCTGAAATAAGCCTTTGAAAAATTATTGAATAATTCTTGAAAAATTGGAGCCATCCTGACGGAATTTGGAAATTGCAGCCAGAAAAAGCTTCAAGGTAGAGTGAGAGAGTCTGGATTTTGCTAATTGTAAGAAAAAAGGCAGAAGCTGCTCTGGCGTAGAGTGAACTGGGTGAACATTTATTTATTTATTTATTTTATAATTATTTGTAAAGCGCAACTGACACCCTACAGGTAACCTGGCGCTGTGATACAGGCGACTAGCTTAGGACCGAGAGACTGTGTCCCCTGCCAGGAAGGAGTTAGCAGGATGCCAAGGAGCATACTCGAGGGTAGAGCCAGGTTTTTAACCTTTTTCTAAACTGCAGGATGTTGTCTATTTGTCTCATATCAAATGGAAGAGTATTCCAAAGGAAGGACGCTGCAGCACTGAAGGCCCTACCTCCTGATTTGACTTTCCTAACTCTATGATTCATAAAAGGGGGTGGTGATGGGCAGAGCTTCTGAATTAAGCAGAACACTCCTACCCAGTCAAAAGATCAGGGCTTGATCCATCACCGTTTTTTAGCTCACTGCACCACCCCAGTTCAGAACCTGGCTACATGCAAATTAGTCTGTCCCTAGCCCAGTGCATCATGGGAACAGGGCAGACCAAACTACCAAGCCAATTCTTTACTGGAAAGGAAACAAGCTTCCGGGGACCGGTTTCTGGCATTGCAGCCGTCTTCGGCCCGGCTTGTTTGAATCCTGATGGTGCAGTGAGCAAGGGACTCATGTCTGAGCATACCCTTCCACTCCTATAGTGGCCAAAACGATTCATAAAAGGGGGTGGTGATGGACAGAGCATCTGAATTAAGCAGAACACTCCTACCCAGTCAAAAGATCAGGGCTTGATCCATCACCGTTTTTTAGCTGACTGCACCATCCCAGTTCAGAACCTGGCTACATGCAAATTAGTCTGTCCCTGGCCCAGTGCATCATGGGAACAGGGCAGACCAAACTACCAAGCCAATTCTTTACTGGAAAGGAAACAAGCTTCCGGGTACCGGTTTCTGGCATTGCAGCCGTCTTTGGCCCGGCTTGCTTGAATCCTGATGGTGCAGTGAGCAAGGGACTCATGTCTGAGCATACCCTTCCACTCCTATAGTGGCCAAAACGATTCATAAAAGGGGGTGGTGATGGACAGAGCATCTGAATTAAGCAGAACACTTCTACCCAGTCAAAAGATCAGGGCTTGATCCATCACCGTTTTTTAGCTCACTGCACCATCCCAGTTCAGAACGCTTGCTCACTGCACCATCAGGATTCAAGCAAGCCGGGCCGAAGACGGCTGCAATGCCAGAAACCGGTACCCGGCAGGGTTCTTTCCGCATTTTCCAAAGTACCCTTGCGACTAGAGGAATCGGTGGAAAAGCGTAAGCATCTATTTTTGACCAGTTCATCAAAAACGCATTCCCGCACGATTCTGAGTGTGGAAGCCTACTTGCATAGAATGGGCATTTGCGGTTGAGGTTGGTCGCGAATAAATCTAGATTGAGGTGTCCGCAAAGCTGAAAGATGCGGTCCAGCGTCGGCTGATGAAGTTCCCACTAGTGGTTTGACGAGACCGACCTGCTCAGGGAGTCCGCTAGAAGGTTGAACACTCCCGGAACACGGACTGCTGTTAAAGTGATCTGATGTTGAATCGCCCAATCCCAAATTTGCTGAGCTTGTAGGGATAGCAAAGTGGATCTCGTGCCCCCTTGTTTGGTCACATAAAGCATGCTTGTTGTGTTCTCCGTTTCGGACCAACACTGAAGCTCCTTGAATGAGGGTGCAAGAGTACTTCAAATCCAGGAATATCACCAGTAACTCAAAAAGGTTTATGTGCCAAGTTCATTGGTGGGTGTCCCATTTCCCCTTGACTGTGAGGGCTTGAAAATGCGTAGGCAGTCCGGAATTCGGTTAAAACCGAATCTGCCCGACAATACACTACCGGTGTGAAAATCAGCTGACAAGGTTTGACCCGAGTGTCACCGATTTTCCTTGTTATTGCACCACTTGGCCACTTGATGGAGCCAAAGCATTCGAAGAAAAGCTCCAATTTAGGCCGAGAACAAAACAGTTTGGCATGTGTGTCGCCCCCATTAAATTTGGGGAGACACATTGGTTGGCAAGGTTGGTGGGTGGGGCCAGGTCCCATTGAAAATGCTGTCCACACTTTGTCTGGCCCCACACACCGAAGCACACCGCAGCACATTCCAGTCCCGCACGACGACAAGAAGACGACCAGAGGACGACCGCCAGTACTGCAAGTGCTCTAAGGCCCAGCTGGTAAGTGAAAGTGTGTGTTTTGTCGCACTTTCAAATTGCTACAGAATCGTCAGCTTTGATGCCCCCTGTACCTTACAAGCAGGGGCAGAATAGCGGAGGGAGGACAGGGTTGGCCTTTTGTTAAAACGTGCCTCGGTGTAAATTACAGCGCCGCCTCTGCAGGCTCACCTCCTCATTTTAAATGTGTTATTTGATGGGTTCAGCAGGGCCCTGCCGCCCCTCTCACACCGTGCTGAGCATAACAACCCACGCGCCGATGCAGCAGTCACCAGCGCCACACCAGCGAGTGTTTGTTGCAGGGACTTGGCATGTGTAGAGGGCTAGAGGCGTCATTGTTATTTTTATTTCTTTGTGCATTTGCACTCGCATTAAGGGGTATGATTGCTGGCATGCGGGGACACAAAACGCAGAGGTATCAGAGCGCTTTACATGAGCGCCAGAGGGCAGGGGGCGAAGGCAGACAAGAGAATGGGGAGCCGAGGTGTGTAAGGCCAAAGGGCCAGAGAAACACCAGGCCCCCTGCCTGACTCACGTGGGGGGGAGAGGAGCTAATGTGTTTTGGCGTCTGTTTAACTGCAGCCGCACCCGAGTACTTCACGGGTCTGTACAAGACCATTTTACTTGTTGAGGCTTTCTTGTTTTTCACCCCTTCTTAGAATGGGGAGCTTAGCGCCATCAGACAGTCAATTTTGCACAGTTAAATTGTGCTTCGGTGTAAATGAATGTCGCGAGGCCAACAGATGCAGCGACTGCACGCATGTCCTTGCTGAAGCCCCAAAGTGTCCCCACTGGTTCATCGTCTTGGTGGTATTAATTAGCCGCTGGGACTCAGGGTTATTATTTTCAGATACGAAAGCTGGGTCCAGTAATGCGAAAACATTTCCTAGCATAAGAGAGCGCACAGGTTTTCTATATGTTGCTTCGAGAAGTTAGTATAAAACAGTCACATTCACATGCTTGATATGTTTGCCTATTTCACAGCTGCATCTTCAAATGCATTAGAGGGCCCCTCCCACACCGTGCAATTGCACAGGCTGGGGCAGAGACAGGAGTGGGTATGGAAAATCAAAGAATAGAGCACTCCATGGCATCCAGAGATTAGTCTCACACAGTGTAAGAGAATGTTGCAGGCGATATACACCTGTGTTCCCCTCATCTTGCCAGTGCAGGTCATTATTATTCGGTAGTGAGGGAGCGCTGCATGCGTGGCATTCCTTGTTTAATAAAAAAAGAGGGGGAAAAGCAAACTCCCCTTGTAGAATGAAGATACGGGTGTAGTTACTAGCAGACTATTGCATCCACTGTATGAGGACTGTGTTTGACCCTACGGCTCAGGTAAATCCCAGCAGGTCCACCCATTCTGACATCCTTCTGAGGTCGATAAATGAGGACCACCATTAAGTTGGCCATCAATAGACTTTTGTGTTTCAGCCAGGGGACACCTTCGGGGGGAAGCGTGCACAAATGCACATGATCGATCCCCTGCATGGTCTCCGTTCCCCCTTCTGTTTAAGGACTGGAACACATACAGAAAGAGCATCTGCCAGACACAGCGCTGCGATAGCAAAGTACGGTCTCAAGCGCTAGGTAAAACACATTGTAGCGAATGTCCAATTCCATTGAGTTTTACATTTTTAAAACGGATCTACCCCAACTCATGAGAGTTGTGTGCCTTGGTTGAAGCAGTGGTGGTGATTGTGTGCAGTGCGCTCTGACCAATCTATTCTGTATTGTTTGCCTTGTATTTCATATTTTGCTGATGTTCGCACTTTCTTAGTGCATTTGCACTCGCATTTAGGGGTATGATTGCTGGCATGCGGGGACACAAAAACGCAGAGGTATCAGAGCGCTTTACATGAGCGCCAGAGTGCAGGGGGCGAAGGCAGACAAGAGAATGGGGAGCCGAGGTGTGAAAGGCCAAAGGGCCAGAGAAACACCAGGCCCCCTGCCTGACTCACGTGGGGGGGAGAGGAGCTAAAGTGTTTTGGCGTCTGTTTAACTGCAGCCGCACCCGAGTACTTCACGGGTCTGTACAAGACCATTTTACTTGTTGAGGCTTTCTTGTTTTTCACCCCTTCTTAGAATGGGGAGCTTAGCGCCACCAGACAGTCAATTTTGCACAGTTAAAACGTGCCTCGGTGTAAATTACAGCGCCTCTGCAGGCTCACCTCCTTATTTTAAATGTGTTATTTGATGGGTTCAGCAGGGCCCTGCCGCCCCTCTCACCCCGTGCTGAGCATAACAACCCACGCGCCGATGCAGCAGTCACCAGCGCCACACCAGCGAGTGTTTGTTGCAGGGACTTGGCAACTATATGTAGAGGCGTCATTGTTATTTTTATTTCAGTGCCATGTCCTTGCAGTAAAAAAAAAATTTTGCTCAGAACAGTCTTCTGATATCCAACTGGGCACTCTGGACTTCTATTTCCTCTACTCGCATTGGGGTCCATGGCAGCCTTGCTCCCACTGCCCGCAGGCCCCCCCCCATCCTCGCGCTCCAACAGGTCTCTTATCCAACTGTGGGGTGCAGAAGGTCTCCTCCCACCAGTGAGTCTTCGACAGTGCTCCTGCCCAGCACTGTGCATGTCTCACGCCTCCTTTTCAGTGGCACTGCTAATCACAGAGGGGAGGGTTTTATACAGCGCACACAAAACCCGGAGGTATCAGAGCGCTTTACATGAGCACCATTTGCGATACAACCTCTTCTGACATTGTTTAGTGTAACACAGAGTGCAGGGGGTGAAGACAGACAAGAGAATGGGGAGCTGAGCTGTGAAAGGCCAAAGGCCAGAGAAACACCAGGCCCCCTGCCTGACTCACATGGGGGGGGGAGAGGAGCTATTGTGTTCTGGCGTCTGTCTTACTGCAATCGCACCTGAGTACTTCACAGGTCTGAACAAGAACATTTTACTTAACAAGGCTTTCTTGATTTCACCCCTTCTTAGAACCCCTGCATCTCTATTCTGCCAATTGCTGGAAGAATCTACCCCTCCACCCCGAAATTTGACTGTAGTTGCGCGTCTGGGAGCTATGTAAGTATATTTACGCCACTGGTCGTTATTACTGTTGAACTGTATTCGAATGTTTCATACTGGACACATATGGATTCAACATTCCCCTTTCATTAAGCTGAACATTCTCCTGACAATAGGTTACCTGACCTGTATCTGTATATACATTGCATTCCTTTGCAATTTTATAAAGCGTGAAATTGGCCTGAGGGCTTTCGTCCACCAAGTATTAATCACTTTTAGGCAAGCTGGAGGTTAGCTAATTTGCATACATCCAGAAACTAATTCTTTTTTTTAAAGCATGATGGTTAATAAGCATTTAGGGTACCTAGGATACAGATTTTTTAAGTTTTAAATCAAAAGCTAAATATAAAATGGATCCTTATGCTATGCCTCAAATATGTGTTCTTCAATTTCACCAATTGGTTGGCAGCCTGTTCAGTGGCATCATTTTCTCAACAGTACACAACCGGTTTCTAAGTGTCTTTTTTTATGATCTACTTTGCGCAGAACAGAATGCCCCGCAGAATAAAGACGGCAGAAGATTATGTGCTGGAAAACAAAGATTTCATGGTTGAAGAAGTGCGTGGGCAAAAGATGTTAATTTGCAGGTTTTGCAGAGTGACTGTCCCAATAGTAAGTGGGAAAACTGCAAGCCGAATTGCTGAACATCTTGTCACCAACACCCACTTGAAATTGAAAGAGCCACCTAATAGCGACAGCCTTTGCCAGATGTCTCTTGCTGAGACAATGACGCGCTTCAAAAGAAAACGTGAGGAAGAAAAGGATGTGGCACATGAATTTGTACGTGCCCTAGTGCAATCTGGAACCAGCTTACACCAAGCTGATGGACCGATTGGGAATCTATTCCGCAAGCGTGCACCAGCATTCAAAACATTACCAAAACCAACACAAATGTATGAGAAATACCTACCAGAGGTGTTCCTTGCAGATATTGAACATATTTCAGAGTTACTGCAAGGTGATGTTAAGATCTCTGTTACCATTGATGAAACCCCAGAGATGCGTGGCGACCCAGCAGTGGCAGTGCTAATCACATTTTGTGATGCAAAAAATGGATGGCACAGACGTACCATCATGGCAGTTCTGGATGTACTGGAAACATGCAATGCAGTGTCACTTGGAATGCTGCTGCAGAGAGTTCTTACCAAGTTTAGCAAAGATTGGGGAGATATTGTTTGTATTTGCAGCGATTCAGCTACGTATATGAAAAAGTTATGTGATGACCTGTCAAAAGCAATACCTGAGCTGAAGTGTTTCCCTGTGAGAGATCCTTGCCACTTGCTAGATGGTATGCTGAAAGCAGCATTACAATCTTCTGAGCTGATGAAGAATGCTATTGATTTTGTAGTACATTCAGGCGCACTGTTTCGTTATGCGCGGGAACTCAAATGCAAATATTTCTCATTTTGTGTTTTGTGTGGCAGCAAAGAAAGAGTCATCCCAACTGTGTCATTTAGTAGGTGGTTCTCAGTACTAGAGGCCGTGAATGCAATATTATCTATGTGGCGACCCCTTACTGAATTTTTGCTTAGTGATGATGCAAAAGGCAAGAAATGTGAGGATCTTCGGGTGCATATTGATAGTGATGTCAAGAAAAGTACACTGTACTGCATCCTTAGATTTTTACAGGAAAACATGACTGCTGTAGTGGACATAATATAAAAACTAGAGTCAGAAAACACCCTTGTCTACCAAGTGTTCAGTATAATTGGTGTTGATGTCAAACATCTCCTCGAGAGTAGGCTAGACGACACTTTTAGTGACTTTGGCACGGCAACATGTTCCCTGTTAGAATGCTTGCCACTTGGGAAGCAAAGAAGTGTTGAAGACCAATTCAGGAAATTTTATTTTACCATGAATGAGAAATGGCTAGCAATGATGCATAGAAATGTCCCTTCACCAACCATGGCGTTTGAAGTCAATGAAGCCTCACTTTGGTACGCTGCACAAGTGTTAGATCCATTCCGTAAAGGGGAATTTTCTCCGGACTTTTCAAAGTACAGCTTCATTTTTGACCGCTTTAATACCTCTGAGGGCATGTGCACCCAGTTCAACGCGTATGTTGCAGAACCTGTCCCAGAGAATGTCAACCTTGAGGTGCACCAGTACTGGCATGGGAAGCTACGTCAGTGGCCAGAGTTGGCAAGTTGTGTACTGGCTGTTTTGGCGTTGCGAGTCTCAAGTGTCAATGTTGAGAGGGCATTTTAACAAATAAAAGTGTACATGGGAAGGAAAGAGAGAGCACGAATGACTAAAGAATCTCTGAAGAAATATTGTATGGTGTACTACAATAAATTTGACTTGTGAAAATGTATTTGGACTTCATATACACGTACATGCACTGTCTATATGCCATGCATCAATAATGAAAGCCAGCAATAATAAAAGCAAAGCGTTTCATAAACACCGGAAAAACACCGTTTCAGTTGTTTTTTATGGCGCGAAAATTAGAAATCACTGAAAAGCACTGTTTTTTTCAGGTATTGAAATCACTGGAAAACACTGACAAAACACCACCAGAATTTACCCAAAATAGAAACTGAAAACAGGAAAGCCTAAAAATGCGCTACTCACCATTCGAGGGAGGCATCTGTCGTGAGGATGAAACTTGGAGTGTCCACTACAAACGAACTGCTGAGATGTTTGGTATGAGAGTCCATCATAGCAATGCTCTTCGTATCTGAGACGTGATGTTGATGACATCGTCAAAGGACCCTGAGACTTGTTGCAATTGATCGTCGAGTTCCTCCTGTTGGGGTCTCATTTTGAGGCGACAGTTGGGAATTAGGGGAATACAGGAAGACAGCATCCCCAGAAGCGATTTGAACTGTCGAACAGAAACATACTTTTATGTGTGCAGGAGAGTTGCCAGTTTGGAAATCCGCTGTTGTCTTTCGTTTGACACAAAAGCCCCTGTTTGCTGTGTGTCTATGATGGCCCCCACGAAGGTCCTCACTTGAGAGGGGGTGAACTGAGACTGCTCCAGATTGATGGAAAGACACAGAGACAGGCATGATTGAGTGTGTCTGGTTGCGACTGCGAACGAATGCGCCTTTATAAGGCAGTCGTCGAGGCAGCGAAATATTTGGACACCAGCAGGACCAAGATGTGCTGCCACCGGTGCCAAGACTTTGGTGAACATTCGGGTGCAGAGCGAAGGCCAGATGGAAGGACTTGGAATTGGAAATCTCTGCCAGTCACTCTGAAGCGCAGGAATTTTCTGTGTCTGGGTAGAATAGGGACATGAAAATAGGCATATTGAAGGTCCAGTGTTGGCTTGTAATCCCCTTGAGACAGTAATTGAAGCACTTCTAGGAGAGACAACATCCGGAAAGTTTGCTTCTTGAGGAACTTTTTGAGGGAACGAAGGTCCATAATGGAATCTTGAATAAAAGCCTGCATCCCTTTGAAGATTCCGTACACTTTGATCGCTCCTTTCCTTAACATGAGATTGATTTGGCATAAAAATTCCTTCAGATGGGCAGGAGGAGGACCTCTGGGGGGAGAATTTGGAGGGAATTTCACAGATTCCAGAGTGTGGCTTCTGGACACAATGTCCAAAACCCATCGATCTGTAGACCAATCGGAGAAGAAATGGGAGATCCGCCCTCCAACTTTGGTCGGATTGATGGGAAGAGCGGTTGACAGTTGGCAGTTGGCAGTGCTTTTTTGAGGAATCTCTACCTCAGCAGGAGGATTTCCCTCTGTACTGCTTGTAAGAGGCAGCCTGCGGCAGTCGAAACGACTGCTGTTGCAGGGAGGAGGAGTAACGCGGTTGGCCCGGATAGGGATGGTACTGCTGGTATTGGTTGTAACCTCCCCGAAAGGAAGAGGAGGAGCCATGACCCCTCGCACCCCAAAGGGCAGCTCTTAAAACTGTACAGTAGACACTACACACTACACACAGACCCGAGAGGCCTGGAATTTAGACTTTGGCTTTCCAATGGAAGATCAAGACTGGCAACGGTCCTGTGAACTAACATGCATGGTTTCTAGTAATGCCCATTTTCGACTGATACATTATAATTTTCTACGAAGAACCTACTTAACGCCACAAGACCTTTAGCGAATGGTCGTGTCTTGCCCAGATATGTGCCTGCGCTGCAACACTGTGGGGGCTGATTTCTTACATTAACCATGGCCCTGCGATGCAATACACTCCTCCTGGCAACTAGCTGTCGAAGAAATGGTGCATGCCACACAACTAAGTATTGAGCTGACGCCCAAATGCTGTTTATTCGGCCTCTTTACAAGCCAGAAGGGCGCATGATAACCTATAAATTTGGTCAGTCGCCTATGGTACTGGCATGACGTAGAATTGCAATCACATGGCTGTCCCAGCATGCCCCAATGATTGTGCTCTGGCATAAAGATGAGCTCGACTGGGCACTAGCTGAGGAGACACGTATGCGCCTTAGCAGAAAGGATGACATATTTGAGGATACACTAAACAATTGCCGTGCTCATACAGATAACTCCTAGCTCCTGCTTCCCGAGTGACAACAGACAGAGACTCTGACTCTGAAACTGATGAACTGATGAGGCAGAACACTACGACACTGGGGACGAGCAGGGAGGTGTCTCCTCATAATAATTATAAGGTACATTCCCAATTAGGGAAAAAGGACACTTATCGATCACCTGGAGAATGGGAGAGCAGATTAGTGCATGTGTAATTATTGACTACTTCTTGATTAACCTACTTACGTAGAACATATGGGTATTATATGTCTCTGTATACTCTGACTGCCATGTTGTATGTTGACAAAATTAAAGTAAAGTTCGGGGGAAAAAAACAAAGCCATTACATTGTGGGTGGTAGAGGGTAGTGAACCGGTAATTCACGCCACACTCCTTCGACATGTGTTTCAAGTAGCCAGACATGAAGTTGGTAGCTCTGTATGACACCACCTCCTTAGGGAAGCCCACCCTGGTGAAGGTGCAGGGGCAGTGGTAGTCCTGAGGGGAGTAGCCTCAGAATACCTGGAGGCATGATCTACTACCAGCAGAACTGTTCCCTGATGCTGTAGGGGGTCAAGGGGACCAACAATGTCAATCTTTGCCCTTTCATAGGGAACGCCACAACTGGAAGCGGGATTAAGGGGGCCTTTGAGGGCCCACCTGTCGTGCCACTGGCTTGACAGATGGGACAGGAGTTACAAATCTCCTTCACCTTCTGGTGCATCCCTGGCCTTTATTTCTGGTCTGGTCAAGGTGTCCAGCAACAGGGATGCCATAACCGGGTCCTCTAGGAAAGATACAAACAAGTTTGCCCCACTGAAGGGAAGATGGCTTATCAAGAGCTTCTGAGAGTTACTTACCTTCAAGACACTCATCCAGATATGCTTTGTGGCTGCTTTCACTGATCTTAAAGCAGATGTGGCTGCACAGAGGCCAAACAATACGTCATATACAACTCTGACCCGAACTTCTATCATGGAAAGCCGAGAAGCACAGTCCGTTCGTTGAGAATCTCAAAGAGTCTGGACAGAATAAGTTGTATATGTGGCTGCTTATAATGCACAAATGGAGGCGCAGGAACTC
This sequence comes from Lissotriton helveticus, assembly GCF_964261635.1. Taxonomy (NCBI): domain Eukaryota; kingdom Metazoa; phylum Chordata; class Amphibia; order Caudata; family Salamandridae; genus Lissotriton; species Lissotriton helveticus. The sequence continues at coordinate 4,428,324 of NW_027611649.1, read as the reverse complement.
CCCAAACGCCCGAGGCTCTACCACTCTCCTAGTGGCACTAGGTTTGGGGTCTTTGGCCTCAGTGTAAAGGATTTCCTCCTCCCAATACGTCCTGTGGGCACCACTGCCATCACCTCCTTCCTGTGTTGCAGCTTGCTTTCACAGGTTTTCAAGAGTGGGACAGGTTTTCTGTCCCTGGCACAGATCTTCCCTAGAGGGTCGCCCCAGGGACAAAAGCTCATCCTGGTAAAACTTCAGCTCCTGAGGCTCAGTTGTCCCTGGGGCTGACCCTTCTTCCTCCTGAGGAGAACGGTCTGGTGTCTGACTAGAAGCTGGTTCTCCAGTTTTCCTGCCTTTTCTCTTGGAGGACTGGGCCATTATTCCAGACTTCAGCACCTCTTTTACACCCGGGCTCTGCTCTGTGCTATGGTTTTCACACACACACATACAGTGTGAGGTTCCAAGCATTTGTGCATGGATCCTCAGTTCAGCCTCAGCCCAGGCTAAGGACTCCAAATCATTGCCAAGAAAACAATCAACTGGTATGGATGAAGAGACTACTACCCAGTGCTTAATTTGTGCCGGTGCTTTCCGGTGCTTAGCACCGGCACTTATATCTCAGGGCCGCGTCTACACTCTAGCCGAGCCCACATGCAATTGATCAATAATTGACTGCGCATTATTGAAGTAGGTGCCACCATTTCAGCCTCTCCCCATCCCTGCGAAGAAATAAAACATCAATGCAAGCGGGCGTAAACTATTTCTAATCTGCTGCCTGCCTAAATGTGAGCCACATACCTCACATTACCACCAGAAACTGAAACTGCCTGGGGCCTAGGCTGGGTCTTGACGTAGGTCACCAACACCGTCAATCCTCATTTCCTTTTTGCAGTCATTCATTGGTAGCGCGCAAGCGTAATGCACTACCAATACAAGATCGCAAAATATAACATTAGAAGTTTGTTCCCCAAATCGGACCAATCAGAAGTTGTTTTTACCCGCGGCCCGCCTAGCACACTGCGCAGCTGCAGCAGTTAATCATTATCACAGGACAGAAGCAATGAGCGTGTCAAGAAGCAGGCCTCTTCCGCTGCTGAATAATTTAAACTAAGACGGCTCTCCCGGATTCCTGGTAAGTAATTAATGCCTTTGACCAGCGTTATATTTGTGTACAATTGAAGCTTTGAAATGTACGATCATGTTAAATAATAGCGTAGGGCCCATGGCTGCAGCTCTTCTTGTACTGCTGCTGGCTTGTAACTTTTGCAGAGAAATCTTTTTATTACCCCCTTCCCTAAGGGGGAGGCGGGGCCGCGTGGCGCTACCATACTCGTGACAAACCGCTCCGTCACAGCCCTTGGGTGAGCTGTGCTTGTGACGGAACGGTTCCATCACGGCCCCGCCCGCTCTTTAGAACGTCAACGCAGGCGCGAAATTCGGCCGCTCAGGCGCGGCGAGCGGGCCGTGACAGAACCGCTCCGTCACCAGCAAAGCCCACCTGAGGCTCGTGACGGAACGGTTCCGTCACGAGCATGGGAGGGGTTAAGTTAAAAGCCAGCAGCAGTGGTGGAAGAACTGCTGCCGTGGGTCTCATACAATACGATAAAGCGCGATTTTGCATAAGGAGCAATTTGAATGCTTAAATGCAATGTGTGGTGCAAGCTGCAGTGGCCTCCCATTGGGAGCCCTTACAAATTAAGCACTGCCGCTACCTCTTCGTTGCCAGCAACTCCTTCCAAATCAAAAGACACCCTCGCCTGCGTGATGGGTTTGTCACATTTTCAGCATTGATGACTGGAAAGGTCCTTCCAGGCAGATACTGTTCCAAGGAAACTATCTGCTCAGTCACCATGGTGATGCTGGCACCAGTGTCTCTCAAGGCCTCCACGCTAACCCCATGTGCATGTTAGTGGGCCAGGCAGCTAAGGTGGCTAAGGCCACTTCCCCTACTCGAGTCGCCTCAGTGAGCTCCTTGGCCTGGCCATTGCTCTCCTGAGATCCCATCTGGAGATTGGCGGCTGCAGGTACTGCAGGTGGACCAGAGGTATATTTCTTGTTTTTACAGCCAGAGTCTCAAGCTCAGTGCCCAAGTGACCTACAGCCATGGCACCAAGCCCATCTTAGGATCCCAGTTCTTACCCTGGTACCCACCCTTTGGCTGTCAAGAGTCTCTGTACCCACTCTCTTGAACAGGTTTTTGGGGGCCTGAAGAAGAATCTTTCTTTTTCGGGTTACCCCCTTTCCCTAGGGTCGCTTTCTGGCCTCTTTCTTTTGGTCTCGCCCACCAGCAGCAGTCTTGGTCACCCTTGTTTTGACCCAGTGGTCTGCCTTCTTCCCCAACTTTTGAGGAGAAAGTGGACCAAGGTCTTTTTTTATTTTTATTTAAAAAAAAAAAAAATTTCAAAATAAGGAAAACAAGTACAGACAACTTCTTCCACATAGATACCATTGCATGGTCGTATAACACTTGTCAGAACAACCACATTTATCGCCGATTAAGTCTTACATCACTATCTGATATCGTAGTGGTAACATTGACATTTCCAGACAGATATACTATAAAATCCAATATGGAAGATCTGAAGAAGAAGCACATAAAAAAATAAAAAATAAATAAAAATAAAAGTAACACAAATACAATCTTGCAGCTACTGCAGATAGTATGTCTTAGTCCTCGTGCAGTCTAGGCAACCTTGATTCCTGAACACTGCATGTCGCTCCAATTGAAGGATCCCTTCTACACTACGCAACAAATTCCACGCCACCCAGGCACCCCGCACCATACTCAGCACACTAATGTTTATTCAGCAGATACAACCGCAGTGGTTCCCATATGTCCCTCGGTCTCGACCTGGTGGGCAGCTCCTCAGCATAAACGATGAGATTGTCTCGACAGTATACCAGATCGGTCAGCCATGCCTTGACCACAGGTCCGCGCCTCTTCCCCCACGTGATCGCCACCCTACGGGAGGCCAGCAACAGCGCCAGACTCAGCAGAGTGCCCCTCTCCCCTCTCACATGCGGCACACAACACAGAAGTCATACTAGAGGGGTGCAGTGGAGATCCACCGCAAGCATTTCACGCAGGCAATCAACCACCGAAGCCCAGAAGTCTGCCTTCTCACAGTGCCAGGCCAAGTGCAGGAAGTCAGCATCATCTTGTCCGCACCTATCACACCTCGCCGACTCACGCAGCCCATACCGAAACAGGCGTGCCGGAGTGTAGTACACCTGATGGATATATTTAAAATTTATGATCTTAAGATTACCATTCATACAGGGGGTCCCTGTTAACGCGCAAATGTGCCTCCAATTATCCTCGGAGATGGCCGCAGGCAAGCAATCATTCCATTTAGTCCAGCTCTTGTCCACCGCATCCACCGACTCATTTTTAATGAGTTTATACAGATTGGATATCAGTCTCTTGTTACTGGGGACAGTAATAAGCGCTTGCAAAGACTGTAATCCCGGGGGCTCAGCTGGGAAATTGGGGTGGTATGCGCAGATCGCGTGCCTCAATCTATGTATCGCAAAGCGGAAGAGGAGCGACTGGTTGGTGATATGCTGTAAATCCTCCTGCTCAACAAAGGTGCCGCCGGGATAGACATCGCGCATATGTGAAATGCCCGCCTCCCTGAGCACTCTCATTGACGGTGCCTCGTGGGTGACCGAGAGACGCGCATGGTGCTCAAGACGCATAGCTGGCACATACAGCGGTAATTTCTGCGCTAACCTCCCAATCCTCTGCCAGGCTGAGATCGTGGCATCTACCGCATTGATCTCCGACTTCGGAGATCCGCGCGAGTGGTGGGTGACCACGCTATGTAGTGGGATTGGGGCAGTGTCCCCCTCCTCCACGGCAACATGCGGCGTGAAGGCATGAAAGTGGACCACCAGGAATTGATGTAGCTTCCCTTGGTAACAATTACTTAACATATGCTCCTTCATTATCAAAAGATAAAGCCCTTCAAAAGCATGCACATTCTTACCTACTAACCAACCTCCTACTGATTTCAGTGAATAGTCTACAAAATCTACCCAGGCCTGGCTTTGGGTTTTTCGAGCCTCCCTGAAACTGGTGCTATACTCCGTACTGAATCCAACGCCCTAACTTAGGGTACCCTTCATGAGGTCATAGGATTGAGCCTCTTTCTCACGGAGTGTCAGGAGTCTATCCCTGCACTTTCCTGAGAACATTTCCCACAGGATAGCACTCCACGGCTTCCTGTGGACCTGCCTGCTAAGACAGGCCTGCTCAAAAGCAATGAACCACTTGGTGATATCATTACGAGACAAGGAATGGGAGAGGATCCTTAAATTCCCCAAAAAAGTAGCTAGAAACCCCAAATTTAAATTCATCCAACTAATGGTCCTGCATAGAGCTTACTTAACGCCACACCGTTTACATGCAATGTTTCCCAATGCCGCTGACACCTGCCCTAGATGTGCTTTGGATGATGCGTCACTGACACATATGTTGTGGAGTTGCCCCAAGCTGGGTTATTTCTGGACTACTGTTAATGACACACTTACGGACGCAGGTGCATTGATTCAGCCGCACACCATGGAATACACGCTCCTGGGGTTGGGTCCTACGGCGCGTACGAGAAGCGTAGAGGCACGTTTTACTGATATAGCAGTGCTGCTTGCGAAGCGTGCCATCACGATGAGGTGGAAGTCTCTCAAGCCACCTGACCCTGATTTGTGGAAAGCGGAAATGTTACGCTGGGGCAAAGCGGAAGGTGCGGCGCTACAACGCGAAGAACGCAGAGGCCTCAGAAAAACACCGATCTCTTTAGATTGGTTTACTATACTAGGGAGGTTCGAGACAGGGAGTGATGAAGAGTCTGATATTTCAATACCGTAATCTGTACTGTGTGTAGCTGTTGTTGGACCTCCATGAACCTCGCACGACCATGCTGCACTAAATTGTGACACGGGATACCTCGTGATACTATTGCTTATGCCACTGTCTAGTTGTGTAAAATGCAAACCTATGCATATTAGAATTGTTTTGCCTGTTGGGGGCGCCCTGGTACTAAATACTATATACATACGTTCAATGGGAGTGTCTAGGGTGGGACTTTTCTGTGGGTGGAGGGTGGGATTTCTGTAATTCTTAAGGGGATTGTTTGATTGCCTGGAAACACAACGAAAGTTTAAAATGTATAATATTCACGCTGTTGCTGAGCCCGATGGAGCTGCCTTAATTCTATATATGTGCTATGTTACTGACACTGTACAACTGCTCTAACTACCCTGCTAATAAACAGATTTTCAAAAAAAAGAACCACTTGGTGATATCATCACCCTCAAATAATGTTGGGCCAATCCCTTTGGGGTTTTTAGGGTCAGAGGAATCTACTTTCCCCTTATTTATGATTGTGATGCCACCAAAGATGGGTCCTCGGCCAAGCTCCTTTCTCTCTCTTCTGTAGCCGGGAGTTGGGCTTCTAGAGCTGCCCTCCTGGCTAGTCTTAGCAGAGCAAGCTCTTCGTCTGAAGAGGCTTCTTTGTCTTGGGGTGTCACACGGTCACTCCCACTGTCAGTATTTTGATCTGTAAGATCAGAGTCATCCTCTGGATGCTCTTTGTCATATTCTGCCAAAAGATCCTGGAGCTTTGCTTTGGTAGGGTTCGACCCAGTCCTGAGCCTGTAGGTTTTACCCATGCCTCTGAGCTATTTTATATTTAAAGACATAAGGTGTGAGGTCAATTTCCTTCACCTGTATCAGCTCTTCTGAGTGACTACTTCTAGCACTCATTGTCTTTACAAAGTTGGGAACCTTTTTGGAGAGGAAAAACCCTAATACTGGTTTCCTAACTACAGCAAGAGTTTGACTTTTGAAACAGCTGTACTCAAGGGGACCGAACCAGGGCAGACATATTTCAAAATTTGGAAAAATAGTCAATTTGCAAAACTACAATTTAACGAAAGGCAATTTCTGGATTGAATCTTGTTGTCATTTATTGTCAGAGTGGTCCAGCAAACGCAAAGTTGTGTACCCTACCGCTGGCCCCCAGTGTAGGAAGCTGGCTCTCTATATACTATACAAAAGGGGGTGGTGATGGACGGAGCATCTGAACCAATCAAACACTCACACCCAGTCAAAAGATCTGGGTTTAATCCATCACCGTTCTTTAGCCCGCTCTGCCACCGCAGTTCAGACATGGCTATATGCTAATCAGTCTGACCCTGTGCCTCATGGGAACAGTCCAGCCCGAACTGCCAAGCCATGCCTTCCCTGGACAGAAACAAGCTTCAGAGGACCGGTTTCTGGCGTTACAGCCGTCTTCCGCCCGGCTTGCTTGAATCCAGTGGCAAAATGAGCAAGGGACTCACGTCTGAGCATACCCTGCCAACTTAGGGCGAACAAATAAAAACCAAAGGTGGTGATGGACGGAGCATTATGATCCATGATCCACAGAACGTCCAACGGCAGTCCTTCCAAGGTTCTGGAGGTCGCTGGGCTACTAGACGAGTTGACTTTTGGTTCAGGATCATCCAGGGATGCAGACAGGCCAGTAGGGCTGGGACCATGTCCGTAGTTCTCTACAGAGCCTCACCAGCAGAGAAGGCTGCAGTGCCCGGCTCTTCTTAGGTCGGCAGGTACTGAGATTCAGGGTCTGGGGATGCCACCTAAACTCTTGATTTAAAGGGTGTTACAAGGGAGTAAAAGGTAGTGGCCAATGGGCCACTTTCCAGGGGTGTCTACACCCTCTTATCATGCCCACCTCCTGTGGGAAGGGGACATAGTCCTAGCCCTGACTGGATAAGTCCCATCATCTTCAAGATGGTGGGCACTACAAAGTGTACTTCACCTCGCCTCCAGCACCTGAGGGAAGGAGTTGGCAGAGGGGACGGGGGGCACACCTCCTATTCTATCTAAGGTTTCCCACCTGTCCTTCCACCAAAAAGGGGGTGAGGGTAGGAAGATCGCTTGCTCCCTCTAACAGGAGAGGCTGGGGTCGCATTACAAAAGGCGGCAAGGCCTTTGAAAATCCCTGCCACAGATAGCTCTTCCTGACCAGGGGAGGAGTGAACACCTCCACCCAGGAAAGGCATTGTTCTCGACCTCAAAGTGCACAGGCACTCCACCCATGAGGACAGAATACTGTCTTGTGGTAGCAGACTGCTTAGGCCAGTCGATGATCACACTAAGGATTGGTAGATCTTAGGGGACCCCTCTAAGGGGCACTCTGTGTGCAATTTTTAATAAATCGGACACTGCAATCAGCACAGGTTTATTATGCTGAGATGTTTGGTAGCAAATATCCCATATTTCAGTGAAACCTTCAATAAATATGCTTAAACTGGAATACAAGTGTATTTGCTTCCAAGGGAAGGAGACATTGATGCACTTTTACGGGTACAAGCTGTGGAGCAGGAGACACAGACCAGATCTAATCTGGCGCTATATAAACAACTGTAGCCAAATACATTTCCCTTCTGGCACGCGATGAGTGGATTACATAAATACCACAATAATGCATGAAAAATACACGGCATGCATAGACAAGGTTTGCTATGTAACCTCTGGATTCCTGTAAACCTAAACAAACACCAGTACTCAGACACTAGGGATATCACCTGAAGCTCCTAAGATTCTCCTTTTGTTTGGTATTTTGTTTTTAGAAAGTGGGTTTTTAGGATAAGCTATTTTTAGGTGTGACTTCTTTTATTCCAGGATGGGCACTAGTTTTAGCATTGTCATCTCTTATACTCTGCATACCAAGTTGCTGATTTTTTTCCACGCATCCATCATTTCCCCGAACGGGAAACGTCTGGGGGTGGGGTGTGTCAGGTAGCCACTGTGGAAGACGATGGGATAGAGGATAAGGAGTGCCATGCCATCCCTTCATATATTTCTCCCCTCCTATATTCACAGTCCCCTTTTACCAGTTGTCCGCTTTGCTGTCATCAAGAAGTGGAGAGAGGGAAATCGGCAGGCGGCCCTTTTAAGCCGGAGCTGAGGACGGACATCAGAGGATACACACTTGAAGAAGGCGGGGGCGGAGAGCGTGTCAGGTTGGTCAGTAGTTGGTCCAGCTACACGTGGCATGGGAACGCGAGGCGGAGAAACCAGCGGGGGAAGACCGGAAAGACAGAGAAGGACTAACAGCTTTACGAGAGAGCGAACCGGAACCCAAGGGAGGTCACAGCTTGTCTGCGCTTTAAGGCTGTAACTGCCGCCTACCTTCATATTGGGGTCGAAACGTCGACTTTTGTTTTCACCTCAACAACGGCTTACGCTAACAGTTAACCTGATACATGCAGGAGCTTTTTGAGCATGTTGTCTAACTAAATGGTCATGAACAGTTGATGTCGTTCTTCATAACTGGCTCACATTTGAAGCCAGGGCTATTACGGACTGTTTTATAAACTATGAAGAAATGTTTACTCTTTAGATAGGAGTTAAGATCTGCTATATTTTACCTTCACCCTGCACTGCCTCCCCTTCTCCCCTCTTCCCTTGGGGCACACATTTTTCTATGATGATTATGAAATGCCTTTATTGGTTTTGTAATTTGTGTAATCCTTTGCTATGTTATCACACTGTGAGTAAAAACAAGTGTGATAAGACTTCAGTTTAGTTGTATTTTCATTTAGTATTCAATTGTTTGTCTGTTATCTGTACTGGGACCCCCTTGTATATGTAACAGCTTGTCGGCGGGCAGAACACCCGAACCTGGCGGAGGAGGGAAACCTGAAGCAGAAGACCAGACCTCACTGAAGGACGCAGAGTCACCACGCCACGGCCCCGGAGTGACGTGGCTCTTCCAGGTGCGTGGGCGTCTACAGGGCTTTTGGAAAGGGGCTGAGTAAGAGAGGGACGGGAGGGAAGGCTGAGGGGTGAAAGGGACCAAGGGAAAAGGAAATAAGTGAGACGGAAACAGAGACAAGAGCATAAATCATCGGCTACTCTTTTTCTTTTGGTTGCTCCAACTTCTACACCACAGCTTTCCAAACTATGTGGCGCGACCCATATGCAGGTGTGTCGCATCGGCAGAGTCGAGCTGCAGGGGCTCTTAGAAGGGGCGAAGCAACAACAAAGTCCTATTAACATGCACAAGGTCCTAAAGACCTGTGAAGTGCTTGGGTGCGGCTGTGAGCGGTCCCGGGCTGCCACACAGGACGGGGCAGGGGGAGGGGGTGCTGAAGTAGGGTGACCACCGTTTTTGGCGGAGTGTCCCAGTGTCCCGACACTTTTCTCCAAAGTAGAGAAATGTCCGTGTTTTACAACAGCGTCCGGGTAAAACATCCAAATGTCCCGGTTTTAGTATGCTGTTTAGATCACCCCCGCGGGCCTTCCAGCAACAGGCAGAGTGGCGCTGCAGGGGCTCTTATATGAATAACAACAAAGCCTTATTAGCACGTTAAATGGTCTTCATTTGTGGATAGTCCATTTGGCAAAGGGCCCTTCAATGAGTGAATACGGTGGGTTATTGGGTCCAGGGGGTTGACCTGGGGTTTGGGGCAGCCCCGGGATCGCGGTGCATTGGGAAGAAAAGCTGCGAAGAAGCCCTATAGAAGCTTTCACATTTACATGATACTGCACGCTGTGGCTTGTAACCTTACGAAAACAAAAACATAAACAATTGAGTTCAATGGAGAATGCCCGTGTGAGCCTTGGGCAGGGAGGAGTGCGGGGGAGGGAGTGGGTAGGGGCGCTGCGCACCTGGGCACCACCAATACAGGAAAATATAAAAAAGATTTAAGAATGAAAGCAACAGTTTTTCCTCTTTGTCACAGACCCTTATGGAACCCACAGAATATGTTGGTCGGGGGAGAGGGATAGAGTGAGACAGAGAGAGAGAAAGAGAGTGAGACAGAGAGGGAGGGAGTGAGATAGACAGGGAGGGAGACAGAGAGTGAAACAGAGAGAGTGAGACAGAGGGAGACGGAGGGAGAAACAGAGGGAGACAGAGGGAGAGATAGAGTGAGACGGAGGCAGAGGGAGAGGGAGGGAGAGATAGAGAGAGAGGGAGGGAGACAGAGAGGAAGGGAGACAGAGAGGAAGGGAGACAGAGAGGGAGGGAGGGATACAGAGAGGGAGGGAGATAGAGAGGGAGGGAGACAGAGAGGGAGTGAGACAGAGGGAGGGAGACGGTCGTCAGGAGAGGGAGTGAGACAGAGAGGGAGTGAGACAGAGAGGGAGTGAGACAGAGAGGGAGGGAGACAGTTGGAGGGAGAGGGAGTGAGGCAGAGAGGGAGTGAGACAGAGAGGGAGTGAGACAGAGAGGGAGTAAGAGAGAGGGAGTGAAACAGAGGGAGTGAGAGCGAGGGAGTGAGAAAGAGAGGGAGTGAGACAGAGAGGGAGTGAGACAGAGAGGGAGTGAGACAGAGAGGGAGTGAGACTGAGAGGGAGGGAGACAGGGAGGGAGGGAGACAGGGAGGGAGGGAGGGAGACAGTCTGAGGGAGAGGGAGTGAGACAGAGGGAGGAAGACAGAGAGGGAGGGAGACAGAGAAGGAGTGAGACAGAGAGGGATTGAGACAGAGAGGGAGGGAGGGAGACCGATGGAGGGAGACAGATGGAGGGAAAGGCCACCTCTGCCACTGATTCCCTCACTAGTACCCTTTAACAGTGCCCCTCAAGTCTCTCTGTGTGGGGTGTGTGTGTGGGGGGGAGTGGGGTGTGTGTGTATGTGGGGGGGTGTGGGTGTGTGTGTGTGTGGGGGGGTGTGTGTGGGGTGTGTGTGTGTGGGGTTGGTGTTGGGTGTGTGGGGTTGGTGTTGGGTGAGTGGGGTTGTGTGTGGGGGGGTTTGTGTGTGGGGGGTGTGTGTGGGGTGGTGTGTCTGTGGGGTGGTGTCTGTGGGGTGGTGTGTGTGGGCTGGTGTGTGTGTGTGGGGTGGGGTGTGTCTGTGTGGGGCCCAAACCCACCATAGGTAGTTCGGGCTCGCTCGCTGCGCTTTCTCGTGTTACCGTGTCCCTGAAAATATTTTCACAAAAGGGTGTGTCACCAACAAGAAAAATTTGGAAAGCTGTGCTCTACACCCTCCCTTCACATTTATGCATAGTTATTATTTATCCCTCACATCCTCCCTTGACTAAACCATAAAGCAAAAACACTTACCTGAGTCTTTTCCTTCTGTCCGAGGGACGGCTGCGGCCAAGGCACACCTAAGGGACTGAAGAATATAACAGAGACAATCAATCATTGTGATTTCCTGTAATACTAATAAAAAGTGCATACCAAGAAATTATTCAATGCAATGTGCTCCTTCTTGACCGACTCTTCTAGAATGGGGAGCTACATACTTTCCCTACAGGGAATGGGAGACAGAAACACAGAGACCAACAGACACACACATACGGGAAAGCATAGTAGGAAAACGCTATATACAGTTTTTATATGCTTGCATATGTACATTGTTAGGTCTCGCTATTATATCCCGCAAGGATTAATAGCGAGAGTATATAGTAGGCAAAACAAACTCTTGACCAAGCGCAGATTACGTCCAGTTCATGTGAACCAGTCGTGTGAGACGCGCGTGCACGTCAAACCCATCAGCCTCGCACCGCAATGGAATGCTGCCTCCCAAGCTGCTACCCCCCCTTCAGACTTCAAAGCAATGCGCTCCCGCCCCGCACCCCCACAGCAATGCCAAGAGCTTGTTTGACAAAAGCGAACAGTGCCGCTGGTTTCATTTATGCAGTCTGCATTAGGAAAACTCTGGTCGTGCAATCTATGTCCTAGTTGTGTTTAAAACACAAAACCGCAGTGGTGTGAGACAGTTTCTTTTTCTTGCCTTCTGCTCCCCTGATTGTACTCGTTTTTCTAGCCTCTGCCCCCCTGATTGTGCCCGTTCTCTTGCCTTCTGCTCCCCTGATTGCACTCATTTTTCTTGCCTTCTGCTCCCCTGATTGTGCCCGTTCTCGTGCCTTCTGCTCCGCAGATTGTACTCGTTCTCTTGCCTTCAGCTCCCCTGATTGCACTCGTTTTTCTTGCCTTCTGCTCCCCTGATTGTGCCCGTTCTCTTGCCTTCTGCTCCCCTGATTGCACTCGTTCTTCTTGCCTCTGCTCCCCCGATTGCACTCCTTCTTCTTGCCTTCTGCTCCCCTGATTGCACTCGTTTTCTTGCCTTCTGCTCCCCTGATTGTGCCCGTTCTCTTGCCTTCTGCTCCCCTGATTGTACTTGTTCTCTTGCCTTCTGCTCCCCTGATTGCACTAGTTTTTCTAGCCTTCTGCTACCCTGATTGTGTCTGTTCTCTTGCCTTCTGCTCCCCTGATTGCACTCGTTTTTCTTGCCTTCTGCTCCCCTGATTGTGCCCGTTCTCTTGTCTTCTGCTCCCCTGATTGCACTCCTTTTTCTTGCCTTCTGCTACCCTGATTGTGCCCGTTCTCTTGCCTTATGCTCCCCTGATTGCACTCGTTTTCTTGCCTTCTGCTACCCCATTGTGCCTGTTCTCTTGCCTATGGCTCCCCTGATTGGACTCGTTTTTCTTGCCTTCTGCTCTCCTGATTGTGCCTGTCCTCTTGCCTTCTGCTCCCCTGATTGCACTCGTTTTTCTTGCCTTCTGCTCCGCTGATAGTGGCTGTTCACCCACACCCTCACTCACCCCCCTCACCCTCACACCCACTCACCCTCACACACACCCTCACCTTCACACACCCCATCACCTTCACACACCCCATCACCCTCACACACCCCTCACCCTCACACACTCCCTCACCCTCACACCCTCACCACTCTACCACGCTACCGCCCTCACTCTACCGCCCTCACTCTACCACCATCTCGCCCTCACTCTACAACTCTACCGCCCTCACTCTACCGCCCTCACTCTACCTCCCTCACACCTTCACTCTACCGCCCTCACTCTACCACTCTACCGCCCTCACTCTGCCACTCTACCACACTCACTCTACCGCCCTCACTCTACCACTCTACTGCCCTCACTCTACCGCCCTCCCCATACCACTCTACCGCCCTCACTCTACCACTCTACTACTCCCACTCTACCGCCCCCACTCTACCGCCCTCACTCTACCGACCTCACACCCTCACTCTACCGCCCTCACTCTTCCACTCTACCGCCCTCACTCTACCACTCTACCACACTCACTCTACCGCCCTCACTCTATCACTGTACTGCCCTCACTCTACCGCCCTCCCCCTACCACTCTACCGCCCTCACTCTACAGCCCTCACTCTACCACCCTCACTCTACTGCCCTCACTCTACCGCCCTCTCTACCACTCTACAGCCCTCTCTACTACTCTACCACCCTCAATCTACCACTCTACCGCCCTCAATCTACCACTCTACCGCCCTCAATCTACCACTCTACCGCCCTCTACTGCCCTCACTCTACCGCCCTCCCTCTACCACTCTACCGCCCTCACGCTACCGCCCTCACTCTACCACTCTACTGCCCTCACTCTACCACTCTACCGCCCTCACTCTACCACTCTACCGCCCTCACACACTCCCTCACCCTCACACCCTCACCACTCTACCACGCTACCGCCCTCACTCTACCGCCCTCACTCTACCACCATCTCGCCCTCACTCTACAACTCTACCGCCCTCACTCTACCTCCCTCACACCCTCACTCTACCGCCCTCACTCTACCACTCTACCGCCCTCACTCTGCCACTCTACCACACTCACTCTACCGCCCTCACTCTACCACTCTACTGCCCTCACTCTACCGCCCTCCCCATACCACTCTACCGCCCTCACTCTACAGCCCTCACTCTACCACTCTACTACCCCCACTCTACCGCCCCCACTCTACCGCCCTCACTCTACCGACCTCTCACCCTCACTCTACCGCCCTCACTCTACCACTCTACCGCCCTCACTCTACCACACTCACTCTACCGCCCTCACTCTACCACTGTACTGCCCTCACTCAACCGCCCTCCCCCTACCACTCTACCGCCCTCACTCTAGCACCCTCACTCTACTGCCCTCACTCTACCGCCCTCTCTACCACTCTACCGCCCTCTCTACTACTCTACCACCCTCAATCTACCACTCTACCGCCCTCAATCTACCACTCTACCGCCCTCACTCAACCACTCTACCGCCCTCACTCTACCGCCCTCCCTCTACCACTCTACCGCCCTCACTCTACCAGTCTACTGCCCTCACTCTACCACTCTACCGCCCTCACTCTACCACTCTACCGCCCTCACTCTACCACTCTAAGTTCGATCAAGTCATGAGAGTCGACCGATGGGAAAAGGAAGTCTCATTCTGGTATTGGACCTTGATGGAGGCGGATGAAAACATCGAGATTGAAATCTCAAATTTATGTGCAAAGGAGCTTGGGGATGGATATTTGAAGCAAATGTCTCTGGACTCTGGAAAACCCCGACTCGCTTAAACGTATTCATCTGTTTTCCACCCATAGAGTTTATTGGTCCCCAGCGAAGCTATCAAAGGTCACAGGTAATATCTACAACTTCCCAAGGTGTATGCTTCCATCAGCAGATGATCTGCATGTTTATGTTGTGTCCGAAGATCGCTTCTTACTGGACCTCGGTGTGTGATTTTCTTGGGGAAGTAATAGGTAAACAGTGTGAGAAGTTGGCCTGGTATATGTTGCTCACTAGTTCTAGTGATCACCTTGTACCATGCCAAGCAACCCTTATGGTGCAGGTTGTAAAGTCAACCTTGCAAGACTAGTAAGATCTCAGGGGATGGAGGTGGTGTCCTATGCAGACGACACCCAGATAATGGTGTCACTGGCTCACTCCTCCGTCAGTTCATCTGCTGCCAGTTTCAGGGTATGCATGCAGTGTGTGGCAGACTGGATGACTATAAATTCCCTGAAACTGAATGGCGAAAAGACGGAGGTGTTGATTTTTGGGAAGGACCAAGATGCCTGGTCTGATGAGTGGTGGCCATCTTCTCTTGGCATCTGCCCCACTCCCGTCCCATCGGCCAGAAATCTGGGTGTAATATTCAATACCTCTCTCTCTATGACCCTTCAAGTCAACAGGACCGTGTCTACTTGCTGGGGTGTGATTAGGATACTCAATAAAATCCGCGGGTATCTGTCCCCCCAGGCTCGGAAACAAGTTGCTGTTGCCTTGGTGGGATCAAGACTAGACTACTGTAACTCTCTCTACAACGAAGCCAATAAAAGTTTGGTTCACCGACTGCAGGTTGTGCAGAACGCTGCAGCTCGGTTTGTCCTGGCTCTCCCTAAATCCTCCTCTGCCACTGCAGCCAGGAAAGAACTCCATTGGCTTCCTGTTCATCAAAGAATCTCTTTCAAGATTCTGTGTCTGGTCTACAGAGCCCTTATAGAAGGCCCTCCGAGCGCCATTGGCTCCCTGATCACGCGCTATGTCCCCACACGAGATCTTCGTTCCTCTGGACTGTGTCAACTGGTTGTTCCTCGTGTTAAATCAGTTAGATGGGGAGCCAGAGCTTTTTCTGTTGCCGCTCCAAAGCTCTGGAACTCTATCCCCATCCTAATCAAAACCCTTCCTACATTGGAGACATTTAAAAAAGCCCTTAAAACTTACCTTTTTAAGAGGGCATATCAATAAGAGAAGGTTGCAGAATGGGGGATTTTTGTGCTGCTATATTTGATTTAGGCGCCTTGACGCCCACTGGGCTAAGTATGCGCATAACAAGATCTGGTTCATTCATTCATTCATTCAACCTTATAGACAAGCTATCCTAGGGGTAGCATGGACTAAGCAGTCTTAGGCTAAACTCTGTAAAGGCATGTGAAGCAAGCTGTTTTACCATACACAATCCCTTGAATACCAAATGAAAGGACACCACACAGATATATATTGAAAATATATATAGATTTATTTCTACAAATAACCCTGATACTCTTTATGAGCACAGAAGCAAATGCGTTAAAACAAAACACAGTTTAAATACACAAAAGTTGCACAATTATGGATGAGCCCTAGGGGCCACCTAACCCATATACTAAAATAGTGGTATAAGAACCACTATGGGGAAAGTGAAGAGGCCTAGGGCCTGGGGAATCGCTGGAGCTGTTCGGGACTAGCAGTGAAGAAGTCGGGAAAGGCCCGCGGGACTCGGGTGCAGTGCGGAAAGTGCACGCTTTACCAATGCAATGTCAATGGTGCGTAAAAGTTACAAAGTTAGTTATTAAGGAACCTTCCGAGTGACCTAGAAGAATGAAACTTTAGACACAGACACTAGAGGTGTATACCAGTGTGGGAACACCGGCGTTGCTGAGTTACCTCACCCACAGGAAGCGGGTGCACAGGGTTGAAGTAGTGTCGGGTTTCGTCACGCAGGTCGATGGTGCTTGGAGCTGAAGATGCTGCAGGCGGCTCGATGTGAAGAGTTCCGGTGGATCCAAGGGTGGATCTGAAGAGGTGAAGACCTGAAAGCAGAGGGGACAATGTTCAAAGTCACTAGCCAGTGACTACCGTGGAACCAGAGTGGAACCAGGCGATGTCGGGTGCAAACAGGCGTTGAGGTGTAGCTTCTCTCTGCAGCCACGTGGACACGAGGGGTCGAAGACATCCAGGAGTCGGTCACGAACTGTCCCACGCAGCCTTCTCGCTGTTGGCGGTGTCGGCAACTTGATTGGAGCAAACAGGCCTTGGCTAATGCAAGCCATGCAGGAATCGAAAAAGGCTTGTTACTCGGACCAGCAAGGTCAGAGCAGGTGCTCCTTTTTACAGGAGCGAGGGCAAGTCTGGAGCAACCAGACCCGCAGTGTAAGTTGAAGGTTTCGTCGCCAAGATGGCCGCTAGCCACGTGGCAAGTGGACGGGATGGCGCGTCGAGTGGCACAGTGCAAAAGGGCCCCACGCAGATCGTGGAGATGCTGGGGGGCTGATCTTCGGTGCAAGGGCTGCTCGAGGTTGGGGCTTCTCAAACCCCAAAGCACAGCGTCGAGGGTGCCTCTGATGCTGCGCAGTCAGCGTTTCGGGGGTCTTCCAAGAGGTCCGGTCCCACGTCTCTCGGTGCCTCCACGGGTCCCTTCTTTGCAGGGACTGTGGATCGGGCGGTGAGAAGTCTGGGAGTCTGGGTCTTGTCAGGCTCTGGGCTCCGGCGGGAGGCGGCGGCAAAGCAGACGTCGAGTTGCTGGTTGGTGCCTGTATTCACAGGGTGGTCAATCCTTGGCCACAAGGGAGATTCTCTTCCGTCTTCTGTGCAGCAGAATGTCGAAGTCCAGTCTTCTTCTGTATTTCAAGTTGATTCAGGATGATCTGAAGTCTCAGGACACAGCTCCCACTCTTATTCGAATCTGGGGGGCCGGATCACCTACTAGGTCCCTCCTCTGGGTGGAACCAGGAAGGGGGGTGGTTACACCCCCTTTCCTTTGTCCAGTTTCGCGCCAGGACTGGGGCTGGAAAGCCCCAGCACCGGTTTGAACTGGCCTATGCACAGGGACACCTTGTGTGCCCCAGGCATGTCTGATTCTATTCAGCCCTGTCCTACCCAATACACAAAATCCTGTCTGGGGTGGTGCTAGCACCTCCCCAGGCAGGAAACCCTTTGTCCAAGCTGCCCTCGCTGGAAGGACTCCCAGCAGCAGGAGGTCAGACTTGTGTCTGTGGTGGCAGCATCCATTTTGTGATGCTGAGGCTCTGTTTAACTTTAACTGGGGTTCAGGCTAGGTACATGTCGTGTCCCTCTAGAAGGGTGGAATGCTACCCCCGTCGCCAGAACTGGCGAGGGGGTAGTATTCCAATTCGTATGACACCCTACTCGACATGTTTTGATAAAGCCAAACCAAAGATAGCATTTAACCGCGAGGTTCATAATGCACTTAAGAGTATATGGTATGGCAGTATCATGAAACAGCTAAAGGACATGGTTCCGAAAGCTGCAGACAGGCTCAGCTCATGCCAGAGCACTATCTCACATATTCCCAAGCCGTCTGCCTCCAGGATTGTTGAGGCCTTCCATAGGAGTGGCTGATAGGGACATATGTGTCCATTTTAGGTTAGGTATAGGCATACTACACCTAAGTAAGGGGTGATTACACCGACTTACCCCAGCTGAGTGATCAGCCAGTTGTGTCAAATATGGAGGCCAGGGGTGGCACAATACATGCTGCAGCCCCTGGTAGGCCTTGGAAGCACCTATTCCCTGGGTACCTGGGTACACTGTTACAGGGGCCAATAAGGTGAACCAGTTCCAATGTCGTTATGCACCTAAAGTACATGGGTAACAATTTAGAGAGAGAACAGCAGGCTGTGGGTCTGATTAGCAGGCCCACAGCCACATTAAGTCATAAACCAGTGAAGCAAAAAGCAAAAATTTGGGGTGACCATAGGATAGCAGACCCTACTCTCCTACAAACAGATTAAGGTAAGCCCTTGTCTTGTTTTCTTTGGACTCAACCAAGAGGAAGATGTACAAATACATTCTGCTGTTCCCAAGTTTATTTTCTATGTGGTTTTGGTGGCGAGGCGCGAGATATGTAGGCTTTGGAAGTCTGATAGTCCCCCATCTTTTTCTGAGTGACTCAAAATTCTCATCTATACGAGCCAGTCTGATATGGCCTGTGACCCAAGGAGTCAGGATAAGATCTGGACAATGTTGGTAAATTGGAGAGATAACATCAGTGGGTCCAATGATTAAGCCAAACATCACTTACCTGTGCTGGGGGGACGAGGGGAGTCCCTTTCCGCTGCCGCCACCGCCAGGAGTCACCACAGTCTTGAGACAGCGCCGCCGCCCCGGGACTGCAAATCCCGGCTGCCTCAGCGGCGGCGCTGATTGGCCACGCACCGCAAGCGCCAGGAGGCGCCTACAAACAGCGCTCTGCTTGGCGGAGCAGGGGGGCATCACTTACCTGTGCTGGGGGGACGAGGGGAGTCCCTTTCCGCTGCCGCCACCGCCAGGAGTCACCACAGTCTTGAGACAGCGCCGCCGCCCCGGGACTGCAAATCCCGGCTGCCTTAGCGGCGGCGCTGATTGGCCACGCACCGCAAGCGCCAGGAGGCGCCTACAAACAGCGCTCTGCTTGGCGGAGCAGGGGGGCATCACTTACCTGTGCTGGGGGGACGAGGGGAGTCCCTTTCCGCTGCCGCCACCGCCAGGAGTCACCACAGTCTTGAGACAGCGCCGCCGCCCCGGGACTGCAAATCCCGGCTGCCTTAGCGGCGGCGCTGATTGGCCACGCACCGCAAGCGCCAGGAGGCGCCTACAAACAGCGCTCTGCTTGGCGGAGCAGGGGGGCATCACTTACCTGTGCTGGGGGGACGAGGGGAGTCCCTTTCCGCTGCCGCCACCGCCAGGAGTCACCACAGTCTTGAGACAGCGCCGCCGCCCCGGGACTGCAAATCCCGGCTGCCTTAGCGGCGGCGCTGATTGGCCACGCACCGCAAGCGCCAGGAGGCGCCTACAAACAGCGCTCTGCTTCGCTTCGCGGGACGCGAGCGGGACGCCGAGCTAAGCCCGGGCAAAGGGCGGGCCCTCTGTGGCCCTCAGAGGCACGAGGAGGACGGGACGGGCCACTACACTTGGTTTTACTACAGGAGGAGGTACAGTCAGATGCTAACCTTTTCCCCTCTATTGCTTTGATCTGTTCATTGTTGCCCTTGGTATCCTGTCTCCCAACCACAATGTCAATCTGGGAAGAATTGAATGCCATGTGCGGTACAAACTATGCCCAGGATTTATTAACTCCCCCTATAGTGGTCAGAGACAATGAACAAGTAAATTTCACACCTCCCGCATCCCCCGAACCAACTTTCTGCAGCCCCCACTTATCCGCCCCAAACCCTGTCTCACTAACTTCGGATAAAGCGGAGACTCGATCAAATGACCCCGTATCCCCCCTTCATTTGACCCTGCTGGCCCAAATTGAACGAATGTTAAACAGTGCTCTATCACCACTGGTTGTAAAAATTAATGATCTGGGGGAGAGGCTGACCAGGATCGAAAACACTGTAATAAGGTCCCTCCCACCAAATGCCAACACCATGATATCCACATCCTCTACCCTTACTAACATCCATGAAAGGCCTATGAACAATGCTTCCAGCATACTTCCCACTTGTGACCCCCCTCCTATACCACCCACTCTAAGTGGTCGCAACGCTCTTCTTAATCTAAAACATACCCCTCACAGACTCCTGGAAAGAAGGCATCAAATGGACCTACCCCCGGAAGCCGCGCCATACGTTACCGTGCTTTCTGGGGTCCCTGAACTCACCCCGGGTAAACGTGAACTACAGCAGGACCTAATGAATAAAGCCATTTTCTGGCTTAAAAACCATAGACATTTACCATCTGTTTTAGACGGCGGGATATTGAGCGTCAGGAGGGTGGGGTGGCTTGGTTCTCTGCCCAAAAATGTTCCAGGAGATCTGATTTTAATTAAGTTTAAAGACAGAAACATTGCCCCCTTTTTACGTTCTACCCAATACAAAGTTGGAGATGGCTCCATCCGTATCTGGGATCTGCATGACTTTTATCCTGGCCCCTGTGTATCAAATTACTATCATACCTGATGATAAAGGAGGATTCTGTGTATTTTGGATTAGGATCTTGAATAGTTGATTTGTCAAACTGTTTTAGCTTGTCCTAAACAGTCTGTTTTTCTTTTAACTATGCTTTGATTTGCTGGACTAGTTCTTTGTATGTTTGTATCTTTTCTCTGCTGCTTTTATGGTTTTAAATTCAAAAGCCGAATAAAGCTTACTTGAACTGAAGCCAAACATGATGTGGGTCCTGGCCTCTCCTGTGTTGTGGTCCCCTTTTCGTAAAGGAGTTGGAAGTGGAACCAGCAGTACCCCTCCCGGACATTTGTGGGGTAAGATCAACCCTAGCAAGAGAGTTGGCAGGATGAGGACAAACAACAAAAATCCTGATCAGGTAGTCCAGCTTTCAGTGTAATACATATACCGATGGCCCCCACACGCTGATCAATTTTGATTTGTCATATGTTATGTTATCAGCATCTGTCTAACACCTTCTTCCTCCACTATTACACCAAAACGATTTCTTAATAATGCCACATGCCCATGAACGTCTGGCAGTGATGACACTAAAAAATCACTTCATACAGTCTACAGTTTTCAAATATCTTTTATATTCATCGGCATTGAGTCAGATTTTGAACATATATGTTTGTGTTATGATATAAATTCCAATAGGGGAAATATGTGCCTCTTTTATTACGTGTGACTGACTCG
Source organism: Lissotriton helveticus (assembly GCF_964261635.1). Lineage (NCBI taxonomy): Eukaryota > Metazoa > Chordata > Amphibia > Caudata > Salamandridae > Lissotriton > Lissotriton helveticus. The sequence continues at coordinate 4,407,232 of NW_027611649.1, read as the reverse complement.
AGTTGCTGCCTCCCTCCCACAAGTGATTTTCTACTTTAGAGTTTATAGCGTTATAGTGTTATCCTTGCCTTCCCATGGTAGGGTTTATAGAAATATAAACTGGCAGAACACCAGTCAGCTCGGTATGACTGACTCAGCCTTTCTTCCATCTATGTTTCGTACAATGAGTATCAGGAAATTTGGTGGTAACAGCACTCTTCATTAAAGAGAGACATGAGTGAACGGCATGTACTAAGTAAGTGGTTGTTTGTATTATTTAGTGCAGAGAACAAAAACTATGCTCATATCTAGCTTTTATCCTAGGATATTGTTTGATAAATGTTGTCAGTAGCTTGCCTATTTTGCATGTTGTGCATCAGCCTGTGTTGGCTCTTCTTGTGCGTGTCACTCCCCTGGAGTAAAGCCTCTTTACCATCCTGCTGAGTGGATGACGTGTATACTACACTGTTCACTATTAGGAACTACCTTTGACTTTTGTATGGGGTCAGGGGTGATTGAGAGAGGTGATGTTAAAAAATACCTGGCCTAGTGATGGAAAAAACTATTTAATAAGCACTGGCTGGTATCAATAAAAATGGTGGTGTCGGAAAGGGTAAGCGGGTTAATGGGCTTACTTTCCTGTGCGGGTCAACATGTTTCGGGGCATCCAGCCCCTTCGTCAGGACCGGGTTCAGATCCCCCTGTCACTCACTAATGTCTTGCCACAAATAAAGTGTATGTACAAAAAGTGCAGTGGTGATAAAGTTTATCAATGTGTATAGATATATAGTTTATATTTATACATTTCCCTAGCTAGTGCTAAAAATACTGATGAAGTATGCTTGGGAAGATGAGGAATAATGCCCCATGAGCCAACACTGGACAGAAGGGTATTTGAGGGTCCAATCAGCCCCCAGCCTCGATGTGCTTCCTCCTCAGTCAGTGGCTTCCGTGATTATCACCACTGCACTTTTTGTACATACACTTTATTTGTGGCAAGACATTAGTGAGTCCGACACCACAATTTTTATTGATACCAGCCAGTGTTTATTAAATAGTTTTTTCCATCACTAGGCCAGGTATTTTTTAACATCACCTCTCTCAATCACCCCTGACCCTACTGACACTCACTCCAACTCACTCACAGGGCACCCACATTTAAAAGGTGCTCCAGCGTATTCGCTTGTCGCAGCACTGCCCCGTCCGGCAGCCGGGCGGGAAGACCCCGATGATGAAGCATGACACCAAGGGCCCTTTTGGTGTGTGAGGGGTATTTTAACACACTGTGTATACTCCGGTAACAACAGGATATACACAGTACCTCTTTGAGGTGGAGTGTGTTTAGGGTCTTGCCAGATTCTCTGCATCTCTTGGATTATTTCCATGTGTGTTCAATGCAGGTGTGTTTTTGCTTATGGTGGTGTCGAACTGATGAGCGACTAAAGCCTTCCTGCATTCAGTGCACTTGTATGGCTTTCCCCCGTGTGTGTCCTCTGATGCATCCTTAGGTTTTAGCAGTTACTAAAACTACTTCCGCATTCACTGCAATGGTATGGTTTTGCCAGTGTGTGTTCTCTGATGACTCTGCAGGATTGATAGCTGACTAAAGCTTTTCACACATTCACTGCACTGGAAAGGCTTTTCCCCTGTGTGATGTTGCTGATGAATCCTTAATGCGGAAGAGTCATGAAAACTACTTCCAGATTCTTTACAATGGTACGGTTTTTCCCCAGTGTGTGTTTGCTGATGCCTTTTTAAGACTGATGATTGACTAGCTGCACTTAAAGGGTTTTTCCTCTGTATGTGTTCCCTGATGTTTTTGTAGATATGATTACTGCACATTGGAGGTAAGTCTTTGCATATGGGAGCACAACAGTGGGATATGGGAGCGGGGCAGCCATGATCAAATGCCCACCACTTTCGAAGATCATATCAGCACCATAATGCAGGTGGAAATTAAAACAGACATTTGTTTAACTTGTATCTTCATAATAATGATGCAGTTATTATAGAATGTTAGTGATGTCAATTCTTGTGATGTCCTAAGGATTAAGGTTATATGACTTCACCTCCTGGAAAGACTCAGGATTAAAGGTCATATGATATAACTTCCTCTGATTCTCAACACCCGCTCTGCCCGCAAACATGCTGTTGAACTCTGAGACCTACTCGACTCAACCACCCCAGACGTCACCTTCCTGACGGAGACCTAGCTGAACCCCTCCTCGGCACCCGACATCGCCATAGCCATCCCGGAAGGCTACAAGATCACCAGCAGGGACCACACCAACGGAGTAGGAGGAGGAATCGCCCAACACCGACGAAGCCCTCAGCACCACCGAACACCTCCACTTCCAGATCCACACCGACCCCAATACCACTCTCAGAGGAACCCTCGTCTATAAACCCGAGTAAGTAGTGCGCTTTACAAATGCTATGATTCATTAAGGTCAAAGGCTGTGTGATGTCACTTCTGCTACCCCGGGCATTTTGGTGAATCGATGTCCATGCAAAACCTAAAAGGGGACCAGAAAAAGGTTACAGACAGGAGAAAGTCAGCCGCACAAGATAGAAAAACACTGGAAAATGAAGGGATAAAAAACCTTCGATAGTAAAGTTGAAGAAAAGTAAATAGTATAAATGTACATGGCCATACTTTTACTAGTGGGAATAGTTACAAGTTAGAAATAATAATAAACATGATTTACTGGGGTTGGCAGAACCATCTGCCAAGGCTGTAGAGCTGGTGGTGGGAGTCGACCTGGTTGTGGTTGTCTTCTCACCTTCTGCGGCGCTGGTGGTGGTGGCAGCTGGCACTGGAGCTCAGAACTGCTGCTGATTTGTCGTACTCTGTACCGCTGTGCAAGAAAGTCTTTTTCACCGTCTGAAGCCTGTGTTGGCTGTCTGGGGCTGACGCTTGTAGTTATCCGTGTCGTGGTGCTGCCTCCCCCTGACTCGCTGGTGTGAGCGTGAGCTGCACTCGGCACGCTCTGCCTGTCGCTCCCAGCTGGAGTCAGAGGGGTTGAGGCCGGGGCGCATACAGCGAGAGCACCTAGCCTGGGGGACTGCGAGGACCAGAAACCTTAGCGGAGATCAGCTGGTTCCTCTTCCCCCAGGCGACCCGCCCACGGACACGCCCCCAACGAGCTGGCTATAGCTTCGTGACCCCCGCTTCGCGGGCGCCACTCACTGGAGCTCAGAACTGCTGCTGATTTGTCGTAGTCTGTACCGCTGTGCAAGAAAGTCTTTTTCACCGTCTGAAGCCTGTGTTGGCTGTCTGGGGCTGACGCTTGTAGTTATCCATGTCGTGGTGCTGCCTCCCCCTGACTCGCTGGTGTGAGCGTGAGCTGCACTCGGCACGCTCTGCCTGTCGCTCCCAGCTGGAGTCAGAGGGGTTGAGGCCGGGGCGCATACAGCGAGAGCACCTAGCCTGGGGGACTGCGAGGACCAGAAACCTTAGCGAAGATCAGCTGGTTCCTCTTCCCCCAGGCGACCCGCCCACGGACACGCCCCCAACGAAACGTTCAAATAACATCGTGATCCCCGCGACGCGGGACGCGCGCGGGACCAAGCGCGGGCAAAGGGCGGGCCGTCTGTGGCCGTCCGGGGACGTCCGAGGACGGGCCGGGCCCCCCCCCTTTTCATCCCGATTATTACTACAGAGAACACAGCACTCAGTAAGTCAACTTACAACTTATAGCTTACATCAGAATCTACATCGGCGTTATCGTCTGAGAACCCATAACCCGTAACAATCTAAAGTACATAGGTAAATACATGGGTTACAAAAAATTACGTTCCCGTACGATATTTATGAAAAGAATGGGGACAGAAAATGCTGTTCGGAAATCTACCGACAAGGCAATTAAACCTGGTCGGATAACGGTTACACCGGCAATTAGTACATACTTTACCACACTCACAACGAAAGACACTCAAGAATTGAATACATCTGCCAGAGAAACCTCTTCCAACGTTTCCGTAATTTTAAGGGAATTAGAATGCACTCCAACGATTCCTAACCAACAATCACAACTGTGTCTTCTAGCCACTGATCTAAGTAGTAAATCACTTTGCACTCCAGTTGATCTACTAAACCCTCAACAAGATCAGACTACTCTAAAAACTTCTACTCCTATTAAAATTGGAGGGAGCTCAGCGCTATCGGTTGATTTAAATGTCAACAAATCAGTTCTTGGACTGCAAAACTCGGAACATGCAATAAGCCAGAACAATAAAGATAAAACATCTCCTCCAATTACCTTAACTGATCTCTCATTTGATCCTTTCAATATCAACTCCAAAACAAATAACAACATTATTGATTCAACACCACCCATATCAAAAGCCCTGTTTTCATTGCAAGAGATTCTAGAATCTGTCCTCTCTTTTCTGGGAAATATTCTTGATAATTCTGATCAAACCCTGGACGTTCAGATAGGGATACTAAAACATCTAGTTAATAAGAAAAAGAAAAAAGACCTCCTCTTAGTAGAGGCAAACAATTTACCAACGAAAACAAGATCTGAGCAAAGTGATATATTGAAAGAACATAATAATGAACAGAAGAAAAGTATACGTGATTTCGGCACTCAAACTTCTAAGACCCAAACACAACAAAAACAAAAGATGAAACATCTAAATGAGTCAACAATATATTCCTTAAAAAAACTCTTCAAAGAAAAACATCAGCAAAAAATTAACAATTTCCCAATATTTAAAAAAAGAAGCGAAACAATTACACCGGTAAATAATTCTGTATCAGATAACCAGGAAATACCTATGTCTAATATATCAGCACAAGATAACGGAAAATCTACAGATAAGAAGAATCTGGAAAGTAACATAGAAGGAAGGAAAAGAAGGAGAAAAAAACCAATAAGGAGGATTCAAAAAAAGAAAGCTCACAAACTAAAATTTCGACAGTCGGCTAGAAAACAAAACCTGGAAGAGGAAGAATTTGGAAAAATAACAGCATCTGAAAGTATACCAAAATCAGTAACTAGGAAAAACCTGGAAGAGAAGTCGTTACAACTAGATCCAAGAGCTCAAGAATTCGTCTCTTTCAGACCTCTAGAGGATCCAATTCAAAACCATAATAATAATAAAATCATGGAACATCTGGATAGGAACAAACAAAGAGAAAATGAGTCTTCTCCCAAAACTATACAATTCGAAGAACTTTTTCCTAGTGATTCATCCCCACTCAACAGAAGAAAGATAATACACTTATTACGCCATATTAAGCCTCTACAATCACTGAGTAGCCACGAACTTGATTTAGTAACTTTTCCTATTAAAGACAACAATAAATTGGCAAGGGTAACATTTTGGTCGTCTGTTATCCCAGAAATCATCCTGAACGATAAGGAGATACTATACAAACAAGGCTATGATGTTGTGGAAAGAAAAGAATCAATGGTCAGTACAGTTTCAATTGGGAATGATGCTCAAATTAGTGCACTCTCCAATTCATACAGGAAACAATTTCCAAGAGATAATGGAGTGTTGGAAGACCAAGCAATCATGCACACAGACACCTATTCTATAGGGCAAGAGAAACTAAAAATTCTGGTGAACAAAGGTCAACGGGCCGTTTGGTATCATGCTCCTAAAATACCTGAGAACGGTAATAGCACAAAGTCTTGGGCTTGGGTATCAGAGACTCTAAATAGCAACAAACCCAAGAGATCTCAACAACAATCTGTTTAGCACTGGCATAAAAATATCCTCCTGGAACATCGCAGGTGGAATAAAGAACAAACTGTCCATGGCCACTAGAAATTGGCCGGATATCTTGATTTTACAAGAAACATGGGCAACCGAACCTACAACTGTTCAAAATTATTATGTTTACGAAATTCCGGCAATAAACACACATCGAGGTCATGCTAAAGGCGGTTTAGCTGTTTTATTAAGGGAAGAATATCTGTGGGCCCAGGAAATATTAGATACCAACTCAGACAACCTCCAGTGCATCAAAATCTCCGTTAAAACACACAGTACAGCTCACCCTAGAACAATTCTAATCTTTAATGTATACGCTCCTCCAGGAAAAAAGCATGATATAACACTCCTAAATATCATGGAAAGGATTGAAAATATAACAGAAAACCATCTTCACTCATCCTTTTTAATTGTTGGCGACTTCAATAGTAAAATTTCTAATTTTGAAATTAATAAATGGGCAAAACTATATTTAGAAGAAGGTCTGGACATAATATCTCCACAATTCCCGGAGGGCATACAGACCGACAAAAGAGGGAAACTGTTATTATCAACTCTGACAAACATCAATGGAGTAATATTGAATGGTAGCATGGAAGGGGATATCCCTGCAAATTATACCAGACGGGGAAATGGGACTTCATCTATAATTGATTATGTAATCACAAGTTATGATTTGCTAGAAACAGTTTCATATCTGCTCAACCAGTTTTGTCAAGAAAGCGATCATACCCAAATGCACTTGACAACAGATTGGTTACCTAAATCTTCTGCACCTTGTCATATAACATATCTAAAAAGCAATGTAGTGGTGAACAAAGATAAGAGACGCATATTCTGGAACTCTCATACCATCGACAAAATTACGTCTCTGATTGATCATTCAAAACTTTTAACGAGAACGTTCTCAGAAAATCCCATCGAAAATTTTGAATCCATTATAATAGAGTACAGATCTCTTATCCTTAAGATGATAGCAAAGGATTCAGCTGGTAACAGTAAGAATAAAGATAAAAATAACCGCACCTTTAAGAACTCTGAGGTAAAGAAAAAACTGAATAAATATATACGCGCCCAATATATGAATCCCACTCCAGAAATAAAAAAGGAAATAAATAAAATTAAAAATCAACTAAGACGTGAGAATCTGAGACATAAAAAAACTGTACAAGATCGTAACTGGGTAGATATACAGATAGCGGCGAACAAGAACGACCAGCGCAAATATTGGTACCTAATAGGAAAACTTACTGGATCCAAAAAGAAACTACAATCAATACCGGTCCCTCCGGATGCCTGGGAACATTTTCTGACAGACCTTTACAGACCAAACTCAATAGTTTCATCAGAAAGCAGTGGGGTCTACAACAAAGAAAAAGTTAAACTCTCATTAAATAAAATCACCGCAACATCTGTGGAACTAAACATACGTAAAGCAAGATCAACAGGAGCGTCTGGCCCAGATCAGATTCCGATCAAAGCACTAAAAATTGCCCCAAAGGAATGGAGTCAGCTGCTACATCCCCTTTTCAATTACATCTTAGATACTGGCCAAATCCCAAAATCATGGCAGGGAAGTATAATCATCCCAATCCATAAAAAGGGAAGCAAAACCCGGGCAAGCAATTTTCGTCAAATAGCACTTATGGACTCCGTGGGCAAGGTATTTGCAGCAGAAATTTTACATCGTCTAAAAGAATGGGCCTTCACGACTGGCCGGATACCGATGTTTCAAGCAGGCTTCAGGCCTAAACATTCGGTAACTGACAACATCGCAGTTATTCAAACCATCATCGACAAATATATAACACAAAAAAATCAGGTTGTATACGCTGCCTTTATAGATTATTCTACAGCATTTGACCGGGTAGACCGACCAACATTGTGGGAAAAATTGAGGAAACTTGGCATAAATGAACAACTATTACAGTCTATAATCAGCTTACACACCAATACTTGGTGTCAAGTTCAAATGGGGGGAGAAAGAGGTTATACGGAAAGAATTAAAACTGAAAACGGACTAAAGCAAGGGTGCCTCCTAGCCCCAATATTATTCTCCCTCTACCTAAGCGACCTGTGCCATTACCTGCAATTGGGCTCTAACCTACCTCCAAAAATTGCTGATCAAAAAATAATTGCTTTACTGTATGCTGACGACATAGTGTTGTTGGATCTTACCCCCTTCGGACTACAAACGTCACTAGACATTCTACACAAATACTCTAAAGAAAATTATCTAGTCCCAAACATACAAAAAACAAAAGTGCTGGCCTTCTCGGGAGGAAACAAAGTGCGAAATATACCTGGAGATTAGGAGGGGAAAAGATAGAAGAAGTTAAGGACTATCCCTACCTTGGCAGGATCCTTTCAAAAAACTTATCTAACATCACGCAACTGAATAATTTGTCAAGGAAATCAGATATACATGTAGCGGCCCTCCTGAGACTCTATAGCACAACAGGGAATAGACATTTTTCATCTCTGATAAACCTCTATAAAGTAAAAATACCTCCTGTACTTTCTTATGCGACGGAGTACATCCCCATAAAACAATGGGCTTTTATGGATCGGAAAGAGGGGAAGATTTTAAGGAAAATTATGAAACTGTCAGATGCAGTTCCTGTCCAAGCACTGAGACTGGAACTATCAGTGGCCAGTTCCTATGCAGTAGCAATTGCAAATGTAATAAGGTGGGCCTACAACTTATTGCACGCAAAAGAGAACACACTAAGGTCACTGTTGAAAAAAGAAACCTTTGAGTCCGATACTAAAAAGCAAGTTTTTAGAGGGAACATGGCTGAAGCATTTCGTGTAGCAAATATTACCGTTGATATGCTGCAAAATTGGTCACCAGCACAACTAAAACTGTTTTTAAAATGCTTTACCCCAAAGCTCAGTTACGAAGTGGACTCCCGACACTGCACCAAATTACCCACTTATAAACTATTTGCTGATTCCTTAGAATTTAAACAAAGTCGGCCCTATATCGGGCTAACCCTAACACATGGGGCTAGGAGAACAATCACTATGCTTCGACTAGGCATTCTTCCCTTACTTTCATTTATTTCAAGATGGTCCCCGGGGGGATCTGCTTTATGTACATTGTGCGCTGGGGGTGATCAGACTCTGTAACACGTTCTATTTGTATGTCCGAACCAGATTGTAATTTCTGCGCGCACTAGATTTTTAGCACCAATATATTGCTCATGTAGAATCACGACAGTGAGAGAACTTATTGCTCTTTGCAAGCAACCTCCGAATGAATTTGTTTGTTTTAACTTGTATAAATTTTTTAAATCGTTCTTATCTCTGTATTGATAATGTTGAATCTCATTTTATATGTAACTTGTATATTTTGTGGTCCTCTGTTGAGTACCAGTACAAATAAACTTTTTGACTTTGGTGGCAGCTGTTTATGAAGGTGCCCTTTTGCCCTTGGGTGCTTATGACAGGAATAAAGATAAAAAGAACAATGATTGGCGGTACTCTCTTTACAAAAAACAGTTTGACAGACACAGTATTGATTATTTTAAATCAGATAACCTATTCCTAGATTCCTAACCTAAAATTAAATTTTGAACTATTCATTCATTTCCATGAACGATCTTTGCTTCTCCAACCTCTTTTGATGGGCCAAGTTGGTCTCCCTTTGCATAGTACAGTACGTACATCAGGGAGATTGAGACTGTATGAGCTACATAAAGCTAAAAGGAAGAACGCTAACACCCCTGGTATACTACTATCATAATAGTAGTAGCATCCCTTAAATGTTCCCAAGTGAACACCTAGCTGGCTAACACTGGAACAGAATCCTGGCAGTATCAATCATGCTCTGATGCAAAAAGTGCATTTATATGAGTGAGGCACACTAAATCTCCATAGCTGCGAAGGTTTCAGATTGCTTAAGTGTGGCATTTTCATAGTTTCAGTGTACTTATGAATGACTTCCAATGACCAAACGTGTGACACTTAGAGTGACACTTTCTCACTCGCAAAATCAAGTTATGAAGATGGAAGGGTACTTACCTTCTCATATACGTTTTATTTGTTTTATAGAGCTGCTCATAACAATGTAGAGTGTCAGAGATCGATACATCACACACACATTATACAGAGACAATGAATCATATCTGTGTAAATGTAGTCTATAGGAAATGTTACATATGACGGTGAGGATTGCAAGTTGTAGGAATCACGTCATAGATACTAGTATGTAGTATATTTTAAGAGTATATGGTCTGGAGAAGTATAAACTCAGGATTTAAAACATACCACAGTAATTGGCATAAGTAAAAAGAATGCTCATCTATGCAAACTAACCCTTTTTTAGCAGCATTAGGATAATGAAAGACTGGGGGAGAAAAGAATGTTCTAACCTATAACACACAGTTTGAATGCAGGTTCTTGAAGACAGTTCATACCTAACTGTGTCATTTTAGGATTGTAACTAATGAAATGCAAGTAACAAATGGACCTCTGCGACAAGCTGTAACTCATTGAGCTAGCCACATAAAATGCTGTTAAGTGGTCTGCATAGTACACGTTCTTTGCAGTAGTCACATTAACCCTTTCCGCTACTTCATGATGAGGAAAAACAGGCACTAGACAAAATGCCTCTCTCTCTCCAGCAGGAACATTATACACAGGAGGCATCTTTACATTTTTATTGTTGCCTGAGAACTCTTGGACACACAAGGAATTCGTCAGCAGGTGGTTTTAAACCCATGTTATTTCTGAATATACAGCACCTGACCCTCCACTCTCCCATCTCAGTGCTAGGTGCTGTAGTGCACCAGACATTGCACGAATAGCAAAAGGATCTCTAAGACAAAACCAGTAACTCATTGCTATAATCCTCATAAAATACAGTCATTTCTGTGATAAAAGTGTGGTACGCATTCTTTGGAGCTGGATAATTTACAATCAGAGCTACTAGCCATGTTGGTCAGTAAAAACTGCCAATAGACAACAAAAGTCCAATCTCTCCGCAGAAACATTAGTATCACCAGCCGCATTATTTGATGTACATGTGTGTCTCAATTCCGATGGGCAGCAGCAATTCCTGAATACATACAGCAGTTGCAATCAATGTATTTCACATTTCGTGCAGATATTCTAGTTTTGTTCCCAGACCCAATGGATTTGACACAGTAACAAATTAGAAGCCTCATCATTGAAAGAGCACTGCTGGAATCAAAGCCTGTGGCTTGAATCTTTGGTGAATGACCTACCACTTCCACACACAAAAGTAGACTACTACTTTTTATGAGAAAAGCTGGGATGATTTTATCCTGGATGGATTATTGCACTCTCAGATCTTTTGGCAATATTGGGTTACTGGAGATTATTTGTTTTATTGGGTGCTTAGGGAGGGGCAATCATCCAAAATCCCCTAAAATAGATCCGCAGATCTCAAACGTACATGTAAAGCCCTATCACACCAAAGTACAGATTTTTTCAAGTTAAATTACTTTCAAGTTACAGAATGAGCACAATAGTTAGACAAGATGCTTTTAATGTTAGTATCTTGCTCAGAATCCAGCCAACACGTGTTTCGTCGTATGGGGTAGGGCCCACGACTTCCTCAGGGCTGGGAAAGAAAAACAGAAAACATCATGTAATCTCGCAATTCCTCGGGCATTGTTACATTAAAATTACTTTAGCAGAATCCATGCTATGACATTTCCAAAGTTGTGATACAACATCACAAATCCCACCAGCACTTGGAGGTAGTAGATGGGGAAAAAAGGGTGAGGGACAGGAAGAGACAAAAGCCCCCAATATCCTGGGTTAAAGGTTGAAGTATAAGCAACAGATCAAGAACATCACAAAGAAAAACCATGGTACTCGTGGTGGAAAGTGTAGGCAGGGTCAAGCGCATTACTATACTTAATAATATACGTCAGTGAAAATACACTCATCTGTGTCCTCTCCCAAACACAGACTGAGCAGAAAAGCTCAGGCCTACCTTGTAAAGTACAACTTCTCTTTGTATGCCCAAAGAGGGTAGCCAGATGTGACCATATTTAGTAACTGCTCATTATCCCAAGATTGTGAATTTATTTAGTACCAGGAGATAAGAAACATACCTTCTGGCTGGTTATAGTTCCGACCCAGCCTAAGATCGGCTGGGTAATAAACGTAATCTTGAACGTCAATCATGTTAAATTCTCTGTACAAAGATGATGGGTACTATCATTATCATACAAGTGTAAATTTAGCCCTTGCATCATACTTATATAGCATCTATTATGTGATTATATGGTAAGTGCTCATATCCGGTGACATACATCAACTTCTAGTGTTGGGGTTTGTGGCTTTAATTACGTGCTCGGCAATCATTAGTCTACAGAGGGTTTCACCTTCCCTATTTATACCGTGTGTATTGATTAGAAGCAGAAATGAGGCTTACCCCAAAATCAGCGCACGATATGTGTGCGCGCTGTAAAGATCCTTCTATTTTCAAAAAGCACGGTTTGGTATGCGTGTTGCTTTGCGAACTGTATTATAGTCCGTGCTTGGATGCTACAAGGCAAATACAAAGGACAAACGGGGACTACCATTAGTATCCGAGCAAACATCCATATCTAGGAAGAAAAAGGGTGCGTGGTGCGAGTTAACTCTAACCGGCGTCACTTCTAACCTGTATGCGGCATCCTCCGTGATCCTCACTTGTCATCCGGCAACTCAGTATGGTCGAGAGTTCAGAGCCGGATGCCAGAAGCACTGTAAAAGAGTGCCAACAGTGCAATAGCTAGACCGTTTTGCCCGATTCGACGGTTTAGTAAACTCAGCCATATTGGATGAGTATGTGTGCCCAAATCTGGTATGATAACCGGAAATACCCAGCTTTCAGTCCGGGGCCCCATATAATCGGTGCAAATGTATTATAGTTAAGAGAAAGAGTAACTCAATACAGTAATTATTAGTCCACCTAATAGTATGTTCGGCCATGTCGACAAACACACATTCGTGCCCTCCGAATATGTATTGCTTAAATGACACTAATTTTACGCAGGTGTAGGCACAGATCCAGCCCAAATCTTAGTATCATCATCCTAATTGCACTGCAGGAGTATCTGGTGCAGTTCTGCCAAGTATCACGCATCAGGCGTGATTCTAACGCATTTCAGTGTGGTGATCCGCATCACCGCACTGAAATACGAGGTCACGCATATTAGGGCTCATGGTCCTCAGCTGTCAAGCGCTGCGGTCGAGCCCTGGCCTGTTTAATTACTAATAAGGTATAGCAGCCGGCCGCGCAGCACGTGCAGCTCCACACACTTAGAGGGTGGCCTGGGTAAGCCCACATCATGCATTCGATTGTTGAAATAATCACCAAGCAGCAGCGCGCTTTCTGCACTTTCCTGACGTCACAGCTACTTCCGCCAATCATTGGTAGACACCGGGCGGGCAGCAGTTAATTCTCCACTGAGCCCGCTCGCTGTGAAATGAGGACTGCTGTGGTTCTGCAATTAAGCATGAGTTCGACCCCCATGGACGACACCACGGGGGCACCGTGGTCTTGATGCCGCCCGAGCAAACCAGCCGGCACCCCTGTCTGTAGCTCTCAGCTGACACTGAGCCGGCCCAAGCGAGCTCGGGCAGTCAGGCATCAGACAAGCGAGGCCGACATGGAAAATGCAGCTGTACTCTCTCGGCCATCACTGCATAATTAAGTAAGTATATGCGGATGGCAATTCCTGGACGCATAACATAAATTCATTGAAGAACGTTAATTGAAAGTTACAAATGTTGTGGCTCCCATAATTTAGAGCCTCTGCCTGCCAGCAGTGTCTTATTTAGTGATAAGAATTGTTTACCAAATGTCCTGGATAGTGTTGGGGTAATTATTGCTACTTTACTAAACATGCCTGGTATCATCGGAGTGAACACTTTTGTTTAGAAACGCACATATCTGACAGTACCAGCTTCAAGAGAACAGCTCGTGTGTCCCATAAAGCTTTGAATTGTCTAGTCTCTGCTTTTTCCTCAGGGCACTCTGTTCCTCTTTTCCGGTCTCTTGGCCCCTGGAAGATACCCTCGGGGCGCCTTTAGAGCCATATCTAAATATCCATTAATGTATGAGACTTTTACTCTAGTGTTTACAAGACTCGAGCTCAAAGACGGTAATTGTGGATGGCAGCACTTGGTCAATGGAGCACGATTACAGTCTATTCGGAGCAAATATCTTAATGATAACTACAAGTAGTGTTCACCATGTTTGTAAGTATTTAAGTTTAAGAAGCACCTGCTGTCGCTTTCCTTTCCTCCTGAAATGTTCAAACAACAATACAAATGGCACGATAACTCTGATTAATGTTCTTCTTGGAGTATGATAATTTTCTCCAGTGGAAGTTTTGAATGATTACAAAGTAGCGCAGCAGGTTAATATACCTACTGCAAAATACGCGATCCATGCGGATCAGGGAGTGCATATATGGAAAATAGGTCAGTGTTTTAGTTAGAGAGGTCATTTTTCACTTGAAGTGTAAAAGTTAAAATCCCAGTTTAGAACAGGGAACTAATAACTGTCATAAAAGAGCTGGAAATAAACTGGAAGGTACAGATTAGGGCGCTATGATCCCTCCCTCAGTCTTTCATTATTATAATGTTGCAGAAAGGGGTCATTTCGATAAAAAAATAAACAGTTATTAATAAAGAGAACCCCCAACCACGGAGTAAGATGTTGAATTATGAGTTTGTTGCTTCTCCAGACCAAGTCCTCCTAAACTATACTGTCTATCAGTATGGATGCTTGTAGTTCTCTGTCTTAAGTAACATTCCTATACACTGATTTACACATTTGAATGAGTGTATGTGTGTGATGTAAAGTGCTCTAACACCCTACACTGGTATGAGTGGCGCTATAAACCTAGTTAAATGCATCCGAGCTAGTGGTTATGGAGAATTGAGGGGACTGTTAAAGGGGTGGTAGTAAGGGAATCCGAAGCAAAGGTGGTCATTGGGGGTCCAGCAAACAAACAAGCCGGCCCTGGATATAATAATATACGTACAGCTGACAACAAGGCGAGTGCTCTTCTGCAATGGCCAAAGTCATACAACTGAATTGAATTACCACCTATCTTAGTGACTCCACTGTTGACTAAGCGTTCGTCCAGTATTAACAGGCTTGAGAGCAGCAGTGAGCCTGGCTGACTGTAACTTATGTGTGCCTCAGTCTCACTCTCCTGAGGCCTGCCTGATGCGGAGAGTCTTTGGCCGCTGACCGAACAGGTTACAAGGGCACTAGGTTGTGCCCTTCAATTTCTGGTGCTTTGCAGATATATTTTAAGATCTTTTAGGAGTTTCTCGTTGCTCAAATGGGTGTCATTTCTTATAATTGTTTGTTTCCCTCGTCTTCATTGCTTGATTTCGCTTGTGAGAAAGTGTCACTCATAGTGGTTTAAATGTCACTCACAATTACACTGAAATTAAGAAAATGTCACACATGGCAATGTGAAATCTTGGCAGCTGTGCTGGTGTATGACAAATGCGGCATCTTGAGGGGCTTTGGTTTCCTCAGAAAAGATAATCTGCAAAACCATCAAATTCCTGCCACTCTTATGACCCCTCGGAGGGTGTGTACAAGGAGTGACCGGCGGTGACTGGCTCAGCTTCTTCAACACTTCAATGCTTCCCCCGTCCGTCCCATGACCACACTGGCGGCTCCAAACTTCCCCCAGCCCCAGCGGCTGTTTACATGTCCCAGATACAAAGCGACCAACGCACCTTAGAAACGGGGATGCTGCAGCCAGGCTTAGAATGGTCCGTCTCACGCACCGTGCAACTGCGCATGCGCGGAAAACAGACACTGTCTCCAGCACGCGCAAAGAGTCCAGTACCAACGGAGCTTGTAAACTGGGATTACAGTGTCTCACCTCTCCTGTGCACCGCTCAGTGGAGGCTGCAGGGCCTGGGGGAGAGGTGGGGGCACGCCGGGGGCCCGGGTGCCTGTGAGAAGTGTGTTCCGGTGTGTTAATGCCCCCGGAGTGACGCGCACGCCGAGCCACGGGAGCGCGAACAAAACATGGCGTCTCACGGCTACGCACGCGCAGGACCGCTCGTCACTGCTGCGCATGTGCGGAGCGAAGACACTACTTTCTATCGCCGAGGTAGGGCCTTGCTCGGAGTGCAGCCTGTGAACTGCCCTGGACAGAGGACTCTCAACCCCACTGCGCATTCCCAGAGTATACTCGGTGTATTTCACTACGCCTGCGCAGAGCAAAGACACCCCCCAATAGAGGAGCCAAAACGAGGGGCTTTGCACTCACATCCATCTCATTCATTGTGTCCTCGCGCGGACCCCCGTCCCCCCCTGTCCTGGCACTGAGCTCTAGCCCTTTACTGCGCTCTCGGAGCCTGTGCTGTGAATCTTTCTTGCAACAACTTCTGGAGTTTGATTGCCTTAGCAGCGGTAACTGTCCTCCGCGCATGCGCAGTTGGTCAGTGTAGAGTTCGTAGAATTAAGTAAGTGTTTATCACGTGCATAGTTTCTCATGATGTACCTTATCACGCGCGTCTCTTGAAGAATGTTATCTTTCAAGAGACGCGTCTCTCGTGGCAATGATTACCTGTAGGCTTCAACTGTGAGTTTGTCACTTCTACATTTGGAGTTTACCGGGTGTGGATGTGCTCCTGTGATGTGTTTTGGTTTATCTTAATAAACCCACTTAAAGACTTCAACGACGTCTCCTGTATATTACTTTCAACAAGGGAACCGTCTCTTTACATTTGGCGACGAGGACCTCCATTTCACCAAAGAAAAAGCACATCACCTACCTTGCACGATCCCACTACCCTCACCGCCGACTCCAAGACCTCCACAAGCTTCACTACGGAAAAATCCGCCGCCGATTGGCCGTCTCCTCGCAATTTTGCATAATTTTATGCATTTCTACAATTGTTGACGGACCCTGCTGCGCGTCACTCATGACGTTAACGAGATCATCATCTCGTTCCTAACACGTCATCACGCATACGTAGGAGCGTGGTTACGCTTGGAGGCCATTTTAATTTGTTTCCACGTTGCCATAACAACCAGTTACCGATCAGAGAGATCAGAAGGGAAACAACCGCGTTTACTCATTTAAAGGATTTACGGTGAGCGGTTTTTAAAGAAATATATTGAATTTTACCTCTTTTTGAGGATTCTAAAGGAATACAAATTTTGTCTTTTCAACATTACATTGCTATAAGCGAAATGGCCACGAGCCAGCAAATAGTTACATTAAATTATTTTTTACCAGTACCTGGGAAACCTAAGGAACCTTGGAGACATTGGTTTCAAAACTTTGAAAGTTATTTAATTGCCATAGGAGCTGATGAATACTCTCCAAAAAGGAAATTAGCAATACTTTACAGCAACTTAGGTAAAGAGGGCAGACAAATCTTCAACAATCTTCCCAACCCTCTTCCATCCTCTAGTGGTGGAGGTGACATTAATGAATATTCTGCTGCAGTTTTAAAATTGAAAAGAAAATTCCTTGAACTACCTAGTGTCATACTTGAACGTTTTAATTTCATGAAAAGACGTCAGGAACAAGATGAGTCTATTGAAGAATTCATATCTGCTTTAAGAAACCTTGCTGCTGAGTGCAGTTTCGGAACTTACCTTGAAACTGCATTGAGAGATCAATTTGTGTATAATTGCTGTCACAAGAAGATTCAAGAGAGAATATTGAGTTGTAGAGACCCTTCCTTATCTGAAGTCTTAGAAATAGCTAAAGGTATTGAAAGGTCCATTGTATCGTCAAAATGCATTACTGAAACTTCTTCTCTCATTCAACCTGATACAAATATTAATGCTTTATATACTAGAAATAAGCCCTTTCAGAAACCTTTTCAAAGAAGAACAAATGCCTTTTGTTTTCGTTGTGGTTCGAAAACACACTTAAGTAACAGCCCAATTTGTCCAGCTCAAGGAAAAAAGTGCACTTTTTGTCAAAAAATCGGGCATTTTCAAACCGTTTGTCGTAATCGTAAGAGTTCTCAGATTAATAATATTTCTTACATTACAGGTGAAAACTCTGATGATGTCGAATTTATTAACACTGAAATGAAAAATACCACTATTAATACTGTTGAAATTGTTACTCCCAATAGAAACTTAATTGAAAAAGAAATTCTTTCTATTCATTCAGTTTCTATTTGCATGGTTGATTCCAATGGTCTGGCACACGCAAAAGATCCAACTTGCCAGGTAATTGTTGATCATTTAACAATTGACATGATGGCAGATTCCGGTGCCCCCGTGACCATTATCTCTGAATTGCTGTTCAATACTCACTGGTCTTCCAAGATTGCCCTTGAACCATTGGATATCATACCAAGAGCATATGCTGGAAAAAGCATTGAAATGTGGGGATATTTCATTACTAGCGTAATTTGTTTAGGTAGAAAAATATATACAAAAGTATATGTTGCTACTAATGGAAAATGCATTGTTGGATGGCAAGATCTTGCCAAAATGGGTCTCAAGCTAGTCCCTGGTTCTGATTGCCCCGTTCAGATAAATGAACAATGTGATGTGTCCTTCGTTAATTTCATTGATGTAGGAATAATTAACAAAATCATTTCAGATTTTCCAGAAGTCTTCAATGATTCGGTTGGTAAGATTAAAAACTATGAACATCACATTCGTCTTAAACCCAATGCTATTCCTGTCATACACAAATTGAGGAATGTTCCTCTTAATGTAAGAGATGATTTGAAAAAGGTAATTTTGAAGATGGTTGATGAGAAAATAATTGAAGCTGTTGACTCATCTTTATGGGTCAGTCCGATCGTAGTTGTTAAAAAAAAAAGATTCCAGCATTCGTTTGTGTGCCGACCTTCGATCATTAAATCAAAATATTTTGATTGACTGTTATCCATTACCCAAAATTCAAGAACTTCTCACTGGACTTGCTGATTCTAAATTGTTTACGCTTTTAGACTTAAGGAGTGCATACCACCAAATTCCCTTAACCAAATGTTCATCTGAACTTACCACATTTATTACTCCTTTTGGAGCCTTTAAATATCTGAGACTCCCTTTTGGTTTAGCAAGTGCCGCTAGTGTTTTTCAAAAATTTATGGACAGCGTTTTATGCAATATTAAGAGTGTGCAAGCATATCAAGATGATGTTTTAATTCATTCCAAAAATGTTGATGAACATGTTAAAGACTTATATGTTGTTTTATCTCGCTTCAGGGATGTTGGTATCACCCTTGGTACAAAAAAGTGCAAGTTTTTTGTTGAAGAATTAGACTATTTAGGTCATTCCATCTCTACCATAGGTATCAAACCTAAACTTTCCCTTACTCAGGCCATTCAAGATGTACCCATTCCAAACAACAAAGATAATTTGAGATCCTTTCTTGGTCTCACCGAATATTATTCGAGATTTGTAATGAATTATTCTCAATTGGTTCAGCCTCTTAGAATTTTAATGAAAAAAGATGCTTCATTTTTGTGGAATGATGAAGCAGATTTGGCCTTTAATAACATTAAGAAGGTCATCATAAATTCTCCAGCTCTTTCATTCTTTACACCAGGTCTCAAATGTGGCATTTTTGTAGACGCAAGTCAAAAAGGCCTTGGTGCTGTCCTTTGTCAATGGAAAGGTTCAGTAGAACATACCATTGGTTTTGCGTCAAAATCACTCAGCAGTGCGGAATACAATTACAGCACCATTGAAAGAGAAGCCCTAGGTTGTGTATGGGCTGTAGAAAAGTTTAAGATTTACATTTGGGGCTCTCAATTTTTATTATACACTGACCACAAACCTTTAATACATCTTCTAAATGGGAATGGCACTGGCAAAGCCTCTTCAAGGTTAGTTAGAATCCTTTCAAAATTAAATGACTTCAATTTCAGCATTCACCACATTGCTGGAGGCAGAAATATGAGAGCTGATGCTCTCTCTAGATTGCCTTTAGAAAATAATAATGACGTACTTGGAAATGATATTGAGTGCGTTGTTGCCTCCTTGGAGGACTTAATTCTCTCTCCTCTTTCTATTTCTGAAGAGGATTGGTTCAAATGCTACACTGAAGATGAAACTCTTATGGCAGTAAAAAACCTTATAATCTCAGGCTGGCCCAAAATTTGTTCTCTTCCCGCCCCTTTAAAATCCTTTGCACAGGTTTCTGAAGAATTAACAATTGTTAATGGAATAATTTTTAGGGATGACCGTTGCATTCCACCTTTAATTTTGCGCAAAAAGTTATTTTTCACTGCGCATCAAGGTCATTTAGGGGTAGGTGGTACCTCACGCAAATTAAAAGAGCATTTTTGGTGGCCAGCTATGGAAAAGAATGTAAATGATTGGATTGATACCTGTAGCATTTGTTTAGCTTCTGATAAGCACTGGAAGTTACGAAATGTATCTTTACATAATGTTCCTATTCCTGATGACCCCTGGTTCAAACTGGCCATTGATTTCTCGGGACCCTTTGAAATTTTGCCTCAAAATCAACGTTACATTGTCTCTGTTGTAGACTATTACTCCAAATGGTTTGATTTTGATTTTTGTACTAACCCTGATTCTGCTTCAGCTATAAGATTTTTACAAAGGATTTTTAGGATGGAGGGACCTCCCAAAGAAATTGTCAGCGACAATGGTTCGCATTTTTGTTCTAACGTTATAGAGGAATTTTTCAAGAAATTTGACATAAAACACTTGAGAGTAGCCCTATATTCTCCTACATCAAATGGTTTAATTGAACGAATGAATCGATTTTTAAAAGAGGGCATTCAGACTGCTTATTCGTGTAAAGAAAATGTAGAGATTTTTCTAAGAGAGAAAGTTTGGGCATACCTAATTACGCCACACTCCACCACAGGCTTATCACCTTTCAGATTACTTAAGAAAAGAAGCCCACATGGTACTGTTTGTCCTTCCTAGATTAAAAATCTGATTCCAGAGAAAACTGTTTGTTTAGCATGTTCTGACAGATTAAAACTTAAGAGTAATGTTGAGAAACAACAAGCTGTGCAAACACGGAATTTTAATGCCAAAGTTGTTTCTACCCCTGAAATTTTTGCAGTAGGTGATTGGGTCATGTTTAAGTCTGTAGATAGAATTAAGAAAGGCCTTTCTAAATTTTCACTCCCTACTCAAGTACTTAAAGTGTCCAAAGGTTCTTTATTTTTAGATAAAAGAGGGTGGCGTAATAAACGTTCACTTGTCAAGTTAACTTCTGACCAAGCCAAGAGCATCCTCAGAACCAAGAGTGAAAATGAAAGTCATTCTGGGTCTTTTCTTGATTTACCACAATTAGAATGTCCAACTCCTAGTGACATTTCTTCTTATTCTCAAGTTACTCCAGTTTCTGATGAGGAAGCTTCACCTCCTATTGAAGTGTCACTTACTCTTACTGACGATGTTGAAAATGATGGTACTACTTGCCAAACTTCTGATAATACATCTAGAACTCATAGAAACTGCTCTTTTCCCACTCGCTTTAGAGATTATTATTTTTGTTAAGTTTCATTTCTGGTGGTTAAGTTTTCTTTCAATTTCTTTATTTGATAAGGAGGGAGGAGATGTAGAGTTCGTAGAATTAAGTAAGTGTTTATCACGTGCATAGTTTCTCATGATGTACCTTATCACGCGCGTCTCTTGAAGAATGTTATCTTTCAAGAGACGCGTCTCTCGTGGCAATGATTACCTGTAGGCTTCAACTGTGAGTTTGTCACTTCTACAGTTGGAGTTTACCGGGTGTGGATGTGCTCCTGTGATGTGTTTTGGTTTATCTTAATAAACCAACTTAAAGACTTCAACGACGTCTCCTGTATATTACTTTCAACAAGGGAACCGTCTCTTTACAGTCAGGCATGAGGCCCTCTTTAACCCGCGCGCCGCTGCAGGAAGCAAAGTCTGTCTCCGGCGCATGCGCAGTTCATACAAGGCTCCTTTAGCCCGCGCTGTGAGAAGCGGTGTCTGTCCTTGGCGCATGCGCAGTTTTTCATCCACAGGCCCTCTTTTAACTGGACCACAGCACCCAAATGAAACCCCAGGTGAGGTCCAGAGGTACAAAGACTGTCTGGGGCTGGAGGGTCTCCAGTCTGCTGTCCGGGATTCATCTGTTGTTGTTGTTGATTATTTTGTATCAACAATGCTCATTGGCCCTCGCTGCTGGAGTTGGGTCTCTTTTCAAGGCCTCAGCAAACGGTGACAAGTCTGTGTGATGAGAAGATCGACTTGAATCCCGTTTGTGGCTTTCACCAGAGTGAAGGGGGCAGCCCCGTGAATCGAAAGTGAAAGAACGCACTCCCAGGCAGCACCGACTGCGCCTCAGTGTACCTGGGAGAGTGGAGGGGGGCCGCCCCGCCAATCGAAAGAGAAAGAACACACTCGCAGTCAGCACCGACTGCGCCTCATTGCACCTGGGCCTGCACAGCATCATCTGATGAGACTAAAACTCCCCCAAATATGACTCAACCTCACTAGGGCCTCAGTCACCAGGCAGCACCGACTGCGCCTCATTGCACCTGGGCCTGCACAGCATCATCTGATGAGGCTAAAACTCCCCCAAATATGACTCAACCTCACTAGGGCCTCAGTCACCAGGCAGCACCGACTGCGCCTCATTGCACCTGGGCCTGGGCCTGCACAGCATCATCTGATGAGGATAAAACTCCCCAAATATGACTCAACCTCACTAGGGCCTCAGTAACCAGGCAGCGGTCAGCCGATGCCCATCAGGTAAACAAGCATTGGCATCGCCAGTAGGTCTCGCCTCTGGGACCATATACGTGTTTAGTTATCCAGCACAATATCCTTGGTGCAACAACATCAACTGTTGCATGGTTAAACACTTATAATGTCCCAAAGGCGCGACCTATTGGCTATGCCAATGCTTGTTTTCATTGGTTCCTGTTTGTGCCTTTTAGAGATGCAAGCTTCTGTTTCGTCCTCTTGTCTAACTACTCCCGCCTTTTGTTGACCTAGATCACGGGTACTCACATTTTCCCAGGGGCCGTAAAGTTGGGTTTATGGTGTGACCGAGGGCCGCACTGATGCCAGCGGGGGTGTTAAGTCTGGGTAGGGGTAACCCGAGTAGGACCCTAAGGTCATCAGAGGATCTTCTTATGCAACAGGGCAGAATAAAAAGAGCAAGAGGTGGAAGAAGGTCCTTCAAGCACTTGTTGCTAGGATATTATGGCATTCAAACCCCTCAATATGCAATTCTTGTGTGGCCCATGTTTCCTGAAATAAAAGGATATCTTGGTCTTTAATAAGTTGTACCCAATCTGGCTGGTGAAGTTTAGAGTACAACCTTGCAACATTCCAGCTTAAGATACGGAGGTCTGAACTTGCTGAGGCCTTCGTTAGCATAGGGGGATAAGTGGGTTGTGGGAATAGTACACTCAGTCACTGGCAGGGCATGAGTTAACCTAATAGCAGGATCAGTATTTTCCCCAAAAGTTGATAGTCAGTCTTGGTTCTCAAATCGAGACAAGGCCTCGGACCTATTAGAGGTAGTAATCAAGAGGAATTGTTGGTGAAAGGAGCATGACTTAGTTTGTAGAAATAACCAAGTGGTAGTGCGCATGTGTTAGTGCTATTAGGTGTAATGAATTAGCAAGCCCTTAGTAGGTGTCTCACCAAAGAAGTTATGCGAAAGTTAATTAGAATACTTTCCCCTTCGATATTTTTTGTAGATGCACTGACTCACCCAACCCTGCGTGCCATAATAATATCCTATATTTCGGATACATGGAAGCTTCAATGCCTTGATAGCCAGTCCGCACATTTATTGCGTAGCTGGTCCCATGTCTCATGCTGATCCCTCTTTAAAGTAAGTACTCCCGCCAGTACCAACACAGAAGGGCAAGCAGTGGGCGGCAGACTCAGGACATCCTGATTAGCCATTCATACTTGGGGCGGCAGGAACATTAATGCACGAGGTACTAGACAACCTGTTCTGATTCGAGCCCCTGGGCCTGTTTAACCTATTAGCACCATCCCTGGCGGAGTTGGTATTTGAAATGGTTATTGGTAAAGGGGTTGTGGGGGGAGAACCTGTTTCTATCTATAGGTAATTGAGGCAGCCCCTGGATTGATCGTATATCAGGTGAAGGGTGATTGCGGGAGCAGTAACTGGCGGTTTGCGACACAATTTTGCATCTAAAATACTCATTCCAACACCTACACTATTGATGGCCCTGCTCCCATCAACCTCTTTGATTTCGGCCACCTTTTCCCCCACTGTCCCCTTAAAACGTTTGGCTACAAAAAATAGCCACTCGCCTTCTTATCCAGGGTAGATGAAAAGAACCGCTTGGGAAAGAGCGTGACCTCATTCTATGCCAATCTTTGGAGAGGAGCTGTGTGTCCTGGAGGAGGTCCACATCTGCCTCCATTTTATCCAGGTAGGAAAGGATGGACCTCCTTTTATTGGGATTGTTGAGACCTCTCACATTGAGAGTGAGAATTTTCAGTGTGGGCTGGGAAATAGCGTGTCATAGTGAGTGCACCAGCTTTAGCCTGTATTTGGGTCCCTGTGATCCCTTTTCCCCCTGAGCCCCCAACGTCTGCCCGGCCTCCATTGCCCTTTGATCCTCTCTTCAACGTCTTTAACCTGCATACTAGTTCTCCACCCTCCCCTCCCTAACTCCAACTTAGAAACCCATTAACCTCAAATTGTCCAGGGCCCGCCTTTCGTGCGTGCGCGTCCTTGGAAGTCGGAATAGTTGGGAACGTGTGTGGCTTGTTCTCCGTGTCGCTGCACTCCCCGTGTCTCTACGCTCCCAGCAGATTTCTTCGCCGCCCACCCAGCCTTGCAAATGTCACTTATCTGTCCCTCAGTCGTTCACGGTGTCATCATAGTGGAATGTCTCTTTCGACAATGTCTCCAGCACTGCCAGAATTTCTCGTGCCATGGTCTTGGGGTCCGGTCTCGTTGCTCACTCTGTGCTACGCCTCCCGTAGACCTTATGCCATCTTTCTCGAGGAGTTTTGGTCTGTGGGCCCTCTGTCTCCTCCTGGATTGGATTCTCAATGCCCAGCACCGGGTAAGTGTCCTGCATGGATCTGAGCTGGAGGAGTATGCCCTGCCATATGAAAATAAGCCAGAAAGGGTGACCCAAAGAATACGGTAATCCTTGATTTCGAAGACGCAGAGTTGCTACTCGGAACTCCCTACACTTTTGAAGGGGTATAAGAGCCAGGTCCTGGTACAAAGCTATGGAGGGGTCCTAATATCTTAGTGGTTGCTTGTCCCTGGCAGCACGTAGCATACACTCTTTTAGTTGAAAGTCTGAAATGTAAGCCAACATATCCGGTGGGGCGCCCAGTATGCTCCTGAAGAGACCCTGCAGGTATTGTGTGATGTCTGGCCCTTCTTCTTTAGGTGGAACTCCCTTAACACGGATGTTGTTTCACCGAGACTGATTCTCCAGGTCTTCTCTGTGTGCCTGGAGATCGATCTGTTGAGCCTTGAGCCAGACTATCTCTTGCTGTAGATGCTCCACCTCCTATTCCTGGGCTTGCTCCTGATCCTCGATGGAGGCAATACGGTCCCCAGCGGCATCGACGTCCCGCCTTATCAAAAGGCGGTACATTGATGCCATTTGGGAACGTGTGGCCTCCATCGGTTATCTCCTTCATCTCCCCCGCTATTTCCCTTTACAGCGTCTGCAAGTCGCCTTGTAATGCACCGAATAGAGACTCTAAAAAGGCGTGGGTAACTGGAGCTTCAGAGGTGTCCACATCTTGGCTGATTTGTGTCATTGGGGAGAGCCTCCCTTCTCTGCTCCCGGTCATCGGGAGCTTAGTCAGCATCTTTTTTATATTCTGATCCTTCTTGCTTCTCGCCGAGGACATGGCTGCTATATCTCTTACCACATCACCAGACCCGCATACATTGTCGTGGGGGTCCCAGCCCCAGTGGGTGGCTGTCACCGGGTTGTCCTCCCGCTGAGCTCCACTACGCTGTTGCTTGATGGTGAGGGCCCTAGGTGTCACTTCCTTTCAGTCTTGTGCGGGCCATGCTGTCTTCGACTGTCTGCTATTGCCCTGCTGGGCATCTGATGCTTGTTCTCAATACTCTAAGCACTTTGCGCCCGAACCTGCTGTGAATCCCCCTGTAGGCCAGCAGCCCTATCTGAGCCTGGAGCACTAGATGTCTTCTAGTACCACTGCGGCTAATTCCTGCATTATGTGCTTGCAGGCCGTGGCCTCCGGTTTCCTCTGACTTGGCAGTCAGCTCCAGAGAGACTAATCCATGCCCGGGCCCCTCATCCATTGGCACCTTGTGATTCTTACAGCGTTACAGTTCATATCTCATTCCCCTTATTGGATTTTGTCATTTTAGTGTCATTTTGTTCAATACACTTTACTTTATTTTTCTATTTCATTTTTTGTTTTTTATTGTTTTGCATTTTGACTTTTAGTTTTTTGGTTTCTGCATACATATTTTACATATTACCTTAAGTTAAGCCTGCCTGTTCGGTGCTTAGGTACCAGGTGGTTGATCCTAGGTTAATTGAATGGCTTTGAAAGTTCACTCTGACAACGGTTGTGATTGTTCCACATCTACCGCAAATAATAATTCAGTTTCTTGCAGAAACTATCTAACACTATCTGCAAAACAGGCAGTTGATAACCTACCAGGGTTGAAGCACCATGTGGACAGATTGAAATATGGGATGAGTATTGTGTGGCAATAGAATCTCTAAAAAACTTCAGTTTGCAGATGAACCAAGAATTACGCTTGAATGTCATAACTTTTTAAAACAAGGTAGTCAGGAAAGTGTGGCGAATATATTGCAGCATTTTGACAGCCCCAAGCAAATTTGAGAACAGAGTGGATGTATGTTGCAGAAACGAGTCTGTTCACCCAATGCGAGTGGTGATATCCGCTTTGCAGATCTGCCTGAAGTTATGATGCTGCTGACAGTGTCTGCTAAAAGCGATGGCGTGACTGGTGGAACTATAAAGCCAAATAAGTGAAATCTATCTTCCGACACCGCAGTCTTCGTGACTGAGACCAGTAATGCTGATGACACTGAGACTCACAGCAGTAATTTCTCCTTTCAGAGCGTTATTGCTGCAGATGGAGTGAAGCCAAGAAGTAAGCACATTACTAAGGTACCAACAAAGTGTAATATTATTAATTTGTATTAACTGTTTCTCTTTTGCAGCATTTGGAAATGCATTTTCTTATTTTGTTGCTTTTTGGTTTGTTTTTTATTGTAGGCTGTTATATTCTGTTTAAAGGGAAAGATGTTGTAGTGTGTGACCTTAATGCTGCAGTTTGCATTTCATTACCATCATTTGCTTATCCTGGAGAATCTCCAGGGTGGAGGAGTTTTGCTGTTCCAGAGTTCTTTCTTCAGCTTCTGGGCAGTTGTCACTCTGTGGCTATCTGTGGTCCTGTTCCTCTGCTCTTCTTGTAGTAGCTCCTATCAGAGCTTCATCCCCCCGCCAACGATAATAAGATGCCAGCACACAACACAGCCTATGATGTGCTACGTCTATCTGCTCGGCGCAGTTAGAGCGCGGATAAAGTTCTCCGCACCTATCAGGCTGTGAATGTAACCTAAAGGCTTAAGATGAAATGAAGAGCTTACCTCCTTCCTGAGTGGCTCCAGACTGCTGTGTGCAGACCCGATAGCTGGCAGCACCCTGGAGTATGTATGTATAAATCAGATTATGTTGAAGTAACTTGCAATATAGTGGCAGGCAGCACCCTGCCATAGAGTAGGATTTCTCATAGTATTTTATTTCCTGGCACATTAATGGAGATTGTCTTTTAACTGGCAGAAGAACAACAATGACCATACATTTTTCTGGGTTTGTCTTTAAAATGACGTACACATTAGGAATGGCATTTCGTTCTGCTGGAATAATAACACACGTTATCTTGCACTCTGCTATGATGTTGCATAGATTGTTGGCTGCAATGCTTCATTCAAACGTGATTTCTACAGGACACATACATGATTTGCTGCTGTAGAGAAATAATGATCCTGTGTACTGTGGCAGACTCCGAAATATTGAAAAACTTCATGACTTCTCTTTCAGCACTTCATAGTAAAACCTTTCATTTTTTGACTCGATCATTTGGCAGAAACATAACTTAGTACCATTAATAGAGTTGTGATGGGCAACATTCATGTGGAGTTAGGACTGGCTCGACCAGAGTGCTTGCTGACTTGGAGGAGCATGGAGTTGACCACCTTGCCTGGTCTGGTGTGGAACCAAGCCAGCGATGCTTTGCTGTAGGCTCATTTGCCCTGATAGCTGGTCAACAATTTGAGGAGAAGGAGGTGAAGAGCTGGCTAAGTGTGCCATGAAGCTGGCATTTCAGTACATCCCTGAGAAGTGAGCTTTGAGTCGATGTAGTGTTCCTCTTATACCACGTGCAATTCACCCTCTCCAAAGCCTCAAGAATTCCTGGGTGTGAAGGGCGGCTGATTCTGATTGGGTGCTTGATAGTTTTCCAGAAACTCATGTTCTTGATAGTTCATGTTTGTCAGTAGTTAATGAAACACGTCCAGGTGTTTAATCTCTTCAGTGACACAAGCTGCAATAAAAGTTTATTTGTCGTTGCAAAAAAAATGAACCGCCAACGAGCCTCTGTAGGTCAAAGAATGGAAGGGTAGGGGAACTGTCAGTCATCTCACTGCTAAGCAGAGCCATGTCATGCTTCATCCTCCGTCAGGCCTCTGATTTTGACCAACATCGCTTAGAACACTGGGACTTTAGAGACCATCCTTTTAATGAGAAAAACAAAACTACAAGTCCCATAAGCAATAGTGGTGGAAGGTGTCACACATGACCTGGGACAACATCCGATTCAGCACATCCAGTTCCATTTTTTAAGCATTTGACACAATATTGAATTTATAACCTTTGTTTTTTATGGACATGAGTCACCAGAATTCTAAAAACGTCCAGGACAGAAATGGAATGGTGTCCGTTCCATTTGCAGATGGCTGGCCCTACGCAGCAAGGCCTGACTGTTGCCCACGAGGTTTTCTATTGAAAATGGAGAGTTTGTCGATCTATTTCAAACGGGTACTGAAACATTACCGTTGAGGGTAGAGTGGACTGCGCACTGAGGGGCACCCGAAGAGCGGTTTCACAGCGCAGCAATACACATCCAAACCTACATATCACATGGTCAAGCTTCATTTAGACCCTGTAGAAGAAGATTTTTTTATTGGAGACTTTTTCCCAACCACAAAAATCTACTCATGTCGTACCCATGCTACAAGGCCTCCTTAGACATGCTCCTGAGGTGTTCAAATACCCAGTTAGAGCTAGGGGTCTTAACCCCAGAGTAGATCAAAAATACAAGGCAGCTCCCAGTTACCCAATGTACATTAAGGGCCAACTTCCCTTAGATTCACTAGTAGTTGCCAATGCACGCAAAAGAGCAAACTCCCAAGGGTCAGGTGACACACCCCCTCCTGACAAAGAATCCAAGTTATTAGACGCGTCAGGTTAACGTATGGCTTCTCAAGCTGCTAATTCTTGGAAAATAGCAAACACACAAGCCCTTCTAGCAAGATACGATAGTGCTCACTATGAAGAGCTGGAAAAGCTCATTCAACATCTGCCCCAAGAATATAAGGACAAAGCCAATGACCTTATACAAGAAGGCAAACACATTAACCACTACCTCAATCAAATGTGCGCTTGACGCAGCTGTCACCGCGTTACGTGCAATAAATACTAGTGTTCTGCTTCATAGACACTCCTGGCTCAGGGTATCTGGATTTAAGCAAGAGTGCAAAATACGATCCTAAATCAACCTTTTGATCAACAGCACCTCTTTGGACCTGCAGTTGACGCATCTCTAAAAAAAAATAAAAAAGATACAAACAGCAAAGTCTATGGGCGCCTTACAGTCACCATCTGCCAGAGGCTCCCTTCGTCGCTCCTTTTATAGAGCCAGTTCCAAAACTAATACATAAGAACACCCACATCATCCTATAAAAGTCCCAACCAGGGCTCCTTTTCTAGGGGATACAATAGAGGAGGTTACAGAGGTAACAACAATAAGGGTAGAGGCAGAGGTAATAACACCCGCATCTCCCCTAACAATAAAGAGTGACTTCCCTGCGCTTCCCCCCGATCAGCCCACTCCGGTCGGGGGACGCATCTCACAGTTCCTACCTGTCTGGAATTCCATCACAACAGACAGGTGGGTAAGACAAATTATCCAGTATGGTTATTGCCTGGAACTCACTTCTACTTCCCCCCAACATTCCTCCAAGACCGTGTCCAATGTCATTAGAACACCTAACGCTCCTCAAACAGGAAGTCTTAGCAATGTTGCAAAAAGATGCAATAGAGCCAGTTTCTCTAATTCATCAGGGGACAGGAGTCTACTCCCTTTTTTCCTAATCCCAAAAAAGGACGGCTCTCTAAGACCAATACTGGACCTCAGACCGCTCAACGTTTACATTCAATCAGACCACTTCCACATGGTCACTTTACAACAAGTGCTTCCACTACTACAGCAAGGCAACTTTCTCTCCACTATAGATCTAAAAGATGCCTACTTCCACATTCCAATACATCTCGCTCAAAGGAAGTATCTCAGATTTGTGGTAGATGGTCAACACTACCAGTTCAAGGTGCTCCCATTCGGAGTCACCACAGCACCCAGGGTTTTCACCAAATGCCTTGCGGTAGTTACAGCCCATCTCAGAAGACAACAAATTCATGTCTTCCCCTATCTAGACAATTGGCTCACTCCGGACAATACAGTTGCTTCACAGTCTGGGATCCACAGTAAATCTAGACAAATCCCACCTCCAACCGTCTACAATGCAACAATATCTAGGGGCAACAGTGAATACTTCTACAGCCCTAGCATATCCCAATCCCACCAGGATAAATGCTATATAAAACCTAGTTCAAAGGTTTCAGCAACAGCACTCACTATCAGCAAGAGTGTTCATGCAGCAAATAGGTACGATGGCATCTTGCATTTTTCTCGTCCCTCATGCAAGATTGCAAATGCGCCCATTACAAGAATGTCTAGCACGCCAGTGGAACCAAGCTCAAGGTCAACTAACAGATCTGATGTTGGCGGACGACCGCACCCATCACTTTCTGCGGTGGTGGATTACAAAAAATCTTTCCAAAGGACGGTCGTTCCTCGAGCTAGTTCCACAGGTAGGGCTAACAACAGGTGCATCGCTCACCGGCTGGGGAGCACATCTCCAAAACCATACCATTCAAGGTTTATGGACCTCTCAACAAAAGCAATTCCACATTAACTACCTGGAATTGTTGCCAATCTCTCTAGCGCTGGAGTCGTTTCAACCACAACTCCTAGGCAAAGCTGTCCTAAGTCATACAGACAACATGACAGCAATGTATCACATACAAAAACAGGGGGGGGGACACTCTCCCCAGTTACCCCGTCTAGCACAGAGCAACTGGAGGTGGGCCATTCCACGGAAAATATACCTCCTAGCAGAACATCTATCAGGAGTACACAATCAAATAGCGGATCTTGTCAGTCGCCAAACACAACAGATCCACAAATGGTAACTTCATCCTCAAATACTTCTTCCTTTCTTTCACATGTGGGGAGAGCCAGACATAGAGCTGTTCGCCACACGCCAAAAAGCAACATGCCCAAGCTTCGCATCCAGACTAATGGGTCCTCCATTTGAACCTTTACACAAATGTGAACTACAGTACCTTACTTGGAAAGTAGCTTTTTTAGTCGCCATCACTTCTCTCAGAAGAGTGAGCGAACTCCAGGCATTAACCATACAAGAACATTTTTTCAAATCTTATCATAACAAAGTAGTTCTTAGAACAAACTCAAATTTTTTACCCAAAGTAGTATTTGCCTTTCATCCAAACCAGTCTGTTGAACTACCAGTATTCTTCCCCCAACCAGACTCAGTGGCAGAGAGAACTCTACACACCCTTGATGTTAAAAGAGCATTACTTTACTACATCGAAAGAACACAACCCTTTAGGAAAACCAAACAGCTTTTCGTAGCTTTCTCCCCACCTCATAAAGGCAATCCTATAGCCAAGACAGGAATTGCAAGGTGGATTGTAAAATGCATATAAATATGCTACCTTAAAGCCAAATACACGTTAACCATTCCCCCTAGAGCTCATTCTACACGCATCTATGGCATTCTTACGGAACATTCCCCTAGATGACATATGCAAAGCAGCAACTTGGGCCACGCCACACACCTTCACAAAACAATATTTTGTAGATGTGCATGCAAAACAACAAGCTAGTGTGGGCCAGGCTGTATTAAACACTTTTTCAAACTACTGCAACAGGTACAGGTAGCCACCGGTAAGCAGGATACTGCTATATAGTCTATGCATAGTGTGCAATCTGCAGCTCATATGCCTCTAACGGAAAATGCTACTTACCTGTATACATCTGTTCTTGGCATGTAGAGTTGCAGAGTTGTACACGCCCACCCTCCTCCCCGGATACTTTTATCTGATCCAGTATTATCTGAATTGGATACATCACGCATTTACACCTTTCTATTTCTCACTTCTCCATCTAACCCTACTGGCAAAACAATGTTACGATGGAGCCGAAGCCCATGCACATTGTCGACCGAAGGAGGAGTCACTAACCTCATGACTACAAGATAAGAACACACCTAACATCGAATGGATGTTCTCTGAAGGCATGAAAGCCATCGCTGCATGGATGCGTGCCAACTATTTACAACTTAATGCGGGCAAATCTGAAATTATGTTGTTTGGAGGAGCTGCCACTTATTGGTCGCCTACCTGGTGGCCGGAAGAGCTGGTTACTGCCCCTACCCCTAAAGAAGTGGTTAAGAACCTAGGTGTCAGGATGGATAACAAACTTACCTTTGATACTCACGCTAACACTACTGCAGGATCTTGCTTTTACATTCTTGGCCTCGGGGAAGGATTTTTCCCCTTATACCCTCTTCTACTAAGAAAACTTTGATGCAGGCCTTGGTGCTTAGTAGATTTGACTACTGCAATGCCCTCCTATTCTCAGCTAATCAATCTGCCATAAAAAGACTTCAGGTGGTGCAGAATACTGCTGCCCGACTTACTGTCAACGCCCCAGCTAGAACACCCTCTGCACCTCTCCTGAACCAACTCCATTGGCTCTCTATAGGAAAAAGGGTAAAATTAAAAATAGGCTGTATTATTCACAAAGTCCTCAAAGGTCAAGGCCCTTCGTGTTTTGCAATTAAACCCTCTGCTTACACCCCGGCATGAACTCTTAGGTCATGCTCTGAGCATCTGAGTGAAAAAGGCACATAGTGGCGGGAAAGCATTCTCTCATCTTGCTCCGGCATGCTGGAATAATTTACCCTCACACCTGCGCTCTGAACTTACTCTGGCTCAGTTCAGAAAGATGTCAAAAACCCACTTCTTTTAATCTTTCCTTCGTTTCTGGTATTCCCCACTGTCTTAAGCGCCGAGATACCCTCACGGGTGATTCAGCGCTATACAAGTCAATAAACTTCAAACTTCATATAGGATATACATGAAAAGACAGGGTCTGTGGAGCAAATACCTATAATGACAATAGAAATTTAACTAAAACACAATATTCAAAAAAACAAGAAACACACCAGGGTTGTCAGCTGTGCCCACAGATCCTGGCGATCAAACCGTAACCCGCAAGATGCTAACAGCAAGGGTGACAAACTAAATATACAGCCACAATAGACAAAGAGTTAGCAAGGAGGAGTGCTTAATAGGAAAGAATTGAAAACAAAGGGCACACTTGGCAGAAAGTAAAAAACGAAAACCACTAGGATACAGGTAGCTAAGACTAAAGGAACAGGAAGACAAGAAGGTAGGAACTGGAATAAGAGGTAAATAAAAAAAAAAGGCAGGGACTAGGAATAGATAAATACAAAAGGAGAGAGACTATAAGGGTGCACTAAATTGTACTGGTTCAGGAATCAAGAAAAGAAGGTAGCACTGAAGGCAGTGTTAGTTCAAGGCACAAGGAATTAACTCTATCTCAGAAATCAAGGTACAGGAAAATAAGGGGAAAGAAATTGCACACTTGGCAGAAAGCAGGTAACAAACATACAGGGGAAACCAGTAGCAAGACAGTAGGCACAGGAAGACAGCAAACTTGGAACGGGAACAAAGGTAAGCAAGGACTGGCAAAAGGGAAGCAAGGTAAGCAAGGACTGGCAAAAGGCAAATACAGTAGGGAGGCTGCAAGTGTGCACTAATCAGTACTTGTTCAGGAATCAAGCACACAAGAAGTAGCTAAGGCTCAGGAGTGAAGATAGCCGTGAAAGCAGTGCTAGTTCAGTGACAAGGAATCACTATAGCTCAGGAAGCAAGGAATAGGTATAGCTCAGGAACTCTGGAAACAATGATAACAAAAGGACAAGAAACAAGGGTCGGCCTCGCAGGAACACAGCTACAGTGACCAACACTGGAGTGAAGGGAGCTGGGGCTTCAAAGAGCTCAAAGTATTCACATGCAGCAGGTGTGAGCAGCCTAACAGTTGCCAGCTACAGGTGTGCTGTATTCCTCCACCCATGCTTGGCCTGCAGGGGTGGAGAGGGAGTAGTGAGCAGGGCATTATAGGTAATGGAGTTTCAAGCATGATCAGAGAGACTGGCTTCTCAAAACCCGGCATGGATTGTGAATGAATGGGAATTTCCAAATAGCATCAAAATGGCTGTAGGTCAAGATATGCATAGATGGGAAGGTCCAGACGTTTATTAGAACACTGGAGAGTCTCACAATTCAGCACAATGGTGGTGGGCAAAAGAGAGCAGGGAGCGAGTCATGACATTTAGCATTTGGACCATGAGGACTGGAGTCAGTTGGCCAGCGACTACGCCAGGAGGATAAGGGACCAGGACAACAAGGGTATGCAGGACTGAGAAGACAGAGGGAGCCATAACCCGCGAAGACAAGAAACAGGAGTCTCGGCTACAAGAACAAAGACGAGGAGGACAAAGAATACTAGGACATGGCCCAGAAGCACTTTGACCTCAAGAACGAGCTGCAGCGACAGCAGCACCAGTGGGAACTTGAGGACTAGGATCAGGAGAAAAAGCAAGAACATATGGATCAAGACCTGGATATCCAGATGTTAATGGTTGGGACCAGGCCTTGAGGACCAGATCAAGGAAAACCAAGGATCTGGATTATTGAGACTAGAATGAGTTCCAGCTGGACGACTAGTGTTGTGATATCCCTCTAGGGATGAGTGTTGCACTCTATAAATACAGTAAATAAAAAAGAACCATGACGGCCGAGTGTACAAGTACCAGCGCCATGGAGGACAAGGAGAGCCTATGGGACCAGATCGAGAAGGACCAGTTACTGAAAGACCAGGACTGAGTGACTTATACTGCCTGGTGCCCACCAGAATTATACTCTTTCCAAGTCAGTGCCTGCCTCCCCTCCCCCCCAACTCCACCTCCAAAAGATAGAAATTAGTGCTGCTGCTTTCACATTTATCCGGGATCCAGCAGCACGTCTCTTGTACCGGAGCCTTTCTTGAACCCAGATGACGCATCTCTCCTCCTTCCTAAGCACGATAACACAAGAGGAAAGCAGCCTCTGCTGAAGGGCCACAAGAAGAAGGTGGGCCCCTCATCTGAGCCCATGTACGGGGCGACCCCACTCATCACTGCTGAATTAATGCCACAAATCACACACACAAGCTGCGGCTGAATCGGGGATTTAATAAAGCTCAAGACCCTGCGTGCGCCACTATGGGAGGGTGTGTCTTTCCTCAGAATCTGATGCGCCTGCGTAGTGAGGCAAGTAGAATCTACTACGCATGTTCAATGGGGGGTGAATCTCCTGCGCATGCGTAGTGAGGATGAGTGAAATCTGCCCATACACAGTTAACGATCGAGTTCCCCCTTAACCTGAGAACAGGGTTCAGTGCTGAGGATTGAAAAATGTCCTAGTTAGCATGAAGGAAAGTTTCAGTTCTATTAAGGAGGCGGAGGCGAGGATTATGCATATCTTTATTAATAGCAAGTTCAAAGGTAAAAGTAAAAACAACCCAGCAACAATACTACAACTCCCATGAACCAATAGTCCAATCCAGTAACAGTCCGATAAGCTATATAACACATAAACCATCGCAGTCCTTCCTCTCCTTTGCTGAAGGAAGTTAAGCACGCTGTTCCTCATTCCATCTTTAATTCTGAACATGAAGTATGCAGCCTCTCCTCGACGAGGGTGTTCAAATTGGAAGCCAAAAGATTCCTAATGAGCAAATTCTTACCGTAAGGGGAGGAGGCACACCTAATTCGTCTGACTTTGTTCTTATCACCATGGTACCTCCAGCTACAATGGATCATCTCCTATGTTTTTTTATTTCTTTTTTCACATGCGTACACCTGTTTACTGTGTTATCCTCCATTTTTGGGTGCTGTTTCCAAATTGATGTTTATATTACCCCCTTGTTCTTTCTTTCTGCCTATTGTAAAGCGCTCTGATATCCTTCGGGATCTTGTTCGCGCTATATTAAACTTTATGAATAAATAAAATAAATAAATAAAAATGTGGTCAAATACCTGCTTCCAGGCGATATATTTTGGCAGAAAAATCCATTTGAGATATCAAGTTTGGTTTTGTATTTTTTCCGCACAATGTTGTTTATTAGTGCGACACTATGTGTATTTTGTACTACAAATGTGCGACTTTCTGTGTTCAAGTTTCTGTAGTTTAACACTAGACTATATGAATGATCGTATTTCATAACAGGAAACAAGGGATTATTCATTGATGAGGTGCAAATTTCTATTACACCCCGGTACTCAAGTTCTTGCAGGATTTCCCTAACTTGTTTTTTAGCTTCATGCTTAATGGGGTATTATCTTTGAGGTTATGGAATTGTCCTCAGTGGTACTTCATGGTAAAGGCAACTGTCATACCACCCTCATGGTTGGGGTATAACGCAGGAGCTAGTGCTAGTGCCCACTCCTTGGCATACAAGTGTATAACCGATTCTTGAACAAGCTCGGAAAAGGCAGGTAAAATCACAGTTTCTCCGTTTAGGCCATCCATTACAAAATCAGGTCGACAAACCTTTTTAGCCAAAAGAATATTCTTAACCTTTATTGAAGTCCTTCCAAAAGAGAAAATTAATGTTTCTAGGTACCTCCCCCTCCAATAGAAGTTGTATTTCGTATAAAAGATGGGGGACGCTTAACCTAATATCGGGTGCCTCGACCGTGAAGTACTCACTCAGCGCTACTCCCACCAGACAATCCAGCAGGTTCTGGCGAACTATTGTGACTTCTGTTGCGCTTTTTAGCATGGTCACTGCCCATTCCCTGCTCAGAAGCAGTGTCCTGAATATGCGGGGCATCCCTGACCGTAAGTCCAGCTACTTTCATCTTTTTGAATTGAGGTTTGGAAGGTTTAACTTGTTTAACCTGTTTACTGATGTAGTCAGATGAGCATTGGGATCCTTCGGTTTCACGTTCTCCTCCGATCTGGGCTTTGACCATCCACCTCTCTCCAAATGCTTTTCGGATAACTCCTGAAAGGAACGAGATGAACATATATCAGTATCCTGATACCTCTTAGGTGGTCTAATGTTATCGCAGTTAAGCAGATTGTAGTTTTTTCCAGTAGCTTCCTGTGTAGGAGACCCACCCTGTAGTTTATTTTATATTTGTTTTTCTTATTCTCCTACTACTTCTTTGTTGAAAAGTCAGGTGCTTGTTTAGAGTTATCATTTGCAGAATAACTCTTCAGTTGTGGTTTACCAGGTCCGGCACTCAAATTATCTCTATCCAGCGTAGCTTATGTTTCTTCGATAATTATAGTAAATTTGGGCTCCTGCTATGCAGGAGCCAAATCCTTAAACGCTTAAAGGACCTCACTAGCACCACCTGTACTAGGGAGAAAAACAACCACCTACACATCACAATACCTGTAGGGGGGTAAAAACATAACACATGATGCATCACAATACATTCAGAGGTGTAAAAGCACACAATTGCGCCAAACTCAGATAAGTCACCACCTGTGACAGTCTCTGTGTCCAAATGTCAGGGCCTAAACGTAGCAGTTGCCCACAAAGTGCTGGGCAACTGGTGCAGGGAAAGTTTGGGCAACGTTGGAGCCTCTCTGGCTCAAGAAACACCACTGTGGCACTGCGGGGCCTCACTGGGCTCCAGAACGAGGGAATGGCACCCTCAGAGCCTCTCTGGGCTCGCAGACAACGGACTCTGCCTCACTGGGCAGGGGGGGTCCCCCACGGGGGACCCAGACACAACTGGAGAGCCTCTCGGGGCTCAACGAACAAATGGCCCCCCAGGAGCCTCTCTGGGCTCCTCCACACTGATGTAGGCGTTGGGGCCCCTCACGGGGGACCCTCGAACACGTGGGTGCCTCGGTGGGGAGTCCCCCCCTCTGGGGGACTCGTGAAGCAAAGGTGCGCCCTGGTGGAGCGGCCCGCTGTCAAGTGGGGCCGCTCGAGTAGAGGCGGGGGGGGGAAGGTGCGCGACCTCGCACCTCTCCCCTAGCCGGCTTTCACTCACCGGGTCTCGAAGGTCCAGGACTCTTCCTGGGCGGCGGGTCTCCTTTTCTCTCGTCCCGGGGCTCTCCTCTCCACTCAGGGAGCCTCGGGGACCCGCGCGGCAGCTTCTCCCTTCCCGGCTCGGCTGCGGAGGCGGGACTTCCGGTCGGCCTTTCCTGGGCCGCGCTGGGATTGGCTGGCCGCCTCACCACTTCCGGGTCGCCGCGGGCAGCGCGGCGGCTCGCTTCTTAGGCAGGCAGGCGGGCTCCCATGATCCGAGGAGTGGGCTCCCTCGTGGCAAACCACAAAAACGGGCAAGACAAAGCGGCAATGAGCGGGGTGGCACCCGCGCCGCCAAATCGCCACACGGGCGATCAGATGCCGGGTGGGCACCGGCTGTGCACACCAAGCGCTAGCAGTGCTAGCAACCAAGGGTAGGCGCTCTCAAGCGCCACAGGATGAAAACACAGCGCTCACAGCGCTAGGGCCAAAATAAAGCGCTTCCAATCGCTAGGCAGGAGACTTCAGCGCTCCCCAGCGCTGAAGGGCAGAGAGCAGCGCTCTCAGGGCTGCAGGCAAAGAGTCCTCAGTGCTCCCCAGCACTGGAGGACAGGACAAGGCTCCAGCAAGGGCTGGAGGCAGGCAGGGGGGGCAAGGCTGGGCCAGAGCCAGCACACTGGGTCTCCAGGCAGGGAGACAGTCCAAGTGGCGGTCCTCCTGGCCCCAGCAGCAGCAACAGCCCCCTCTGGCAGGATCCAAAAGCAGAACACATTCATGGGGACACAGCCCCTTCTTTATACTGTAAAGTCCTTTGTTTCAAGGTGCAGGGTGGGGGGAAAACCAGTTTCAGCTGGCTTTGGAGCACTCTTGATGGCCCAACCACCCATTTCATTCACAGGGGAGGCTAGGGTCGTTAGACACACCACGGGGGGCGGAGCCAGCATTGTGTGGGGAAAACCCAGCCCATCCAGGACACAGGTACACTCCTCCCACACATCACTCATGATAATCTCCCACTCACCACCGGGCAGACCCATCCAGACTTCCTGGAGCCTGGCATGCCAGCCAGCTCCAGCCAATCACGCTCCAGCACCCTCACAGCACATGCACACATATCTCAATGTCCAGAAGTAGCACTTCCCTTCTAGACACATACATGCCGCAGACACCACCTCGCAGCATTCACTCTCACGAGTTTACACATACTAAACTCGAGCCTGCACTCCCCACGCATCAGGAACTACTAGGGACGTACACATTCCCCATGCATTCCTATGGGAGGGCAGGCCAGCCATGCTACACGCAAGCACTTTCACTCTGGGACACAGGGGAAAGTGCGCAGGGACCCAAAAATCACTGACACAGGGTCACACATAAGGCAAAAAGTTCAGGGGTGAACCAGCCACAAGGCCCGGGTCCAACACTGAGTAATGCCGTGATCTCGTCCCAGTATATTTGTATGGCAGGGCAGTGCCAAAGCATGTGTAAAAGATCCGCCCCTATCAAAGAGCATCGCTGGCAGGCAGTGTCAGTGGCCGAGAAGTATCTGTTTATCTTGTCAGGTGTGAGGTAGGCTCGGTGCAAAATATAGAATTGGATAAGTTTGAAACGGGGGTTGCGTGGGATATTAGTCGGTCCAACTAGTATCATTGCCCACTCCTTGTCAGTCCAATCCCTCCCTCTGTCTATCGCCCACTTTTCTCTGAGTGGCAGTGTGGAAGGCTGCGTGTGTATCAGCAGGGCCTGTGCTAGCCAATGTATACTATGCGAGCCGTTACCCATGACATGCAGGTACTGCATAAAATAGTGCATCAGCAGTTCCTCCGATATGTCGCCCCAGGAGGTGGTCAGTGTGTGGATAAGGGATGCATGCAATAGAAATTGTCCCGCAGGGAGATCCGTGCTAGCGGTGAGATCCGCAAAAGAGAGCAGCGCCCCATCTGCATAGAGGTCGCCTAGGGATTCCAGCCCAGCACGTGTCCAGCTGGCCAAAAGAGCTTCCGACAATGCTCCCGTCGTTCCGGGAGTGCCCAGGAGAGGGAGTATCGGAGCATACTGCTTCGTGGCACGGGTAAGCCGTAGACATCGCTGAAAGCATCTGCGTGCCACCGCCAGGTGTAATTGTGTGGGGCAGGGGAAGCGGGTCATAGAATGGAACAGTGTGCATATTTGCGACTGGGTCCAGACAGTAGTATCCGAAGCAGTGTCCCCCAGGTTCTTGCCGCAGAGCCATCCCGACACCCATTGCAGCTGCGCTGCTAGGTAGTATAGTTCCATGTTGGTAACCGCCAAGCCTCCCGATTCAGTGGTCATGTACAATTTAGTCAGCGCTACTCTGGGTCGACCCGTGTTCCAGACAAGGCTACGAAGTAGGACCTCCAGTTCCCGAAACACTTTGTTGGGTACGTACGTTGGGACGTTGGCGAAGTAGTATAGTAGTCTTGGCAAGACTATCATCTTGGTTAGTGCCACCCGGCTAGGCACATTTAGGGGCAGGGTCTTCCAGAAGCTAATTTGGGCACGGATGGATGCAATCGCCCGTAGCAGGTTCCCCTCTAGGATGTCTGCCGGGGCCCTGTAGATATGAATTCCCAGATATCAGAACGTGGTGGGGTACCATTGCAGCCTCTCTCCGCCGATGCGGATGTTGTTTTCAGGCGTGTCCGGGCTGAAGGAGTAGGCTCCCGACTTGGACTAGTTGACCCGTAGCCTTGACATGTCTTCGAAGGTCCGGAAAATATCCGTAAGAGACTCCGGGACATTGGTCAGATCTTTGACATATAGCAGCAAGTCGTCTGCGTAGAGCGAGACCACATGGAGCCCATCTGCCATGCGGATTCCCCACTCCTGTCCCTGGGCCCTGAGGATCGTGGCCAGGGGCTCCATGGCCAATGAGAACAGCAAGGGTGACAGGGGGCAGCCCTGCCTGGTGCCTCTCCGTACGTGAATGGTGTCGGACAGCAATTGCCGGTGCGGACTCGGACCGTAGGTCTTCAGTACAACAGATTGACCATAGTCTCATAGCCGTCCCCCAGATTGTATTTTTCCATTACCGCCTTCAGATACGGCTATTCCACGGAATCAAACGCCTTCTCGAGGTCCAACACCAGGCACCCCGCTCGTGGCCAGTCTCGAACAGCATATTCCTGCACTCGGAATAGGCGACGGATGTTGTAAGAAGTGTGGCGCGCCGGAACAAAGCTGTTCTGGTCATGGTGCACCAGGAGTGGAACCAGGGGGGCCAGTCTCCGAGGCAAGGTGGAGGCCAGTATTTTATAATCTGTATTTAGGAGTGCTAGGGGTCGATAAGAGCCCACTCGTGTGGCATCTCTGCCGGGCTTGGGGATGGAGATCATATTTGCCTCGTTTAGTGTGGGTGGGAGAGAGGAGTCTTCTACAGCCACACTGTACATTTTCAGGAGTTCCGGAGTGAGAATGTCCGAACCAGCCTTATAAAACTCAGCCGGTAACCCATCGGGGCCAGGGGATTTACTGTTGGACAGATTAAATATGGC
Organism: Lissotriton helveticus; assembly: GCF_964261635.1. Classification (NCBI taxonomy): domain Eukaryota; kingdom Metazoa; phylum Chordata; class Amphibia; order Caudata; family Salamandridae; genus Lissotriton; species Lissotriton helveticus. Next base: position 4,365,548 of record NW_027611649.1, on the reverse strand, counting down.
CTCCCGTAGCTCATCAGGCGCGAGCAGGGCCCCCAGGTCATCTTGCTGTGCAACTGTAAGTTGCGGCATCTGGAGGGGGGAGAGGTATTCCACTATATCGGGGCGGGGATCGCGAAGCCGGGAGCGATACAAGGCGTCATAGTGAGACGAGAACGCCTCGTGGATGTGGCGTCCCTGTCCGTCAACATGTAGCGCCGCCTCCGGGGCTGCTCGGTCAACTTGTAAAATCAGCCAGGCCAATAATTTGCCGGGCCTATCGCTTAGGTGGTGTGTCCGCGCCGAGTGTGCAGCATAGTTGAGGTTGCGCAGCCGCTCCAGAAGGCGCGCATGTTCCGCGTGAGCCTCCGTCAGCGGGTCAGCAGTGCCATCAACCGCCTCTTGTTCCCGATCGAGCAGGTTTATTTTATTTATTTATTTATTTATTTAAACACTTGTAAAGCGCTACGAAGGCCCTTGGGCATCTCGGCGCTGGTATCTGCTGAATTCAACCCTACAGGAAGATCTGATTATTGGTCAAATAACCACGTTTTGAGTTGTTTTCGAAAGGACCACAAGGAGGGGCTGTTCTTTATGATTAGTGGCAAAGAGTTCCAGAGCTTGGGTGCTGAAACAAGGAATCTCCTGTCACCCCATGAGACCAGTTTGGTACGGGGTACTTTCAGCTGGAAAAGATCAGAGGACCGCAGGGACCTGGTGGGCCGATAGGGAATAAGTTGTTGAGTAAGAAAGGCTGGTCCCTGGTTGTGCAGTGCCTTATAGACAATGCACATAGCCTTGAACTTAGTTCTGTTCCTAATAGAGAGCCAGTGCAACTCTCTGATAGTGCTCGAGACTGATTGAAATTTGGGTATGTTACCCAACAGTCGGGCAGCAGCGTTTTGAATAGTTTGCAGCTTGTTGAGGACTCTCTCTTGGGCATTCAAGAATAGAGCATTGCAATAGTCCAAGGTGGATAAGACCAAGGACGTGATCAAGGTTTTGCCAGCTGAAGTAGGAAGAAAAGGAAGGATTTTTTTGATGATTCGTAATTTATAAAATGCGGAGGAGGCAATCTGATTTGCGTGAGGAAGAAAAGTGAGCCGGTCATCAACCATGACGCCCAAGTTCCTCACCTTGCTGACTGGGATGGGAGGTGAACCCATGGACTGTGGCCACCAGCGGGAAGACCAATCTGGGGATAAGTGTCCAAAGATGACCACCTCGGACTTATCCGAATTCAATTTGAGGCAGTTGGAGGCCATCCAACTTCCTATAGCTTGCATGCCCAGATTGAAGTTATCAGCCACTTTTTGTCCGTCATTTCTGATGGCCAAGACCAACTGGGTATCGTCAGCATAGGATGTAAGGCTCATCCCATGAGCTCTGATAGTATTGGCAAGGTCCGACACGTATATATTAAAGAGTGTCGGACTCAGGGATGAGCCTTGGGGTACTCCGCATGGCAGGGACAAGGTGGTGGACTGAAAAGACCCTATGGTGACCACCTGAGTCCTCTCGGCAAGGAAGGATGCCAATAGGGTCTTAGCCTTGTGCTTAATCCCCAGATCTTCGACACGGTCGATCAAAATAGCATGATCGACCGTGTCGAATGCTGCCGAAAGGTCCAGCAGTATCAGGACCGCAGTGCCACCAGCATCACGAATGATTCGGATGTCCTCTGTGGCCTTGATCAGGGCCGTCTCCGTCCCATGATGTTGGCGAAAACCAAACTGAGAATCATCCAATAGATGATGGAATTCTATAAAGGCTGACAGTTGGGCGTTTAAAACCTTTTCGACAACTTTGGCCAAGATGGGCAAATTGGCAATCGGTCGGTAGTTCTTGAGCTCGTTCCTGGCTAAATTTGGCTTCTTCAGCAACGGCTTAAGTAATGTCTTTTTTAGGTCAGCGGGATAGACTCCTGTATTGATCAAAGTATTACATATATTAGTGATGGCTGGGAGCAGGACTTCCAAAACTGGTAGCAATACTTTAAAAGGGCATGGATCAAGGGCAGATCCTGATTTAATGGGTGATAGAAAATCCCTGACCTGAGTGATAGAGACCTCCTTAAACTGAGAGAGAAACGGACCGGTTGTGGAGGAACTCGCCTTCTCAGAAGTGGTATTTACTGGCGTTTTTGCGGAGCTGGCGAAGACAGTATAAATGTCGTTAACTTTGTCATAAAAATGATTGGCCAGTGCATCACAAAACGATTGGGAGGAGGGGGGGTTGAAGATTAGGTAAACAACCGGTCAGTTGTTTAGTTGTCTCAAACAAAGCTTTATTTGAATTTTTAGCAAGTTCGATTTTTTCCGAGAAATACTTCTTCTTGGCATCTAGGATCATATTTTTGTATATGATAACCGAGTGCTTGTATATTATTTTGGCCTCTTCGGAATAGTGTCTGCGCCAGTTCCTCTCATTCTTCCGACACAACTGCTTCTGTGTCCTGAGTGTTTCCGAAAACCAAGGGGCAGATGGGGTTGATCTGTTCCGAGAGCTTTGTTTTAACTGGACCAAAAGAGTGGCCGCAGATGCAACCCATTCATTATATTGGGTGATAGCGAGATTAGGATCGTGTGATAGAGTCGGGCTGGTTTTAATCAAAACTGATTGTAAGCTATTGCTGTCAATATTTTTCCAATCCAAGAAGGTCTGACGATGATTATCATTTTCCATAGCTATTCCTGAGGCATGGCTGGTTAGAGTGGCCGTTATAACAAAGTGATCTGACCATATAATGGGGAAAATTGCAGAAACCTGAAAGTCGTTTAAATTGGAAAAAATGCCATCCAGAATATGGCCTCCTTCATGAGTAGGGGCTTTCACTAGTTGGGAGAGCCCAAAGGTGGTTAGGCATGCCTGGAGGGCGACTGTGTCACTATCTTCAATTGTGTCGAAGTGAAAATTGAAGTCGCCTAGTATGGTAAATGAACCATCCAAAGCAGATACTTCTAGAATGTGACTAATGTCGGAAATAAAAGCCGACCTTTGTCCTGGAGGACGGTAAAGAAGGATACCTTTAAAGTTAACAGAAGGAGTAAGTTTGATAGAGAATTGAAGAGCCTCGCAAGAAAGAAGCGGTATCTCATCAATTCTGACCGCATAGGTATCCCGTGCAATTATGGCTATACCTCCCCCTCTCTTACGTTGTCTATCCAATCTATGGATTGAGAACCCATGGGGAACAGCAATAACCAGGTCCGGATCAGAAGCATTGTCCAACCAGGTCTCAGTTAAAAACAAAATGTCTAATTGTTTTTCTTCCATGAGCTCAGCTATCTCATGTCGATGTTTACCCAGTGAGCGGACATTGATGAGGGCCATAAGATAGTCACAAGGAGTCTTAATGGGTTTCCGGTGAGGGAGGTTGTGACTGGTTGATATTAAGGCATCACAATTTAAGCATTGATGAGCATTTCCCACAAAAGAATGCGGGTCAAGTGTGGAGCATAGGGGATCTTGTAGAGGTCGGTAGCTCCTAAGTTGGCTGGAGGAGTATGTCCCCAGAGGAGGTAACGGAAAAAGGCCAGGGGGCATGGCCCTTGGCCCGGATCCGGCGCGGACGGGCGCAGACGGGCTTGCCTTTGGCGCGCCTTCGGCGCGCCGTCGGCGCGCCCGCTGAGCGGACGGGACGACCCTTGACCTAAATACATTCCAATAGGTGGGAGGAGGGTGGGAGGGGCTGTGATCTCCAGCGCGAGCCTTCCCCGGCCCAAGATGGCGGCTCCAGTTACTGGGGGAAGTGACCAGCGCCTAGCAACAGCGGCGCTGCGTCACCCACGGAGAGTGTCCTAGCGATGTTAATCTCGCTAAGGTAGGGGCTACAATTAAAATCGCCACCTAATAAAATATATACAGTTTTTAAAAGTAGTTATTCTCAGTCAATAACCCCAACACTATATTCAGCGCTTGGCGGGTCACAATAGCGCGCAAGGGAGCGCAAGATACCCCCGGCTTTCCGCCTCAAGGGTGAATTCAGCAAATGTCCTCACAACAAGTAAAAACGCCCTTAAGTACCTGGGAGGGCGGGAGGGGCTGCGATCTCCAGCGCGAGCCTTCCCCGGCCCAAGATGGCGGCTCCAGTTACTGGGGGAAGTGACCAGCGCCTAGCAACAGCGGCGCTGCGTCACCCACGGAGAGTGTCCTAGCGATGTTAGTCTCGCTAAGGTAGGGGCTACAATTAAAATCGCCACCTAATAAAATATATACAGTTTTTAAAAGTAGTTATTCTCAGTCAATAACCCCAACACTATATTCAGCGCTTGGCGGGTCACAATAGCGCGCAAGGGAGCGCAAGATACCCCCGGCTTTCCGCCTCAAGGGTGAATTCAGCAAATGTCCTCACAACAAGTAAAAACGCCCTTAAGTACCTGGGAGGGCGGGAGGGGCTGCGATCTCCAGCGCGAGCCTTCCCCGGCCCAAGATGGCGGCTCCAGTTACTGGGGGAAGTGACCAGCGCCTAGCAACAGCGGCGCTGCGTCACCCACGGAGAGTGTCCTAGCGATGTTAGTCTCGCTAAGGTAGGGGCTACAATTAAAATCGCCACCTAATAAAATATATACAGTTTTTAAAAGTAGTTATTCTCAGTCAATAACCCCAACACTATATTCAGCGTTTGACGGGTCACAATAGCGCGCAAGGGAGCGCAAGATACCCCCGGCTTTCCGCCTCAAGGGTGAATTCAGCAAGGTCAGTCTCCAGTCTCCAGTCTCGTTAAGTCGCCCTCCAGCTGACGTATCATGTGTCCCAGTGTTCCCAGACAGTGGCCCCGAATCACTACTTTAAAGGCGTCCCATTCGACCTGGGGTGAGGATGCCGTGCCAGAGTTCTCTTCAAAGTATTGGGCAGTTTGCGTGAGGAGAGAGTCGCGGAAAGCCGCATCTAGTAGTAGCGCTGGTTGGAGTCGCCAGGTGGGAATGGGCGGGTGTGGGCGCTCCCTGGTAATAGTCAGGAAGTGTGGGTTGTAGTCCGAGTGTGTGCGCCCCATGTATCGCGTGTCTGTAACAAGTGGGAGCAGCTCAGCAGAGACCATGAATCTATCCAAACGTACGTGTAAGCTGTGTGCACCCGAGTAGTAGGAGTACACTCGCGCTGCAGGATTGTGCGATCACCAGGCGTCGTGAAGATCCCACTGTGCGGCCCACCCAAGCAGTGCCTTCATGGCACCATGTGTTGGTGCACCAGGTGGGGGTGGGAAGGAGCGGTCTAGTGTCGTGTCTAACACGCAATTGTAGTCACCCCCCAGTATCCATGGGGCAGTGTTCCAGGTCGCCATCGTCGCGGTGAGGCACGCCAGGAAACCACCTTGATCAGTGTTTGGAGAGTAAAGGGAGACCAGTACCACCTGATGCCCATCTAGCCTGCCCTGTGCCACTACGAACCTGCCTTCAGGGTCTACATGTGTGTCTGTGACTGCCCAGGGGGTCCCAGGACGGACCCATATCAGGGCGCTGCGTGCGAATGAAGAGTAGTCTGTAGCATAGAGCTGCCCGCGCCACCTGCGATGTAGCGCCCGTGCCTCCACCCTGTTCAGATGTCTCTTGAAGCAGCGCTATATTTATCTTGTGGCGTTTTAAATAAGAGTAAATCTGATATCACCTACTTGGTGTGTGCATGCCCCTGGCATTCCAGGTACACATCCGGATTTCAGCCATAGTCACTGTTCATGGAAGTCTTACACCCATCTGTCAGGTTTTGTCCCTCGGATGCAACTTCCCTCCAGTCCCTCAACCCCATCCCTGCCCTCATACCATGTCCAGCAGTTAGCACATTATCCAATGATCCCCCTTGGTGTAAAATGGTACTAAGGAAAAGGGACACAAAAAGCCAAAAAAAGGCAACATTGTAGATAATACCAAAAGGTCGGCTGCACAACATGTCGCCGTCCAAACACTCAAATGAGCTAAAGTAAACTATACAGTTCTAGGGGGTGGTAAGTGGCTGTTACAACAACAGTCTTAGTGTCTGTGTAGCTGAAGAGTGAAATGCCATCTCTCCCGGGCCAGCAAAGAGTCGCCGTGTCTGTCTGGTAGGCCCATTAGACCACCCGCCCTGAGTTTTCCAAGTTAGGTTCCTCAATGCCAGAGAATGGGGGAAGGGCTCTCACAGGGCCCCTGTCTCTGGAGAGGTCAGTTCAGGGGTCCCCGGTAGGTATGCGGCCGCTGCCAAGGTGCCGCACTATTCAGGGTGGCAGACAGAGCCGTGTGTATATGAAAAGGAAATGTTACTCACTGCGTCCTGATTGTGTTCGATTCTTCAGGGCAGGGAGATCCCCGCACCAGACAGGTCTGTAGTCTGCTCACCTCAGGGCAAGTCCGTGAGACAGCCATGCAGCCATACCAATCTCGCCTCGCGGGGGAGGAAGACTTCTCAGGTCCCTCTCAGCCGAGAAGGTCCACCGTCTGTGGGGTGACGTCAGGGAGATCGGCAGAGTGCTGGGAATCCGGTAGGCCATAGTTCGCTTCATCGTTGCTCGGGAATGTGGTCGGGCTGGCATTCGGAGCAGAGGATGAGGCCGGAGAGTTGTTGATCTCTGTAACATTGCGAAGCGCATCCTGTTGTTCCTGCCTTATTAGGTCTCTGGGCGGAGAGCTGTGTGGTGTTTCCTGGGCGCGGGTGGGTGTAGGTGTTCTGCGCCTACGGCATCGCCTCGGTCCGCGTGTGCACGAGAACGTGGTGGTTCCATGTGCCTTCCTGGGCGCCTCAGCTACCCCTCCATCGAGCCAGGCTTCCACCTCCTCAGGACCGGTGAAAAAGTGCGTTTTGTCTTGCGCCACCACCCTCAGCTTCGGGGGGCAGAGCAGCGAGTATTTGAGGTCCGCCTGTCGCAGTGGTCTTTTCACTGCCAGGAAGGAATGGCGTTGTCTTTGTACCTGCACGGTGTAATCCGGGAAAAACATAACTGTGGCGTTATCTATCTGGATGTCACCAAGTTTCCTGGCTTCCCGCAGTATAGTGTCATGGTCTCTGTAGTTCAGGACTCGAAATATGAGAGGTCTGGGGTTGGAGCCCGGGGGGAGGGGCCTCGTGGGCACCCGGTGAGCACGTTCCACCACAAAGTGAGGCGATAGTGTGTCTTCAGGTAGCAGGTCGCGCAGCTAGTCTTCTACCCGCCGGGTGGGATCAATCCCTTCCCATTTCTCTGGGATGCCTACGAGTCGGATGTTGTTTCTCCGTGCCGCGTCCTCCGCTCGTCCTTCCAAAAATTCCACTCTATTGAGCAGATCTCGGATGTGTTTGTCCGCTTGGTCCACCGTGGGTTCCAGCGCTGCCACCGCCCCCTCCAAGGTGGTAGTGCGTTCCTGGAGTTTCTTGTGATCGGCCCTGAGGTGAGTCAGGTCGATCATCACACTGTCTATTTTGGTCTCGAGAGAGGTGCGGGTCTGTTGCATGGATTCCTCCAGTCGCTCCATGACGGCTAGCACATTGTCCAACTTGGACGTCACCATCTCTGCATCCATCTTGGACGTTGCCTTGGAAAGTTTCCCCTTCGGTATCGTGCCCCCGGTGCCGGTCCGTGTCTTCACTCCTTCAGACATGAGCCAGACGTGGCAATTGCGCTCGGCCTGTCCGCCAGCGGCACAGTTCAAGCGTGCGGCGGGTAAATGTCGTGGACACAGTCCAGGCGCGCAAAAGCGTTTGTGCACCTGCGTTAGGTAGCTTCCAGGCAGCAGGTCCGGCCATAAAGGGCACAGCAGAGCGCACAGCTAGACAGAGCAGGCGGCGAGGGCACCCCCCCAGACGCGTGTGTAGTTGTGTCGGCTTGTGCTGAGGTGGGTCAAGCAGTCCCTCCTGTAACGCTCGTAGGGCAGGTTTCCATGCAGTGCAGGGCCGGTGCAGTATCACGCGGCGGTCGCTTCAGCACAGCAACTCCCAGAACTGTGACAAAAGTTGAGGAGTTAGGATATTGAGGGGTGCTCGCCTTCAGGGGAGGGTCCCCAGGTCACCACCAGAAGTTCCTGTTCGCCAATTGTCAAGTGCTTCTCCCCCCTGGGCATTCCGAGGCGCCTCGTGGGGGCAGCAAAAGCGCCAGCTTTCCGTGGCGTCGTCCGATGATGATGGCGGGCAGTGGGCAGGATCCCCCTCGTCGACCACGGCCTCACTCTTGTCCCGGGTCACCGTGCCGTGTGTCGTGTGTCTCGCCGCGCCCCTGCAGCAGCCCGGGTGGGGGGGGGAAGGGGTGTGTGGCATCTTCTCTCCAATGCGGTGTGTGCCAGGCAGTTTACACTTGTGGAGGCCCGTTGGTCAGGGTGTGGCCCCGCACCGTGCCTCAGGGGTGAGACGCCGCTGCCGCCGGAGGTCAGTCGAGGGGGGGGGGGGGTATTCATCAGTCTCAGCCCCCAGGTTGTGCAGGGTCTCGCAAGGACGCGAGTAGGCCGCGCTCTCTGGCCCAGCGACAGGTCCTTAGTTGCCGCATATGTGGGGGGGCCGTCGCGTACGGCCCGTGCCCCCCCGCATCCCCTCACCGGCGATATCCGGGCAGCGCCTTGATTCGGCTGGGCCTCGTCCCCAAGGGGACGCCGGCGCAGTCGTGCTGGTCTTAATCTGTTCCCTCGCCGCACCGCCAAGTTCCTCAAGCGGCGGCCCCGCTCGGGTTCTCAGCCCCTCTCTGCTCTCCACAGGTGGGGGTTGCAGTTGGGGAGGGTCCGACGACTCACCAAGGTCTGGCCAGCAGAGCGGTCAACTTTGTAGCTTCCACTCACAGGTACCGCAGTGTCCGGTCGGGTAACGTGCAGCCCTCAGGGCCAGGCCTAGTCGCAGCGTCAGATCCCCGGCCTCGCGTGATTGAGGTCCCCAGGGGCGTCGCGGCAACGCCGGGCACCGCCTCCCAGCGCGCGCCGGTACGGGCCTCGATGTCAGATCTGTCCCGCGATCGGTCAGTGGGTGGGCGGGGGTTCAATGTTGGTCCGCCAGCAGTTTTCGTCGAGTTCAGGAGAATTGGCGCGGAGAAGTGGCCCGGGAGAGGGGAGCTCAAGCAGAAGCTCTACCCGTGCACGTTTTTCTCCATCGCGCTCCAAGCCACGCCCCCCCTCACCGGCAGACTTTACGACGCTGGCATACAAGGAACCGCCCTTGACTGGATCCGCTCCTTCCTCACTGGCTGAACCCAAAGAATCAGACTGCCACCCTTCCTCTCCGAACCCACAGAAATCAATTGCGGAGTACCCAAAGGATCGTCGCTCAGCCCCACGCTCTTCAAAATCTACATGGCCCTCCTCACCACCATCATCAAACAGTACGGACTCAGTATAGTATCCAACGCCCACAACATCCAGGTCATCCTCCCTCTCACCAAGGACGCTACACAATCAGACAATAGTACATCTACTTCACCAGTTGTGTTTTACAATAATTGCACAAAAATCTCACTTATGTCTGGCACAAGTGCAATCTTCTCTGGGAGCTTCCATCAACACTCTCAAAGCTCTAGCCACTCCTAATAAAGCCAAGATTCACAACATCCAGGCCACACTATTACAATTTCAACCCAACCAATCATTACCAGCCAAAGTCGTCATGCATCTGCTGGGAATGATGGCATCCTGCGTTGCAATCGTACCTCATGCAAGGCTTCACATGCGTCCTCTGCAACTATGTCTAGCGAGTCAGTGGAATCAATCACAGGGGGCCAGATGTACGACGTGATTTTGCATGCGCAAACGGGTTTGCGAACCTGTTTGCACATGCAAAATCACCGTTGGCCATGTTCAATTCCAAAATAGCGAGTCGCAGTTTATTTGTGACTCGCTATTTAGGAATTGCGAGTCGCATTTAGGAAGGGGCATTTCCTTCCTAATTGCGTCCGCAATGCTATGTGTGAATGTTTTGTGACCACAATTGCGGTCGCAAAACACTTGCAAATTACCACCCTCTTCAAGAGGGTGGTAATGCAGTCGCAATTTCGAAGGGGTCCCCAGGGTACCCCTTCCACTTTGTGACTAAGGGCCTTTAAGAAAAAAGAGCTGCATTTAAAAAAAGAAAGGAAAAAAAAGCTGCTTTATTTTACAAGCAGTCCCAGACATGGTGGTCTGCTGAGCAGGCCACCATCCCTGTTAGGGCTGGCATTCCCAATAGGCTTGCATATTGCGGGAGATTCATTAATATTAATGAGCCTCGCAATTTGCGACCCTGACCTAGTGTTGGTAGACAGCGGCAACCATCACTCGCTGCAGTGGTGGAACCCTCAAAACTTAGCAAAAGGGCGACTTTTCATAGACCCGATACCACAGTAACTGGTTGGGGTGCCCACCTTCAACATTACAAAGTCCATGGGCTGCGGTCGGACAAACACAAACGTCTCCACATCAACTACCTGGAACTTCTAGCAGTGTTCCTAGCACTCAGCTTTTCTCACCCAACTTGTAGGCAAGACTGTCTTAGTTCACACGGACAACATGACAGCAATGTACTACCTACAGAAATAGGGAGGGACTCACTCTCTCCGGCTGTCGTGCCTTGCACTAAGCATTTGGGATTGGGCGATTCACCAGAAAATCTATCTCCTAGCCGAACACCTCCCAGGAGTAGACCATCGGATTGCAGACCTGCTCAGCAGACACAGGCAGCAAGTACACAAGTGGGAACTTCATCCCCAAGTTCTTCTTCCCTACGTTCAAAACTGAGGTTTTCCACAGATAGATCTGTTTGCCACAGTGCACAACGCAAAATGCCCAAACTCTGCATCCAGGTTCCCACACCCATTATCCGAAGGCAATGCCCTATGGATGATTTGGTCAGGTATATATCCTTACGCTTTTTCGCCTCTCCTGCTAATTCCATTACTAGTTCGGAAGCTCAGACAAATGTCCCTCACTGATCTTAATAGCCCCCACATGTTCTTGTCAACCTTGGTACTCTCATCCTTAGCACTCTCAGTGGTTCCACATCAAAAGCTACATCTCACACCTTGTCTCCTCACTCAGAGTCATTGAGAAATCAGTCACTCAAGCTAGCGATTTGGCTCCTGAAGTCATATAGTTTGGTTATTTACAACTACCACCAGACTGTATGAATATCCTCAAGGAAGCTAGAAAGCCTACAACTAGAGCATGTTATGCAGCAAATGGAAAATTTTTGTTGCCTAGTGTAACAACAACAATATCAATCATCTTGATGCGTTTGTGCAGAACATCATTTGTTAACTGTTGCATTTACAGCAATGTGCATTAACTTACACTTCCATTTGTTTACACCTGGGAGTCGTAGCTGCATACTTGCAAAATAGACAACACCTATCTTTCCCAGAGTACCAGTGATTAAAGCCTTCAAGGAAGGATTAAAAAGGGTTACACCGCCAAGTATTCCCCCTGCTCCAGAGTGGAACTTAAACATAGTCCTTACAAGGCTAATGGGCCCGCCTTTTGAACCAATGCACAAATGTCCGTTACAATTCCTATCATGGAAAGTTGCTTTCCTCATAACGATAAAGGCACTAAGGAGAGTTGAGAAACTTGAGGCATTACCTATACAAGAGCCTTTCTTTCAACTTCACAAAGATTGAGTGGTTCTGCGTACCAATCCTAAATTTCTCATTAAAGTAGTTTCTGCTTAGAGGTAATTCTTGTGCGATATCAAATTAAAATAACATATCATTAGCATTTTCATTATTAATTGAACCATCTTAATTCTTGTATAGAATTTATGTGCTGCAATGATAATAGAGCAAAAGACACACAATTGATGGACGGAATGCAGAACAAATCAAAACATTCACCCCCAGTCAAGAGATCTGGGTTAAATCCATCATTATTTTGCTCACCATGCCACCCCAGTTTAGGCCTGGCCATATGCAAATCAGTCTAGACCCTGTGCCACATGGAAACAGTCCAGCCCGAACTGCAATGATAATAGAAGCAGATAAAAGTAATTGGCAAAATAAGCACATTGAACAGAATAAATAGTTCCACCATCTTTCTAAAACAATGTACATATGCAAGCATATAAAAACTGTATATGGCGTTTTCCTACTATGCTTTCCAGTGTGTGTGTCTGTGTGTGTCTGTTGGTCTCTGTGTGTCTGTCTCCCATTCCCTGTAGGGAAAGTATGTAGCTCCCCGTTGTAGAAGAGTCGGTCAAGAGGGAGCACACTGCATTGAATAATTTCTTGGTATGCACTTTTTATTAGTATTACAGGAAATCACAGTGATTGATTGTCTCTTTTATATTCTTTTTTTCCACAGGGTCTTCCACTTCAGTCCCTTAGGTGAGCCTCCGCCGCCGTTGCCTCTCGGACAGAAGGAAAAGACTCAGGTAAGTGTTTTTGCTTTATAGTTTAGTCAAGGGAGGATGTGAGGGATAAATTATAGCTATGCATAAATGTGAAGGGAGGGGGTAGAGGTTGGAGCAACCAAAAGAAAAAGAGTAGCCGATGATTTCTGCTCTTGTCTTTGTTTCCGTTTCACTTATTTCCTTTTCCCTGGGTCCCTTTCACCCCTCAGCCTCCCCTCCCGTCCCTCTCTTACTTAGCCCCTTTCCAAAAGCCCCATAGACACCCACACACCTGGATGAGCCAAATCCCTCCGGGGCCGTGGCGTGGTGACTCCGCGTCCTTCAGTGAGGTCTGGTCTTCTGTTTCGGCTTTCCCACCTCCGCCAGGCTCGGGTGTTCTGCTCGCCGACAAGCTGTGACCTCCCCTGGGCTCCGGTACTCTCTCTCGTAAGGATGTTAGTCCTTCTCTGTCTTTCCGGTCTTCCCCCGCTGGTTTCTCCGCCTCGTGTTCCCATGCCATGTGTAGCTAGACCAACTACTGACCAACCTGACACGCTCTCCACCCCGCCTTCTTCAAGCGTTTATTCTCTGATGTCCCTCCACAGCTCCGGCTTAAAGGGGCCGCCTGCTGATTCCCCTCTCTCCACTTCTTGATGACAGCAAAGCGGACAACTGGTAAAAGGGTACTGTGAATATAGCAGGGGAGAAATATATGAAGGGATGGCATGGCACTCCTTATCCTCTTTCACATCGTCTACCACAAGGGCTACCTGACACACCCCACCCCCAGACGAACCCCAAAATAGGTTATCCTAAAAACCCACCTTCCAAAAACAAGATACCAAACAAAAGGAGAATCTTAGGAGCTTCAGGTGATGTCCCTAGTGTCTGATTACTGGTGTTTGTTTAGGTTTACAGGAGTCCAGAGGTTACATAGCAAACCTTGTCTATGCATGCTGTGTATTTTTCATTCATTTTTGTAGTATGTATGTAATCCACTCATCGCGTGCCAGAATGTAGATGTGGGTGGCTAGAGTTGTTTATATAGCGCCAGTCTAGATCTGGTCTGTGTCTCCTGCTCCACAGCTTGTACCCGTAAAAGTTCATCAATGTCTCCTTCCCTTGGAAGCAAATCCACCATGATTCCAGTTTAAGCATATTTATTCTCATAGAATCACTTTCAAAATCCACTGTTCCTCAAGTAAATTCAAATTCAGTCTGCCCAATTCATTTTGGAGATTCTCCCTTCATCAGGGGGCGCTCGTGAGGAATCTATGTTGTATGTTGTGTGCGGAAAATAGTGACATAAGAATTAACTTGCAATGCAATCTAATCCTACATATACATAAATGAATAGTTTACTACATGTCCTGGTAGAGCCGAACCGCATGTCTGCGTTTGTGTTATACCAGGGTCTTCACCTTTTCAATAGTGAGAGCTACTTCTGATCAACTGCCTTTATCGCGTGGCTTAGCTAAGGGTAGATGAATGCCAAACAACCTAATTGCGCCCACAACAGGAGCCAAAGTTCTCAGACTACCTTTTGAAAAAAAATGTCTGGTGGGATCTTAAAGGAAGTTTTTTGCACAATGTACAGGAGACCCTGGAGGGTCATCACTTTAAATAGGGCCACCCGGCCCAGTAAGGAGAGCGGGAGCGCCCACAAGTGTGGGGCATCCCAGCGAAGACGGTCTAATTTCGGGAGTATGTTCCTGCCTGTGCTCTCTTGTAATGAACACAACCAAATATTTAAAGCCATGTAGTGCCACCCTAACTGTGCACCTAGAGTGCAGCCGCAGGGTCCCTGCCACCAGCAGGAATATTAAGGACTTCTTCCAGTTGATATTATATCCTGATCAACAGGAATATCCCATATGAGAGGTCCTGGTGAACCCAAACATGTGTGAAGAGCATAGGAGACTAGGAACATCCCTGTCGGACGGCAAAGATTGGTCGACTGTATTATTGACGCCCATGCACGCTAGAGGGGCCACAAACAAGAGCTTAACAGCAGTGCTACTGGTTCAGCAAAGGAATCTCCTATTGCATATGGTACTCCATTAAGGTGTCGGAGATTTAAGCGTGTTCCCTGGTGTGGTATAAAGCCCGATTGATCAGGATGAACCACTGTTGCAATTACTGTCCGCAGGGAGATCGCCAGGGCCTACGCAAGGACCTTAGCCTCAAAATTAAGCAGGGAGATAGGTCTATAAGACTCACACTCAGTTGCTGGTTTGTCCTTTTTGGGATGACCGCCACCTCAGACGTTCTTTGGTCCTCCGGGAGACACCCTTATTTTCAGGCAGTCTGAAACCTACTCTGGAGGTACTCCCTGATTTTATCCATCATGATTTTATATAATTCTAACGGGAGCTCATCAGGTCCCGTTGCTTATTTATTTAGCCTGTCAGGTCTTGGTCTAGTGCGTCTCGGTCCTCATTCGTTAGCATTGGCAGGGTCAGGTCTTTCAGGAAGTCTCTCCCAGTATTTCCGTCCCCTTGTTGTCTGTGTCCTCAAGGATCCAGTTCCGTCCTTTGTCTTGTCTCTCTAACCATGTAAGCAACTCATTGGCTTTATCACCGACATCATAGAGACAATGCTGGGTAGCCAGCGCATGAGTGCACGCTATTTTCCATTAGTGCTCTTAATGTGTGCTGCTTCAGTTCATGGTGTAATGGGAGAGAAACTGATTCCCCACTTGCCACTCGAACCTCCAGGAAAGCACAATCCCTGTCCTGAGCCTCGCACTTCAATTTACGTTCCTTCGACATTCTCCCAATCCAGGCTTGTGTCTGGACTCGAATCACTGCCTTGAATTCACCCTATAGCACGCAAGCTGATTCAACAGGCCGCCCATTTTTCTTAAAATAGAATTCTGCTCCATCTCTCATACAAGCTTTGAACGTCTTGTCTTTTAAATATCACGGATCAACCCTTGGGGGTAGGATGAAGTCCACAACCGGACCATCGAGTTGCACCTCTACCAGCGAATGGTCTGAGATTCCCCCTGCTATGTGCGTAGCAGCTTTAAAAAAAACTTTATGGACAGTCTGGGTGAAAGGATGGTGCAGGCATGCCAGACTACCATGTGCTGTAGACCGGTGCGTCCGGTTCTGATAACCTCTTCCCCTCTAGGGGCATTTAGGAGTATCATGAATTTAGTATAGTTGCAGTTCTGTCACTCCAGTCACCCCAATGTGTATATGCTCTGTCGTAAGCGTTTTATCCTTCCACAGGATGAGTCAGTCTTGTCTGGGTCTCTTTCCTGTTTCCCGGCACTTGAATGGCACGCCCGAACACTCGAGAGAGCAGTGACCCACCAGCAGGCTTTTGTGGAGAGCTTTTGTCCTGGATGTAGGGCTGCATTCCGTAGGGAACCCACTCTGTCTTTTCTTTGCCTTTGCCTGAAGATCAGCAGTCCCAAGGTAGCAGTCACACCTGGCCTGTCGGTAAGTGCAGCCCCTTTGGAGGCCCGACCATCAGCAATTGAGCCCACACTGTGGCTGGCTGGACCACAGGCGTAAGCTCAGACAGGGTGTTCGACACTGGAGCAGTTGTAGTCCCTCATGGGCCCGTGACACAGAGTAGTCAGAAATTCAGCAGCTAAAAGCCCAACACAGGCTCTCCAGGAAGTCAGTAGATTCAGACCCTGTTGTGTTAGGAATTTGGCAAATGCAACCTTGAACGGGCCAGTTGGCAGCTCACAATCGTCCAACTGGGCCTCAACAATCACGTTGTCATAGAGTTTTATTTTCTGCCTTGAACTGTTGGGAGAGTCTGGGTGGGGGGGTCCCTCAGACTAACTGGTCCTGCTGGATGGCTTTCCGGCCCGCCCTACAAATACCGGGGATGTGTCAGACCTTGCTTCTTCCAGGACCGCCTTGTCCTCCTACTGGATAGTCAAACTCCCTTCCCTTTCTTACCAGACAAGCAGGCTTCTAGGCAGACTCCTAGGCTCTTCAGGACAGGTACACAGCTTCTCCATTAAGTAATTCAGCCTGCAGGTGATGTCCCTTCAACTTAGATAGACTGTCAGGCTGACACCATCCCTGGTGTCACAGCAGGCACCTGGGTACTTTGTAGAGCACATTATTCGTAGGTAACAGAGGACTTTGAACTATGGTATAAAAGAGGGATAGATGGTCCCACTTATATACACACCTGGCAGGCAGGAGATGCAGTTTACTCTGTCGCACTCTCACATTGCATTTATGCTACGCACACCAACACCCTAAACACACACTGGATGTTAGCGCAAAGTCTGGGCACAGGCAAAGAAATGGAGCATTACATGGGTGTGTCAGTAGGAAGCCACTCCACTGACCATGATGCAAAGATCGCATCAGGCTATTGATCCTTACAACAGGGTGCATTGCCACCACCGCTCTAGCTGTTAAACCCATGACAGTCCTCTGCCTTAAATAACCTGTCCTTTGACCCTCCAGGTCAAAGGACAGGTCCGTGACCTATCATAACCCCTTGTTAGAAGTTGCACAGTACTGGGGTGACAGGAAAATCTCATGTAAATTTCTTTTTTTTTTTTACTTTGTGGTAGTTTTACCCCAGTAACGTGTAGTTACTAGTTTGACGGCATGGACTGGGCAGTTGTCACGAGGAACAGATTCTTCTCCCTGTCAAGCCACATGCCATTCACTATTTCATAGTGTTTTTCTGCTTTTATTTACCACTTGTTTTAAGCAGGTGGTATATATATGCATGTGGTTGGTTGGGTGGGAGATTGGTGAAGTAGGGGAGGGATTGGTGAAGCAGGGGAGGGAAGGGGAAAGCATTTTCTAACAGAGGGAAGAAGTGTGTGTTTTCCATAGTTAGTAAAAAAAACAGCATAAGTCTTGGCTGCTTCTGCTGCACCCAGAGTCTTATGCGACTTTTCAGTCAAATTTTTCAGTCTGGAAAAAAAGGGTGTCCTGTTTTTCTGCACCCAGTAAATCCAGGTGCAGAAAAACCTAACAACTGATAATCAGGTGGAATAAAATGAACACATGAAAGTACGCCTTAATTTCATTGCCCTTGAATCATACTCTGGACAATAGTTGAAGGATAGGTCTAGGCATAGTCCTTGCAACACACAATAGATTTGTGTGAGGCAGAGACCAAACTCAAAAGTCAGGATACCAGATACAAGTAGGTGGTAACTCAGGGCAGGGGGAAACGCCTGTTGTCCATGGGGAAATTTCCATCCCAGAAATCTACATTAAAAATTGATTAATAGTATTCTTTTTTAAATAGCTGTTTGGTGCCAGGGCATATGACTTTAATTTCTGCCTTTGGGATTCTATGTTACAACTCCATAGGGTACAGGTATCCTTTGTGAGCTTAATAAAATGTTGAAAATTCTACAAATCCTTACTCCTACATCCAAGTATTTTAGGCTACCATTCTACACTCTGCTTTGTCAGAAGAACAGCTCAACATTTTCAAGATTCTGCAATTCTGCATTGATTTGGCTTGTAAATAATTTTTGGAGAAATTGACATGTATTAACTATTTAATTTTAATACTATAGGTGATTGAAATTATGGATGAAAAAAGCACGATTTACCACCAGGCAACTGAATGTTAGTGCCATAAGAAGGATTATTCTGAAAAACTGAAGGACATCCAGCATTCTAAGTTTAAAAAATTTCCGAAATCTAGGTGTGGCGAGGAAGTGGGAGCTGAGGAAAGTACTATACCTGTATGTAAAGTCTCTAATTTTCATCTAAAGCATCATGTAATTCCAGAGAGGAAGGACACTGCATAAAAGAAAGTTATAACAAAAGGTTTCTTCTGGATACCATCAAAGAAAAACGCTGAAAGAAGACTCCGAAGCTGACACGCTAACAACCAAAAGATTGAAAAATCACATTTGTTCAACAACCGTTTTTAACCAGTTACGCAAGTTTGAGACTATCTGCCTCAGGATATAACACCTCGATCCACTCTGCTTACTCTTGTGAAAACCTTAAAAATTCACCACTTTATTGTGTTCATGACCATCTCAGATTGTTTCCTTTTTTATTATGTACTGTTCTGTAATTCTATGTAAATCGCCTCAACATTATCTGTTGTGCAGGAGTGATATGTAAAACTGTTAAATATAAAAATGGATTAAAGGAGCACCATTGCGCTATAGCTAATTTAAATAAATCCTCATCCTCAGAACTGCAAACCTTAACCTTACACCAAGCATAGAAAGGGTAGAAGGAACTGATGTTCTGCGACTAATGATCCACAATAGTACTGTGCACGTTCTAACGCCCTCAGTTACTGCCATTACATCAGTGCAAAAAGGTACTTATCAGTTTAATCATTAAATATCAAACTAACACCTTATTACTGCATTGCTAAGAACCTATACAAATAGATTTGAGAAAAACTTCAGTCACAAATTAAGTTGCTGCCAGAGAGGCTATTACCTAAATACTACTATCTGCTAGAAAAATTTCAACAGGTGTTACAGGACTGCTTCCCGACATTTTTTGCTCAATTCAAGTGTTGAGAAGATTACACACAATTTCTTTTGGAGATAAGTGCTGAACATTATCTAATCAAGCCTGACTCTAAAATCGAGGCAAAATAACCGAAGTTGGGGAAAAAAGTTACCTGTGCCCAAAAAGATACAGCCATAAATCTTATCTCACAGAATTTGACAGAATGCACACAGGGGAAAACCACTCTCAGTGCAAAGTATGCCAAAAAAGTTTCAGGCGTAAATCTTATCTCGCTGAGCATATGAGAATCCACAGTGGGGGAAAACACTCTCCGTGCAAAGTATGCCAAAAAAGTTTCAGGCGTAAATCTTATCTCACTGAGCATATGAGAATCCACACTGGGGAAAAACCTTATCAGTGCTCTGAATGCCAGAAAAGGTTTAGTATCAAAGCGAGTCTATATCGACATGCATTAACCCACTCTGTGGAAAAACTTTACCAGTGCGCTGAATGCCAAAAAAGTTTCAACCGTAAATCTTATTTCACTGAACATGTGAGAATCCACTCTGGGGAAAACCCTTATCAGTGCTCTGAATGCCAGAAAAGGTTTTGTAACAAATCGAGCCTATCTCGACATGCAATAACCCACTCTGTGGACAAACCTTATCAGTGCCCGGATTGCCAGAAATGTTTCAAAAACAAGAGCAGTCTCACTCAGCATACAAGATACCACTCTAAGGCTAAGGAAAAACATTATCAGTGCTCTGAATGCCAGAAATGTTTCAGTGATCAAAGCACTCTGACTCGGCATACAAGAACCCACACTGGGGAAAAACCTCATCAGTGCACAGAATGCCAGAAATGTTTCATTGACAAAAACAGTCTTACTCGGCATATAATAACCCGTACTGGAGAGAAACCATATCAGTGCACGGAATGCCAGAAATGTTTCAGTTGCAAAAGCAGACTCACTGAACATACAAGAATCCACACTGGGGAAAACCCTTATCAGTGCTCTGAATGCCCAAAACATTTCAAACTTAAATCACTTCTAACTGCACATGTGAGATTCCACACTGGGGAAAAACCTTATCAGTGTTCTGAATGCCAGGAAAGGTTTTGTAACCAACAAAGTCTTTCTCGACATGCAATAACCCATTCTGTGAAACATCCTTATCAGTGCTCTGAATGCCAGGAATGTTTCAGTAGAAAAAGTAGTCTCACACGGCACATAAGAATCCACACTGGGGAAAACCGTTATCAGTGCACTGAATGCCAAAAATGTTTCAGTCAAAAAAGCTGTCTCACACGGCACATAAGAATCCACACTGGGGAAAACCGTTATCAGTGCACTGAATGCCAAAAATGTTTCAGTCAAAAAAGCTGTCTCACTCGGCACATAAGAACCCACACTGGGGAAAAACCTTATCAGTGCTCTGAATGCCAGAAATGTTTCAGTGAAAAAAGACATCTCACGCTGCATATAAAAACCCACACTGGGGAAAAACCTTATCAGTGCTCTGAATGCCAGAAATGTTTCAATGAAAAAAGACATCTCACGCTGCATATAAAAACCCACACTGGGGAAAAACCTTATCAGTGCTCTGAATGCCAGAAATTATTCAGTGAAAAAAGACATCTCACGCTGCATATAAGAACCCACACTCAGGAAAAACCTTATCGGTGCTCTGAATGCCCTAAAGATTTCAAACTTAAATCACTTCTAACTGCACATGTGAGATTCCACACTGGGGAAAAACCTTATCAGTGCTCTGAATGCCAGAGATGTTTCAGTGACAAAATGAGACTCACTAAACATACAAGGACCCACACTTGGGTAAAACGTTATCGGTGCACTGAATGTGACAAATGTTTCAGTGAAAAAAGATATCTCACGCTGCATATAAGAACCCACACTGGGGAAAAACCTTATCAGTGTTCTGAATGCCACAAATGTTTCAGTCAAAAAATCAATCTCACTGAGCATATAAGAATCCACACTGGGGAAAAACCTTATCAGTGCTCTGAATGCCAGATATGTTTCATTCAAAAAAGCAGTCTCACTCAGCATATAAGAATCCACACTGGGGAAAAACCTTATCAGTGCTCCGAATGCCAAAAATGTTTCAGTCAAAAATCTCATCTCACTGAACATGTGAGAATCCACACTGGTGAATACAATTATCAGTGCTCTAAATGTCAGAAAAGATTCAGAGGTAGAGATGGTTACAAGCGCCATAAGAAAACACACCATCAAAATAATTCAGTTCTCTGAATGCCAGAAAAGCATCAATTTTAAACTCAATCTCACTCTACATGAGCAGACGCACACAGGGAAAAAACATTACCAATTTCTGGGAATGCCAGAAATTCCTATTTGATAGGCACAGCCTCACTAAATATAAGCGACTCCATACTGATGAAAAACCTTATGAGTGCTCTGAATGCCAGAAAAGCTGCAGAGAAAAATGCTATTTCACGATGAGAAACTCCACACTAGAGAAAATCCTTATGCCATAAAAGGTTGAATCTGAAAGACAGTGTTATGCTTTACGAGAGATCCCACTCTGGGGAAAAACCTTAGGAGTGCTCGAAATGCAAGCAATGTTTTGGTTACAAATTACTTCTCACTTGACATGAGCGAACTCACACAGGGGGAAAAAAGCCTTATGTGTGTTCTGAATGTCAGATAAGGTTTAGTCTTGAATACAATGTCATTTCACATGAGAGAATTCACACTGGACTAAAGCCATATACAGGAGGGGAAAGCCAGAACCGTTATACTCAGAAAGGAGATTTCACTAAACATGAGAAATGCATCCACACCAGGTGAGAAGTAAGGTGTATCTTGAGTTGCAGAAAAGCTTCTAACAACCTGACTTTACATGAGAGAGCACATATTGTAGTTGCAATAGGATTCATCAAGAAACTCTTGCAGGATAACTTAGGCTGCCCGCATGCAACCTCCAAAGAAATTTCAGGCCTGGAAAATTTTTAATTGCAACAGAATCCACAATTTGAGTATCTGAAAGTTACAAAACTCTCAAGGTCTTTACTTTACACAGAGAAGTGTTAGTGCTTGCAAAAATCAACTAATTGCCCAAAAAATCACAATAATAATGTCTTAAATTTTACTCCACCCAAAAGGTTTCTACACACCCTTGTTTCTTAACATATGACTGATATCTATTTTTTCATGATAAGATTAAGCCTATCCGGAGTTCCTCAGTGAGGAACTCCGCAAAGTGACTAAAAAACTCTGGCGGTCAACGCGGAGTTCCGCAAGCAGCGGAGTGTGTAAGGGGCATGCAGTTTGTGGTGATTTCATCCCATGTCGTAGGATCATTTGGCCCTTCTCTTCCAGGAAGTTATGGATCTCTTTGTCAAACGCGTCCTTGTGCCAGAAGTAGGTCGGGTTGCTACTCCCACTACTTCTTGGTACCCAAGAAGGACAAAGGCCTGAATCCTAGCTTAGTCCTCAGGGACATCAACCACTTTCTCCGAAAGGAGAAGTTCAAGTTGTTAACCTTGGCTCAGATCTTGTCTGACTTTGACCCTGGAGATTTGATGGTAGCGTTGGACTTGAAGGACACTTACTTTCACATCCCCGTCTTGCCTGCCCACCGGCATTACCTACGGTTCACGGTAGGCCACATGCATTTTCAGTTTTGACCACGCTCCCCTTTGACCTTACCAGCCCCCCCTCCCTCGGGTGTTCACGAAAGTGATGGCGGTGGTCGCAGCTCATCTGCGCAGATCAGGGGGTTCCAGTCTTCCCCTATCTTGACGACTGGCTGTTGAAGGCTCCCACCTCCAGACTACGACGGACTGCCTGCATTTGCTGGGGTTCTCAGTTAACGTGCTGAAGTCGCACCTGATTCCAACCGATAAGCTCCTTTTCATTGGAGCGGTTCTGGACACAGCACAGTTTTGGCTCTATCCTCCCCCGATCTGAGTTCACAGTACTGATGGATGCGTCACTCCTGGGTTGGGGCGGCCATATGGGAATGGTGGAGATCAAAGACCTCTGGTCTCCGGCGAAGTCCAGGCACCACATCAACCTTCTGGAGCTCCGGGCGATTCATCTTGCACTGAAGGCATTCCTTCTTTCTGTCAAAGGAAGAGTGGTGCAGGTGTTCACGGACAACACCACCGCCATGTGGTACTGCAACAAACAGGGCAGGGTGGGGTCGTGGACCATATGTCAAGAGGCTCTTCGCCTTTGGACATGGCTGGAACATCAGGGCATATCTCTGGTGGTTCAACACTTAACAGGTTCACTGAACGCCAGGACGGACAAACTCAGCCGCCAGTGCATGATGGATCACAAATGGCATCTTCACTCGAAGGTCGTGCTAGGTCTCTTTCAGTAGTGGGGAGAGCCTTGGTAAGATCTATTCGCCACCGAAGAGAATGCTCAATGTCAGCAGTTCTGCGTGTTAGAGTTTCCAAAGCGGCTGTCGCTCGGCGACCCTTTTCATTGCGAGTGGAGTTGCGGCCTCCTGTACCACTTCTGCCAAGATTGCTGAAGAAGATCAAACGCGATCAGTCCCAAGTCTGGTACCCCGAGTTCTTGAGCATGGCCATCGATCCTATTGTTAACAGATTTCTGAAGTGCATTACTCATCTCTTTCCTCCTTCTCCTTTCGTAATGCCCTAGTGGGAGTTGACCTCACTTATCTTATGTGTGCTCCCTTTGAGCGCCTACATAATTGTCCTCTTCGCCTCCTTTGAAGACTGCTTTTTTGCTTGCCATCACCTCTGCTTGCAGGATGAGTGAGCTTCAGGCTTATCTTCCAGACCTCCCTTTCTTGCTGTCCATCCAAACAAAGTAGTCCTCCGTGTAAGCCCTCTTTTCTGCCCAAAGTGATAGCCTCTTTCCACATAGGTCTGACCATCAGATTACCTACCTTCTTCCCACCTCTGCTGTGTTTTTCTCTGCCAGGTGCACAACATATAGACTGTTCACACACTTTCTGTAGTATGCTTTGTTCTGGGCAGATAAACTCTAATCCCCACTCTCCTTCTATCCTCGTGTTAGTGCAGCCCGATGTAAACAGTAATTGTAATGTATTTAGATGACATAACTCTTACTACCCCATACGAACTTTGAAGCGCTTTTTCGGCAAGTGGCACACTACTCTAGGATCCAAAAATGATTCGTGGTGAATTAGTATAGGGAAATATAAAATGTATATGAGAGCTGGACATGTTGGTCTGTTAGTTGGGTTAAAAAAGATTGTGGGGAGATAGAAGAGGGAAGGTTTTGCATTTATATAACGCTTGCTACCCCTGATGAAGTGTTGAAGTGCTTTTCGGCGAGTAGCATGCTACTCCAGATCCCAAAAAGATGAATAGGATCCAAAAATGATTCGTGGTGAATTAGTATAGGGAAATATAACATGTATATGAGAGATGGACATGTTGGTCTGTTAGTTGGGTTAAAAAAGATTGTGGGGAGATAGAAGAGGGAAGGTTTTGCATTTATATAACGCTTGCTACCCCTGATGAAGTGTTGAAGTGCTTTTCGGCGAGTAGCATGCTACTCCAGATCCCAAAAAGATGAATAGACAGATCAATTATGGTGGGGAGGTTGTTTTATTGTATACACACAACTGTACACAAATTAATAAAATTCTGTTATAAAGTTGTATCCAAGAGGCAAGTATAGTCTCTGATAATAATGTATACAATACTGATAAGTTTTAAGTTGGCTTGCCATCAAGACTGATGCCCCGTAATGTTGATGCAAAGTCATCTGTGCTGGCGTATCCTAAACTCTTGTTGAATTGTAACATCCACCTTGTAGGTACTGCTATTTGTATCAGGTCCACGTTGTAGGCAGACACAAACGCCTAAATTGTGCACTATTTATATTAAGCATAATAAGCATAATGTAAGTGAGCAGATGACAGTAAGCACTGTACAAGCTGTATTAGGTGCTTAGAAGTAGAGTGACATAGAGGGGAATAAACACTCACTAAATCTTTCTTTTTTATTATTAATAGTGCTCATAAGACCATCCAATTCAATACGATGTACAAATAGCCCATTGGGGAACAGTTCAGGCATCATCTGGGGATTACACATCCGAGAAACACAAGTGTCTTTCATGAATACAAATTGACTACTCCTCCAAGGACTGCACTGTATTATTGACACGGGCGAAAAGGCAAACAAGCAGTCAGGAGGTACACTGATTGTATACCCCCCACCTGACAGGATGGTGACAGACCCCAACCACCTGCAGAGGAAACGTGCCACCTAACTTAATAGCGGCTAGACGCTTTACTATGTAAGCAGACTGGTGGTTTACAACTGCGCCTACGTTGGGGCACCACATGTTTTTTTCCAGCATAATCTGGTGTGCTCCCCCCTGTGTGGGATGATAGCACCCACTGAAAACTGCACCGTTGTGTAGTCTGGGACAGTGCACCTTCCATGTAATTCTGAACTGGGCCTTTAAATACGGTACTATTTTGTGTGCCTATTTAGTTCAGGTATACAAAGAATGTGGTACTACTTGTATACTAGGGTAGGACAAGGAAGATTGAATTTCTATGGTGGCAGAAATGTTTTTGTCAAAGTGCTTTATGCCCTAAATACTCCCCCGTACCCTGAACATAATGAGATTATGTAGATTACACCTCTGCATGCCTAATGCTGCCATTTGTATTTCAAGACCAGTGATTAATGTGGCTTTATCAAGTTCAACGCCATTAAGCGTTCCCGACCTGTCTGATACTTGCATATGGAAAAGATGGGTCATTTGAACCTAAAGGTAGATAAACATATTCATAGGTCACGATTTATGTCTGCATCTAATATAAAACTGTAAATTAGGAGAAGTGATAAGTGAGAAGTTAAAGGCAGCCGCTAATCGAGCTGCATTTGTACATAGGCCTTCCTATATTATGATATCTATTCCTGCTTAAGTCTTTAATTGTAATGAGTACTTTAATACCTAGGCATGAAGTCATCATCGAGCTGTTTAGATAATCCACCTGTCTCGCCACCTCTTCCTCAATGCATCCTTAACCAGTGGCCTAGCCAGTGTGCCCTGGGCCCCAAGGCAAGAAAGGAAATGTGACCTCTGCCGTTTATTTGGACTGTGGAAAACAGCAATAGTCATTGTTCTGTGGGCCCCTCAGGCCTCTGTTTGAACTGTGACAAACAGCAGTTATCAGGTTTCAGTGGGCCTTTAAGGCTTCTGGGACCTGGTGCCACTGCACCTGCTGCACCAATGGAAAGCTGAGCCCCTGCCCTTAACAGCTTTTATTCTAGCCCCACTGGAGAACCGAAACAGCCAAGTACTGATGTGGCCATATATGCAGGCATGCAGCCGCCTCTTCAACTGAAGGGATTTAAGTTGCATGAAAGCAGCATGCGGGAAACAACCATTTTCTGAGGTAAAGTCAACCAAAACCTTGTCTGTTCCAACCTGAATCCATTTAAAACCAGGGATGAAAAAACGATTCATCGTCATCCCTTGCTTATCAGAAGGGTAAAACAAATTCATCTAACATTACAGTGTACCACATAACAAATTGTGATTCTGTTTACAAATTAAAACTAGCATGAATAAAGAAAGGGGAGCCTTTGGCCAAAATAGCCATTTTCCCTACCCATACTTTTAACACATCTTATATAAAAAATGCTAATTACATTGTCATCCGAAAATAGTCATTAGAGCCTCTTCATAACCAAATGCCACTTAGAATTGTCTTTCACTTCAAGCTTTCAAAGGTAAATTGATATAAAAGCAGTATTGAATTTTTTGGCTTTGTGTACTCTTACCAAAATTTAGAGCATCAATTGTATATGACACACCAAAGAAAAAACGAGTTGTTTATATATACTAAACCTCCAGAAACGTTTGATTAACCAGTTATAAAGTCACGTCTAGCTTAGTTAGTTTATAGTCTTCTTTTTTATAATAGTAATTATTTCAAATTTTTACTGAATATGCATGGCTAAACACTTATGAGGTCCCAAAGGCGAGAACTATTAGCTATGACAATGCTTGTTATTGATTGAGTACATGGAGCGGCAGAACTTTTGATTAAGTCCTGAAGAATGCCGCAAACACCTCTTTGGAGGGTTAATAGGCTGAAACATGTTCACCTCTTATTGACTCTAACAGTGCATATATATTTGTCCCACAGTGTCTTGTTTTTAATCCTGGCACAAGGGCGTACAAATAATGGAAACCACATACCCTTTAGCATGTTTCAACTTTCACTCTGCTGCCCCCACTACCCTGAGCTCATTATTGTGGTATTTAGTATACCTTTCTCTATAACAAAACATGCCTGAACTCCTCCCTCTCAGTAAGGGGGTTGTTTCATAGTACAAGGAGATTCCCAATAAGGAAGCATGCCAACTATGGTGGGTGAGGGAAATCGTCCTTTTAAAGGGATATTTCATCTTAGCTAGGTCTTCATTTGCAACAGTAATCCTCAGAGACCCACGGGTTTCTTGATTGTGGTAGAAATGCATTTTTACCCCTTCTTTGTACGTTCAAGCACAGACCATTGCATGAAATGTTGTGATCTATGTAGGGAAAATACTCAGTGCACTGACAAAATGTGTTAAAATAACAGACAGTTTACAATCGCATTTAATAACTTCTCATACCTAGATCTATCTAGAAGAGAAGTCTGTTATTTCTAGCATATTTTTGGTACCACAAGATATAAGAAATTAGGGGATCTTTATCTGATATCTTTATCAGTAAATTATCTGAAATTATTGAACATAAACTTTTCCAAGTATTATTTCTAAAGATTAAGGAATTGGTCTTTTCTAAACTAACCCGAGTGCGTATGACTACAATAACCACCGCTCTCAAATCAATATTGTGCTTGTTTTAGTGAGAACGCACTGGCTTCAGTATGTTTCTTAGGAAGCTTCAAGTTAGAGAGTGAAAACACTTTTGAGAATGCCTCAAAATTGTGATAAAGATATTTCAATATGTTTGACTAAAAGAATAGGTAAATTTTTTGACAATATTGAAAGGGGAACTAACAGGAACAAATATTTACACGACATTACAAAAATATTAGAGATTAAATTTCAGCAATATAGGAAATACTGAGGTTCATGTTCTAATAATCCATTTGGTAAAGAGTGGTTGCTTGTAGAGTCAGCACACTACTTTGTCTGTGATAGCTTTTAAATAAAGGCATTTTTAATGCACCACATTTTACTTTCAGATTCACAAATGTCCCCTTGGGTTACTACCTCCTGTTATGGTTTTTCAGCCGACATATGGTTTCAAAGCTCAATACATACCTTAACAATGTATTAAATATTCAGAAGGGAAACTATTAACATTCCCCTTCCAAATTCTGAATTGTTAAATGGGCTTAGTACATTTCAAAAAGGGGTTTAGCTTTTGCAAACTCTGTGAAGTACTGAACCCTTAGATTTTTTTAACAATAAAACATGAGGCCATTTTTCTCAATTCCCTCCAAATTAAGTTTGCTAATAATGTTAGTTGAATAATAACCGGTGCATGTACCTATTTAGTGTAAGTGTTGCTTCAGATCAAATAAAAACCATCACACATAACTCTTACACAATACTTAAAGACAGAATTTCTGACATCCAGCGTTAATGTTTTGTTAAATATATTTGCAAATGTTGTCACTTATACAGGAAAGCAGCTAAAGCAGTCTTTGGACATAAAATAGGATGTAATCCTAATATTTAGATACATTTTCTGAGTTTCCGGAACAATGTGTGTCTTCTGGGTTTACTCTAAACCACTAAAATAAACATATTCAATGATTTGAGATTTGATCTGTTTGTACTGGTTTCTATTGCAGACAATAATCTAGATTTAGACCAAGGATCAATTCCACCCATGGCTTTTAAAATCTATTTATCAATGATCTCTATTAGTGTTATCGCAACTAAAACTGTAATAGAACTGATCTGAGAGATGGACCTTCAAGTATTATGCTCAGTCAATTTATTGATTCAAAAGGGGGTGGTGATGGACAGAGTATCTGAATTAAGCAGAACACTCCTACCCAGTCAAAAGATCAGGGCTTGATCCATCACCGTTTTTTAGCTCACTGCACCATCCCAGTTCAGAACCTGGCTACATGCAAATTAGTCTGACCCTGGCCCAGTGCATCATGGGAACAGGGCAGACCAAACTACCAAGCCAATTCTTTACTGGAAAAGAAACAAGCTTCCAGGGACCGGTTTCTGGCATTTCAGCCGTCTTCGGCCCAGCTTGCTTGAATCCTGATGGTGCAGTGAGCAAGGGACTCACATCTGAGCATACCCTTCCACACTTGTGGTGGCCAAAACGATTCAAAAGGGGGTGGTGATGGACAGAGTATCTGAATTAAGCAGAACACTCCTACCCAGTCAAAAGATCAGGGCTTGATCCATCACCGTTTTTTAGCTCACTGCACCATCCCAGTTCAGAACCTGGCTACATGCAAATTAGTCTGACCCTGGCCCAGTGCATCATGGGAACAGGGCAGACCAGTCAATTTATTGAACAAACTATGGAGTTAAAATCTGAATAGATTAGATCCACAAGCATTGCCTGACCACTGTATTATACATCAATCTCTAAGTACAATTCAGTCATCTTCTATTTTTTGTGGACCTCGTGCTGGGTCTATTAGAACTCTTTCAAAAATATGACATTTAAATGTCCAAAAAATCAGGAATTCTAGTTTCAAGCCTTGTCAAACCTTAATGAATGCTACACCAAAAGATGCCCTTCAGTTCCTACATTTTATTGTGCACCATGATTCAGAAATGGCATGTTTTTGCTTTTGGAGGTAAAATTCTAAACATATTTATTGTTGTTGCCAGCCAAAACATTATCACTAATTGGGATGATAACAACAAGTGGTCTTGTGATGCTTGCTGGAATGGGAAGTGTTTAATCAAAAAGTGGATGGAATTCAAGTTTAGGAGACAATTTTACAAAAGTGTATGGATTTTGTATATATTTCAAATTGTTGATCTCCAAAATGTCCTACATCAATAAATTGAATTGAAATTCAAGTTTATCATTTGAATCCTATTGTTGGAAAAGATGTGATTTTGAACCCCATGAGGTGGTTCCTTTCCAGGAAGCATTCAGGTTGTAATCATGAGTCAAATAATGCTGAGGAGGTTAAAATATTCAAATTGAATTCTAATTACATATGAAATGTTCATTGTTCATTATATTTCTCTTAGTATTTTAATTTGAGGACTTTATTGCTTAAGCAAAATAATTTGTATTTGTTTTTCTATATGTAGGAAGCATTACATTAATGAAATCACTGTATCCTACCTTCTTTGTTTCCTTTCCTGTTCTTTATGAACGTTTCTATTGTTGAACTTTAAAGATTGCCCGAAATTAGGAATTGTGCTATACGTAACTTTGTTGTGTTACAGTATGTTCATTTTTATGTACTACTTTTGTCTCTTATGTGTATGGCAACTGATGTTTTTTTTTGTTTTAATAAACAGCTTATGTTTATTAGGTTTTATTATTCAATAAAATGTTTCAAACACAACAAATGGTAGTTGATATGTATTTACAACTGCTGTATTGTTAATGTATGGGCACTTTCAAAGGGGCCAAAAATATGGTCTGTGGGATGACGGAGGTCAACATTGGCATCAGCAGGGAGAGGTTTGGGCAGGTGATTAGGGGTACATGTAAGGTTGGAAGTAGGGGGAACAAAGCATGTCCATTGTGTGGACTGTGACTCCTGGAGTTAGTGTGAGGGATACCATGCTACCCTGTAAATGAATCCCCTAGTGATTATTATCAACAAACTTTATTCGGTTTTATAAAAAAAAAAACATCTACCAAGTTACAGATTGACAAATATAATATGTCCAAGTTAATCAGAACACAAGATAAAAATTCATGAATTACAGCAGTAGCATTTTGCGTCTGTGAGATCTCAATGAATGCCGTCATCAGAATCGGTAGCCGCTGGGGACAACCCATGCATGGGCCATTACTGGTTCAAGCAAAGTATCAACATCCGTTGGCATGACTGATGGGAGTGTGGACTGTGACTCCTGGAGTTATTGTGAG
The DNA here is from genome assembly GCF_964261635.1 of Lissotriton helveticus. NCBI lineage: Eukaryota > Metazoa > Chordata > Amphibia > Caudata > Salamandridae > Lissotriton > Lissotriton helveticus. The sequence continues at coordinate 4,334,855 of NW_027611649.1, read as the reverse complement.
GGATACCATGCTACCCTGTAAATGAATCCCCTAGTGAATATTATCAAGAAACTTTATTCGGTTTTCTAAAAGAAAAACATCTTCCAAGTTACAGATTGACAAATATAATATGTCCAAGTTAATCAGAACACAAGATAAAAATTCATGAATTACAGCAGTAGCATTTTGCGTCTGTGAGATCTCAATGAATGCTGTCATCAGAATTGGTAGCCGCTGGGGACAACACAGTGCATGGGCCGTTACTGGTTCAAGCAAAGTATCAACATCCATTGGCATGACTGATGGGAGTGTGAGACATGTGTCTAACACGCATTCTTCTCAGCATAGCAGGCAGCGTAGAACAGGTAGGATGCAATCTTGCCAAATTGGTCTGAATGACAGAAACCATGTGGTATTTAATTCTCTTAGACGAGGTAGTCCCAAAATTTGGACGTTGCGCTCACGACACTTCATCGCCAGTAGAGTTGTCTCCATGGAGAACTAGGTGTCGTTTGTGAAATGACTTGCCATATCGCAGCAATAGGAGCAAAAATAGTATTCCTGCAGCGAGTCCCAAAATGAGAGGCAATCCGCCAAACACTGAGTGCACAAAGTTTGGAAATAATACTAGGACTGCTTCAAAAGGTGCTACAGTCCAGAAAATACGATCTTAAATACATGTACAATACCACTCGTATCAGACATGTTTAAGATACGACTTAACATTTCTGAGAAATGTATAGGGCAATTTGTAGTTAAGAGGGCATGTAACTCTGCAGAAGTCCTTGCGACTTGCAGATCATAGGTTTCTTTGTCCGAGGTCAGTGGCACAGTTTTTTGCAAAAGAATGGCTTTTATTCTGCTTAAAGTATCAATTCGTATAGAAGAGATGTTCAGTCAAGGCCAAAGTGGCGACTCCTGGCTGTCTTGGTTTTAGGAAACAATACTTGCATACAGCAAGTGACCCTGGATGACACAGTTACTAGATATGGTATTCTTGGCAACATGATATACACATAAGAGGGGTGGAGAAAACAAAACACATAAATTAATCAAGAGTATACAAGCAATGGCACACTCATGAGTGATGAAAAACTGCCCTCACTCACACACAATGTGTGTGACAATCTTCATCATCGGGTCTGCTACAACGTCCGGGCGTAGCCACACCCCGGGCGGAGCATAGGGAGGGGGAACAAAAAATATACAAGGACAACGTGTAACACAAAACTGTAAGTGACAACAGTGTTCACAAACAAAGACCAACAACTCAAGACTGAGTACAGTGATAGACAAAAAATTGCAGTAGGGAATGGTTAAAACTGGCTCCTGGATACCACATTTAAACGTTATTAGTAGGTTCCAAGGTCAGGATTAAAAATAAATGGATGGTAGTGCTAGGGTAGGGTATTAGGACCCCCTAGCGCCCCTCCTTTATTGCTGTAGTCAACATGTTTCGACCTATTTTTGCCCTTAAATACTGGGTCACCTAGGTCTTCTTCAGGACGTCTTCCTGTCCCAGTCTAATATAATATTACCCTTACCTTAATTAGGTGTTAACATGGGTATAGGTCCCTCATGCCCATCAGTAAAGGGCTATGTGGAGGGAATTCCGCCAACACGGTGACACAACTGTGAACAAAATTAGTGACATTCATAATTATGGACATTCTGAGTGAGCGGTTGAGGATGTCTCTGGCAGATGCATTCTGGGTGGTTTGCAGCCTTGTGGTGAGCTGTTTGAGGATTTCTGCATAGAGAGAGTTCCCGTTGTCCAGACTACTGTTGATGAGTGCTTGGATGACGGGCTTCTTGTGTTGCATGGGAGTCATTTGAAGATTTTTACCAGCCTTTTCAGTGTGTGAACAAAGCGATACCAAAGGGGATGATGGACGGAGCATTTGAGCAAATCAAACACTCACCCTCAGTCAACTGATCAGGGTTTAATCCATCACCATTCTTTAACTCACTCCACCCTGTGCCTCATGGGTCGCTTTGTTCACCCTAAGTTGGCAGGGAATGCCCAGACGTGGGTCCCTTGCTCACTCTACCACTGGATTCAAGATAACCTGGCTGATGAGGATTATGAATCCGAAACCGGTCCCAGGATGCTTCTTTCCAGTCCAGGGAAGACATGGCTTAGCAGTTAGGGCTGAACTGTTCCCATGAGGCACATGGTCAGACTGATTTGCATATGGCCATGTCTGAACTGGGGTGGTGGAGTGAGCTAAAGAATCGTGATGGATTAAACCCAGATCAGTTGATTGAGGGTGAGTGTTTGATTTGCTCAAACGCTCCGTCCATCACCACCTTTGGTATCGCTTGGTTCGCCCTAAGTTGGCAGGGTATGCCCAGATGTGGGTCCCTTGCTCACTCTACCACTGGATTCAACATAGCCTGGCTGATGAGGATTATGAATCCGAAACCGGTCCCAGGATGCTTGTTTCCGGTCCAGGGAAGACATGGCTTGGCAGTTCGGGCTGGACTATTCCCATGAGGCACAGGGTCAGACTGATTTGCATATGGCCTTGTCTGAACTGGGGTGGTGGAGTGAGCTAAAGAATGGTGGTGGATTAAACCCAGGTCAGTTGACTGGGGATGAGTGTTTGATTTGCTCAAACGCTCCGTACATCATCCCCTATGTTATCGCTTTGTTCCACCTAAGTTGGCAGGGTATGCCCAGATGTGGGTCCCTTGCTCACTCTACCACTGGATTCAAGATAGCTTGGCTGATGAGGATTATGAATCCGAAACCGGTCCCAGGATGTTTGTATCCGGTCCAGGGAAGATATGGCTTGGCAGTTCGGGCTGGTCTATTCCCATGAGGCACAGGGTCAGACCGATTTGCATATGGCCTTGTCTGAACTGGGGTGGTTGAGTGAGCTAAAGAATGGTGATGGATTAAACCCAGATCAGTTGACTGGGGGTGAGTGTTTGATTTGCTCAAACGCTCCGTCCATCATCTCCTTTGGTATCGTTTTCAGTGTGTGAAAGCAGTGACGACGTTGGCCTGGGCAGACATGTCCAGGCGTTTTTTGATAATGATCCCTAGGTCACTGGTGTGCAAGCCTGGGGTGGTAGTAGGTCTTACGGTGGATGGCCATCAGGTGTAGTCCTGTGGGCAGGTGTTGTTTCCAAAGATCAACACATCTGTCTTGTCAGTTGAGTTTGGGACAGTTGGATTTCATCTATGTCCTGCAGACGGTAAACGTGTTACTTGTGTTGTGGGTTTTATTCAGAGAGGGACAGTATTAGTTGCATGTCGTCGGTGTAGAAGAGGATGGTGATGTAGTTGGTATGGATGACGTTGGCCAGTGGGGTAATGTAAGTTTTGAAGAGGGTTCGGCTGAGAGATGAAACTTGAGGTGCTCCACAGATGAGATTTCCGGTTTCCAAGGACTATGACATCAGGTTGACTGTTTGAGTTCTTCTTTTTGTCAGGAAGGAGCAGATCTATCATATGAAGGTCCTTGAGTCCCATCTCGTGAAGGTGTCCGTGAGGAGGAGGTGTGATACCATGTGAAACACCACCGAGAGGTCCAATAGGATTAAGGCCCCGCTCTTGGCTTCTGTCTATGATCATGTGTATAGCATAGGTGGGTGCACAAGTGCTGTTTCCCTGCTGTGGTTGGGACTTGGTGGCATTCATAGTCAGATCCAGGCAGGATTTGTTTGCTTTGGAAACAGCTTTATATTTCTGTATTTTTAAACACTGATTCCCCTGTGCATAACGCGCATAACGTGCAGCATATGCTTTAGAAAAGGGTAGGTTGGCATATTTTTTAGCACACTGTTTTTAATGTTGCTTACTTAAAATCACGATCAAACGCCTTTGTGCACCTTGTCTCCACTGCACTGGGATCCTGTAGCCTTTTGCTTTCTGGTCCGCTACAGCTTGTGCTAGTTGAGCGGAGAAAGCCTCTGACATCACTTACGGCGGAAGTGCGGTTAGCACTCCAGTGGTTGCGGCATACACGGCCATAAAAGCTCATGCCGGGACAGACGCACAGCGAACGCACCGCTGGCATGCAAAAGGCAAGCCCGTCTACGCCCGTCCGCGCCTGGTCGTTGCCAGCAGCCAGGAACACTGGACCTATTGAGGTAAACAATCAGATCAGGTAATCGCCTGCTGAGAGCACAGAACAAGGCTAGCACACCACTACAGCTTTTCTGCATCAACCGGTATCCACACACACTAGAAGGTCCGGTGGCCTGTTATAATTGTCAGTTCCAAAGTGACCAAGAAACTGGGATACCACCAGGGAAATTCCCCAGACCCTCTCCAACCAAATATGGCCTAAATAGTCTTCTTTGTAATGTTAGGTCACTGGCCAAGCACTCAACCGAGATATGGGATTTGATTTCCTCCCAGTCATCAGATATTTGCAGAGACATGGCTAAACCCCTCCAACCATCCAACCATCGCACCAGCTATCCCTAATAACTATAAACTAATCCTTTTCGATAGAGGGGAAAAAAACGAGCGGAGGCATGGTCATAGTTTTTACAAACACAGTTAATGTGACATGGGTCTCAATCACCTGCACTGACTCGATTGAGTTAGGTATTTTTGAGATAAGAGTGTCCACAATAGAAATGTGGAATGGAGCACTGATTTACCACCCCAGGGCCCCGGTCCAGAAACCAATTTCAGTCACCTATTGATAGAACAGATAGCCATGCATGTTCTAGCTTCAAACACATTTTTCCTACTAGGTGACTTTTATTTCCATGGGGAAGAACATACCAACCCGGAAGTTAGGAAACTTCTAATAGACCTAGAAACTTAAGGACTCTCCCAAAGAGTCAATGGCCCGACGCATACTGCTGGTCACACACTAGATCTAATTTTTTCCAACATAGAACAGCTGGACTGCAAGACACCTCTCCCCTTACACGGACTGTACATTTTCTAATTACGTTTGAGGTTCAGCCCCCTCACTCCCCTACAAACAGCAGGCCGCGATGCAATGCTCATAGACCTTGGCACAATCTTAGTCCTGAAACCATTAGTGATGCTTTTCACCTCAAGTCACCAAATCACAACCCTGAGGTCTCTGAAGTGCTGAATTCCTTCAACTCTGCCCTTACAGGGGCACTGGACGAAACAGTTCCCTTTAAAAATCACGGTCTCACACATCACTGACCATCAGACCTGTGGTTCACGCCAGAACTAAAACTAGAAAAAACTAAATGCAAGATCATAGAGAGATTCTGGCGTATTAGGAAAGAGTCTCAAGACAAGGATCAGTACAAACAAGTGCTGTCTCGATATCATCAGAATATCAAATCTGCTATGCGGAGCTTTTTCACTAATCAAAGCAAGCCGACAACTTCCCCAAAGTCCTCTTTAGGTCTCGCCTGAGACAGCGCATGCTGTCTCTTTGAGACATTTAGTAAGTGGCTTTTAAAAGTTTCACCAGAGGCTTTTGGTGGCCTAAAGCTTGCGTGCACATGAGCGCGCACGCGCGCAGCTGCCATCTGCCTCTGTCATGGCTCATTAACCCTCCTCCACCCCCTTGCTGTCTGCTCTCACTAGCCCCTCCCATCTCCCCCTCCCTCCCCCTCCCTTCTCCTCCTCCCTCCTCGGTAGCTTCCTATTCTTAACTTCGGAAGCATCTGATGTGAATTATTCAAGGAGCAATTAACTTCTGACTAAGCCAATGCCGCCTCAGACAGTAGACATTTTCTGGTGCTTGTTCCTGTTTTCATTGGTTCCATGGACCCAGCTGATGTTACTGTTTGCTTACGTTGCACGCTTTATGGCCACCTTATCTTTTAGTATTGTATGCTCCGGCCAGACTTCGGTGTCAGAGCACGCTTTAACCCTCTACACCGCAACACAAAGTCATCGAAAGCGAGCAACAAATGACACCAACACACTGTCCCTTGTGGGGACATAGACTGTGAGAGTAGCACTGCAACTTGAGTTTCACCTACTACCTCTCATTTTTAAAGTGGAATTGCCAGCTTATGTCCAAATATTTAAGAAGCCCCCAAAGCTTTCCTAATTGTAGCCTTTGTTTGGAAATCCTGGGCAGGACGGGTTGGAGAGGCGTCCTCTGGCATATGAATGTGTAACCAGCTGTTGGAAGGGGCAATCTCAGAGGGCCAGGTTATGCTCACCCGGTCACCCCAAGACCCACCTCTCCCACAGATCTTGCCGAGTCTTATCGTGAGGTCCTCACCGGGGAGGACTTCGAGTCTAGGATCGTACACACTGAGCTCACATCACACTTACGAACAGACACCACACCGTTGGGTTCTTAGTAACAAGTTCTTTATATACGGAATAAAAGAAGGAAGCACTTTTATGTACACAGTGATCGAAGGATCACAAAGTCGTTGCGGGTTCAGGAAGGGGGAAGCGGGACAGTCTTTTAGACTCTGGGGCAGTACGGGGTGTACCCTACGCACAGCTCTCAATCCTCGAGCCGGGGGGTACGGACGATGATGGTCGTACTGGCTGCTTCACCTCCGTCAAGTCGGCTCGGTCGTGATGGTGGCCTCGATGGTCCAGCCGGACCAGAGTACTCCTCGAGCCGTGACGAGGTCAGCAGGGCTCGATCCGGAGAAGTTCGTGGGGAGCCGCGACAGCGTCAGCAGGGCTCGGATGGTTGCAGGTTCAAGCTTGAGCCGCGACAGCGTCAGCAGGGCTCCGGTGGTCTTAGAGGTCGAGCCGCGACAGCGTCAGCAGGGCTCCGATGGTTACAAGTTCAGCTCGAGCCGCGACAGCGTCAGACGGGCTCAGGTGGTTCAGTTCCTTGTTGCGAAGAGGGAGCCGGGGCAGCGTCAGCAGGGCTCAGAGGTTCAAGATGAGTTCTTCTTAGGGTCAGCCGCGATCAGATCAGCAGGCTTCAGGTCCAAGATACAACTGCCCGCTAGTTGTCAGGCGGGCCCAGATATAGTCCATTAGCCCTTTGATGTCCGGACCCTCGCAGGCGGAGGTTGCAAGCCCTGGGGGCTGTTCATGGGCGAGGTCCGGCGGTCGGCTCTTTGATCCTTTGAAAAGAGGGGTCCGGGAATTCCCAGACGCCCAGCGGGTCTGGAGCCAGCACTCGGGGAGGCCAGAGGTGTGATTGAAACGGGTCCATAGAGGAGGGCCAAAGGTGTGACAGATACCGGTCTCTCAGGGGAGGCCGGAGGTGCCATCGAAACTGCCTGGCTTATCTCACTCGGGGAGCGCTTACCCCCCAGCCGGGACTGGCGCGCTTTTGGAGTCTGGGTTTCGCTGGGGCCGGGGTCACGCTACGCCCGGGGAGCCAGGGATGTCGGGAAGGGAAGATGGCGTCCGGGCCTTGTGGGGCATGCAAGGTTAGGCACTCGGAGCCGGTCGTGGGACGGGAAGGGCAGGCCTGGTCGAGGTGCTAGGGGGATCTGCGCTTAACTGGAGTAGGGCGACCAGGCTCGGGGTGCAGGCTACGCTAACAGGGAGGCTGCGCAGGGGACTCGGGGTACAGGACTACGCTCACAGGGTGTGGAGGGACAGAGGCGAACCACGCCACGAGGCCGGGTCCAACACGCGTCCCCCCCAGCTGAAGGCGGGGAGAACTACCCATCCTCTTGGGGGTTCTCTTCGCTGAGGCGGAAGAATCGGGACAGGCCGTCTGCCTTGGCGTGGTCAGCACCAGGCCGGTGCTCAACAGTGAAGTCCATCCCCTGGAGGGAGATGGACCAGCGCAGCAATTTGGGGTTCTCCCTTCTCATCTGCATTAGCCACCGGAGGGGTCGGTGGTCGGTCTGGACCAGGAACCGAACAGGTAGGGCCTCAGCTTCTTCAGGGCCCAAACCACCGCGAAGGCCTCCCGCTCGATGGCGCTCCACCTTTGTTCTCGAGGGAGGAGCCTCCGGCTAAGGAATGCTACTGGTTGGTCTAGGCCGCTCTCGTTCACCTGGGACAGAACTGCTCCGATGCCATGCTCGGACGCGTCCGTCTGAACTACAAATTCTCTGGAGTAGTTGGGGGCCTGTAGGACGGGGGCAGTGCACATGGCGTCTTTCAAAGTTTCGAACGCCTCTTGGCAGGTGGGTGTCCAGCTGACTTTCTTCGGCTGGTTCTTGGAGGTTAACTCCGCGAGGGGGGCTACGATGCTGCCGTACCCTTTGATGAACCTTCTGTAGTACCCCGTGAGCCCTAGGAACCCCGCACTTCCGTCTGGGTCGTGGGGGCCTCCCAGGCCACGATTGCATCGATCTTGGGCTGGAGGGGGGCTACGAGGCCGCTTCCGACCTGGTGCCCGAGGTAGACTACGGACCCTTGTCCGATCTGGCACTTGCTTGCCTTAATGGTGAGACCGGCCCTTCCCAGGGCCGTCGGCACCACCCAGAGGTGCTGGAGGTGCTCGGGCCAGTGGGAACTGTAAACTGCGATATCGTCCAGATACGCAGCGCTGAACTCTTCCAACCCAGCCAGTACCTGGTTTACCAGCCTTTGGAAGGTGGCGGAGTGTTTTTCATCCCGAAGGGCATTACCCGGAAATGGTAGTGACCATCCGGGGTGGAAAACGCGGATCTTTCCCTAGCTCCCTTGGTGAGGGCGATCTGCCAGTATCCGCAGGTCAGGTCGAACCTGCTAAGGAAGCGAGCAGCCCCGAGGCGATCAATAAGCTTGTCTGCTCGGGGGATGGGATGCGCATCGGTTCTGGTGACTGCGTTGAGCCCGCGGTAGTCAACGCAGAACCTCAGCTCGGGAACAGCCCCAGGGGCGGCTGCCTTTGGAACCAGGACCACGGGGCTAGCCCATGGGCTGTCAGAGGCTTCGACCACCCCAAGAGCTAGCATATTTGTTACCTCGGCCTTGATGCAGGCCCGGACTCGGTCAGGGACGCGGTAGGCTCTGTGCCGTACTGGTGGGCTATCCCCGGTGTCCACGTCGTGGACGCACCAGCTGGTGACGCCGGGGGTGAGGGAGAAGAGGTCCGGGAACTGTCCCAGTAACTGGCGACAGTCCTCCCGCTGCTCGGGAGAGAGGGAGGAGGAGAGACTCACACCCTCTACGGAGCCATCTTTTTCCTTCACGCACAGGAGGTCGGGGAGAGGCTCCGTTTCCTCTTCTTCTCCATCGTCCGTGGCGAGGAGCAAGCTCAACTCGGACCGGGCGAAGTGGGGCTTGAGGCGGTTCACGTGGAGGACCCTCAAGGGGTTCCTGGGGGACTGCACATCAATGAGATATGTCACCTGGCTCTTACGTTCCACCACCTTAAAGGGTCCTGTCCACGAGTCTTGTAGGGCACGGGGCTCCACGGGGGCCATCACCCAGACCTGCTGTCCGGGCTGAAACTCGACCAGAGTGGCATTCTGGTCATACCACCGTTTCATTTCTTCTTGACTAGCCTCGAGGTTGGCCTTGGCCAGTTCTCGGAACTTCCTAGTCTGGTTCCGGAGGGCCAGAATGTATCGAAACACATCGGGAGGGGGCTCTAGGGCCGCCGTCTCCCACCCTTCCTTAACCAGGCTGAGGGGTCCCCTGACGGGGTGCCCGTGGAGGAGCTCGAAGGGGTTGAACCCCAGGGACTTCTGGGGGACTTCGCGGTACGCGAAGAGGAGACAGGGAAGGAGGACGTCCTACTTACGCCTCAGAGGCTTTCGAGACCCATGATCATTCCCTTGAGGGTCCAGTTGAATCGTCCCACCAGACCGTTACTCTGGGGGTGATATGGGGTGGTGAATTTGTACGTCACCCCACATTGTTGCCAGAGGGACTTCATGTATTTCGAGATGAAGTTGGTCCCTCGGTCGCTGACGACTTCTCGGGGGAATCCCACCCGAGAGAAGATGGCCATGAGGGCCCGCCCCACTACGGGGGCCGTCACCGTTCGGAGGGGAATGTCTTTGGGGTAGCGGGTGGCATGGTCCACCAGGACAAGGATAAAGCGGTGACCCAGGGAGGTCCGGGGGTCGAGGGGGCCCACGATGTCGATTCCCACCCTTTCAAAGGGGGTACTGACCACGGGTAAGGGTTGGAGGGGGGCCTTGCGCTACCCTCCGCTCTTTCCGCTGGACTGACACGTGGGGCAGGACTTACAGTGGGCCTCCACATCGGAGCGCATGCCACCCACCGGCCAGTAGAAGTGGGTGACTAGGCGGTGATACGTTTTGTCTTGCCCCAAGTGTCCCGCCAGGGGCACGTCGTGGGCCAGGTTCAGGAGAAAGCCGCGGAAGCGTAGGGGTACCACCAGCACTCGGGGTGACCCTAGCTCGGCAGACTTTTGTTCGCTGTACAAGAGGCCGTTCTCCCAATAGACAAAGTGGGAGCCGGCCTGGTCACCGGCGGCCTGGGCGGCGGCCTGCTGCCGCGGCCCAACCAAGGATGGACAGGAGGTCTGTTCTAGGCAGAATTCTTCTCGGGACGGTCCTCCTTCCTGGCGCCACTGGGCCAGCTCAGGAAGGTCGTCCAAGCTCGGGGTCGGTTCGACGCCAGGGCCGAGGGGGCCTGCGTCGGGGGGGAAGCTTTCCCCGGGGAACAGCTCAGGGGTCTCAGAGGATGCAGGGACCTCAGGGTCCTCGGGGGTAGCCGGTGCTGCCTCTGGAGTTGCCCCTCGGGCGGCCATCGACCGGGTGTTCACACAGGCCCATTCGGGCAGGCCCACCATCTCCAAGTGGGTCCTTTTGTCAACCCGCTGCCATGGGGAGCTCTCTAGATCGTTGCCGAGCAGGCAGTCCACGGGCATGTCGGAGCGGACCGCCACTCGTAACTCTCCGGAGACGCCCCCCATTCGAACGGGACTTGAGCTATCCGGCAGGTGCGGACTGAGTTATCAGCTGCGATCACCCTGCAGGAGATGTGGGGAACAATCTGGGCTTCAGTGACTAGGTGCCATTTGACTGCGGTGATACTGGCCCCGGTGTCCCGGAGCGCCTCTATGTGGTGGCCATTGACAGTCACCTGCTGTCGGTACTTCTCGGTGTTGTCGGGCAGGGGGGCTCCTGGGACCATCTCCCTATCACCCAGGGAGACTAACATCATGGCTGCGGGGTCAGCTCCCTCGAACTCCTCTTCCCCCTCCTCTTCTAGGGCTACCGAGGTGATGTGGCGCACGGGGGGCCCTGCAGCGGCAGGCTTCTTGAATAAAGGGCAGCGGGGGTCATTGGCATAGTGCCCTGGTTGCTGGCAATGGAAGCAGGTTTGGCTGACTCGGGGCCCTGGCTTGGCTGGGGGGAACCCTGCGCGCGCTGTGGGAGGCAAAGTGCCGGGCTGGTTTCTGGGGGGACTGCGCGGGGACCCTATCTGGGATCCCCTCTGTCTATTCTGACCCCCTCCTCCCCTCGGGCGGGATGGTCCTTGTTCGTTTCGGCCAGAGTCTCCCCCGGGCCCCCGGGGTACTCTGGTGCTCACCCAGCGATCGGCCTCGACGGCCAGCTTCCGGGGGTCAGCCAACTTGATGTCCAGGAGCTGCTGTCGGAGTTCCACAAAGCAGTTCAGAGACAAATGTTCGTAGGCAATGAGGTCAATGAGCCCCTCGAAGGTGGATACTTTGCTGCCCTTGATCCACCCTTCCAGGGCCCGGCTGTAGAAGTTGACATATTCCACCCATGTGGTGCCGGGGATTTTCTTACATTCTCGGAAGCGTTGGCGGTACATTTCAGGGGTGAGTCCGTACCTTGTGAGGAGGGCCTCTTTCATGTGGCTGTAGGAGGTCTGTTCGGCCGACGGTAGGTCGAGTAGGGTGTCTCTCCCCTCACTCAGGAATCGCCCCCACAGCCCGGCTCCCCAATCTTTCTACGTAACTCGGCGGGAGGTCATGGCGACCTCGTAGGCCCTGAACCATTGTTGGATATCATTGTTTTTATAATATTCTTTGACCACATCCTTGGGGATGTGGACCTTGGGTTCCACCGGGGGAACGGACTCTCGGGTCGCCGATGTTCTGTGGTCTTCGGTCCTGGCCTTTAGTTCGATCTCCTTCATGCTGAGCTCGTGCTCCAGCTGGAGTCTTTTCCCTTCGCGTTCTCTCTGGAGTTTTTTCTCCTCCAGTTCTCTCTGGAGTTTCTTCTCCTCCAGTTCTCCCTGCAGCCGCAGCTGCTCGATGGCTAGCTTCTTCTCGGCCAGCTTGAGTTCTCCTTCCATCTTCAGACGGGCTAGTTCTAGCTCGTGGGTTCGGTTGCGTTCTCGGTCGGTCATCTCTTCTCGAGACAGAACTCTCTCTGTGCTGTGAGTCCGCGTCGGGGACTCTGCTCTTTCTTGCTCTGGGGCGTGGGTTTCGGTCAGGGGTGCTCCCCCTCCATCGGCTTCTGTCGGTGCTGGTGGTTGTGCTCCGGCCTCCACCCAGGCGGTTAGGGCTTGATGAAAGTCTTCTTTGGTGTTTAATCCCGTTGTCGGGATGTGGAGATCTTTGCAGAATTGCTTCATTTGTCGGTGCGTATAGTCCTTCAGGAGCTCCACCCGGAAGGTAGTCTCGTCTTCCATGATGCTCATGGTTGTTCTTCTTTGTTCGGGTAGTGTGTCAGTACTATACGATCCCTAGACGTAGGTTCTTATCGCGACGCTGCCACCAATGTTGGAAGGGGCAATCTCAGAGGGCCAGGTTATGCTCACCCGGTCACCCCAAGACCCACCTCTCCCACAGATCTTGCCGAGTCTTATCGTGAGGTCCTCACCGGGGAGGACTTCGAGTCTAGTATCGTACACACTGAGCTCACACCACACTTCGAACAGACACCACACCGTTGGGTTCTTAGTAACAAGTTCTTTATATACGGAATAAAAGAAGGAAGCACTTTTATGTACACAGTGATCGAAGGATCACAAAGTCGTTGCGGGTTCAGGGAGGGAGAAGCGGGACAGTCTTTTAGTCTCTGGGGCAGTACGGGGCGTACCCTACGCACAGCTCTCAATCCTCGAGCCGGGGGGGTACGGACGATGATGGTCGTACTGGCTGCTTCACCTCCGTCGAGTCGGCTCGGTCGTGATGGTGGCCTCGATGGTCCAGCCGGACCAGAGTACTCCTCGAGCCGCGACGAGGTCAGCAGGGCTCGATCCGGAGAAGTTCGTGGGGAGCCGCGACAGCGTCAGCAGGGCTCGGATGGTTGCAGGTTCAAGCTTGAGCCGCGACAGCGTCAGCAGGGCTCCGGTGGTCTTAGAGGTCGAGCCGCGACAGCGTCAGCAGGGCTCCGATTGTTACAAGTTCAGCTCGAGCCGCGACAGCGTCAGCAGGGCTCAGGTGGTTCAGTTCCTTGTTGCGAAGAGGGAGCCGCGACAGCGTCAGCAGGGCTCAGAGGTTCAAGATGAGTTCTTCTTAGGGTCAGCCGTGATCAGATCAGCAGGCTTCAGGTCCAAGATACAACTGCCCGCTAGTTGTCAGACGGGCCCAGATATAGTCCATTAGCCCTTTGATGTCCGGACCCTCGCAGGCGGAGGTTGCAAGCCCTGGGGGCTGGTCGTGGGCGAGGTCGGGCGGTCGGCTCTTTGATCCTTTGAAAAGAGGGGTCCGGGAATTCCCAGACGCCCAGCGGGTCTGGAGCCAGCACTCGGGGAGGCCAGAGGTGTGATCGAAACGGGTCCATAGAGGAGGGCCAAAGGTGTGACAGATACCGGTCTCTCAGGGGAGGCCGGAGGTGCCATCGAAACTCCCTGGCTTATCTCACTCGGGGAGCGCTTACCCCCCAGCCGGGACTGGCGCGCCTTTGGAGTCTGGGTTTTGCTGGGGCCGGGGTCACGCTAGGCCCGGGGAGCCAGGGATGTCGGGAAGGGAAGATGGCGTCCGGGCCTTGTGGGGCATGCAAGGTTAGGCGCTCGGAGCCGGTCGTGGGACGGGAAGGGCAGGCCTGGTTGAGGTGCTAGGGGGATCTAGGCTTAACTGGAGTAGGGCAACCAGGCTCGGGGTGCAGGCTACGCTAACAGGGAGGCTGCGCAGGGGACTCGGGGTACAGGACTGCGCTCACAGGGTGTGGAGGGACAGAGGCGAACCACTCCACGATGCCGGGTCCAACACCAGCTCTTCCCAGTTACCCTTTACCCCTCCCTTGTGAGAAGTTTCAAGGTATCGATTGCTATAGCAGGCAGTTGCTGTTTTGCCATCAGTTTAATCCCTTGCAGTGTAACTTTGCTTTATTTATTTATTTGAGTCTTATATAGCGCATGGTTACCCTTGGGCATCCCAGCGCTTGTCAAGAAGTCCGTCAGACCAATGCAAAGCTATTCAGCGTGTTTAAGATGGGAAAAGATATGTTTTCAGAAGCTTCCGAAAATGAAGAAAGCAAGTCTCACGACGCAGCTGCAAAGGGAGCAAATTCCAAAGGGTGGCTGTATGCACCGAGAATCTTCTACCTCCAGTGCGAGCCTTATGAACTCTGGGGACCTGTAACAAAAGTTTTTGATCAGAGCGAAGAGCTCTGTTGGGTTTATAAGGCACCACTAGCTTCCTTAAAGAGGGGGGTCCTTTCCCTTGAAGAATCTTATGGGCCGTACAGAGAGCCTTAAACTTGACCCTCTCTCTCACCGGGAGCCAATGCAATGCTTTTAAGGTGGGCTTAGCTGATTGTCGCCTTGATGTATTAGTCAGCAACCTGGCCGCAGCATTTTGCACCTGCTGCAGCTTACTGAGTGTGGCTTCCGGAGCACCAAGGAAGATAGCATTGCAGTAATCAAGCCTGGAGATAATTAACCCCTGGATGAGTAACCTCCTCGATGACAAGGGGAGGAGGGGCAAGATTTTACGGGCTGAGCGAAGAAGCCCGAAGCAAACCCCCGCCGTTTTCTTGGCCTGAGTTTTAAAAGAGAGAGCCTGCTCCAGCCAGACTCCCAAGCTCTTGATCTCCTGCTTGGGGCTGGGGAGCTCCCCCAGGCAGCTAGGCCAGACGGACAAGGGGAGAGAGGGAGTCTTGTGCCCTAACAGCATAATCTCCGTCTTAGAACCGTTTAGTTTAAGTGACGATTCACTCATCCAAGTATGTACATTAGTCAGGCATAGGCGCAGCACGTCTGGCTTCTTCTCCAGTTGGGATAAAGCGACCACCAGCTGGGTGTCGTCAGCATAGCTTACAATTTTTATCCCAAAAGGGGCCACCACATCCTCCAGGGGGGCCATATAGACGTTAAATAACGTAGGTCTCAACGAAGAGCCCTGTGGCACACCGCACTGGAGGGGGATAGATGGAGACTTCTCGCTGCCTTCCCAGACCTGATAGGTACGGCCATGCAGAAACGACCTGAGCCATTGCAACGCAACTCCTGTGACCCCCACATTGGACAGCCGTTGGATCAACACTTGGTGGTTTACAGTGTCAAAGGCAGCACTGAGGTCCAGGAGGATCACTGCCACTGACCCTCCTGAATCCAAAATGCTCCTTGCTTCCTCAACGACTGCCAAGAGGGCGGTGTCTGTGCCCTGCCCTGGCCGGAAGCCAGTTTGAGAATCTCTCAGCAAGCCGTTGGATTCCAGAAAGATGGATAGTTGTCGATTAACCAGTCTTTCAGCGATCTTACAAGACCCGGCAACAGAGAGATAGGCATGAAGTTGGCCAAATCTGACGAATCTAGATTGGGTTTCTTCAGAAGAGCCTTTACGACCGCTCTTTTCCAGCTTGGCGGCACCACACCCTGAGTGAGTGATGTGTTAATCAAGTTCGCTATATGAGCTGCAACCACAGATGTAGCTTGTTTCAAAAATCTCATTGGGGCTGGGTCCTCTGGAGAGCCACTCTTCATGGATCCCAGCTCCTTTGCGACTTCAGCTACAGAGATTGGACCGAAGGTATCCAGGCGGGGGCCTTCTCCTGCTATCTGATTGCCTATCTGTACAACCTGTGCGACCTGTGGCAGGGCAGCTATGATGTTCTCAATTTTTAGATGAAAAAATTCTGCTAGCTCTCTACACTTCTCAGCAGGATTATCCTGAGATGGTGGGGGCTCCAGAATTTTGAGGAGTTCCTTTACCACTGCAAAGGTCTCTCTCGAAGAATTAGAGGCACTTTTTATCCTTTCTTCAAAGAATTGCATCTTAGCACTGCGAAGGGCGTTTTTAGATGTTCTTATTGCAGTGCGATATTCATCCCGGCTTGCCACCTCCCAGTTTTTTCTCCAGATTCTCTCCAGTCTCTTGCATCCTTTCCTAAGGATGCGTAAGTCCGGCGAATACCAAGGGGCGGAACCCATCCTTTTACCCCTCTTTGCTACTCTTTTTTTGGGGAGAATGGCATCCAGGGAGTTGGTTATCCACAACTCAAAATCTGTATCAGCTGTAGCCGGATCCGCTGCTACCGGGGGGCATGAGCTCTCAAGTCTCGCAATCCAGTTATCAACTGATAGCCTGGACCAAGCTCTCTCCAGAGTACAAACTCTCGGAGAGGGGGCCGCTCTCGGGTCAACCTGCAGACTAATCGGGACCAGAAAGTGGTCGGTCCAAAGCAGCGGACAAGCGGGCAGAGCTGTAAGATATGAAATATTCGTGAAGATAGGATCAAGAAGGCGACCCTTGGAGTGGGAGGGTCCCAGGTTTTTTAGGATAAGATTATAGGCTTTCAGATCACTCAGCAGATCCGCCACCACAGAGTCCGTTTGGTCATTAAAATGGAGATTTAAATCTCCTAATAGCATAAAATTAGTTGTCGAGGAAGCCAACTGCGTGACTGTTTCCATCAAAGAGCCAATAAAACTCCCTAACACTCCTGGTGGGCGATAGATCAGGATGCCAGACACAGTCACCGTAGGAGACACCTGAAAAGAGAACTGGCAACTCTCACAGTCCAATACGTCACTGTTGTGCGCCTTACACACCAATGTGTCTCTATATATAATGGCAATACCGCCACCCCGCCCCTTATGTCTTTCAAGATGGTATATCAAAAAACCAGGGGGAAGGGCTTGAACCATGTCTGCGCCTGAGCTGGCAACAATCCAAGTCTCCGTCAAGAACAGGATGTCCAGTTCGTGATCTTGTATCAGGAAATTAATTTCCAGAGCATGACACGGAAGACATCTACAATTAAGCAGCGCCATTGAGAAGGAGCTTTTTCCCTTAAATGGTAGTGATGAAGCAAAGCTTTGCATATTTTGCGGCTTGCCGAAATCAAGAACCTCATTTATGTGTAATAAGGTAACCCGTGTATGTTTTACTAACGTTTATATTTAGCTTAAGTAAAGTTCCTGAAGCTTGCCTATGTGTATTTCTAATGAATTAATCCGTGTCCTTTTAAAAATGGCCGTCGCTTGTATTTTAGTTACTGCGCATGCGTCAGCCACACTCACGTGTCCTGACGCGTCTGCAGAAGTGGAGGGAAAGTTATGCGCATGCGTAATTCATAGCTGTGCTTATCATGTGGTACAGCTCGTGCCACTGCTCTTGTGTCCGTGTCAATGTAGCTAACATTTAATGCCATTAAGTTTATTTCTTGATGATGAGTTAAAAGTACAAACCCTGTGATGTGTTTTCATAATGACATTATTATGTATTAATTTGTTTTCGCTTACTTTTCATGTACCGCGGGAAATGGGGGTCTGAGTGAGAGGAGAGCCATATTGGAGGTCCCTTCTGCGCCTGTGCGACATTCGGCAGCACGAGGGACCTTGGCTGATGGAACATAGCCAGCTGGCAGTGATGGGCGAGATGCTCCTGAGAAAGTCACCTCTGCCCTGCGAGAACAGCGAATGTGGCTCCTTATGTGATACATTGTTATATTGCGCTACTGTTAGCTCATGGGAACCCCAAATCTGCTAGGCGGTACCCAAATATGTTAATGAAGGCTTCAATTCGCGTATTGTGATTGGTGTGTTACCCAAACCCTACCTTAGGACCAATCGAAATTGAGGGATTCTGACACTTTGCAACATTGGGGGGTGGTACACTGTCCCCAAACTGTATATCTACCCTGGGTTCACCTAGTGAACCGTCCGACTTGTCTGGTTTAGCTGACCTGTCACTGACCCAACGCACTCAATAGGTGACTGAAGATACAGAGCGCTGCGGAGCACTCTGTCCGAATTTGACTATAGACTAAGGTTCTACTGAACCTTAAAGTGCTGGCAAGGCACTTAGCTGGGAGTTCGCTGACCCAATCGGGGTCTTGATCGATAAGCTGCAGAGCGGGTGGAGCGCAGGCGTTGCTTCCGAACTGTGGGTTCCGGTCCTGTCCTGAAGAGGGTCCTGTCCTGAGGGTTTGCTGTCCTGTCCTGAGGGTCCTGTCCTGATTCGTTTTCCGAGGGTATCCTGTCCTGTCCTGGGTGTCCATTCTGCACCTGCTGTCCTTTGAGGGGTATCCTTCCTTGAGGGTTTCCTGTCCTTAACTGACCCGTGGCCAGGGTTTGGTTTCCACACCTTTTTTAGGTAAATATTATTCTGAACCTCTTGAAATTCTTGCACCTTCTGAATTTCTAACTTTTGCTTAAATAAAGTTCAACATTGCATATGTTATATTTCCATGCCTTTCCGCAACTATTGAACAGTCATTTATAATTTCGCAAAGATATTCCTATGTCTTCTCATTTGTTAGAAATCATATTTTGCATAGCAGTGTGTCATTTTCTGATATGGTCTAGAACTTCGTTACCTAGGTTGTTCAAAGGCCCCTTCACCTTAAGTGAAGCGTGTTATTCATTATAAGCTCTTCTATAGTCACACACACTTAGTCTATCCCTGTCTAGATAATACTGACTTACATAGTATTTTCTCGTTACATTATTTTGTACCTTGATGATTACTCTGTCATTATTTCTTTCTGCCTATGTGATTTACGTTATCTTGGTTATTGATTGCCTTATTTTACTGTACCTCATGCAAGAAAATATTGAACTTTAGATAAACATTTTAAAACTTCCAGTTGTCCGTGGTCATTTAAACAGTATTTGAATGTTATTGGTTGGGTTTGTATTTTGCTGCCTTTCCTTTACAGCTAGCTCCCTGATTCATTGTGGTCATTAGGTACCCGCATCGGTGGATGGTAAGTCGGGTGCACTGAAAATTGGTAGCAGGGAACACACGCACATCAACCTGGTAGAGCTCGTGAAGTCACCCGATCGATGTATATGGTGGTTTGGAAAGTATATGGGCCCTGAAGCCGGAAACGGCGAAAACTATTGGCCGGGTGGCCTCGCGCGCTCTATCAGTTTTCTGGTAGCTAGAGGATGGTTAGGGACTAGCTAAAGGTTAGGCAGGATTAGTTGGACTAGTTAAGTCGGAAGCTGCTATTATATTAATGCTGCTATAAGAGCGGCTGTTCTGAGGGAACTGATCACTCTCTTGTGAATACGCTGCTGAAATTCATGAATTGCTGTATTGTTATTTTTCTTGTTCTTATATTGTTATATGTACTAATCCATGCAATTGTCAATCGTTTAGTTAAGTGTTGTCCGAACTCCCCGGGGAATTGAAAGGGCAAGTGGTGAATAGAATCCATTGTCCTGAGGTCACAGGTTCGAGGAAAGTTAGGTGCAGGTTAGGATAACCGGGAAGCACTAACTAGGGTTTTCTGAATACATGTGTGAATAAATGACAGTAACGGGGTTCATTGGCAAAATTCCCATAGTGGCGTAACCTAGTAAGGGTCACATCGGAAAAGTAGCAGGTTCCTCGGAGCTAGCGTGAAAGCAGAGGGGTCCGCTGAGAAACCTTAAACTCGGAATATATCCCGGAAAGAAGTGGATGAGTTTAGGGGAATAACAGGTTCACCGATGCTAGAGTGAAGGGTAGGCGGAAGAGATCTGCCCGCAGCGCGTGAAAAGTAAATGGAAGTAGTTTACTTGCAGTAAAAGAATTCTTACTCTGTCTAGACACTTGAGCACTGTGGCGAATGTGTATTTGTTGTAAAATAACCAAGCACTGAGCACTTTAAAAGAAAGAAAGTTTCCGTTACCTTGTGAAGGGAGGGAGTCAGTCGCGAAGCGCCTCTGACGTCACTCTGTGCCGCGCTGGGATTGGTAGAAGCAGCGGGCGGGTAGCGGAGCTGAAAATTGTAAAGGAGGGGTGAGCGCCAGAGCGTGGGAACTGTCTCACGAAGGGGCCGCGCACCCATTGGCGGAGCTTATTTTGTGTCGCGCACCCATTGGTTGCACGAATTTTCTGAAGCGTATTCTGATTGGAGGTAGTTTGTAAACAAAGTTAGCGCAGAAGTCGTATGTGGCACTCGCGGACTACAGAGACGCGACCTGATCCAAGGCATCTAGGGTTTGAAAGGGATCAGTGGAAGGCTAACAGATACGATATTATGTACGGAACCAAGAGAAAAATGTCCCTTGTAAGTAAGGTGAAAAATTATTTTAAAACGGACAAACCGATTAAATCTAGGGAAGGTGTTCTTGTCCCAGCACCCAATACTCCCGCCTCATTCATGATGTTTGACCGAGGGTACAATACCTGTGTGTGGCTGGAGAATTGGGTGAAGTACACAAAAGATGACGGAGTATTGGCTTTTCCGTTAGATGGTACTTTCAATGGTAGGATCTTATTTAATTTAAGGACTCGAATGAATGAACTGCATCCCAGACCGAGACTAACGCAGTATGAGGCATTAGAGGAATGGGAGATTGAGGCTTTTGAAAGAGAAAGACCCCGAATGGACAAGGGTTTGACCAAGTGGTACCCCAGGCAGAAACAGGAATCCAGGGATAAAAGGATGAAACAGTGGAGGCAGAGCATGATTGTTGAGGGTCTGTTTCCCATGATGCCGGCATGTCATAACGTTGGAGCGGGTGAGAAAAGTACTGAAAAATGTAAGCATTGGGGGGCCCTGGGGGATTCAGATGATGAACTAATAGATGACATCTGTACCAGAAGTCCGCCACCTTACAATGAGGGAACCCGACCTTCCAGTGTAGGAGGTGTTCCCCGACGCCACTTCCTAAAAGAAGAAGACAGGTCCCTGGGACTGGGAGGGGGTGGTCAAGTATTGCCCTATCCTGAAAAACCCGAACTGACGGAAACAAGGGATATATATCCCAAAGTGCCCGCAAGTCAGGAAGAAAAATATTCACGTACGAAAACCTTTTTTCCCAGACCCTTGTATGAAAGCGAAGAGAAACCCTCGAATTCAGGACTGCCTTTTGTTCAACCTCCATATGGGGAAGAGCGCAGGTCCTTTAATACTGGAACTTTATTCCCGAAACCAAATTATGGGGGAGGACCAAGTGAAACGCATCCTACTGCCCCGAGTTTTACTCCTCCATTGACCCCACAGATATTACATGACACAACTCTAAGAAGGGTACTAGTGGAAAAGGAGCAAGAGGCTCTAGCTAGACAAAGAACAGAAATAATTCAGAAAATTTCTCAGATAAATACCAGTCCTGAGGCATTGACTATTCCAGTAACTATTGGACCGGTGGTCCCGTTATACGGAAATGGTCAGGGAAATCCGATTACTCCAGTTATGACCCCAGTCATAGCAACCCCGAGACAGGAACCAATCATCATAGATGATCAGTCCAGTGAGTGCGAGTCTGAAGTTGCATTCTTGGAATTGCCAAACAAACAGACTGGAAAGGGAATTCAGCAGAGGTATAACCCTTTTAATACAAAAGAAATTAAATTAGAGACAGCAACAGGTACTAGGAATGTCTCTCTGGTAACTCCGGATGAAATTGAGAGTTGGAGTCGTGAATTAGAAAAGCAGACTCCGCAAACAAAGCCTTTAGACCTCTACAAGCTGAGGGTTGAAATAGAAGAATTAATGGCAGGAAATGTGGGGTTGGATCGATTGAATACCTACTCTGAGGAAGAATTGTCGTTCATATGTAAAAGCTTTACAAGGAACACCAGAGTGCTCCATGAAAAACTGACCGAAACAGCAGTTAGTATGGGGGTGGATATCTCAAAATCCAAGCCCTTACAGAAACCGTACAGAGCAGACTTCTCAGACAAAGATATAGAACACCTGAATGTGGCAGGGAAGAAGTTGCAGATTAAAGAATTAATGGGGGTACTGCAGAAATGGGGAGATGTGGAAAAATGGAGAAGCAGGTGGGCGAAAAAGAGGGAAGAGGTTCGCTCCCGACAAGTGACTCCCGAGTTTGCTTTAAGAGAGGTAGAAAAACCTGAGCAGTTATGCCCCATGCGCGAAGTTCCAGGGGGGAAATATGTGCATGTCCCCTGGTCTAGGCAGGATATTGTGTCCTTCACGAACGATTTTCCAAAATTACGAGAGAAACCAGTTGACTGGTACCGGCAGGTGGAGAGGTTCGTGAAGGTACAGAAATGTCTGTGGAAAGACCTGGATGGGTTTTTCGACATTGTGGTTCCAGTAGATTTATGGACCCAGTGTAAAATAAACATAGATTGGCCCAGTGAAGAGTATCCCAGAAACAAGGAAACAGGGGAGCCATCAAAGGAAGTCATGCGAAAATATGAGCAGGTAATTCAGCACTTGAAAGAAAAGGTGCCCGCTAAGGAAACTGATTGGACAAAAATAGATAGAACAACACAGGAAAGGGACGAGACAGTGCACTCTTTCTATGAGAGGTTATTGCAGGTATTTAAAACATATAGTGGTATTGACAACATCGACCTGAAGGATATGACGCACTTTATTTACAGGTTTGTAAATGGTTTAAGACCTGAAATTTGTCAGTGGATAAAAGACAATAAAATCTGTTGGCATACTAAGAAAATGGATGAGGTCCTGCGGTACGCTAAGTACTGCGAGGACGAGATGGCAGAAAAGAAAAAGGCCCTTAAGGAGAAGGTTATGTGGGCTCAGGTGAAGCTCGCAGAACAACAGGAAAAACAATTGAGTAACATGGTTAAAAATGCTGAGAACAAAAGTCCTGGGGGAGGGGGTGGAGGAAAGCCCCGGCCCAAATTTAACAGGGAAGAGGCTATGAAAAAATTTCCCTGCCATCAGTGCGGCGAAATTGGGCACTGGCGAAACGAGTGTCCCCAATTAGTCGATGTTAATGAGAAAACTCCTGATTTAATTCCACAGACGCAGAAAGAAAGACCAAGAAAGACTCAACCCCAGGTAAAAACAGTTCAGGTGCCTCGAGCACCCAAACAGGTATACAGGGGAAGACAGGCAGAAAATGAAGAGATAGAGGTTTGGGAAAGCGGGGAGAACAGAAATACAGCAACTTCGCAGTATCTGCTGAATGATACCTTCCTTTGTAATGATCAGGACTGACGGGGCCTGAGAGGGGAGGACGAGGAGTGCGTACTTGGCGCTTCCTTGCCGGTAGACCAGTCTGGACCATATATTGAAGGAAAGGTTGACGGAAATGATGTCACCTTTCTGTTGGACACTGGCGCTACCCGTTCTACTGTAAGAACAGTGGACGTTCCAAACCTACCCCTCTCGGGAGAAAATATCCAAGTAGTAGGTGTATCTAATCAATTGATTAGTACTCCTGTTACCGAACCAATGGAGATTTCAATTGGAAATTTTAAACAGATGCATAGATTTGTCGTCTGTGACACCAGTCCAGTGAATCTACTGGGACGTGATTTGCTGTGCAAAATGAACTGTACCATCTTTTGCACACCAAAAGGTGTTGAAATACAGACCCCAGATGAAGACGGCATTTATAAATTATTGTTGCTTAGACCTGACTCAGAAATTAAAAGATTGACCCTGCAGGACTTGCCCCAAGAACTCCAGGAAGCCGTAAAACCAGAGGTGTGGGATTTCACTGGAAAGGATGTGGGGTTGATGAAAGATGTGGACCCCATACAAATAGCCATCAAGGACAATGCAGTATATCCTAACACTAGGCCCTACCGAATGAATGCTGAAGTGAAAGCAGGTGTCACTCTGGAAATACAAAAATTATTGGAAGGAAACATCATACAGGAAGTGATGAGCAGCCCATGCAACTCACCGATTATGGGCATCAAAAAGCCTAGTGGCAAGTATAGGGTAGTGCAGGACCTGAGAAAGGTTAACAAAATTGTAGTTCCTTGCTGCCCTATTGTCCCGAACCCTGCAGTAATTCTGTACCAGATTCCTTGGGATGCTGAGTGGTTCACTGTGATTGATTTGTGTCATGCATTCTTTTCGATACCCCTGCACCCCGACAGCAAATTTCTTTTCTCATTTGCTTTCGAGGGTCACGTGTATTGTTGGAACAGGGTCCCTCAAGGGTATACAGAGAGTCCCTCTATCTTTAATCAGATCTTGAAAAAATGTCTAGAGACTTTGACCTTGCCTGGGAACTCTGTGTTAGTGCAGTACATAGACGACCTTCTACTGGCGTCTAAAAGTCACAGGGACTGTGTAGTTGACACCATTGCCCTCCTAAATCATCTGTGTGAGAAAGGGCATAAAGTAGCCCCTGATAAACTACAGTTCTGTGCGAAATCTGTAAAATATCTGGGACACCAAATAGAAAAGGGTGTCAGAAAAGTCACATCAGAAAGAGTGAGAATAATTCAAAAAATGCAGTTGCCCCGTACTCAAAAAGAGGTCAGAATGTTCCTGGGTGTATTAGGGTACTGCAGGCAGTGGATTCTGGGATTTGCAGCCTTAGCCAGGCCCTTGATAAAAATGACCACGAGAGGAATGCCAGATGTTGTACAGTGGGACGATGAAAGTCTAATGGCTTTCACAAGATTGAAAAACTGTCTGTGTACAGCCCCTGCGTTGGGAATGCCAGATTATTCCAAAGAGTTTGCCCTTTTCTGTGACACTCGCGATAATTGCGCATTGTCTGTCTTGACTCAAGAACATGGCACGACCAGAAGGCCTGTGGCTTATTTCTCTGCTACACTGGACCCAGTAGCTGCTGGGTTACCAGGCTGTCTGAAAGCAGTAGCTGCTACCTGTGCAAGTTTGGAGCAGAGTGAGTCCATTGTCATGGGACATCCTGTGACCGTGTATGTTTCACATGGAGTGGTAATTCTATTGACCAGAACTAAAACACAATATCTCACCCCTAGTCGGCTGACTAAATACGAGAGGATTCTTGTGGGTGCAGCAAATGTGAGCATTGTTAGGTGCGGTATTCTGAACCCTGCCACCTTACTCCCCGACCCCTTGGAAATGGAAGGTGGGGATGATGATGAACATGATTGTATTGACCTAACAGAGTTCAGTACCAAGCCACGCCCAGACATAAAAGAAGTACCATTGCCTGAGCATGATAAAGAACTATTTGTGGATGGTTCCTGTCTAAGACATGAATTAGGAGGCTTGAGTGCTGCTTATGCAGTAGTGTCTTTCACAAAAATTGAACAAGCAGGTTACCTATATAACATCAAGTCTGCACAAGTAGCCGAATTGATAGCCATGATAATGGCTTGCAAAATTGGGAAGGACTTACGCATAACAGTGTATACTGACAGTCAGTACTGTTATGGCGTTGTGCATGACTTTGGCCAATTATGGCTACAGAGGGAATTCATGACTTCCTCAGGTACTCCCATTCGGAATGCAAAGGTGGTTCATGACCTTTTAGAGGCCATCCAGTTGCCCAAAGAACTGGCAGTGGTAAAATGTACCGCTCATCAAAGGAGCATGGACAGAGTATCACTGGGAAACGATTATGCTGATCGAGTGGCTCAATGGTGTGCCAAAGATCGGTATATTGTAAATCCAAAACGAGGGGGGCCAGGAACCAGCTGCCAGCTTCAGGTGTTTGAGGAAGTGCCTACATGGGATGAGGTGAGAGAGTGGCAGGAGTCGGCTCCTTGGCAAGAAAGAGAGAAATGGAAGGAGGATGGATGTAGACCGAGACGTGTGGATGGTGTCATCTTGGGCCCAACTGGTATGCCTGTGTTACCCCGACACTTGCTTGGCACAATGGCAAGATTAATACATGAAGGATCACACATTGGTAGGGATGCCATGATTCTGGTATTTCAACAGACTTGGTACAGTAAAAAGTTCAGGAAGGTAGCAGAGTCCCTCTGCCAGAGGTGCCTGTCATGTCAACAGATGAACCCAGGCAAGAGGACAATGGTTGAACTGAGCAAGATTGGGAGATCAGGGGGTCCCTTTATAAAGATACAGGTTGATTTCATCACCATGCCCCGTTGTGAAGGGAAACGATATGTCCTTGTCATTGTTTGCGTATTTTCAAAATGGGTAGAAGCTTACCCTACTCCTCAAAATGACGCACTGACAGTAGCGAAGTGTTTACTAAAAGAACTGATACCTAGGTTCGGAATACCATGCATTATTGAATCAGATAAGGGTGGACATTTCCAGAATGACATACTGGCTGAACTCTGTAAGGCCTTCGGAATAAGGCAGAAACTCCATTGTGCATACCACCCAGAGGCTTCTGGAATAGTGGAACAAGTAAATGGAACTATCAAAAACAGACTAGCAAAGCTGACAGATGCTACTGGCATGACCTGGGTGAAGGCCCTGCCCCTGGTCCTGATGGGACTGAGAAGTGTTCCAGACCGCAAGACAGGCCTAAGTCCCCATGAAATCATTATGGGAAGAGTGATGAGACAAGCATGGGTGCCAGGAAGCAAACTGTTGAGTATTACTGATGATTTGGTGCTTGAATACTGCAGAAGATTGGGTGACCAAGTGCGTTCTATCTCTCGCCAGATTGGAGACGACGGCATCCTCAATCCAACGACTCCTCTCCACAGCTTGGTTCCAGGAGACTGGGTCAAAATAAAGAAGCATACTCGATCAAGCTGTCTGGCACCAAGGTGGGGAAAGAAACGCCAAGTAATCCTGGTGACAACCACTGCAGTGAAAGTCGCAGGTGTTCCCCAGTGGATCCACGCCGGACACACTCAGAAGGTATTGCCAGACAAAGGATTTGAAGAACCAGGGCAACCAGCAGAGGACCCTGAAGGAGCCAGACCAGTAGCAACTGACAACGAGCAGCCCAGCACCAGTCAGGTTGCAGGAACAGCAGACGTTGGCCCAGGAGTAGTTGACTGCGAACTGCCAAGAAACCAGCCTGCTGAAGAGGTCCAGGAAACTGAGCCAGGAGTAGCTGAAGACGAGCTGCCAAGCATATGGCCAGAAGAATGGATACCGATGATTGATCTGACCGAAGATCCTATCAGAACAAGAGAACGACTTAGTGAAGGTAGAGAGTGGACTAGTCAGGAAAAGCAAGGCACAGGCGAAGATCCTCAGCCACTTGAGATTCAAATCAAAACTGAGGAAGGAGAAGGTCAGACAGGGACAGAGCACGTGATTGATACAGATCAAGTGAATAAGACTGAACAAATACCCGATACTGAACAAGTACCCGATACTGAACAAGTACCCGATACTGAACAAGTGCAGGATACAGAGCAAGTGTTTGATACTCCTCCGCTAACTCCTGATGTGGATAAGGGACAGACTAGACATAGAGTAATAGTTCGAGCAGAAGAAAATCAAGAGATCGAAGTGCTTGAACAGGATCAGATAGGGTTAGAAAAACGGGTTCAGGAAACAGAAACAGAAACAGAAACAGAGACAATTGAAAGCCAAAAACAAAATATTCCTGAACAAGGCCAGATTAGCAACCAGGCAGAAAAATTTGATGCTAGCCCTGGAACTAGTCAGATAAGGGAAGTAGAAGAAGAAAGTGGAGAAGAATTACCACAAGATAAAGAGAACAAGAGAATAAGAAAAGAAAGTGAAGTCAAAGTACCGACTAAGAGACTAAAGAAAAGAAACAACCTTGAGCCTAGGTTTGTAAAAAGACTGAGACTAAGGATAAAGACAGTGGAAGAAAAACGTGCAGAAGCAAGAAGAAGTGCTCGAATAGCAGAACAAGAAGAAGACTCTTCCAAAAGAAGGAGTGAGCGAATAAAAAGACAAAACAAAAAGTATAAGTCTCCTGAATGGACACTGGTTTTGGAAGAACTTGAAGATCTTGATATAACTGACGTAAGCGACGGAGAACCTGTCCCAGAGTACTCAGCTGAAGAGGAAGACGAGCCACCGTGAATTTGCACAAAGTAAGCTAGTTGTGTAAAAAGTAAAAAAGAGGGGTGAGAACACTCCTACTGAGCTAAAATGTCTGATTCAACAGTGAATGGTAGTCCTAGTTGCAGCCGTTTTAAGACGTGTTGCAAGGTGTGTATATGTAGTGTAGTAGTGCTGATAGTTATCTGGATAGGATTAACAATTTTCATTCCCTTTGCTGTAAGTAAAGATACTAACATTGTCCCTACTGAAGTTGTAAATACTGACAATGAGGAGCTGACAACACAGAGTGTAGAAAGACATGAGAGAGCATTGAGACAAACTAAACGAGACTTAGAAGCATCAGATGAGAAAGGACTACATTACCATGGAATGAAAAACAGGACACATTTGAATGTTTTCGCAAACTTGTTAATACACTATGTAGAAACTATGGAAATTGAAGATTGCTATGTCTGCATGAAGCTACCTACTTCGGTGGCTGAAGGCGTGACATACCATCATCTGCCATTAACATATGGAATTTCCTGTAGCATTTTAGCTAGTTTATTTTACAAAAGGGGACCGTTACAGTATTATTACTCTAACAATGACGTGATCTTTTCTGAACTTCCTATACGTGGGAACCTGAATCCTGTACATACCAAAACTGACACCATAAGATATATGGGAGACTACTTTCTGACTATAGGGAACATTGACATAGCAGACGCACACAGAGATAACTTGACTTGTTCTTTGCGTGAGCAGGAAAAGATGTTCCTGAACATGGCAGAGAAAAGGAGAATTAAAATTCAGAAGAAGGCTAATGACGAAAGTCAGAAAAAGCCAAAGTGGGCAGAAAACATGGAAGGCACCTCATCTGGTGGAGCGGGTCCTGCTCTGTTGCTGGATTTTGAAAAGAAAGGCAAGCTATGTCTTCACCGCGAGAAGACTAGCTATTATAATAATGTTTTCATTGGTTCCAGTGAATGCGAACATAATTACAAGGTAATTGGAGGTTGGGGTTTCAAAAATGGGTCAGAGCCTGTGTTTCCTGGAATTTATTATATTTGTGGGGACAAGGCTTATTTCAAATTGCCGGATCACTGGTATGGAAGCTGCTACTTTGGCATTGTTTTCCCGAAAATATACCATGTGAATGGAAAAGCTGGAAGCAATGAAGATACTAATGGCTTAGTGCGTAGTAAAAGAGAAAGTATAGGTGAAATTATGGGTAGTATTTTCAGTGCACTGATACCTGGAGTGGGAGTGGTTCTGAACACTCACCGAATTTGCAAATTGTCTACTATAGTAGATGTGCTGTCTACTGAAACAGCTCATGGATTTCTGCTGGTCAATACCGAAATGGTTGCGATCAGATCAATGGTTTTACAAAATCGACTTGCTCTTGACACCTTATTAGCGAAAGAGGGCGGAGTCTGCCGGATGTTGAAGGCGCAACATTGTTGCACTTATATTCCGGATAAAAGTGTACAGATCAAAAGATATGTGAAAAACATTACTAATTTGGCAAAGGAACTCAAACCACTCGAGGTTGATAGTGCCTGGAAGAGACTAGTAGATGGTCTCTCAAATGTAGGTCATTGGCTTGCTAGTATAGGTAAAAGCTTATTATTCAAAATTCTGATGCCAATTGGTATTATAGGTCTTATTATACTTTCCATTTTCTTATGCTGTAAATACCGCAAGCGCACCAAAAAGCACGAGGTTAATGCAAGAGGAGTGAAACGAAGTGTGGATGAGATTGAATTAGAGGAAGTGAATGATCAGATATACAAAAAGGTGAAAACTTCTCACCCTGCTAAAACTGAAAGAGAAAAGTTAGAGCGGTTGCTGGAAGAAATAGAACTTTATAAAGTGTGAAAGAAAGTTGGCATCTGGTTCCAGTATAATTTGTGATGATAGTAGATATCATCAAAGAGGGGATTGATGAAGCAAAGCTTTGCATATTTTGCGGCTTGCCGAAATCAAGAACCTCATTTATGTGTAATAAGGTAACCCGTGTATGTTTTACTAACGTTTATATTTAGCTTAAGTAAAGTTCCTGAAGCTTGCCTATGTGTATTTCTAATGAATTAATCCGTGTCCTTTTAAAAATGGCCGTCGCTTGTATTTTAGTTACTGCGCATGCGTCAGCCACACTCACGTGTCCTGACGCGTCTGCAGAAGTGGAGGGAAAGTTATGCGCATGCGTAATTCATAGCTGTGCTTATCATGTGGTACAGCTCGTGCCACTGCTCTTGTGTCCGTGTCAATGTAGCTAACATTTAATGCCATTAAGTTTATTTCTTGATGATGAGTTAAAAGTACAAACCCTGTGATGTGTTTTCATAATGACATTATTATGTATTAATTTGTTTTCGCTTACTTTTCATGTACCGCGGGAAATGGGGGTCTGAGTGAGAGGAGAGCCATATTGGAGGTCCCTTCTGCGCCTGTGCGACATTCGGCAGCACGAGGGACCTTGGCTGATGGAACATAGCCAGCTGGCAGTGATGGGCGAGATGCTCCTGAGAAAGTCACCTCTGCCCTGCGAGAACAGCGAATGTGGCTCCTTATGTGATACATTGTTATATTGCGCTACTGTTAGCTCATGGGAACCCCAAATCTGCTAGGCGGTACCCAAATATGTTAATGAAGGCTTCAATTCGCGTATTGTGATTGGTGTGTTACCCAAACCCTACCTTAGGACCAATCGAAATTGAGGGATTCTGACACTTTGCAACATTGGGGGGTGGTACACTGTCCCCAAACTGTATATCTACCCTGGGTTCACCTAGTGAACCGTCCGACTTGTCTGGTTTAGCTGACCTGTCACTGACCCAACGCACTCAATAGGTGACTGAAGATACAGAGCGCTGCGGAGCACTCTGTCCGAATTTGACTATAGACTAAGGTTCTACTGAACCTTAAAGTGCTGGCAAGGCACTTAGCTGGGAGTTCGCTGACCCAATCGGGGTCTTGATCGATAAGCTGCAGAGCGGGTGGAGCGCAGGCGTTGCTTCCGAACTGTGGGTTCCGGTCCTGTCCTGAAGAGGGTCCTGTCCTGAGGGTTTGCTGTCCTGTCCTGAGGGTCCTGTCCTGATTCGTTTTCCGAGGGTATCCTGTCCTGTCCTGGGTGTCCATTCTGCACCTGCTGTCCTTTGAGGGGTATCCTTCCTTGAGGGTTTCCTGTCCTTAACTGACCCGTGGCCAGGGTTTGGTTTCCACACCTTTTTTAGGTAAATATTATTCTGAACCTCTTGAAATTCTTGCACCTTCTGAATTTCTAACTTTTGCTTAAATAAAGTTCAACATTGCATATGTTATATTTCCATGCCTTTCCGCAACTATTGAACAGTCATTTATAATTTCGCAAAGATATTCCTATGTCTTCTCATTTGTTAGAAATCATATTTTGCATAGCAGTGTGTCATTTTCTGATATGGTCTAGAACTTCGTTACCTAGGTTGTTCAAAGGCCCCTTCACCTTAAGTGAAGCGTGTTATTCATTATAAGCTCTTCTATAGTCACACACACTTAGTCTATCCCTGTCTAGATAATACTGACTTACATAGTATTTTCTCGTTACATTATTTTGTACCTTGATGATTACTCTGTCATTATTTCTTTCTGCCTATGTGATTTACGTTATCTTGGTTATTGATTGCCTTATTTTACTGTACCTCATGCAAGAAAATATTGAACTTTAGATAAACATTTTAAAACTTCCAGTTGTCCGTGGTCATTTAAACAGTATTTGAATGTTATTGGTTGGGTTTGTATTTTGCTGCCTTTCCTTTACAGCTAGCTCCCTGATTCATTGTGGTCATTAGGCACCCGCATCGGTGGATGGTAAGTCGGGTGCACCGAAAATTGGTAGCAGGGAACACACGCACATCAACCTGGTAGAGCTCGTGAAGTCACCCGATCGATGTATATGGTGGTTTGGAAAGTATATGGGCCCTGAAGCCGGAAACGGCGAAAACTATTGGCCGGGTGGCCTCGCGCGCTCTATCAGTAGCATAGTAAGGCATGTCCTACAGGCGGTGTAGGGTGATGAATCCTTATAGATGTACTTACATGAAGGCTTTTTAGGAGCTCGCAGCGACATAATGTCCTCTCGGGAATACGTTATCAGTGTTTCAGGAGAAAGAGCCAGCGAATCAGGCCCTAGGCCCGTCTGGGCCCGGACGGGCACAGACGGGCTGGACTCTGGCGTGACTCCGGCGCAATTACGGCGCGCCCGCTGCGCGTTTCCATGTGAGGATTAAATAGGGAGCTTGTGTGTCCAGGCAAACACTAGACTACTGCCTCGAATGGCCAGTCACGTCCCAACCTCCACCCAAGATGGCCGACACGCTTTCCCCAAGACCAGCAACCCGCTAATGGCCCGCCAAACAGCGGTGAGGATCACCAAGTTAGAATGCAAATAGGCGCTCTAATAGCAGTGCAAAAACGGCGATTATGACAGCAAATACGGCGCATTTAAAACTGGGGCAAATAAATCAATACTACTGAGATACAAAACAGGGGAAGCAATTTAAAAAGCGCAAGCGCCTAGAATGCAGTAGCTGTAATAAAAAACGCTGGGAAGTGCAGGGCAGCGTCATGCAGGAAGCCTTGACCAGCTTGTGTAACAGTAACATTTCACAGACTGCCTTCCGAGTGCGTAAGCTTGAATGGAGCCCCCGCCACCCTTCTGGTTTTAAAACAAATACTCAGAGGCAACATTAGATGTTTTGCACATTGACCCTTTAATAATACAACGTTAGAGCAACTTCAGAATTATGCTGATCTGTAGGGATACGGCACTGCATAAAGGATGTATGGAATATTGGCTGTGAGTTGCAGTTTTAATGCCTTTTCACTTGCCTACCCTTAGTGGTGTGAAACGCACTGGTACCAGCATGCTGCACCGAGGATGGATGCATTCTTTAAGTTGCAGCCCTTTTGCTGTTTCCTACACACACTCACCTAGCACCATTTTTATGCACAATAAGCATTGGCATAGCCAATAGGTCTCGCCTTTGGGACCTTATAAGTGTTAACCATGCAACAGTTAATGTTGTTGCACCAAGGATATTGTGCTGCATAACTTAATACTTATAAGGTCGCAAAAGCAAACCCTATTGGCTCTGCCAATGCTTGTTAGTATAGTTCGCGATTTTATCTCCCACAAGCATGCATTCAATCTCCTGTGGAATCCCAAGACCTCTGTGACTCTGTGCCTAATTTCTTCAAGGAAAAACCATCTCTAAACGAGAGCAGACAAAAGTAACCCTCAACACGCTAGACAGTTTTCAGCCTATCACTGTAGAGGAAATACACAGCTCCTTGGATGCAGCTAAGTCTGCCCCCCCCCCCCCGGGGTCTCTGTCCACTTAAAATAATATCCCTTCTATCTACCTGCTGCACCCCAAAGATCCAAGAGATCTTCAATTGACCCGCTGCGCCCCAAAGATTCAGGAGATCTTCAATTGACCCGCTGCGCCCCAAAGATCCAAGAGAGCTTTAAATGCTCCAAATCAGGAATTATTCTGACAGAGTGGAAGGCAGCATGCGTACGGTCCATATTCAATTTAAAAAAACAACGCTGCACGAAAAACTCTCGGCAACTATCGCCCAATATCCTTGTTACCCCTTCTGGGCAAACAGCTGGAAGGCCTAATAAACAAACAGCTGGGATCCTATCTTGAATTCAATCATAATCTTGATCCCTCACAATCTGGCCTTCGCCCGGGGTACAGTACAGAGACTGTGCTCCCGGCCGGACCGATTCATTGAGACAGGGGGTGAATACAGGACTGCCATTGATGCTGATTGTGAGAAGTTGGCCTGGTATATGATGTTCACTATTCTAGTGAGCACCCTGCACTAGTCCAAACAACCCTTACGGTGATGTTTGTAAAGTCAACCTTATAGACCAGCTATCCTAGTGGTAGCATGGACAGAGCAGTCTTAGGCTAAACTCAAGAGCGCATGTGAAGCCAGATGTTTTACCATATTCAATCCCTTTAATACCAAGTGAAAGGACACCACACAGGTTATATATATATAATATATGTATTTATTACTAAATTAATCCTCTGAACTCTTTATGAGGTCAGAGGCACAAGCATATAACAAGATACTCAATCAACATACAATAAGTTGCACAATATACAGTAATGCCCTAGGGGCACTTCGAACCATATACTAAAATAGTGGTATAAGAACCACGTCACGAACAAAGGATAGGCCTAGGGCCTAGGGAATTGCTGGGGCTACGCTGTACTATCAAAGGTTAGGAAGCAGGAGGCCCACGGGAAGCATGTGCAGTGTCTGAACACACACGCGGGTTCACATAGAGTTAGAATGGGAATGAAAGAATTGGAAACTAGTTCTTTTAGGTCACTTCCGACTAGACTAGGAAAAAGCTAAGTGAAACTAGGACACTAGGATAGTCAATCTTCACAGGAGCACCGAAGTACTCGCGTTACCTCACCCACAGGAAGCATGTGCATAGGTCCCAAAGTGTGTCGGGTTTCGTCACTGATTCCTATGGAGCCTCGAAGAAAGATGCTGCAGGCGACCAGGAGAGAAATGTCCGGTTGGATCCAAGGGCGGATCGAGGATGAAGAGTACCTGAAAGCAGAGGGGACAGAGTCTGGGTAACTAGCCAGTGACCAGGATGGAACCAGGAAGGAACCAGGCGATGTCGGGAAGCAATCAGGCGATGTTGTGAAGCTTGTCTCTGCTGCCACGTGGACCAGGAGGTGTCGACGACAACCAGGAGCTGGGCACGGACTGTCCCACGAAGCATCTCACTGTCGGCGGTGTCGGCTTCCAGATTGGAGTCAACAAGCCTTGGCAAAGGTAACCCATGCAGGATTCGAAGAGGGCATCTTGATCAGACCAGCAAGGTCTGATGGACATCTCCTGTTCAGGGAAGCAGGGTCCAGTCTGGAGCAACCAGACCAGCATTGGAAATTCAAAGGTTCATCGTCACAGAGGCCACTAGCCAACGGGCAAGTGACCGGACAGACGCGTCTGAGCCCTGCTCAGCCCGCCCAAGCACTGCAGGAGCGAAGCATGCACCAGTCCCCTTCCCGTATCCACCGAAAACCCACTGATTGCAGTACACAGTGAGCCCTCCAGTGAACACGAAAAGA
The DNA here is from genome assembly GCF_964261635.1 of Lissotriton helveticus. Lineage (NCBI taxonomy): Eukaryota > Metazoa > Chordata > Amphibia > Caudata > Salamandridae > Lissotriton > Lissotriton helveticus. Next base: position 4,299,993 of record NW_027611649.1, on the reverse strand, counting down.
GGGTGGTTTGATACGAGACACCAAGTCTCCCACCCTGTAGTGTAACAGGACACAACTCCCTCCTTCACGCCTCCGCACCTGTGGTAAAAGGGAGAGAATGTCTCACAAAATACAATCTGCAATACAGCCTATTTATGCATGACCATGATCCACCAAAACACCAAACAACACATACCCCTCCTTCTCCTTACCAATGGCAAGTGCAGGCTTAGCTTCGTGTAGGGGCTGGGTTCTCCACGAAAATAGTGCTCCAGGGAGTAAAAAACCCAGTCAGGGGCAATAAAACACAAGGTGTCCTGCAAGCACTAATGGTGCATGTACTAGCACCATGCAAAAAAGGGGAAAAAGAAAGCTGGGGACAATCCACGTGATACCAGCTACCAAAAAAAAACCCTTGTGATAAAATATGTAACTTGGAAAGAATGAAAAATAGGGAATAAGCCAACAACTCTTCCTTCCGAAGCTCTTAGCGTCCTGTGTACTCGATACACAGCGGAATGACCCAAAACGTCACTTCCGAGTACACAATGATGTGGACAGACGCCTAAGCCTAAGCGTCTGTCTGCGCGTCTGCCTGGTGAAGAAAGACAGCGCGTCAACACCGCCGGTAAGAACAGAAGGAGAACGGGAGCCCCCGCTCTCTGTAGCGCACACAAAAACTGTATGCCGGCAAAAAGAAAGGAAGGAAGGGCAAGGCTGACAAGGGCAAGGCTCAAAAAATAAGAGCAGGGAAGAAAACGGGGAGAGGAGCGGGGAGGAGGGGACTAACTGACTGACTAAGACGGAGGGAGGAAAATATCAGGAACAAGGGATAACGGGGATAAACAAGGAAATAAAACGGACTGGAATCCCCCACGAGCCCGTGGGAGACAAAAATAGGAGCAAAAAAGCAACAGAACTCCTATACAATGCAGGGACCAAAAAAGCTAGATACCAAGGCCACAACGTTGGCGATATCAAGCAACGAACAAGGAGGAAGGACAAGAATATATGCCTCAGCCCCTGGTCATGTGATGATGGCCCATGGTCATAGAAACAGGACTGACTGCGATTCCCTAACAGTACCCCCCCCCTACAACCCTCCCCACGGGACGGGGCTTCAAGGGGTGCTGTCTATGGAACATTCGGACCAATCGAGGGGCATGAACACCTCCAGCTGGCTCCCAAGTCCTGTCTTCCTGCTTGTATCCCTTCCAGTCAATCAAATAAAAGAGACGACCCTTAACCCGCTTGGAGTCACAGATAGCATTCACCTCAAATTCCTCCTGACCATTGATAGTTAAAGGAGGCGGTGGGGGCAACTCCTGTGCAGAAGGCGTGTATGGTTTCAATAGTGAGGCATGGAACACTGGATGGACCCCATAGTCCTGTGGTAACTCCAGCTTCATTGCTACCGGGTTAATGACCTGGACTATAGGAAAGGGGCCTACGTACCTAGGCTGCAATTTACGGGACCCTTGTAACCTCAGGTTACGAGATGCCAACCACACCAATTCGCCCACCTGATATGGGGGCGCTGGGACCCTATGTTTATCCGCTTGTGCCTTCATAGCAGCCTTGGCCTCCACCAGACTTTCCCGGGCCAAACCCCAGATAGCACTCAATTGCTTACAAATCCCGTCTATTGCTGGCATGTGTCCCGTGGGTTGAATGGCCACGGCCCGAGGGTGGTACCCAAGTGAACAATAGAACGGGGTCATGCCCAAAGCCGAGTGCAAGCTGTTATTGTATGCAAACTCAGCGATGGGCAGAGCTGTCACCCAATCACATGATAAAGAGGTGATTAAACATCTCAGATACTGTTCCATCGTCTGGTTAGTTCTCTCGGTCTGTCCATCGGACTGAGGATGGTATGCCGAAGATAAACGTATTTCTGTCTTCAGGACCAGACATAGTTCGGACCAGAAATGAGATATGAATTGCGCCCCCCGGTCTGATATAATCACCTCTGGCAACCCATGTAAACGTACTACAGATGTCATAAAGACCATTGACATTTCTTTCGCCGTTGGAAGTTTGCGAAGTGGTATAAAATGTGCCATTTTGGTGAATAAGTCCACCACCACCAATATGGCTGTATATCCCGAGACCAATGGTAATTCCGTTACGAAATCCATACTTATGGTATGCCAAGGGGATGGCGGTACTTCCAAGGGGCACAAAAGCCCAAAGGGCTTACAGTGCGATGGCTTATTAATGGCACATACAGGGCAAGATTTCACATATCCCTGGATGTCCTTGATCATGGAGTCCCACCAAAACCACCGCTCACACAGCTCTCTCGTCTTTCTCATTCCAGGATGAGCCACCAACGCAGATGAATGGCACCACTCCAAAACCTCATCCTTAAGGGAAGGAGGGATTACCAGTCTGTCCCCATGATATAACAGCCCTTCCTTCTCTCTTACCTCGGGCACAGACCGCAAAGAGCTTAGATCAAGAAGCTTCAATCGCTCCCTTACCAGACCAGGAAATACATCCATCTCTGTTGCCCCTACGATCCGTGTACCCTCTATCATGGCTCTACTCTCTGTCACAGGTTCTTCCCCTTTTGGTTCGTTATGTATTCGAGAGAGAGCATCGGACTTCACCTGCTGGGCCGCTGGCCTATAGGTGATGACAAAATCATATTCATTAAAGAATAGTACCCACCGCATCTGGCGAGGTGTCAATGCCCTAGCGGAACGAAAGAATTCGAGGTTTTTATGATCCGTGTAGATGGTGATTACGTGTCTGGCGCCCCACAAATAGTGTCGCCATTCCTCGAAAGCCAACTTGACGGCTAGCAATTCGCGTTCGGCCACTGTATAATTCCGTTCAGCCGGCAACAAGGTTTTGGAAAAGAACGCTATTGGGTGCATATGACCGGTAGATTCATCGCGTTGGGATAACACCCCACCCACTGCACACATAGATGCATCGGTCTCTACGAAGAACGGCAGGGCAGGATCTGGATGTACTAACACGGGGGCTGACGTAAAATGCTCCAATAATGAGCGAAAAGCAATCTGTGTCTCATTGGTCCACTCAAAAGGAACACCCTTTCGTAACAGGCGAGTCATCGGTGACACCACCTCAGAAAAATGCGAAATGAAACGCCGATAGAAGTTGGCGAAACCCAGGAGTACCTGGATCTGTTTCACAGAGGTAGGCACAGGCCAGGTCACAATGGCCTTTATCTTCCCTGGATCCATACGTATTCCCTGCGCTGAAATGATGAACCCAAGAAACTCTACCTCTTGAGTGTCAAACTGGCACTTCTCTAGTTTGGCATATAGGTGGTGCTCCCGAAGAGTCCGTAACACCTGAAGAACATGTTCTGAATGCTCTGCCCTTATCTCAGAAAACACCAGTATATCATCTAAATAGACGATAACCGTGCGATCCAAGTATTCACTGAGCACCTCGTTAATGAAAAACTGGAACGCCGCCGGCGCATTACACAGGCCGAACGGCATTACAGTATATTCATAAAGACCGTACTTGGTCCTAAAAGCCGTCTTCCACTCATCTCCGGGTCTCATTCTTATTAAATGGTAGGCTCCCCGCAAGTCCAACTTTGTGAACACGGTAGCCTTGCGGAGCTGATCTAACAACACGGAGATGAGCGGAAGAGGGTACCTATTCTTCACTGTGGCAGCATTCAAAATCCTGTAATCCACACACGCCCTGAGAGTCCCCTCCTTCTTAGGGATGAAGAAAATAGCCGATGACACAGGGGAGGAGGATGGACGAATAAACCCGAGTCTCAACATCTCATCGATGTACTCCTTCAAGTGAACCTCCTCAGGTTCTGACAACGCATACACCCGACTACAAGGCAATGAAACCCCCGGTACCAGATCGATCTTACAATCATAAGCCCTGTTCGGGGGAAGATCCTGAGCATTTGTTTTATCAAACACGTCCTTGAACTCCGAATACTGTGGAGGGACAGATCCCACATCCATCACAGCGCAAACCAAGGGGTCGATCTGTGCCCCTGCCACAGTATAACAATGCTTCAAACAGTGTGCTGAATCTAGCGTTACCAACCTCCGCACCCAATCAATCCTGGGATTGTGCCTCTGCAGCCATGGTACCCCTAACACTAAACCAAACGAAGGGGCATCGATTAAGTCGAAAACCACCATCTCTGAGTGCCCATTCTCACATGATAACCCCAGAGGTGCAGTACGACGGGTGATACACCCCGATGTCAGCTCGGTACCATCAATAGCCCTTACAGGCTCAGGTCGTTCTTTCAACTGCCAAGGAACCCCCAGTTTCTCTGCCATAGTGATGTCCATAAAATTGCCAGTGGCACCTGAATCCAACAGCACCGACACAGAAACACATTCCTGAGTTCGTAACAGCAACTGGGCATTAATGACAAAATGTCTAGGTGCTTGGTCTACAGATCCGACCACCTCATACTGTTGACCACCACATTCGCCTGTCCTATGGTCTATCTGAACACAAGCCACCTTCTTGCCAAAACCCACACCAGAAGGTTTCACCGGACATTCCCTGGCGAAATGCCCCCCTTGCCCACAATATAAGCACAGGTTATTCTCTCTCCTTCTCTTCTTCTCCTCTGGTGCCAAAGGACCCCGTACCCCACCCACTTCCATGGGCTCAGGGGCCACCTTGTTGTCCCCTGTACTCTTTACCTCCATCTTTGCATGACTACCTCTAATCGCCTGGAACCTGCTACGCTCGCCCCGCCTCTCAGAGACCCTATGGTTCAATTTAACCACCAGATCTATGAATGCCGAGCAGTCCTCCGGTGGATCTACCACTTGTGACACAATGTCCTTTAGCTCTTCGCAGAGACCCTGGTAGAATATTGATGTTCTCTTTTCAGCGGGCCAATGGGTCTCAGACACCAGTCTGTTAAAGGATGCGATATAGGACAACAAATCCTGCCTGCCCTGCCGGAGTTTCATCAATTCAGCATCACTTGCCTGCATAAACGCATGCTTGGCAAACAGCCCCCGCATCAGTTCTTTAAAAGCGCTGTAATTATATAATACCCGATCATCGCTATCTACCAAGGGTATAGCCCATTGAGCGGCATTGCCAGCCAAATAGGAAATCGTGAAGGCCACTTTTGCGGAATCGTCAGGGAAGGCACTCGGTCTGCACATGAAATGTAGCTGGCACTGAGTCATAAACATCCCGAATTTCTCACTATCTCCCGTAAATCTCTCGGGAGGGGCTAACGGCACTGCTACCGGAGAAGACACTGTAACATTAATGGGGTTACCAGAGCTACTACCTCCCATCGTACCCTGACCCGTCCCCCCGCCATACTGAAAGGTCGCAGGGTGGAGAATGGAAGAGGCTCCCCTTTGATGTGACTGCTCCCTCGCCCTAACGGCCACTAATTCTTGTTTTAAACCAGCGTTTTCCTGCTGTAACTCCTGAACCTGTGTCTGTAAAGTCTGCAATGCCCCCATAATGTCCTGCAATGAGGGACCACCTGAACCATCCCCCACCGCATTCCCATCCACGTCCATGTTCGCTCAGGCAGTGCTAAATACGTGGGCTTGATATTCTGTTGAGCCCTGCTCAGCCCGCCCAAGCACTGCAGGAGCGAAGCATGCACCAGTCCCCTTCCCGTATCCACCGAAAACCCACTGATTGCAGTACACAGTGAGCCCTCCAGTGAACACGAAAAGAGGGTGGTTTGATACGAGACACCAAGTCTCCCACCCTGTAGTGTAACAGGACACAACTCCCTCCTTCACGCCTCCGCACCTGTGGTAAAAGGGAGAGAATGTCTCACAAAATACAATCTGCAATACAGCCTATTTATGCATGACCATGATCCACCAAAACACCAAACAACACATACCCCTCCTTCTCCTTACCAATGGCAAGTGCAGGCTTAGCTTCGTGTAGGGGCTGGGTTCTCCACGAAAATAGTGCTCCAGGGAGTAAAAAACCCAGTCAGGGGCAATAAAACACAAGGTGTCCTGCAAGCACTAATGGTGCATGTACTAGCACCATGCAAAAAAGGGGAAAAAGAAAGCTGGGGACAATCCACGTGATACCAGCTACCAAAAAAAACCCCTTGTGATAAAATATGTAACTTGGAAAGAATGAAAAATAGGGAATAAGCCAACAACTCTTCCTTCCGAAGCTCTTAGCGTCCTGTGTACTCGATACACAGCGGAATGACCCAAAACGTCACTTCCGAGTACACAATGATGTGGACAGACGCCTAAGCCTAAGCGTCTGTCTGCGCGTCTGCCTGGTGAAGAAAGACAGCGCGTCAACACCGCCGGTAAGAACAGAAGGAGAACGGGAGCCCCCGCTCTCTGTAGCGCACACAAAAACTGTATGCCGGCAAAAAGAAAGGAAGGAAGGGCAAGGCTGACAAGGGCAAGGCTCAAAAAATAAGAGCAGGGAAGAAAACGGGGAGAGGAGCGGGGAGGAGGGGACTAACTGACTGACTAAGACGGAGGGAGGAAAATATCAGGAACAAGGGATAACGGGGATAAACAAGGAAATAAAACGGACTGGAATCCCCCACGAGCCCGTGGGAGACAAAAATAGGAGCAAAAAAGCAACAGAACTCCTATACAATGCAGGGACCAAAAAAGCTAGATACCAAGGCCACAACGTTGGCGATATCAAGCAACGAACAAGGAGGAAGGACAAGAATATATGCCTCAGCCCCTGGTCATGTGATGATGGCCCATGGTCATAGAAACAGGACTGACTGCGATTCCCTAACATCTGGGTAACTAGCCAGTGACCAGGATGGAACCAGGAAGGAACCAGGCGATGTCGGGAAGCAATCAGGCGATGTTGTGAAGCTTGTCTCTGCTGCCACGTGGACCAGGAGGTGTCGACGACAACCAGGAGCTGGGCACGGACTGTCCCACGAAGCATCTCACTGTCGGCGGTGTCGGCTTCCAGATTGGAGTCAACAAGCCTTGGCAAAGGTAACCCATGCAGGATTCGAGTAGGGCATCTTGATCAGACCAGCAAGGTCTGATGGACATCTCCTGTTCAGGGAAGCAGGGTCCAGTCTGGAGCAACCAGACCAGCATTGGAAATTCAAAGGTTCATCGTCACAGAGGCCACTAGCCAACGGGCAAGTGACCGGACAGACGCGTCGAGCAGGAAAATGCAGAAGGGCCCGACGCAGAACTCGTGGAGTGTGGAGGGCTGATCTTTGGTGCAGGTGGTGCTCGGGGCTGGGGCTTCTCTATCCCCAATGCACAACTTCGAATGTGCCTCAGAAGTTGCACGGAAAGCAATTCGCTGGCTTTCCAAGATGGCCGGTCCCACGTCTCGCGTCGCCTCCACGGGTCTCAGCTTTGCTGTGGCTATGGATCGGGTTGAAGGAAGTCTGGAAGTCCAGGTCTTGTCAGACTCTGTGTTCGGGCTCTGGCGGGAGCGACAACAAAGCAAACCGTTGATCCCTTGATGGTGCCTACTTGCACAGGGTGGTCGCTCCTTGACCACAAGGGAGATTCTTCAGTCTTCTAGTTGCAGTAGAATGTCAGAGGTCCAGAGTTTCGTTTCAAGTTTCAGTCAGGATAAAATCTAAAGTCTTGGGACTCAGCTCCTACCTATATACCAAATCTAGGGGCTGGATTACCTGCTAGGTCCCTCCTATGGGTGAGACCCGGGAAGGGGGTGGCTACACCCCTTTCTCTTAGTCCAGTTTTGCACCAGAGCTGGGGCTAGCGTGCCCCAGCACCGGTTTGAACTGGACTATGCATGGGACACCTTGTGTGCCTCAGGCAGTGTCTCGTTTCATTCAACCCTCCCTGCCCCCAATACACTACGGGCTGTCTGGGGTGGTGCTAGCACCTCCCAAGACAGGAAACCTATTGTCCAAGCCTCCCTCGCTGGAAGGGCTCCCAGCAGCAGGAGGTCAGACTTGTGTCCGTGGCAGCAGCATCCATTTTGTGATGCTGAGGCTCTGGTTAACTTTAACCGGGATTAGTAGGAACAACATGTCTTCTCCCTCCAGAAGGGTGGAATGCTACCCCTGGCACCGGAACTGGCGAGGGGATAGTATTCCAAAGCGTATGACACCTTACACGACATGTTTTGATAAAGCCAAACCAGAGTTAGCATTTATTCGCGAGGTTCATAATACACTTAAGAGTATATGGTATGGCAATATCATAGAACAGCTATAAGGACATGGTTCCGAAAGCTGCAGACAGGCTCAGCTTATGCTAGAGCACTATCTCACATAAAACCAAGCATTCTGCCTTCAGGATTGTTAAGGCCTGCCATAGGAGTGACTTATAGGTGCATATGTGTCTATATATAAGGGTAAATATAGGAATACTACATCTAAGCAAGGGGTGATTACACCACCTTGCCCCAGCTGAGTGATCAGCCAGTTGTGTCAGATTGGATGGCCAGCATTTCCTGACAGACAGGCAGCAAAATGTGATCCTGGGCCCGCACTCATCACGCAAAATGAATTTAGACGAGGGTGTCCTGTAGGGCTCATGTCAGAGCCTCACTTTGTTCAATATCCATATGGCCCGTTAGCGAAGATTGCGGAGCACTTTGGCTTTGAGATAATATCCTACGCTGATGACATCCAGCAGATGCATAGTCTAGGCCAAGACCTGATAATAGCAACAAAACGTTTCGCATCAGGAATGCTAGCAATCTCCAACTGGATGCCCGAAAACTGTCTCCAGCTGAACCCAGAAAAGACGGCATCATGCTGCTTGGAAAAGCCCCTCCATCCGGTCGGACAACTGGTGGCCCCACCAGATGGGCGCTACCCCCTTGCACAAATTAACTGTAAAGAATTTGGGGATAAAACTGGACCACTCATTAACGATGAAAGATCAGATCGCGGCAACTACAAGCGCATGCTACTACAACCTGCGACTTCTGCGCAGAATTTTTCCCTTCCTCCCCACTACGGTCCTTAGAACTCCAGTCCAGGCCATGGTGATAAGCAGACTGGACTATGGAAATGCCCTTTTGGCAGAAGCTAACGAATCACTGCTCTCCAGGCTCCAGGTGGTCCAGAATACCGCAGCTAGGCTTATCCTGAACCGCCCTTCTGGAACTCCCTCAGCGCCTTTGCTGAAGGAACTGCATTGAATACCAGTGAAGAAGAGTTCCCATTTAAAGATCTGTTGCCTCACATACAATGCCTTAAAAGGCAAAGGCCCGTTATATCTCTAAAGAAAGATTACAGTTTACACCCCTAGCCACAATCTCAGATCCAGCGACAAAGCCTTACTGTGTCCCCCCCGCATCCGCCAAACACACACTGGGGGAAAGACCTTCTCCTATCTTGCTCCAAGGTCATGGAACAAACTTCCCTTAACCCTGCGATCCACTCCAAATACAGTCAATTTAGGAAACTACTTAAAGCCTACTTATTATGAACCATCTGATACGTGTTTCCTGTTAGGATCCGCATCAGCGCCAAGATGCCCCCGGGTGAGTCGTGCGCTGTAGCAAATAATGTTAACATGACATAACATAGGTGGGTGCGATGAGTGCCGTTTCCATGCGGTGGTTGGCATTAATCTGGACTTGGTGGCCTTGAGGAGCTGGTTGTTGAGGAGGTAGTTGGTCAGACGCCTGTTGTTAGATTTGGGGGTCTCTAGTTGGCACAGGTAGGTACTTGTGACAAATAGGGACCCTCTCCTCTAGTCAGGATAAGGGAGTTACACTCCTAAAATAACCCCTGCTCGCCCCCTTGGTAGCTTGGCATGAGCAGCGGGGCTTTACTTCAGAGGCGTTGTAAGTTAAGCAGTTGTGACCACATACAGTAACTCAGTGACAACACTACAAATGGACACCACACAGGTTTTATATAAAAAATAAGTAGACTTTATATAGAGTTACCACAGGACCATAAATGACAAAAATACACACTATGATTACTCTAAGATGGTAGATTTAAGCTTAGTTCAGTTCAGTTTTTAGAAGCGACACTCTGCGTTAATGTACCTTAAGTTGTGTTGCGCTTCCACAACAAGAAATGTCGCAGCGATGGGAAATGCGGCAAAGTTCAGGTACAGAGAAATAAAGACGTGAAGATCTTCCCGATGCAGCACGCTTCTTGGGGATGCGAGAAGCTCTCGGTTCGATGCGTGGACTGCAGCGACGACAACAGCTCCAGCGGCCACGCTCTTCTCCCACGATGTGTGAAGCTTCCGCTCGATGCGACAACTACAGCGGTGACATCCAAGATGTGACAGCAGCAGCTCCGACGGCGGTGCGCTTCTCGGGGATGCAAGGTGCTTTTGGTTGATGCGGTGCAATGCGACAGTTCCAGCGCCGACACCCTCCTTCGGAGTTGCGACGGTAGGAACAGCGACGGCGACACACTCCGACCTCGCTGCGAGATTCTTCTCCTGATGCGGTGCAGTGCGACGACTACAGCGGCGACACCCTCCTTTGGAGTTGCGACGGCAGCAGCAGCGACGGCGACATGCTTCCTCTTCGTTGTGGCACGCTTCTCTCCGATGTGGTGCAGTGCGACAGTTCCAGCTGCGACACCGTCCTTTGGAGTTGCAAAGGCAGGCACGGCAACACGCTTCTTATTGTTGAGTCACACTTCCAGCTCCTTGTGACACGCAGTCCCTCGGAAGGCCCAAAACAGCAGCAGGCACTTCCAAAGAACTCTGGGGAGATGGGGAGTGAAGTATGTTGTCCCTGAGACTTCATCAGGAGGCAAGCTCTTTTCCGAGCCCGTGGAGATCCTTCACAAGTTGAAAGCAAAGTACACAAAGTTCCTTTCTCCTTCCTTTGGCAATAAGGAAACCACTGCAGGCCAATCCCCCAAGCAGCACCGCAGCTTGGGAATAGTCTCTCCTCAGTTTCATCAGGTTCCTCTCCTCAGTAAAGGTTTCTTCTTGTAGTCCAAAGTGATCTAATTTCATGGGATCAGGGTACCAGTATTTATATCCCAAATTCTTTGTTCTCTGAGGGGAGAGGGGCCTTTGCCAGTCCAAACCAGTCATGAAACACTCTGTTTACCAGACTTGTCCATTCCTTTCACAGTGCAGGGCATTCACATCAGCCGCTCCCCAGGAGGTGGAGCCAGCATTGTGGAAGACAGGCACAGCCCTATTCAAGGTTCAGGTGCAAATCCTCCCATCTAGATGCAGATCTCCCTATTCACCACCGGGTGACTCAGCCTGTCTCCTGGAATTCCCCAGCCCTGTAACTTACAGAAACAGACATAGGAATACACAACCTAGCCGAGACAGGTTTGAACGGGGTGCTCATTGTGATTACCGGGCCACTTTTCCCCCCGCTGTGCCCTGTCTGTGGGGGCTAAGGAGAGCGCTTGCTCACGCCATCGCGAGGGAAGAAGACTACATCCCCCAGGTGCCCTAGCGGCGTGACTGTCACCGACGGAGATCGAACGCGCCAGGAGGCGTATAAGAGGGCGTGAGAGCCCCCGCACAGCGGGAGCTCATTGTGATTACTGGGCCACTTTTCCACCCGCTGTGTCCTGTCTGTGGGGGCTAAGGAGAGCACTTGCTCACGCCATCGTGAGGGGAGAAGACTACATCCCCAGGTGCCCTAGCGGGGTGACTGTCGCTGACGGAGATCGAACACGCGAGGAGGCGTATAAGAGGGCGTGAGAGCCCCCGCACCAAGGGAGCTCATTCTGATTACTGGGCCACTTTTCCACCCACTGCGTCATGTCTGTGGGGGCTAAGGAGAGTGCTTGCTCACACCATCGCAAGGGGAGAAGACTACATCCCCCAGGTGCCCTAGCGGCATGACTGCCACCAACGGAGATCGAACGCGCCAGGAGTCGCATTAGAGGGCGTGAGAGCCTCCGCACCCCGGGACGCGCGCGAGCGAAGCCGGGGCCAAGGGCGGGCTCGTCCTTGCTCGTCAGTGACTGTCAGAGGCTGGGCTGGGCCACATCTCTAACGTCCCGGTTGGACCCTGTGAGTTAAACTCCGTATATACGTGGGACTGTTACTGGAGCTATCTTGTGTATTTAAGGAGAGATAGCATTGGTATCATTAGTATTGTATAAAGTCTCAGGCTGGAACTTAAGTGTTATTAAGGAAATAGTGTATTTTAACTATTTCGGATGGGTTAAGTCAGGGTGAGACACCGAGTAAATATGGCCAGAAGGAAAACAACTAAGGCGCAAATGGAAAAATCCTGCACTGAGATAGATTAATTTCTTGTTAAAGCAGTTAGTGCCCTAACTGAGGAGATAGACCTTACAGAAAGATGGTTATCTTTAGGGTCTAGCCACGTAGAGAGAGAACTGAACAACAAGTCCAGAATGAGTTGTAATGGGGCCAGACCAAGGGATTTAACCTCTGAGCATTATATAACGGTTGAAGGACCAATTGAGGCCCCTAGCAATATGACTAATGTTATTAGTCCTGATATAGAAAACTCCCATATTTCCATGACCCCGACAATGTCCATTCCAGACACACCCCCCTCACCTAAAGGGAAGAGAAGTTGTAGGAAGAAATTAACAGTTCAGGGTAACACTAAGGTAAATAAAGGGAAAGTAGAGGCGACTAAGAGGGCCACAGATATAAGCAATAATAGGAAGGTACTGGCAGATCTCCCCAAACCCATTTTAACTTTAGATGATAGATTGGACAATCAGGCTAAAGAGGTCCATAAAATGAGAGATTCTCTTGATACAATTGATAATAGATTACATCATGCCCAAGGCCCAACTAAGGCTGTCCAACTAATTGATGGCCCCAAATTAGCTTCCCCTTCTAAAGGCATTGGCAATACCTGCATAGCTACCAAGACGTGTAGCATATCTAGGGAAACTCACCCTGAGTTAAACATAGGGATTCAAGATAAGCAATGTGAAACCCCAACTCAGTCAGAAAGGGTAATCCCTAGTGAATCAACCCAGTCAGAAAGGGTAATCCCTATTGACCCAACCCAGTCAGAAAGGGTAATCCCTATTGACCCAACCCAGTCAGAAAGGGTAATCCCTATTGACCCAACCCAGTCAGAAAGGGTAATCCCTATTGACCCAACCCAGTCAGAAAGGGTAATACCTATTGACCCAAATCACGGCAGTGTACGACGGGACAGGTTACCTAGTATGGAGGCTCTGTACAAGGTTATCCAAGGTATAAACCCACATCATGAGGGAAGGGCTCCAAGACTTATAAACTTACCCTCAGAAAGCGATGCGTATGTCGCTGTTCTGGTAAATGTATCTACATTACGACCAGGACAGGTGGAAAACCACAATATGCTTAAAAATAAGATAATGTACTGGCTGATGAAAAATTGTGGCTTCCCCATGGCCGGGGCAAATCAGATTTTGCTAACTGAGAGAGTAGAATGGATTGGTCCCTTAATAAAACCATTTGAGGGGGACTGTATAATTATAAACTTCCGTTCACCAAAATGGGCACGTAATTCGCTAAATAATGCCCCATTACCATCTAGGAGAGATTATAATAATACTCTTTTGCCTTTGGGTTATTTCTATAGATACCCAATGATGCCCCACAATGATGCAGCCCCTAGTCCCCTTAATAGACGACCTCAATTCCCTGTGCTACCTATACCCCCCTACTTCAATATTCCAGTTTTTAATAGATTCCAGACCCTGAGTCATATGGATGCAATAGATAATAATAATAATAATATAATCCACATTTGTAAAGCGCGAACACACACCCGTAAGGGTCTCCAGGCGCTGGGGGCCATCGGGAAGACTAAGCAAGCTATTGCCCAGAGTCCCATGGTGCTGGGCTAATCTGCCGCCGGCGCCGGGGATCGAACCGTGATTCCCAGATTCCAGCATCAGTCGCCCTGGCTGCGGCGCCACACCTCTTCCACCTGACCTAGGGGTGCAGATAGACAGGGACAGGAGAGTCAGGAAACGGGGGTTAGCAAAGGGATGGTGGAAATATTGGAGGTGGTTTCATCCCCACTTCAGCCACCGGATGGGACCTCCATTTTGTTGGTAGATTTGTGTCTGGATAGTCAATCTGCAGGGCTATCTACCACCAGCCCAGGGGGAGTTTCTAACAGCCCAACAATAGAGTCATCTGTTGACCATAAGGGTATAGAAGCAAGTAACATAAGAAAGGGGTATACTATTACTACCTGGAATATAGCTGGTTTTAAGAAGAAACAGGGTATCCCAGCTTGGATGGATTTCATTGCTTCCAAGCATTATATTATATGTTTACAAGAGACGTGGTGTATAGAACCTATCTATGTGGAGGGGTTTACATCCTATTGGCTCCCTGCTGTAGCATCAACAACTGGTAGAGCTAAGGGAGGCCAGCTAATTCTTGTTTCCACTAAATTGACTGCATTTAACATGAATAAGTGCGTTACAGTTGGTGCCCATGGTCAGATTATGTGGCTTCGTTTTAAAGAAGGCAGCGATATGATTTTGGTCAATTTTTATAACAATGTATTTGTCAACAGTCGGGATTCTGTTATCCATGCATTGGAAAAAGAACTTGATAATATGTTGGAACATATTAGGAAACCAGTTATTATTGTCTGGGTGGGCGATTTTAATAAACAGCTGTGCCCTCTAGCTAAGACAAATGTGTCTGGGTTTAGGAAGGGAAATAATAATGTACTTGATGATGAAGATTTTTTACACTTGCCCCACTGTGACTATGGCATGGCAATGAATATGTTAATATCCAGATTTCATTTCTTTCAAGATGAACTTTGCCTTCCTTTCTCGTCTCTTCAAGTTCGTTTCTCTCTCCCTCTTTCCTTTCTTAGTAAATATAATTTGCTTTGTGCGGCTCTCCAATCATCATATGACTCTTTTCTTACTCCGTCCTCTTCTCCTGTCACCTCTTCTCTTACTTTTTTTTTTCTTTTATCTTCCCCTTCGGCTTCACAGGTCTATAAAAAACTGCATGATTTTCCTCTCGTTCGTGACAAGTCCAAGACAGAACAAGATAGGGAATCTGATTTAGAAGATACTTTTTCTAGTTCATTATGGCATGACATATGGAATAAAATAAGAAGGTCTTCTAGAGCAGCTAATACTACTCAGACTTTATTTTTTATTTACAATAGACTTTTGATCACCCCTGCCAGATAACACATTATTGACTCCTCTATTCCCTCCTCATGTTGGTCCTGCTCTAATCCATGCGCAGATCTCAAACATATGCTTTTCACTTGTCCCCTTATTCATTTTTTTTGGACTAAAGTATGGCAACAAATTAATTCTATTTTCTCTACACATTTTCCTTTTTCAATCACTCACATTTTCCTAGGGAGCCTATCTGATGTATGGTCCTATATGACCTTTAACACTTCTATTATTGACCTGCTCTTGGCGGTGGCTTTTCAGCAGATCACTAAATCTTGGAAAGATACATCCAGCGTCTCTTTTCAGGCTTGGTGGTATGGTGTCTGCTATAATCACAGATTGGATAGGGCATATGTCTCTCCTCTATCTCTGGCTATTAAACGTGACCTCTTATGGTTACCAATTACCAATTTTCTTGATATATCTGCTCAGTCTCGTTCATTGCATACCCCTGCTACTGAAGAAGTCCCCAAACCTCCATGATATTACTATTGTTTCTATGGAATTTTATATTCGTATTCCTTATGACTTTTTTCAATGCTTAAAGTAAGAAGTTTTAAATGGCAACGTTTATCTTTTTAGATGTATTTAAACAATTTATATGATGAAATGTTTTCTATTTTTCTGCCCCATCCCCTTCTCTTTCTTTTTCTCCCTTCTTCCCCTTTTTCTTCTCCTCCCTACTATTGGAGTATATTCTTTCTATACTTGATTGCTGTTTTAATTGGTACTATGATTATTTTGTGTATTTTTTCTATTGCGATCTTTTATTGAAATAAACTTCCTTTTAAAACTAAAAAAAAAAAAAAAAAAAAAGAATGTTAATATCCAAATTTGATCAGGACCTTCTCCCATGTCTTACAGATAGAGAAAACCTTAATCGCCCCACTTTTACAGGCAAAAATGCGGCTACTAATATTGACCATATTTTGATTTCTAGTAATAATGATACATTGCATTCAACCCCCTGGATAACGGAACAGGCTGTCAGTGACCATAATAGTATATCCTTGTCCCTATTTTATTGGGATTGTTATTTTAAAGTAGAGGAGAGATACCCCACTGACATTGTTCCAATTAGACCTAATGGAATGCGTATAAGTTGGGCTGGCATTGAACCAGTGAAGTTCCAAAGAGAAGTTATTATCTTGGGAGCGGCTGAAACTAATGCCTTAGAGAAGACATTAGCCCAAAGTTGTTAATGTCTAACTATTTAAAGATAAATAATATAGTAGAGGGTCTGTTAACCAAACCTTTTAAAGGGGATAATTATCGAAATGTGGGCTGGTTTGATCAAACTTGTTCTAATGCTTTACGTAGCCTGAAAAAAGCCCTGGATATGAACCCCAGGGATTCAGCCGATATTAAAAGACTTCGTTTAGACTATAAATTGGCTTTAAAAGCTAGGAAAAATGAACTCCAAACTGACGCATGGGAAAAGTTATGCTGTGCATCTGAATTGAAGAACAGTAAATTGTTCTGGGAGACAATTAATTCCCCCTTTTTGAAGGAGGATCATATCCCGGAATTGATTTCCCATGTTAACAGTAACGCCTGGGTCCAACATTTTTCTACTATTTTTCACCCACCGGATAAGGATGTTTTATGTACTTCATTTTTATTGGATACTGAGTGGCAGGCATTGCCTATGTCAATAAGTATTGAGGAGGTCCGTGACGCTTTAGCTAGCAGTAAGGGAAACAAAGCACCGAGCCCAGACGCTGTTCCGGTAGACCTGTATAAATGTGAAATGGATCTGTGGTCCCCGATATTGGCCAGAGTTTTTAACATTGCTGCTGAGAATGATTTCCTGGAGCGAATCCCTTATAATTCCAATCTTTAAGAAAGGTCTAAAAACTGAAGCTTGTAACTATCGCCCAATATCCTTGCTGGATTCCTCAGTCAAGGTTATGAGTAGGGTGTTATTAAAGAGATTGGAAACCTGGGTGAATGACAATAAGATCTTGTCCCGGTACAGTATGGGTTTAAAAAGGGCCTAGGAACCCTTGAACAATGTGTTAATCTTGATTTATTGTTAGAAAAATATACCCTGGCCAAAGGAGGAAATCTGTATCTTTGCTTTGCTGACCTCAGCAGTGCTTTCGACCTAATCAACCACTCTATACTGAGGCCAATACTGCTAGAACTTGGAGCTCCCAAGGAAATTATTCCATTTTTAGCAAGATTATATGCAACGCTCTCTTGCAAAGTACGTTATGGGTATTCCCTTTTAAAACCTTAACACCTGCCCTGAAAAAATCCTTTGCAGATGGCATGAGGGCGGTCTCAAGGTGGATGACTGAGAACTGCCTCCAATGTAATGTGGCTAAAACCGAGGTGTTACTGTTTGGGGCTGCAGCGACAGTATGGTCTGATGAGTGGTGGCCTTTAGAACTGGGTCCAGTCCCCATCCCAAAGCAGACTGTGAAAAACTTGGGAGTACTATTTGATCAATCCCTGACATTTAAAGACCATGTCAACCAAGTTGCCGGTACATGCTTTAGGGCCATTGGACTACTGCGAAGAGTGTTTCCCTATCTCACTGATAACCATAGAAAAACCCTAGTCCAGGCACTAGTTATTAGTAGATTGGACTACTGCAATGGCCTTCTTTTATCCACCAACGAAGGCCAGCTTAAGAAACTGCAAGTAGTCCAAAATACGGCAGCGAGGCTAGTCCTCAATGTACCATCCAGGACCCCCTCCTGTCCACTTCTGGCGGAACTTCACTGGTTACCAGTGCAGCAACGCACCAAGTTCAAAATTTTATGTACAATTCACAAATGTCTGTCAGGAAATGGCCCAAAATACCTTACAAAAGCCTTCCTACCCTATGCCCCAGGCCGCTCACTGCGCTCTAGTAACCTGCAATTATTACAGGCCCCCAAAATAAAGAAATCCCGACAAGGAGGTCGTGCTCTGGCCTATGCTGGGCCTGCTCTCTGGAACTCCCTCCCCCTTACATTAAAACAAATAACCAATCATTTGTCCTTCCGTAAATCCCTTAAAACTTATCTTTTTAACAGTAGTTAAACCCGCCCCCTTTCCCAGCAACTCTCAGTAATGACCTGGCACAGTATATGTTCCTTCTGTAAGGCAAAGCGCGGAGATACCCCTTCGGGGGTCTATTCATGCGCTATAGAAGCATATAAAATAAAAAATAAATAAATATAAGGGAGAATGTACAGCATCCTTTAGGGTAAGAAGGGGAATCCACCAGGGTTGCGTCCTGGCACCTTTATTATTTTCTTTATTTATTAATCATGTGGTTGCAGCCTTGAGATTGATACCTGCGAACGCCCTAATGGTCAAGGGAAGTGCTATACCCATTCTACTATATGCAGACGATGCTGTATTAATGTCGCGTACACCCATTGGATGCAGCGTCTGATTAATGAGTTTGTTTTATTTATCGAAAACAGGAAACTTATAATTAATAAGACAAAGACATTTGTTATGGCTTGTGGCATGAAGCCTAAAGCCAATAGCTCCTTTTATATAAAAAATTCAAAAATTCAAGTGGTACAGTCTTTCTGTTAATTAGGCATTACTTTTGCAGGCATGGGGAGATGGGTGTGCGAACAGGAAAATATACGCTCTAAGATGACTAGGAACACCAACAGGATTTTTAGATTTGCAACAAAACTGGGTAACCGCCGGATCACGGACATGGTAACTATCTATAATGCAAGATGTGTTACCTCTGCCCTTTATGGTGCAGGGGTATGGGGCCATAGCCAATTTGATCTATTACAGCAGGATGAAAATACTTTTCTTAAATGTGTTCCACAATCCGCTTCAACGGAACTCATACACCGCGAAGTGGATATTAATTACATTACAGATCTCGCTTCCCTTCGACCGCTTCTCCTATGGAGATCTATTTTGGCTAAGAACGAGACTGCTTTTACCCAATCTATAATTAAAGACTGTATGAGATAAGATAATTGCCTTAAAATCCCTTGGCTAAATTACATCCACCATTGGTATGACCTCCTTTTTAATTATGATGCCCAGACTGAATTAGATCATGCACCTTTAATTGCCAAATCAGAGATAAAAACCTCTTTCCTTAACCACATTGGTGCTAAGGCAATTCCCGCTGGGTACTGATATTTTCTAATTCCCATTGTTCATGACAAGGTCAGCTCGTAATTAGCACAGGATCAGTGCACTATATGACGAGCTGACCTTGTCATGAGCATGGAAGGGGTTAAATAGAAAATAAAGACTCGTTTTAGAGCTATTGGTGACCAGTGAACTTTTATGTTCTATCAGCAATTGGGTCTTAATGGTTTTCAGGATTACTTAACTATTGTTTCTAAACCATCTCATCGCTTTGTTTTGACCCATCTTCGGCTGGGTATTGCCCATCATCTTGTGTCATTCCCAGGCATGAAAAAGCGTTCTTCGGCTGTCTGCCCTTGTGACAATATATCACGACAAAGCTGCTGCCATTTTTTATTATTTTGCAAATGTTATCTTTTCATGAGGAAATTTTAGTTAAAACCTATCTTTTTAAAGTATAATGTAAGATCGACAACAACTGCAATGAATTTGTTGATCTATTTGGACAACCCAGGATTATGTTTTCATGTAGCATCGTATTTATTACATTCTATTGCTATCAGGAAATCTATTGTAGTCTGACAACTGAGAGGGTATAGCTAACTGCTCCTAAATCACTGATCGTTAATGTGAAAAATGTTATGGCACCATTAATGTAAATGGCACGATGCACTTTATTGTTTTAATATTTAGTATGTATAGTACTGTCTAAACAATGGAAAACTGAAAATCTGAATTGCACAATGCACTTTCCCACACTGTTTTTAACAAAAGTATGAATATATGATCTTGTTTGTTGATTTATGTATTTTCATTGTCTCTTAACTGTTGGTATATGCTGTCTGTTTTATATTTTATTATATTGTATTGCTTTTTTGAAGATTATATGCACTGCTTATATGGTTGTATATTACACCCGAATAAAAGCGTATGAACTGAACTGAACTGAATGGTTAGACAAGCAAATACCTACTTTCTAAAAGTGGTATTTGCAAACACAGAATATTAAAACCAACTTCACTAAAAGGTGTATTTTCTTATTCTGAGTTCGGGCATACTAAACTCGAATTTCTACCACATTCTCTGAGACAGTTAGGATTATAAAATGTAATAACTTTAACAGCCAATTCTGGCCTATGGAGAACAGGTAGCCTTGCAATAGTGAAAAATGTAAATGGCTTTAATTCACTATTAGGACATGCCACACACATCAGGGCGTGTCACACTTTATACTTACAATGCACCCTGCCCATGGGCCTTCCATAGGGGTGACCGATATGAAGAAAAGGAACGGTTTAGGGACTGGCAAGTGGGTGCCCTTGCCCAGTCAGCATGACAGTACCAGACTGCATGCATGCTCTGCAATGGCAGACATTAGACACATTTTACAAGGCTGCTTCTGAGGGTGGAACAACCAGTGCTGCAGGCCCACCAGCAGCATTTGGATTTACACGCCCTGGGCACACTCAGTGCACTAGACTAGGGTCTGACAAGTAAACTAAATAGCCAAACATAGAACCATTGATTAATACAATAATTTACAATATGGAGCACTTGCACCGTGGTGCTGGATAGCAGTCGCACCGTGCCCAAAGCATCTAACACCAGCAAAAATACATGAGGCAACATCAAAAATGGAAGGGAGACCCACCCCAATGGTGCCAGGTCTTACACCTGTTGATGGTGGTCAGTAGGACTTTGACCGTGTATGGTAGGCGGAAGCTCGGTCAGTAGTTGTAGAGTTTGGTGAGGTCCATGGAGGGTTTATTAAGCAGGGCTGAACCAGCTGCCTGTTTCAAGGCTCCTGGGAAGAAGGCTGCATTGATGGAATCATTCAGGATGGGAGGGACGACTTCACTGATAGTGTTTAGGCCTTTTTAGGTCTCGCGCCTAGCATTGCAGTGCACAACATTTCTTGCACAGGGAGAGACCTCTTTTACAGGGTTCTGAAAGCTGATCACACGCTTGTGCATGTGGTTTTGCTTTCGCCGGCTGCCATTGACTTTAGCGTGTTGTTTTAAAAAAAATATGCACGCAATTGGGCAAAGGCGGGCGCATGTCCCGCCTTTGCTCCACCCACGTCCCACCAGTGTCTGTTACGCGCATCAGCGCGGCACAGACAACAGGCTCCCTCGCCCCCACACCACTGGTGTTGTTTGTTCCGTACCCACTATGAACTCAGCCTTCTCTAGGAAGAGCCTCCCCTCTCCATCCTTTCCTAATCCCGTCTAAAGCCACCCATGTGCCAGGGTGGAAGCTGCCCCTGCCCACAGTGCTTTAATCTGGACTTATCCTCCCTAAATAGAGCCTCTCAGTGCTACCACTGCCCGGGCCCCCTTGTAGGTTGACTGAGTGACCTCGCGTGGGCTAACGCAGCGTCCTGATGTGTGCAGCCCAGCTTTTTAGGGTGGGAAAAGAGAGAGGGCAAGCGGGAACTCTGCCAGTTTGGCTCCGTGCTTTGAAAATGTAGCCTGTTGTTTACCCGGCAGCGGGTGCATAGCTTTGAATTCATCTCTGCGCCTGACAATGGGACGGCCCGACAATGGGGGTGTCAAACTCGCTTCATTCCAGTCCGCCGTTCCACTTTCCCATTGCATGCCACCCCCTACCTTTCCACCTCTAACCCCATTTTGCCATCTTTTATCTCCCCCGGTCTGGTTGTGCGGTGCTGGTTCTGTGTCAGGCCGGGTTCCCAGCCCGTCACACATGTGTTTCCGCCGGGCTGACCACCGTTTGCCTCACCTCCAGCTCATCCCACGTTGTCTGTGCAGAGAAAGTTGAGAATTGATCACCTGCTGTGAGAAGTTGGCCTGGTAGGGGATGTTTCCAATTCTGGAACCACCTACTACCTGACCAAACAATCCCTTATGGTGTCTGGTTGTAAGTCAACCTTATTAGACAAGCTATCCTAGGGGTAGCATGGACTAAGCAGCCTAAAGGCTTAACTTAAGAGGTCGTGTTAAGCGAGCTGTTTTACCACATACAATCCTGTAATACCAAATGAAAGGACACCACACAAGTATATATTATAAAAATATATGTATTTATTACTAAAAACGATCCCCAGTATTCTTTATGAATAAAGGGGCACAAGCGTTAAATCAAAAGCACTGTTTAAACATACAAGTTGCACAATTATGGATGAGGGCGGGTGGCCACTCAAACCATATACTAAACAAGTGGTATAAGAGATGCCACTCGAGCAGTGGTTAGGCCTAGGGCCTAGGGAATCGCTGGGAGCAGTCAGGACAAGCAATGCTGAAGTCGGGAATGGCCCTCGGGATTCGGGAGATGTGCGGAAAGCGCACGCATGCACCAATGTTAACCAATGGTGCGTAAAAGTCAAAGAGTTAAAGTTTAAGGACACTTCCGCTGAACCTAGAGGAACAAAACTTAACACACAGACCCTAGAGGTGTGCACCAGTGTGGGAACACCGGCGGAGCAAAGTTACCTCACCCACAGGAAGTGGGTGCACAGGGTCGAAGTGGCGTCGGGTTTTGTTCCTCTAGGTTCAGCGGAAGTGTCCTTAAACTTTAACTCTTTGACTTTTACGCACCATTGGTTAACATTGGTGCATGCGTGCGCTTTCCGCACATCTCCCGAATCCCGAAGGCCATTCCCGACTTCAGCATTGCTTGTCCTGACCTCTCCCAGCGATTCCCTAGGCCCTAGGCCTAACCACTTCTCGAGTGGCATCTCTTATACCACTTGTTTAGTATATGGTTTGAGTGGCCACCCGCCCTCATCCATAATTGTGCAACTTGTATGTTTAAACAGTGCTTTTGATTTAACGCTTGTGCCCCTTTATTCATAAAGAATACTGGGGATCGTTTTTAGTAATAAATACATATATTTTTATAATATATACTTGTGTGGTGTCCTTTCATTTGGTATTACAGGATTGTATGTGGTAAAACAGCTCGCTTAACACGACCTCTTAAGTTAAGCCTTTAGGCTGCTTAGTCCATGCTACCCCTAGGATAGCTTGTCTAATAAGGTTGACTTACAACCAGACACCATAAGGGATTGTTTGGTCAGGTAGTAGGTGGTTCCAGAATTGGAAACATCCCCTACCAGGCCAACTTCTCACATTGGTGAGCAGCGGTGCGGATTTGAGCTTGCTGTTGTTTTACCATTGCAATCTTAATATCAAATTGAAAGATCACATCAAGTACCTCTAGGTACATATAAAATCAAAAGCTTAGCATATTAAGTTCTACTGAACTTAGTAGTTGTAGGTTGAAGGGAGTAGCACACCCCTGACTACAACTCACTAGCAAGGTCCAGTAGGAAAACACTTAGTGTAGGTAAGTGCACCACTTACACCTCACTAGTAACCATGTCTGACACAGGAAAGGCCTCAGGGTCTAGTCCTGTGACAGTTGACCCTACCCAGGCAACTTTTGGATATGACAAACTAACCCGCAGAGACTTGATTGCCTTGTGCAAAGCAAGAGGGTTAAAAAGGGGCAGAAGCCCCACCTGCCTAATCCTGGTAGAAATCCTAGAACAAGATGACTTAGAGAAGGCAAAAGCAGCTTCCCTAGACACAGGAACTGGAGGGAACCCCCCTGCAGTTGATCCCCCTGAAGAGGAGGATGATGATGACTTGGATGAGGACTCAGAGGTTGAGGACTTAGAAGTACAGGATCAGGGTAGCCAGGTTCCAGTTGGTAGGCTTAGCCAGGCCAACTTGGACCTACTGGGGAATGGAGAGGGCCAGCACCTCCCCAGAACCCAACATGTTATTCTCCCAGGCAACAGAAGAGTGAGATCCCCCTCAGGGGACTCTCATATTTCTAGTGCCTCCAGAGAATCACAGAGAGGCATGAATGCTTCTCAAAAGCTAGAGCATAGGGCCAGAATGAGGGCTGTCAAACTCCAGATAGAGAGGGAGGAGGTAGCCTTGGCTCAAGCTAAACTTGCCTTGGCAAGAGAGCAAAAATTGTGTGGCTTAGATGCCACTGGTGGCAGCAATATTCCTAAAGAGAAACCCAGGTCCTATGATAGTAGAAACCTGACAAAGATTGTGCCCCCCTACAAGGAAGGGGATGACATCCACAAGTGGATAACTGCTCTTGAGAGAGCCTGCATGGTACAGCAGGTTCCTGAGGAACAGTGGGCAGCAATCTTATGGTACTCCTTTTCAGAGAAAGGGAGAGATAAGCTCCTCACTGTTAGACATGAGGATGCAAACAATTACAAAGTCCTGAAGAGTGTTCTGATAGATGGGTTTGGCTTAACCACTGAACAGTACAGGTTGAAGTTCAGAGACACCCAGAAGACACAGACTCAGGACTGGACTGATTTTGTTGATTGTGCAACTAAGGCTCTGGAGGGTTGGCTACATGGCAGCAAAGTACATGACTTTACAGGATTGTATAATTTGATTATGAGGGAGCAGATCCTAAGTAATTGTCAGAACCAGCTCTTACACCAGCACCTGGTGGACTCTGATCTGACCTCTCCCCAAGAATTGGGAAAGAAGGCAGACAAATGGGTCAGAACCAGGATTAGGCCTAAGAATCAGGACAGTAACCAGAAGAAGGAGTCTACCAAGCCTCAAGATAAGGGTGGGGATAAAAATAAAGAAAAGACTTCCCCAGGGCCCCAAAACTCCAAGAATGGGGGTGGGTCCCAAGACACTTCTTCAACTGAGAAAAAGCCTTATTGTTATGCCTGTAAACAGGTGGGGCATTACAAAACAGACAACTGTTGTCCCAAGAATAACAATAAAGAAAATATACCTCCAAAGCCAGCTTCAACACCTCCTGTTACTGTCAGCAGTAATCCCCCAGGAAGTGGAAGCACACCCAGGAATCTGGGTGGGTTTACTGTTGGAGCTCAGGTGGACCCTGGCCTATCCAGGTCCCCATCACCCAATGATCTTGTTTATGAGACTGGCATGGGGTTTGCCAACTTCTCTGCTTGCCCAAATACTTTGAGCAAGTATAGACAAGAACCCATCATCAATGGTTTGAAAGTTGAAGCTTTTAGAGACACAGGGGCTAGCATCACCATGGTGGCTGATGGCATAGTCCCCTCTAAGCAACTTTTACCTGGTGCCACATACCAGGTTACAAACATTGATGGAATCCAAACAAATCATCCCATGGCAGTAGTAAGTCTCAGCTGGGGAGGTGTCATTGGCCCAAAGAGAGTGGCAGTGTCACCAAACTTGCCTGTAGACTGCCTACTTGGTAATGATTTGGAAATCTCAGCCTGGGCTGAGGTTGAACAGGAAACCCATTCTAGAATGGTGAATTCCAATGGAAAGGTTAGTGGGGCTGTAATGGCTACAGCCCCAATTCAAGATGTCCTTCCTGAAAAGGTTGGTAGGGCTGAGAAACTCTCTGCCCCATCTTTAGCAAAAGCTCTTCCTGAACAGAATAGCAAAGCTGTTATGATAACAGCAGAAACCCAAACTGAGTCTCCTCCTGAAAAGGTTGGTGGGGCTGTGATGGCCACAGCCCAAACTCAAACTGATATGTGTGTTGTGAAGCCTGAAATGATGGATAACTCCACACAAACTGAGAGCATGGAGGAGGAAGAGAAATCTCCCCCTCACCAGACTTTAGGACAGGATCAGCCTCCTCAGGGAACTGATCTTACCCCTGATGAAGGAACTGCCCCAGAGGTTGTTAGGCCTGGCCTGACAGAGCCTCTGATGGCGGTGGACCCTTCTCAGGTGGGACCCAGTCTGGAGCAGGTAACCTGCCCCTCTCTCCCTTGCCTTAGCCAGCCCAGGGCTGCAGAGGACAAGAAGGACAGTGAGACCCAGAGGGCCCCCTGTCAAATAAAGCACCCCCATCAAAAGATTAGGTGCACCAAAACTAGTAACCCTAGTAAAGTGAAAACTTTAAAAACTCCTAAGGGAGCCCCCTTAAAAACAGTTAGGGACCTCCCACAGATGGATTCTGTTGGGCACAGCCAAACCTGGGACCCAAAGGGCCCAAACCTGAACTGTCCCTCCAGCAAGCCAAACAGAGGGACCCAGCCTCCAGCTTTAGGTAGCCAGAGGTTGACCCTGAGAGCACAGTGCAACTCAGTTAAAGAAGGAAAAGGCACACATGGTGGAAGATAATTGGAGGAAGCCAAGCCCTGACTTAGTAGAGCCCCACTTCAATACTCCATATCCAAACCAGCCTTTAACTTTGCATAAACACACCCAAGGTAGTGATTCCCTATGGTGGAGACCCTCTAATACCCAAAGGGTGAGGGACTGCTTAGTGGACCATGAGACAGGGGGTACCCATGCTAGTGCAGGTACTTCCTTATATGGCCACTCAGGCAATATAGGCTTACCTGGCCAAGGATAGCCTTATCTCCTTTCGTTTGGGGGGGGGTTATGTAGGAAGGTGGCTACCTGACTATGGTTACCCCAGATTTTTTTGCCTGTGTTTAGCTGGTTTTTTGACTTAGTTGACCTGGTTCCCTGCTAATCAGGGCCCCAGGCCATCTGCTCTCTCTGTAAAATGGATTCCATGTACCCTAGGTACATACCCCAATTGGAAATGGACCCCTTGTCAGCCCCTGTATAATGCACTATAGGTGCCCAGGGCATAGGGGCCACCAAGGCCTACCAGGGGCTGTAGCATATCTTTTGCCACCCCTGGCTGGTTCTTAAATTGACACAACTGGCTGATCACTCAGCTGGGGTAAGGTGGTGTACACACCCCTTGCTTAGATATAGTATACCTATGTCTAAACCTATATCTGGACACATGTAAACCTGTGAGCCACTCCTATAGTCAGGCCTCACCAATCCTGGAGGCTGGGTGCATGGTTTTATGTGAGATGGAGCTCTAGCATGAGCTGAGCCTGTCTGCAGCCGTCGGGAACAAATCCCTAAGCTGTTTCAGGATAATGCCATACCATATACTATTAAGTGCCTTATAATCCTCGCGGTTATTTAGCAACTTTGGT
This sequence comes from Lissotriton helveticus, assembly GCF_964261635.1. Lineage (NCBI taxonomy): Eukaryota > Metazoa > Chordata > Amphibia > Caudata > Salamandridae > Lissotriton > Lissotriton helveticus. The sequence continues at coordinate 4,272,964 of NW_027611649.1, read as the reverse complement.
TTGGCTTTATCAAAACATGTCGTGTAAGGTGTCATACGCTTTGGAATACCATCCCCTCGCCAGTTCTGGCGACGGGGATGGCATTCCACCCCTCTAGAGGGGTAAGACATGTTACTTCACTTTAATGCGGTTGGTTTCTCCAAAGGCCTTAAGATCCACAAAATGGATGCCTCTGCCACAGACAAATGTCTGGACCCCTGGAGCTGACCGAAACTCAGTCAAGGGGGTCCTGGACAAAGGGTTTCCTGTCACAGGAGGGTGTCACCGCCCTCCAGACAGGAGATAGTGTATTGTAGCAGGGAGGTTTGAAAGAAACCAGACACTGCTTGGGGCGCACAAGGCTGCCCCTTGCATAATCCGGCCAAACCGGTTCTGGGGCACTCCAGCCCTCGTGCCAGGGCGGCCTGGATCAAAGGAAGGGGGTGTATCCACCCACTTCCTGGGTCCCACCCATAGGAGGGGACCTAGCAGGTAATCACGCCCACCAGATTCGAATAAGAGTGGGAGCAGTGCCAATGCACATCAGATTTCCTGGAAGAAACATTTGAAACGATATTCTGGACCCTTCGCCCTCCATTTCAACGTGGAAGCCCGAAGAATCTCCCTTGTGGTCAAGGAGTGACCACCCTGCAGCAGCAGGCACCATCCAGCCCTCGACGTCTACTTAGTTGCAGTTCCCGCCGGAACTCGAGCAACTGGGATCGACGAGATCAAGCCTGCCCAGCTTCTAACAGCCCGATCCACAGTCCCTGCAAAGCTGAGACCCGTGGAGGCGACCGGAAGCGTGGGGCACGCCATCTTGAATTGACCACGAGACGCTGACCGTGCAGCCCACGAGTGACCCTCGAAGCTGTGCACCGGGGTTTGAGAAGCCCCCACCCTGAGCTACTCCTGAGCCGAAGTTCAGCCCTCCACACTCGACGAGTGCTGCGTGGGGCCCTTTGGCACGATTTGGCTCAACGCGTTGGCCCGGTCACTTGCCAGCTGGCTTGTGGTCCCTGTGCCGACGAACTACCTAAGAAGACTTGTGATTCTGGTTGCTCCAGATCCACACCAGCTCCCCTGAAAAGGAGCCCCGACTCTGACCTTCCTGGTCCGAGTGAGAAGCAATCTTCCGATCCCGCGTGGATTGCTCTTACCAAGGCTTGTTTGCTCCAAACTTGAAGCCGACTGCACCGACGGTGAGAGCCTGCGTGGGACAGATCGTGACCTGCTCCTGGACGTCGCAGATGCCCCAGAGCCCACGTGACAGCGGAGAGAAGCTCCTCGACGACCACCTGATTGCGCCCGACATTGCCTGGTTCCGTCCTGGTTCCACCCTGGTCACTGCTGAGTGACCCAGACTCTGTCCCCTCTGCTTTCAGGTACTCTACAACTTGAGTCCACCCTTGGACTCCACCGGACACTTCATCTTTAACCCGCCTGCAGCCCTTTCAGCTCCAAGCACCAGGCCAGGCCAACTTCTCACATTGGTGGCAGCGGTGGGATTTGTTCCCGACGGCTGCAGACAGGCTCAGCTCATGCTAGAGCTCCATCTCACATAAAACCATGCACCCAGCCTCCAGGATTGGTGAGGCCTGACTATAGGAGTGGCTCACAGGTTTACATGTGTCCAGATATAGGTTTAGACATAGGTATACTATATCTAAGCAAGGGGTGTGTACACCACCTTACCCCAGCTGAGTGATCAGCCAGTTGTGTCAATTTAAGAACCAGCCAGGGGTGGCAAAAGATATGCTACAGCCCCTGGTAGGCCTTGGTGGCCCCTATGCCCTGGGCACCTATAGTGCATTATACAGGGGCTGACAAGGGGTCCATTTCCAATTGGGGTATGTACCTAGGGTACATGGAATCCATTTTACAGAGAGAGCAGATGGCCTGGGGCCCTGATTAGCAGGGAACCAGGTCAACTAAGTCAAAAAACCAGCTAAACACAGGCAAAAAAATCTGGGGTAACCATAGTCAGGTAGCCACCTTCCTACACCTGCCTTGCCATTGAGCCGAGAGAACAACTTATCGATTGGAAATGCCTGTAACGTGTATATCCAGCTGACGAACGCCTCGTGTCCAGAGCGTGCCTGGTGTGTTTTATGCCCCATCATTTGGACTGTGACTGCTTTTGCTTTTTTTGCTTTTGAAGTTCTTGTTGTCTTCCGTTAGGTTGCTGCTGTGCTTGAGGGGATCCAGGGTGTCGGTGCAGATGGTGATCCATTCATTGCAGTTCTTGTTGTCTTCCGTTAGGTTGCTGCTGTGCTTGAGGGGATCCAGGGTGTCGGTGCAGATGGTGATCCATTCATTGCAGTTCTTGATGTCTTCATTTAGGTGTCTTTTATGCCCCATCATTTGGACTGTGACTGCTTTTGGAGGAATCTCCTGGCTGTCCTAGGGGCGTGCTAAAACACCGGCTGCAGCAAGGTCCATTTAGTGAGCTCGAATTTCACACTCCGCACTCCTTCTCTCCCCTTAGATCAAGCGCCAGACCCCCGTTCACTTTGCACAAGAAGGCGAAAAAACTTCAGATTGTACATAGTTCTCACCATAAAAAAAACATGAATGATATTTCATATCTGTAATGGAGGGCTTTTGGGTGAATACAGAGATGCCCTTAAATGTGCGAGGAATCATTTTGCGATCTCCGAAAAAAAGAACGCATTTTGTTTCGTTTTAGCAAAATCTGAGTTTTGACAAGTATCAATTATAAGTGAGGGGGTTGACGGGAGGGTACAAACTACCACTCAAATAATGTCTTTTTTTGGCATCGGAAACTTTGGGGTTCTAAGTTTAGGTTCTTGAGTCAACACTACTGTCAATCGCTACGTTCAAGGGTTCTCCCATTTTGTGGCTAAATTTGCCTGATTGCAACAAGAGAACCACTTACCGCTTGTGTTGGGAGGCCACGTTTATTGTCGCTATGTTCATCTAGCTCATGGGTCATTTTTTAGATTAATTTATTAATTCCTTTGTTTTTTATAGTGCCACTGGCCCCAGTGCAGATGTTTCAAAGTGCTTCAAAATATCTCTGCTGCTTTTATCTTTGAGGCACCTTTGGTTTAAGCCAGTTTTCAAATGTTGCGCCTAACAAACTGAAATAAAATAAAGTAACGTATGAGAATATGTCCCAGCTTAGCAAATAAGTTACATAGAGTACACAGCAACATGAGATGGGGTGTAAAGGTGCATAACCAGGAGTGGAAGTGTCCTACTCCGCTTGCTGGCTACTGGATGAGCTGGTAAAAATTACACTGGAATCAGAAGAGCGTTGCTGATTAATAGCGCGTTTTAAACATTCTTTTTTATAAAATCCTTTGTGCACAATTTTAGCGAGTGTGCTACATGTAAATTGTTTAATACCATTTTAAAACCTATCCGGAGTGCTGGTCTCGATTCCTGTGCCTGCCCGCCTCGGTCCGACTCGGTAAATCTTTACCGTTGTGCGGAGGGCGGACAGGTGAGGGCCAGGCACTTCCGGGAGCGGTCAGCGCTCTAGTGCTCAACTGGGGGCTACTTAGGCGGAGCCTTAGATCAGCGCAGCTGCGGGGGAAGACAGTGGCAGTGTCCTACTCCGCTTGCTGGCTACTGGATGAGCTGGTAAAAATTACACTGGAATCAGAAGAGCGTTGCTGATTAATAGCGCGTTTTAAACATTCTTTTTTATAAAATCCTTTGTGCACAATTTTAGCGAGTGTGCTACATGTAAATTGTTTAATACCATTTTAAAACCTATCCGGAGTGCTGGTCTCGATTCCTGTGCCTGCCCGCCTCGGTCCGACTCGGTAAATCTTTACCGTTGTGCGGAGGGCGGACAGGTGAGGGCCAGGCACTTCCGGGAGCGGTCAGCGCTCTAGTGCTCAACTGGGGGCTACTTAGCCATCGCCTCATAGGAAGCGCGCAGCGATTGCGCGCAGCCTCTTCACAGCCGAAGACCAGCCAAAGAGCTGCCCGTCTGCGCCCGTCCGCGACAGGACGGGGCGACAGGGCGGTAATTCTACATCATGTCGCCTCCCGGCGCTCCCAAGCATATCAGGTATGATTCCAGACTCCTGATTTCACTGAGGCAACTCTCTGCTCCATGTTTTGCAGTGGATAACAGACCCTGTTTCAATGGCCCGTTCTCCTGCAAGAAATGTCATTACACTTCAATGTATTCTAACAACTCTTACGAACCTTGGAAATCATTTAATGACTTACAATGTATTCTTATGAATGTTCGTTCAATGCCTAAACACCAAACTGAGATGTGGGACCTATTACATTCTCTGTCCCCAGATCTATGTTTCATCACTGAAACCTGGTTAAAACCCCATACGGTGTCTGCCATTACTTTGGGAGTACCTATGGGATACAAACTTCACCACTCGGACCGCCCCGATAAAACTGGCGGTGGTGTCGCTATAATTTATAAAGAGTTTATTAAATTGGACGTTTTAGATAGACAATGTTGCAGAGATATGGAAACAATGGTATTTAGAATCATTCTCCCCAACAGAAAGACCATCAAAGGTGCACTTGTTTACCGACCACCTCTTCCATGCCCCAGTTTCTCCACATCTCTTTTAGAGATACTTGGCCCTTATATGCGGGCCAATGAAGACTTTCTTCTCCTCGGAGATTTTAATATCCACACTGACCAAAGTGAATCCACAGGGACAAAAAATTTGTCGACTGATATGACAACTATCGGTCTCACACAAAAGAATCAGGGTCCCACCCACCAAGGTGGTCATTGTATCGATTTGATATATTCTAACTTCGACAACATACTGTGTCATAAACCTACTCAAGTCCACTGGTCAGATCATTTTTTATTGCAGTTCATCATTTTTAAAGTTAATAAAGGCCCCCCAAAGAACTCCCTTCCATCCACTACACGCAGACAGTGGCACAAACTTACACTGGATGCGCTAGAAAAGGCGTGGGAAAAACCCGAGATCAGAGATATTGATGAAGCAGAACAAAAGTTAACCGTGCTTCAACAAACTCTGACGGCAGCCATTGATAAAATTGCCCCTCTGAAAATATTCAGACAGTTTCCTGTGGCTAAACAGGAAAAATGGTATACCGAGGCCCTAAGGAAAGAGAAGCAAGAATGTAGAAGGATAGAGAAGAGATTGAGGAAATTACACTCTGAGGATAATAAAAAGGCACATCGTGCAGCCCAAGCCAATTACTACAAACACATCAAGGCTGCTCGCAAAAATAACATTGCTCAACAGCTCATGGAAGCCGATAACTCTCCCAGAGAACTGTTTAGGATTCTTGAAACTTTTGTAAAACCTATGGCATGTATAGGCCCAGACGACTTCTCACAAAGTCTATGTGAAGAAGTGTCATCTTACTTTGAAAACAAAATAGAATCCATCTATGGAAAAATCCTAGTATCGCAACCAAACAGCGATTCCCAAAATGCCTCCTCCCTCAATGAGAATATAAATCTTACCTTAACTACATTCCCTCCTATCAATATTGAAGAGCTAGATACAATAATGACCCAAGTTAAATCTGGATCTCCGGATGACCTTATTCCTGCCAAAATCTTAACCCCTCTCCGTACCCTAATAGCCCCCTACATTCAGGATATTATCAACCAGTCTCTTAAAGAGGGAAAAGTACCAATTGAATGGAAAAGAGCAGTGGTGAACCCAATCCGCAAGAATGCGGCCCTCCCATGGACGGAGCTTTCCAACCTCCGTCCTATCTCCCTTCTACCTTATTACAGCAAGATGGCCGAGAAACATGTTAACGCACACCTGTCCAACTACATCGAGGCAGCGGGCGGCCTAGACCACTCACAATCTGGTTTTAGGCCCAACCATAGCACCGAATCAGCCCTTCTGTCAGTGACAGATAACATCAGAATGTCACTTGACAGAGGGAGCTCAGTGATTTTGGTGCTATTGGATTTGTCCGCGGCCTTCGACACGGTGTCGCACGAAGTTCTTCTCGGCCGTCTGAAGGGAGTTGGAGTAGAAGGGACCGCCCTTGCGTGGCTGGGAAGCTTCCTTGAAGACAGACAACAAGGTGTCAAATTAGGCTCCTATAAATCTGTCTGCAGGAAGCTCACCAAGGGGGTGCCACAGGGCTCATGTTTAAGCCCCACGTTATTCAATGTATATGTGGCCCCCCTGGCAGAGATTATCAGATCTCATGGGTTCTCACCAATCTCTTACGCTGACGACACTCAGCTGCTTTTCCCCTTTCACACAATTACACCTGCAGTCATGCAATCTTTCCGAGACGGTATGAGAGCGGTGGCAGGTTGGATGGCCCAGAACTTCCTCCAATGCAACGTGACCAAAACTGAGGTCATGTTGTTTGGTGGGGCCACCCTGCTCTGGTCCCCGGAATGGTGGCCACCTGAGCTTGGACCTGTCCCAGCGCCTAAACAAACCATCAAAAATCTGGGGGTACGCCTAGACCAAACTCTGATCATGAAAGATCACGTCAGTCAGGTTGCGGGAACGTGTTTCCGTACAATTGGTCTTCTACGGCGTATCTTCCCTTTCCTACCAAACATCCATAGGAAGACGCTGGTTCAGGCACTAGTCCTTGGACGGGTGGACTATTGTAATAGCCTACTCATTTCCGCCAACCAGGAACAACTTCGCAGACTGCAGGTGGTACAGAACACCGCGGCAAGACTTACCCTGAACGCTCCCCCCCGTACCCCTTCCCGTCCCCTTCTCTCCCACCTTCACTGGCTCCCTGTGCAACAGCGGGTTCAGTTTAAACTCTGCTGCATCATGCACAAATGTATCTACGGGTCGGGTCCCAAATATCTGAAGGATATTTTCCTTCCCTACTCTCCTGGACGCACTCTACGCTCTAGCAACACTATGTTGCTATATGTACCTAAAGTAAATAGAGCAAGACAGGGTGGCCGTGCCCCCTCCCTTAAAGGCCCAGTGCTGTGGAATTCCCTCCCCCTCCAGCTAAGACAAACTCCCAACCTTCTCAATTTCAGGAAGAAACTGAAAACGTACCTATTCATACAGGATTAATTTAGTTTCCCCTCTACCTTTTCCGATTCATAGCTTTTTGTTTTTTTGTTTAACTCAACCAGAAGCCACGCGCGGAGATACCCCTTCGGGGCTGATTCACGCGCGATACAAGACTATAAATAAATAAATGCACAAGGAGGCTGCAGGCAATGCCCTCTGGTGGGAAGTAAAGGTGCATAACCAGGACAATGCACAAGGAGGCTGCAGGCAATGCCCTCTGTTGGGAAGTAAAGGTGCATAACCAGGACAATGCACAAGGAGGCTGCTGGCAATGCCCTCTGTTGGGAAGTAAAGGTGCATAACCAGGACAATGCACAAGGAGGCTGCAGGCAATGCCCTCTGTTGGGAAGTAAAGGTGCATAACCAGGACAATGCACAAGGAGGCTGCAGACAATGCCCTCTGTTGGGAAGTAAAGGTGCATAACCAGGACAATGCACAAGGTGGCTGCAGGCAATGCCCTCTGTTGGGAAGGCCTTCAAGAGGCCACCCTGCAGGTGCACCTAATGTCTGGTATTTACCGGCACTATGAGGAACCCACTCGCGTGTGCAAAGCTGTAAGTGAAAATAGAGCAACAACAAACATATCTTTGAGCTCCACAATACCTTTGAAACTATACCACCTCTGCATCGACTGCCACGTACACATCATGCGGGACTCCTGCAGCCTTCAGAGCTCTTCTGATGGGGTGAGACAAGGCTCTTTCTATGGCCAGAAGGAGTGGTCATAGAAGCATCAGTTATCCAGCAGGAGCCGGGCATGTCTTCTAATGCAAAGCAGATATTTCCCTATTTTAGTTTTTTGCAAGATACAGCTTTACAGAAATAAAGATAAGACCTCAGCGATTTCCAGGGACAAGAAAGTAATTTTTTCTTTTAAAGTTCTGTCAGTTAAAAGTATCACTACCTCAAACAATATTAAATAATTAAGAGCCTTCATGGACCAGTCCTCAGCATTCAACTGTGTCAAAAGGTCCAAGCTGTGGCAGTTAATGTCCTCCATTGGCATTGATAGTAACATTGTTTTATTTTTGAGGGATCTTCACCGTGATTCAACTGCGGTTGTCTGCTATTCAAAGGATCTGAAAGTGTCCAGCCAGCTTGACATCTAGAGAGGGGTGTGTCAGGGAAGCATTTTAGCACCCTTTCATTTTAATCTATATATTAATTCTTTAGAGAAGAACCTTTTGGCCACAAATGCTGATTGTCCTCAGGGTAGGCAAGTGTAGCCTGCCAGTCCTCCTATACGCAGACAAAGCAGTCCTTGGGCGAGGACATCTAGGTGCCTACAACTTCTTCTGAATTCTTTTGCCCTTTTTATGAAGGACTTGGACCTTTCGTTTAATCATCCAAGTCGTTCATTATGCAGGAGGGACCTCGTAAAGCTAAGCAGTTCACTTTTAAATTCGGACTTTCGTCAATACCGAAGACCAATGTTTTTTCCTATTTGGGAGTTGTTTTTGACAATTCCTTGAGTTGGTGCCCTTTGCTTATTTGGAAGAAAGGGGATCTAGTTAAAGCTTTTGCAGCTGTTTTTAACTTTGCCAGCAGAGTGGGAGGGAAGTCAATAGGGGCTCTTTTGAAGACATATGAAGACAAATTTAGAGGAGAGGATTTGGACTAAAGGCTAGGGAGCTCGACCTCGGACCTGGGGAACCAGGTTCGAGTCTCGGTAATGTCGCTAAACCTCCTGTGATTCTGGGGAAATCACTTAATGTCCCCATGCCTAACAAAATGAATGTGTGTCCTCATGTAATGTAACTGGCACTATGTAAAGTGCTATGATACCCGGTTCGGTTCAGGTCAAGTTCGCGCTATACAAAACTCTGCAAAAAAATATATATCTCAAAGGTTAGTTACGGAAGTGAGATATGGGGCCACATTGGGGTAGGGGCAGTGCAAAGTGCTGCAAACTCTTTCCTGCAATGGGCCCTTTCTGTTTTTTAAAGAATGAGCTGCTGTGATAGAGAGGGAAATGAGCTGTGTAAGCCTAGTGTGCGTAAGTACATTGTGTTAAAAACTGTACCAACCACCGAACCTTATCTTCTAGGGCTTAAAAGCATCCATGATCGTTTTCTATTGACCCGGTTTCGGCTCAACCTCTTCCATTACCTCATGGCACACCCTCGCTGCTTCCACAGAGGCCAGTGCCTCATGCCCTGTGGCTGCAATGGTGAGTCTCCTCAGGACACGGTGCACTTTTTTTTATGTTTTGTAGTTTTTATGCTGTCCCTAGAAAGTTATTTATTATTCCCATTCTAAAAAGTGGGTTTTAGGCGGGTGAGACCAGCTCTTATCTTTTTACAACTGCTCTCTAATGACACTGTTTTGCATACGCTTAACTTTCTATGGGTCGCTGTTAGACTCAGGTCAAGCTGCGATTAACTTCTGTACTGTAATTCATGAATTTTTATCTTCTGTTTTGATTAACTTGTACATATTATATTTATCAATCTGTAACTTGGAAGATGTTTTATCATTTCATGTATGACTTTTATGGTTTTCTTTCATAAAACCGAATAAAGTTTGTTGATAATAATCACTAGGGGATTCATTTACAGGGTAGCATGGTATCCCTCACAATAACTCCAGGAGTCACAGTCCACACAATGTACATGCTTTGTTCCCCCTACTTCCAACTTTACATATACCCCAATCACCTGCCCAAACCTCTCCCTGCTGATGCCAATGTGGTCCTCCGTCACCCCGCAGACCATATTTTTGGCCCCTTTGTAAGTGCCCATACAATAAAAATGCTGCAGTTGTAAATACATATCAACTACCATTTGTTGTGTTTGAAAAATGTTATTGAATAATAAAACCTAATAAACATAAGCTGATTATTAAAGCAAAACAAAACATCAGTTGCCATACACGTAAGAGACAAAAGTAGTACATAAAAATCAACATACTGTAACACAGCAAAGTTATGTAGAGCACAATTCCTAATTTCGGGCAATCTTTAAAGTTCAACAATAGAAGCGTTCATAAAGAACAGGAATGGAAACAAAGACGGTGGGATACAGTGATTTCATTAATGTAATACTTCTTACATATAGAAAACAAATACTAATTATTTTCCTTAAGCAATCAAGTTCTTACATTAAAATACTAAGAGAAATATTTTGAACAATGTACATTTCATATATAATTAGAATTCAATTTGAATATGTTAACCTCCTCCGCATTATTTGACTCATGATTACAACCTGAATGCTTTCTGGAAAGGAACAGCCTCCTTGGGTTCAAAATCACATCTTTTCCAACAATATGATTCAAACGATAAACTTGAATTTCAATTCAATTTATTGATTTAGGCCATTTTGGAGATCAACAATTTAAAATATATACAAAATCCATACACTTTTGTAAAATTGTCCCAGCAAGCATCACAAGACCACGTGTTGTTATCTTCCCAATTAGTGATAATGTTTCGGTTGGCAACAACAATAAATATGTTTAGAATTTTTCCTCCGAAAGCAAAAACATGCCATTTCTGAATCATGGTGCACAATAAAATGTAGGAACAGAAGGGCATCTTTAGGTATAGCATTCATTAAGGTTTGACCAGGCTTGAAACTAGAATTCCTGAACTTTTGGACATTTAAATGTCACATTTTAAAAGAGTTCAAACAGACCCAGCACGAGCTCCGCTAAAAATAGAAGATGAGTGAATTGTTCTTAGAGAAAATGTGCTGAAAAGTAATCTATTGATGTAAAATACAGTTGTCAGGCAATGCTTGTGGATCCAATCTATTCAGATTTTAACTCCATAGTTTGTTCAATAAATTGACTAGGCATAATACTTGAAGCTCCATCTCTCAGATCAGTTCTATTACAGTTTTAGTTGCGATAACCCTAAAAGAGATCAATGATAAATAGATTTTAAAAGCCATGGGTGGAATTGATCCTTGGTCTAAATCTAGATTAGTGTCTACAAAAAACCAGTACAAACAGATCAAATCTAAAAGCATTGAATATGTTTATTATAGTGGTTTGGAGTAAACCCAGAAGACACACGTTGTTCCTGAAACTCAGAAAATGTATTTAAAGATTATGATTACATACTATTTTATGTTCAGAGACTGCTTTAGCTGCTTCCCTGTTCAAGTAACAAATTTTTTTTTTAAATTCTTTATTTGGTCCACCAAATCATGTGCTTGTTACAAATACAAACAAAAAAATATAAGACAGAAAAAACAAATGTATGTGTTTATGTTTACATATAGCTCCAAGTTTTTTGTTTTAAACCCCTCCTCCCCCCTCCCTCCCTTTCCCATGGACCAAGGGAGATTATACCTAGGTTAGATTGCAACAGAAAAAACAAAAGACAATCGCCTCCTAAAGAAGAAACAAAATACATTTTTTTTAAAACAACGCAGATTTGCCGGGAAGAGTGCCCTTCCTCTGTACCTCCTTTTATACAGTTAAATCCTGTCTCCATTCCCTAGAATTAACTGTATAGCTCCACCAAGTCTAGGATATTTGAAACCCATATGGCTATTTCTTTTTAGGCATAATTTTAAAACATAGATTCATTTATCCAGCTACTAATTGGGGACCAGATATATCCCCCTCTTTTCCTGGCTCTCAAGCCCCTGCGTTTGTATATCTCTTTCTCCCAACGATAAGTAGCTAACAGTTTCCCCAGCCAGCAATGTACTGAGGGGGGATCTTTGTCTAACCACACCGTTGCTATAGAAAGCCTATAGACAGTCATCATGATAAAGAGCAAGGTCTTCCTGGGCACTGTCAACGCCTGATTGCTAACCCCAAGAAGAATGACTTGTGGAGACAGTGTTATATCATAATCCAAAATTTGATTAATGTAGTACGACATTTTGCCGAGCAGTTCAGATAAGCGGGGGCAGGTAGCAAACAGGTGAATACTATCTGCGGCGAGCTCTCCACAACGAGAGCAATAAATCCCTGTAGAGCCTGCCCACTTGAAGATCCGAGAGGGAGTGACATATAAATTTAGCCAAGTTGTAAAGCATTGGACCTGTATGTTAGCAGAGATAACTGCTGTCGAGCTTAACAGCAAGGAGTCCTCACACACCCCACCGTCCGCCTGAACCTTATCCTGCCACAGGTCCATGTGTTTAACAAGATCGTCCTCCATTGTGTCACTAAGCAGTATGTAGCACTTAGAGATGGATACCCCTTGTGTCCCCAAGGCTGCCTCCAGAAGGGGGATTTTGAAGCCCTGGATCTTCTTTTTCGAAACAAACTCCCTAATTTGTAAGAATTTAAAGAAATGGTTATTTCCTATTCCAAATTTCTCCTTTATTGCATCAAATGAAAGTGTACTGTTATCCCGAATTAGATCTCCAATAAAACTAATCCCTTTCTCCCTCCAGAGTTCCATATAGCCATCATTGAATATTTCTGGTAGGAGTGGGTTATTTTGCAAGGGCGTATACCTATGGATCCTATTCAGCTTGAGTTTTTTCCTAATCGCAGTCCAAATTTTGAACGCACCCAGCAAGACCTTGAATTTTACTCTTTTAAAGTATGTAAAGTCGATGTGCCGCATAAGTAACAACATTTTCAAATATATTTAACAAAACATTAAAGCTGGATGTCAGAAATTCTGTCTTTAAGTATTGTGTAAGAGTTATGTGTGATGGTTTTTATTTGATCTGAAGCAACACTAACACTAAATAGGTACATACACCGGTTATCATTCAACTAACATTCTTAGCAAAGTTAATTTGGATGGAATCGAGAAAAATGGCCTCATGTACCAAGGGTTTTACTGTTAAAAAAATCCACTGGTTCGGTAATTCACAGAGCTTGCAAATGCTAAACTCCTTTTTGAAATGTACTAAGCCCTTTTAACAATTCAGAATTTGGAAGGGGATGTTAATAGTTTTCCCTCTGAATATTTAATACATTATTAAGGTATGTATTAAACTTGGGAACCATATGTGGGCTGAAAAACAGTAACAGGAGGTAGTAACCCAAGGGGACATTTGTGAATCTGAAAGTAAAATGGGGTGCATTAAAAAATGCCTATATTTAAAAGCAATCGCAGACACAGTAGTGTGCTGACTCTACAAGCAACCACTTTTTACAAAATGGATTAGTTTATAAACCTCAGTATTTCCTATATTACTGAAATTTAGTCTCTATGTTTGTAATGTCGTGTAAATATTTTTTTTATTTTTTTTTTCAGATTGTTAATTTCATTTTATTAGGGAGTTTGCGACGAATACAATCGGCAGCCAAAATTTCAATTGGCGATAAGAAATGCAAATGTTGTGTGTTTCCAGATCGGTCTTCTAATTATCACTGCTTTAATGTTTCCACAGTTCAAACTGATGTAGCAAAAACATAGCAACGTATTTAAACGATGCTCTCATATTTCCCAGCCCCATGTTTCGGCAGCCCATTCAGTCCATTTCTTTTATTTGTATTCTGGCAATATGTTCTTGAATTTACAACCCCCAGAATGATAAGAAGAACCATCCTGAACTGAATAAACCACTCAGGTCTGGAGACAGAGGGCAACCTTGCCTAGTCCCTCTGGAGATATAGAAGGGATCAGAGCGGGATCCATTAAGGAGAACCCTGGCAAGTGGTGCACTGTAGACGAGTTTGACCCACTGTATGAACTGGTCCGGCAGCCCCATATATGCCAGGGTCCCAACCAGGAAGTCCCATTCCACTGAATCGAACGCTTTGGTGGCGTCCAAGAAGACAGCCACAGCCGCGCATTTGGGGTCTATGTCCTGAAGTATCGCCAGGGGAGTACGTAAGTTATGGGAGGTAGCCCGATTAGGCAAAAATCCCACCTGGTCAGGCAGTACTATCTTTTCAAGGAGGAGGTTCAACCTAGTGGCTAGTACCTTGGCTAGGATTTTGGTGTCGCTGTTTAAGAGAGACAGTGTACGATAGGAGTCGCACTGGTCTGGGGACTTGCTGTGCTTAAGCAGAGATAATATATGCGCTTCTCTCATGCTGTCAGGGAGTACACCCTCTTCCAGCGCCTCATAAAAGACTGCCTTGAGAATGGGGGCCAGAATGTGAACATAAGCTTTATAGAAATCTATGGGATCCCATCAGATCCGGGACATTTGCCTGATTTCATGCTCATTATGGCCTCTTTAATTTCGTCAACCTCTAGTTCCAGTGCTAAAAAATGTTGCACGTTTCCCAGCCAAGCAAGGGCCATGTCCTCAAAATAGTCCCTCAAATTCAGTCCAGATTGCCTCTGTGATGTGTATAATGTCTTATAATAATCAGTCAGAGTGGCCAGTTGGTCTGGTAGGGATCTGCATATCCCACCTTGCCCGTCCTGCAGCTCAGTGACATAATTTCAAAAGCAAGGAGGTCTTATCGCTCCCGCCAGGGATTTCCCTGGCCTGTCCCCTTCCCCATTTCGTCTAGCAACCGATTGCTTCCCCCAAAACCTACTCTCCCGTTCAGCTGCCTCAATATACTCCGACATTTTCTCCCGCATTTTTGCTTTCAGCGGACCTGAATCCTCTCGACCCAAAGCTTCCCGCTCCAAGGCTTTCATCTCAGATTCCAAGGTCTGAGGTCCCGCAAGATCCCTCCCCCCTTGGAAATGCACCACCCTCTTACAGTTATAATAAAAGCTTCCCAAACGGTTGTGCGGCTTGCTACTGAGCCAGTGTTCCTAGGGAAAAAATCTCTAATCTCTTGTTCCAACTCCGCCTGGAAGACGGCATCCTACAGGTGCAAGGGGTTGAGCCTCCAGATAAGAAAGGGTTTTAGGTCCACCGGGGTTGCAAGGTGACTTTCACTGGGGAATGGTCCGAAAATGTTTTAGCCACGTGATGCGCCCCTTCCACCCAATAAGTCATGCCCCTTGCGAGGAGCACATAATCCAACCTGACCCAGGTGTTGTGCACGGATGAGTGATGAGTGCCTTCCCTCTTTGAGTGGTGTGAGAAGCGCCAGGCGTCAACTAAGCATTCTGTGGTCACAATGTCCTGAGGGGTGCATTGGGAGGTAGTGTAGTGCGCCGCTGCAGCATGTGACCTATCCAAGGCGGAGTTTACAACTGTATTGAAATCTCCCCCCACACAATACATCTGCACCCTAACGTTCGCAGTTTACCTTTGAGCAGTAGAATATAATGAGGGTCATCAACATTTGTCCCATAGTAAGTTACTAATACATTGTCATGTGATTGGAGCGACCCCCACATCAGACAATACCTGCTCTCCGGGTCCACCTCCTGCACCCCTTCCACAAATCGAACCCCTTGTTTGACTAGTATAGCCACCCCTCTGGAATACGATGAGTAAGTGGCAAAGCAACTATGAGAAGCCCATCGGGTTGCAAATCTGGGAGTGTTGCCCTTCACCAGATGCGTCTCCTGTAGGAGAGCTATGCTGACATGGTGCCTATCCAGGTAACCCAATACCTGCCGCAGTTTCCTAGGGCCGTTAAGCCCCCGTACATTCCACGACATAATATTAAGACTTGTGCCATCTCTACTGTTTTCACCCATGGCCATGGAGATGATATTGACGCCCATGCCATCCTTTCTCATCATATGTCATTAACTCACTACACATTGCAATCCCGTTACTGTGTGCTCCGTCCCTCCCTCTCACACCCACACCGACTGCCCCAACGTGCCAGGAAAAAACATCCCTCCCTCCCCCCAAGAAACTCTCATGGGGCCTAGTGCCCGTGTCTGTATATAACGAAACAGTGTTAAAAGAAACAAACTAGGGGTAATGCCCTCGATAGGGGGGCTGCTAGGGGCTCCCGCCAGCACCACTGCACCACTCTTATTGCACCCATCCACAACCTCCCGAACCTAACGGCCCACAGAGGTCGATCTGACGGGACGAGGGCGAGTGGCCAGACGGCAACATATACCATCAGGTCAGTAACAACAGTTATACATCACCAATCTGCTGCATGTGTCTTAGCTGTCTTTAGGCACTGTGGCGGGATCCCTGGCGCAGTTGCCAGTCTGCCGTGGTCAGGAGGGTTCTGATAGCGGTGAGTGGGATCGCGACCTGTGTCTCGCAGCCGCTTCTCGGAAAGCAGAACGTCGGTCACGCTTGAGAAAATCTTCTGCCTGTTGCGGTGTGGTAACAATGTGTTGTCGGCCTCTTTGGTGGATCCGCAGCCTTGCGGGATATAACAGAGCATGCTGGATACTGCAGGACTGGAGCTGCTTTTTTACCACCAAGTAGTTGCGTCGGGCATTGTAGGAAGGTGGCTACCTGACTATGGTTACCCCAGATTTTTTGCCTGTGTTTAGCTGGTTTTTTGACTTAGTTGACCTGGTTCCCTGCTAATCAGGGCCCCAGGCCATCTGCTCTCTCTGTAAAATGGATTCCATGTACCCTAGGTACATACCACAATTGGAAATGGACTCCTTGTCAGCCCCTGTATAATGCACTATAGGTGCCCAGGGCATAGGGGCCACCAAGGCCTACCAGGGGCTGCAGCATATCTTTTGCCACCCCTGGCTGGTTCTTAAATTGACACAACTGGCTGATCACTCAGCTGGGGTAAGGTGGTGTAATCACCCCTTACTTAGGTATAGTATACCTATATCTAAACCTATATCTGGACACATATAAACCTGTGAGCCACTCCTATGGAAGGCCTCATCAATCCTGGAGGCAGAGTGCGTGGTTTAATGTGAGATGGAGCTCTAGCATGAGCTGAGCCTGTCTGCAGCTGTCGGGAACAACTCCCTAAGCTGTTTCAGGATAATGCCATACCATATACTCTTAAGTGCCTTATAATCCTCGCGGTTATATAGCAACTCTGGTTTGGCTTTATCAAAACATGTCGTGTAAGGTGTCATACGATTTGGAATACTATCCCCTCGCCAGTTCTGGCGACGGGGATAGCATTCCACCCCTCTAGAGGGGTAAGACATGTTCCTTTACTTTAATGCGGTTAATTTCTAAAAGGGCCTTAGATCCACAAAATGGATGCCTCTGCCACAGACAAGAGTCTGGACCCCTGCAGCTGACCGAAACTCAGCAAATGGGGCCTGGACAAAGGGTTTCCTGCCACAGGAGGGTGTCACCACCCTCCAGACAGGAGATAGTGGATTGTAGCAGGGAGGTCTGAAAGAAACCAGACACTGCCTGGGGCGCACAAGGCTGCCCCTTGCATAATCTGGCCAAACCGGTTCTGGGGCACTCCAGCCCTCGTGCCAGGGCGGCCTGGATCAAAGGAAAGGGGTGTATCCACCCCCTTCCTGGGTCCCACCCATAGGGGGGGACCTAGCAGGTAATCACGCCCCCCAGATTCGAATAAGAGTGGGAGCAGTGCCAATGCACTTCAGATTTCCTGGAAGAAACATAAGAAACGAAATTCTGGACCCTTCGACATCCTACTCAACGTGGAAGCCCGAAGAATCTCCCTTGTGGTCAAGGAGTGACCACCCTGCACCAGCAGGCACCATCCAGCCCTCGACGTCTACTTTGTTGCAGTTCCCGCCGGAACTCGAGCGACAGAGATCGACGAGATCAAGCTTGCCTGCCTTCCAACAGCCCGATCCACAGTCCCTGCAGAGCTGAGACCCGTGGAGGCGACCGGAAGCGTGGGGCACTCCATCTTGAATTGACCACGAGACGCTGACCATGCAGCCCACGAGTGACCCTCGAAGCTGTGCACCGGGGTTTGAGAAGCCCCAACCCTGAGCCACTCTTGCACCGAAGCTCACCCCTCTACACTCATCGAGTGCTGCGTGGGGCCCTTCTGCTACTTTTGGCTCAACGCGTTGGCCCGGTCACTTGCCAGCTGGCTAGTGGCCCCTGTGCCGACGAAAACTTGAAACCGACTTGTGAATCTGGTTGCTCCAGATCTGCACCAGCTCCCCTGAAAAGGAGCCCCCACTCTGACCCTCCTGGTTCGAGTGAGAAGCAATCTCCCGGTTCCGCGTGGATTGCTTTTGCCAAGTGTTGTTTGCTCCAATCTTGAAGCCGACAGCGCCGACGGCGAGAGCCTACGTGGGACAGATCGTGACCTGCTCCTGGACGTCGTAGATGCCCCAGAGCCCACGTGACAGCGGAGAGAAGCACCTCGACAGCGACCTGATTGCGCCCGACATTGCCTGGTTCCGTCCTGGTTCCACCCTGGTCACTGCTGAGTGACCCAGACTCTGTCCCCTCTGCTTTCAGGTACTTTTCGACTCGAGTCCACCCTTGGACTCCACCGGACACTTCTCTTTCACCCCGCCTGCAGCCCTTTCAGCTTCAAGCACCAAGAGCCTGCGTGACGAAACCCGACTCAACTTCGACCCTGTGCACCCGCTTCCTGTGGGTGAGGTAACTTTGCTCCGCCGGTGTTCCCACACTGGTACACATCTCTAGGGTCTGTGTCTTAAGTTTTGTTCCTCTAGGTTCAGCGGAAGTGTCCTTAAACTTTAACTTTGTAACTTTTACGCACCATTGGTTAACATTGGTGCATGCGTGCGCTTTCCGCACTGCTCCCGAATCCCGTGGGCCTCTCCCGACTTCAGCACTGCTTGTCCTGACTGCTCCCAGCGATTCCCTAGGCCCTAGGCCTAACCACTGTTCGATTGGTATCTCTTATACCACTTGTTTAGTATATGGTTTGAGTGGCCACCCGCCCTCATCCATAATTGTGCAACTTGTATGTTTAAACTGTGCTTTTGATTTAACGCTTGTGCCCCTTTATTCATAAAGAATACTGGGGATTGTTTTTTAGTAATAAACACATATATTTTTATAATATATACTTGTGTGGTGTCCTTTCATTTGATATTACAGGATTGTATGTGGTAAAACAGCTCGCTTAACACGACCTCTTAAGTTAAGCCTTTAGGCTGCTTAGTCCATGCTACCCCTAGGATAGCTTGTCTAACAAGGTTGACTTACAACCTGACACCATAAGGGATTGTTTGGTCTGATAACAGGTGGTTCCAGAATTGGAAACATCACCTGTCAGGCCAACTTCTCACATTGGTGAGCAGCGGTGCGGATTTGAGCTTGCTGTTGTTTTACCATTGCAATCTTTTTATCAAATTGAAAGATCACATCAAGTACCTCTAGGTACATATAAATCAAAAGCTTAGCATATTAAGTTCTACTGAACTTAGTAGTTGTAGATTAAAGGGATTAGCACACCCTGACTACAACTCACTAGCAAGGTACAGTAGGAAAACACTTAGTGTAGGTAAGTGCACCACTTACACCTCACTAGCAGTCATGTCTGACACAGGAAAAGCCTCAGGGTCTGCTCCTGTGACAGTTGACCTTACCAAGGCAACTTCCAGCTATGACAAGTTAACCCGAAAGGACCTGATAGCCTTGTGCATATCAAGAGGGTTAAAAAGGGGCAGAAGTCCCACATGTCCTATCCTGGTAGCCATTCTAGAACAGGATGACTTAGAAAGGGCAAATGGAATTCGAGAATTAGAGAAGGGAAATGAACCTCCCTTAGAATCAGGAGAAGGAGTGAACCCCCCTGTAACTGATACCACTCCAGAGGAGGAAGAAGAAGAGGAGGAAGAGGAGGAGGAGGAGGACTCAGATGTAGAGGACCCAGAGAATCAGGATCAGAGGGGTAGCCAGGTTCAAGTTGCCAGGCTTAACCAGGCCAACTTAGACCTACTGGGAAATGGAGAGGGCCAGCACCTCCCCAGATCCAACCATGTCATTCTCCCAGGCAACGGAAGAGTGAGATCTCCCTCAGGGGACTCTCATATTTCTAGTGCCTCCAGAGAATCTCAGAGAGGCATGACTGCTTCTCAGAAGACAGAGCATAGGGCCAGAATGAGGGCTGTCAAACTCCAGATAGAGAGGGAGGAGGTAGCCCTGGCTCAAGCTAAACTTACCTTGGCTCAAGCTAGACTTACCTTGGCAAGAGAGCAGAAATTGAGTGGCTTAGATGCCACTGGTGGCAGCAATATTCCTAAAGAGAAACCCAGGTCCTATGATAGTAGAAACCTGACAAAGATTGTGCCCCCCTACAAGGAAGGGGATGACATCCACAAGTGGATAACTGCTCTTGAGAGAGCCTGCATGGTACAGCAGGTTCCTGAGGAACAGTGGGCAGCAATCTTATGGTACTCCTTTTCAGAGAAAGGGAGAGATAAGCTCCTCACTGTTAGACATGAGGATGCAAACAATTACAAAGTCCTGAAGAGTGTCCTAATAGATGGGTTTGGCTTAACCACTGAACAGTACAGGTTGAAGTTCAGAGACACCCAGAAGACACAGACTCAGGACTGGACTGATTTTGTTGATTGTGCAACTAAGGCTCTGGAGGGTTGGCTACATGGCAGCAAAGTACATGACTTTACAGGATTGTATAATTTGATTATGAGGGAGCAGATCCTAAGTAATTGTCAGAACCAGCTCTTACACCAGCACCTGGTGGACTCTGATCTGACCTCTCCCCAAGAATTGGGAAAGAAGGCAGACAAGTGGGTCAGAACCAGGATTAGGCCTAAGAATCAGGACAGTAACCAGAAGAAGGAGTCTACCAAGCCTCAAGATAAGGGTGGGGATAAAAATAAAGAAAAGACTTCCCCAGGGCCCCAAAACTCCAAGAATGGGGGTGGGTCCCAAGACACTTCTTCAACAGAGAAAAAGCCTTATTGTTATGCCTGTAAACAGGTTGGGCATTACAAAACAGACAACTGTTGTCCCAAGAATAACAATAAAGAGAATATACCTCCAAAGCCAGCTCCGACACCTCCTGTTACTGTCAGCAGTAATCCCCCAGGAAGTGGGAGCACACCCAGGAATCTGGGTGGGTTTACTTTTGGAGCACAGGAGGACCCTGGCCTATCCAGGTCCCCCTCCCCAAATGATCTTGTTTATGAGACTGGCAGGGGGGTTGCCAACTTCTCGGATTGCCCAAATACTTTGAGCAAATATAGACAAGAACCCATCATCAATGGTTTGAAAGTTGAAGCTTTTAGAGACACAGGGGCTAGCATCACCATGGTGGCTGACTGTATAGTCCCCTCTAAGCAACTTTTACCTGGTGCCACATACCAGGTAACAAACATTGATGGCATCAAAACAAATCATCCCATGGCAGTAGTAAGTCTCAGCTGGGGAGGTGTCATTGGCCCAAAGAGAGTGGCAGTGTCATCAAACTTGCCTGTGGACTGTCTACTTGGTAATGATTTGGAAATCTCAGCCTGGGCTGAGGTTGAACAGGAAATCCATTCTAGAATGGTAAATTCCAATGGAAAGGTTAGTGGGGCTGTAATGGCTACAGCCCCAATCCAAGATGTCCTTCCTGAAAAGGTTGGTAGGGCTGAGAAACTCTCTGCCCCATCTTTAGCAAAAGCTCTTCCTGAACAGAATAGCAAAGCTGTTATGATAACAGCAGAAACCCAAACTGAGTCTCCTCCTGAAAAGGTTGGTGGGGCTGTGATGGCCACAGCCCAAACTCAAACTGATATGTGTGTTGTGAAACCTGAAATGATGGATAACTCCACACAAACTGAGAGCATGGAGGAGGAAGAGAAATCTCCCCCTCACCAGACTTTAGGACAGGATCAGCCTCCTCAGGGAACTGATCTTACCCCTGATGAAGGAACTGCCCCAGAGGTTGTTAGGCCTGGCCTGACAGAGCCTCTGATGGTGGTGGACCCTTCTCAGGTGGGACCCAGTCTGGAGCAGGTAACCTGCCCCTCTCTCCCTTGCCTTAGCCAGCCCAGGGCTGCAGAGGACAAGAAGGACAGTGAGACCCAGAGGGCCCCCTGTCAAATAAAGCACCCCCATCAACAGATTAGGGGCACCAAAACTAGTAGCCCTAGTGAGGTGAAAACTTTAAAAACTCCTGAGGGAGCCCCCTTAAAAACAGTTAGGGACCTCCCACAGATGGATTCTGTTGGGCACTGCCAAACCTGGGACCCAAAGGGCCCAAACCTGAACTGTCCCTCCAGCAAGCCAAACAGAGGGACCCAACCTCCAGCTTTAGGTAGCCAGAGGTTGACCCTGAGAGCACAGTGCAACTCAGTTAAAGAAAGAAAGGCACACATGGTGGAAGATAATTGGAGGAAGCCAAGCCCTGACTTAGTAGAGCCCCACTTCAATACTCCATATCCAAACCAGCCTTTAACTTTGCATAAACACACCCAAGGTAGTGATTCCCTATGGTGGAGACCCTCTAATACCCAAAGGGTGAGGGACTGCTTAGTGGACCATGAGACAGGGGGTACCCATGCTAGTGCAGGTACTTCCTTATATGGCCACTCAGGCAATATAGGCTTACCTGGCCAAGGATAGCCTTATCTCCTTTCGTTTGGGGGGGGGGGTTATGTAGGAAGGTGGCTACCTGACTATGGTTACCCCAGATTTTTTGCCTGTGTTTAGCTGGTTTTTTGACTTAGTTGACCTGGTTCCCTGCTAATCAGGGCCCCAGGCCATCTGCTCTCTCTGTAAAATGGATTCCATGTACCCTAGGTACATACCACAATTGGAAATGGACTCCTTGTCAGCCCCTGTATAATGCACTATAGGTGCCCAGGGCATAGGGGCCACCAAGGCCTACCAGGGGCTGCAGCATATCTTTTGCCACCCCTGGCTGGTTCTTAAATTGACACAACTGGCTGATCACTCAGCTGGGGTAAGGTGGTGTAATCACCCCTTACTTAGGTATAGTATACCTATATCTAAACCTATATCTGGACACATATAAACCTGTGAGCCACTCCTATGGAAGGCCTCATCAATCCTGGAGGCAGAGTGCGTGGTTTAATGTGAGATGGAGCTCTAGCATGAGCTGAGCCTGTCTGCAGCTGTCGGGAACAACTCCCTAAGCTGTTTCAGGATAATGCCATACCATATACTCTTAAGTGCCTTATAATCCTCGCGGTTATATAGCAACTCTGGTTTGGCTTTATCAAAACATGTCGTGTAAGGTGTCATACGATTTGGAATACTATCCCCTCGCCAGTTCTGGCGACGGGGATAGCATTCCACCCCTCTAGAGGGGTAAGACATGTTCCTTTACTTTAATGCGGTTAATTTCTAAAAGGGCCTTAGATCCACAAAATGGATGCCTCTGCCACAGACAAGAGTCTGGACCCCTGCAGCTGACCGAAACTCAGCAAATGGGGCCTGGACAAAGGGTTTCCTGCCACAGGAGGGTGTCACCACCCTCCAGACAGGAGATAGTGGATTGTAGCAGGGAGGTCTGAAAGAAACCAGACACTGCCTGGGGCGCACAAGGCTGCACCTTGCATAATCCTGCCAAACCGGTTCTGGGGCACTCCAGCCCTCGTGCCAGGGCGGCCTGGATCAAAGGAAAGGGGTGTATCCACCCCCTTCCTGGGTCCCACCCATAGGGGGGGACCTAGCAGGTAATCACGCCCCCCAGATTCGAATAAGAGTGGGAGCAGTGCCAATGCACTTCAGATTTCCTGGAAGAAACATAAGAAACGAAATTCTGGACCCTTCGACATCCTACTCAACGTGGAAGCCCGAAGAATCTCCCTTGTGGTCAAGGAGTGACCACCCTGCACCAGTAGGCACCATCCAGCCCTCGACGTCTACTTTGTTGCAGTTCCCGCCGGAACTCGAGCGACAGAGATCGACGAGATCAAGCTTGCCTGCCTTCCAACAGCCCGATCCACAGTCCCTGCAGAGCTGAGACCCGTGGAGGCGACCGGAAGCGTGGGGCACGCCATCTTGAATTGACCACGAGACGCTGACCGTGCAGCCCACGAGTGACCCTCGAAGCTGTGCACCGGGGTTTGAGAAGCCCCAACCCTGAGCCACTCTTGCACCGATGCTCACCCCTCTACACTCATCGAGTGCTGCGTGGGGCTCTTCTGCTACTTTTGGCTCAACGCGTTGGCCCGGTCACTTGCCAGCTGGCTAGTGGCCCCTGTGCCGACGAAAACTTGAAACCGACTTGTGAATCTGGTTGCTCCAGATCTGCACCAGCTCCCCTGAAAAGGAGCCCCCACTCTGACCCTCCTGGTTCGAGTGAGAAGCAATCTCCCGGTTCCGCGTGGATTGCTTTTGCCAAGTGTTGTTTGCTCCAATCTTGAAGCCGACAGCGCCGACGGCGAGAGCCTACGTGGGACAGATCGTGACCTGCTCCTGGACGTCGTAGATGCCCCAGAGCCCACGTGACAGCGGAGAGAAGCACCTCAACAGCGACCTGATTGCGCCCGACATTGCCTGGTTCCGTCCTGGTTCCACCCTGGTCACTGCTGAGTGACCCAGACTCTGTCCCCTCTGCTTTCAGGTACTTTTCGACTCAAGTCCACCCTTGGACTCCACCGGACACTTCTCTTTCACCCCGCCTGCAGCCCTTTCAGCTTCAAGCACCAAGAGCCTGCGTGACGAAACCCGACTCAACTTCGACCCTGTGCACCCGCTTCCTGTGGGTGAGGTAACTTTGCTCCGCCGGTGTTCCCACACTGGTACACATCTCTAGGGTCTGTGTCTTAAGTTTTGTTCCTCTAGGTTCAGCGGAAGTGTCCTTAAACTTTAACTTTGTAACTTTTACGCACCATTGGTTAACATTGGTGCATGCGTGCGCTTTCCGCACTGCTCCCGAATCCCGTGGGCCTCTCCCGACTTCAGCACTGCTTGTCCTGACTGCTCCCAGCGATTCCCTAGGCCCTAGGCCTAACCACTGTTCGATTGGTATCTCTTATACCACTTGTTTAGTATATGGTTTGAGTGGCCACCCGCCCTCATCCATAATTGTGCAACTTGTTTGTTTAAACTGTGCTTTTGATTTAACGCTTGTGCCCCTTTATTCATAAAGAATACTGGGGATTGTTTTTAGTAATAAACACATATATTTTTATAATATATACTTGTGTGGTGTCCTTTCATTTGATATTACAGGATTGTATGTGGTAAAACAGCTCGCTTAACACGACCTCTTAAGTTAAGCCTTTAGGCTGCTTAGTCCATGCTACCCCTAGGATAGCTTGTCTAACAAGGTTGACTTACAACCTGACACCATAAGGGATTGTTTGGTCTGATAACAGGTGGTTCCAGAATTGGAAACATCACCTATCAGGCCAACTTCTCACAGGCATCTTGTACCGCTTGAGTGAAGTCAGGATAAAATGAGAGGGTGGTGTTCTCATATTTCACGTCCCCTTTTTCCCTCGCCAGCCGCAGCAGTGTATCCTGATCCCGATAGTAAAGGAATCTCATTATTATCGGGCGTGGTGCTGCCCCCGGAGGAGGCCTAGCGGTCAAGGAGCGGTGTGCCCTTTCAATGACCAATTGCTTGGAGAAGGTGTCCCTACCAAACAGATCCGTCAGCAGCCGCTCCATGAAGTCTTCCAACCTCCACGTATTGGTCGTTTCGGCCAGGCCTAGCATGCGGACGTTGTTCCGCCTAGAGCGGGATTCCAATTCCTCATTTTTGTCCGATATGACTTTCAGGAGCTTGTCCATTTGCGATAAGTGCTGCCTGCTGGTGCTCGCTCCATCCTCAAGGTCCGACACCCTCTGCTCGGCCTCCTTCCGCCGTTCTTCGTGGCCTTCAAGTTTCGCTACGACATTGTCCAAATGGAGGGTCATGGTGTCTATCTTCGAATCAATAGAAGATAGGCTTGGCTGCATGCTCACCAGCATGTCTTTCCAGCCAGTCTCTCTTGTCTCTGGGGGATCGTCATCGCCCTGGCCTCTTGTTGCGGAGCTAGGTGTCTTACGGGTGTCGAACTGCAGTTTTGACTGCCTCGGCTCTATCTTGCCCATGTCAGTGGTTTGTGCGCAGCCTAATCACCGCCGCCCAAAGGGGCAGGAGGGGCAGTCCCAATGTCACCAAGTTGCGCTGTGCCAGAGGATTAGAGCGCAACCAGGGCCGCGGTAATTCCTCGATGCCAATCAGCTGGTCAAATCAGATCTGGTCAGATCCCCAAAAGTAATTCACTGCGGCCTGTGGCGTAGTGTCAGCCGAAGAGAGCCAATGCAGGCCTGTTACAGGGTTCCCCCGGCCCGCAGCGCAGCGTCCGTGCTTTTCAGTGGAAGGCCGCAACTCCATCTCCAAAAATGGCGTCGCGATTTTTCCGCCTAAGCCGGGTCCTTGGCTTGGTACTGCCTGTATTGGGCACGCTTGGGGCCAGGAAGTATGTGGGTCAAGGGTTGTATAATACCCCCGGTAGGTTGTGGCAGGACAGCAACGGTATGCTCCTTCTTCCCCTCCGCGCCGATATCTCACAGGCTCACAGGGTCCCAGCGCGGCCACAGGTTCCCAAAATGGCAGACCGTATCTCCCAACATTTGTCCGAGTTCTGTGGGTGAAGGCCTCCCTCCACCTGTGCCCTCGTACAATGCTCTGCACATCGCCAGCATTTTGCCCCCGTTTCCACTGCAGCCGCCACTAGCCTGGGTGTCCCGTCGTCTCCCCTCCTCACCCGCTGCAGTCAGCAAAGGCAGCCCCCATACACAACGCATCCCTCGGCTTCACAGCGCAGCAGTCACGCTCCAAAGGTGTGGGCTGGGGTCACTCACGTCTTCATCGGGCAGGCAGCTCGAATTGTTCCGGACACTCGAGGGGGTTAGGGGGCCCGGCTACACCGCTGTCTCTCCGCCAGCCGCCTCCACCACAGGGGTACAGGCCAGCAATCCTAGGCCTCGCGTAGGTGGAATGCCCGCTTCCTGACTTCGGCGGTATCAGCACCCTCGTTCCGTCTCTCCCTTCCGAGCCGCTATCAGACGCCACGATCCACGCAGCAGCCTCAAACTCGCTCAGCAGCCGCCGTGTCCTTCCCCAAAGCTATCGGGATCGGTGATGGCACCTTTTCTCAAGGCAGGATGGGGGTAATGTTGGTTTGTTCGCCCGACTCGACGGAAGCTCTACGCTGAGTCCGGCGCCACCTAGCGCCCCCAATGTCGTGTAAATATTTGTTCCTATTATTTCCCATTTCAATATTGTCTTGAGATGTACCTATTCTTTTTGTCAAACATATTGAAATATCTTTATCACAATTTTTGGGGCATTCTAAAAAGTGTTTTCACTCTAACTTGAAGCTTCCTAGGAAAAATACTGAGAGCAGTGGTTATTGTAGTCATACACACTGGGGTTAGTTTTGAAAAAGACCAATATAGAACTTCCTTTATCTTTAGAAAAAATACTTGCAAAAGTTTGTTCAATAATTTCAGATAATTTACTGATAAAGATATCAGATAAAGATCCCCAAATTTCTTATACCATGTGGTATCAAAAATCTGCTATAGTTGACAGACTTCGCTTCTAGATAAATCAAGGTTTGAGAAGGTATTGCATGCGATTATAAACTTTCTATTATTTTAACACATTTTGTCAGTGCACAGAGTATTTTCCCTACATAGATCACATTTCATGCAATGGTCTGTGCTTGAACGTACAATCAAGGGGTAAAAATGCATTTCTACCACAATCAAGAAACCCTTGGGTCTCTGAGGATTACTGTTGCAAATGAAGACCTAGCTAAGATGAAATATCCCTTTAAAAGGACAATTTCCCTCACCCACCATAGTTGGCATGCTTCCTTATTGGGAATCTCCTTGCACCGTGATACAACCCCCTCACTGAGAGGGAGGAGTTCAGGCATATTTTGTTATATAGAAAGGTATACTAAATACCACAATAATGAGCTCAGGGTAGTGGGGGCAGCAGAGTGAAAGTTAAAACTTGCTAAAGGGTATGTGGTTTCCATTATTTGTACACCCCTGGGCCAGGATTAAAAATAGGACACTGTGGGAGAAATATATATGCACTGTTAGAGTCAATAAGAGGTCAACATGTTTCAGCCATTTAACCCTCCAAAGAGGTGTTTGCGGCATTCTTCAGGACTTAATCAAAAGTTCTGCCGCTCAATGAACTCAATCAATAACAAGCATTGTCATAGCCAATAGGTCTCGCCTTTGGGACCTTATAAGTGTTTAGCCATGCATATTCAGTAAAAATGTGAAATAATTACTATTAAAAAATAAAAGAAGACTATAAACTAACTAAGCTAGATGTGACTTTATAACTGGTTAATCAAACGTTTCTGGAGGTTTAGTATATATAAACAACTCCTTTTTTCTATGGTGTGTCATATAAAATTGATGCTATAAATTTTGGTAAGAGTGCACAACGTCAAACAATTCAATACTGCTTTTATATCAATTTACATTTGAAAGCTTGAAGTGAAAGACAATTCTAAATGGCATTTGGTTATGAGTAGGCGCTAATGACTATTTTCGGATGACAATGTAATTAGCTTTTTTTGTATAAGATGTGTTAAAAGTATGGGTAGGGAAAATGGCTATTTTGGCCAAATGCTGCCCTTTCTATATGCTTGCGAGTTTTAATTTGTAAACAGAATCACAATTTGTTATGTGGTACACTGTAATGTTAGATTAATCTGTTTTACCCTTCTGATAAGCAAGGGATGACGATGAACTGTTTTTTCGTCCCTGGTTTTAAATGGATTCAGGTTGGAACAGATGAGGTGTTGGTTGACTTTACCTCAGAAAATGGTTGTTTCCCGCATGCTGTTTTCATGCGACTTAAATCCCTTCAGTGGAAGAGGCGGCTGCATGCCTGCATATATGGCCAGATCAGTACTTGGCTGTTTCGGTTCTCCAGTGGGGCTAGAATAGAGGCTGTTAAGGGCAGGGGCTTAGCTTCCCATTGGTGCAGCAGGTGCAGTGGCACCAAGTCCCAGATGTCCTAAAGGCCCACTGAACCCTGATAACTGCTGTTTTTCACAGTTCAAACAGAGGCCTGAGGGGCCCACAGAACAATGATTATTGCTGTTTTCCACAGTCCAAACAGAGGGCAGGGGTCACATTTCCTTTCTTGCCTTGGGGCCCAAGGCACACTGGCTAGGCCACTGGTTAAGGATGCAGTGGGGAAGAGGTGGCGAGACAGGTGGATTATCTAAACAGCTCGACAATGACTTCATGCCTGGCTATTAAAGTATTCATTACAATTAAAGACTGAAGCAGGAATAAATATCATAATATAGGAAGGCCTATGTACAAATGCAGCTCGATTAGCGGCTGCCTTTAACTTCTCACTTATCACCTCTCCTAATTTACAGTTTTATATTAGATTCAGACATAAATCGTGACCTATGAATATGTTTATCTAACTTTAGGTTCAAATGACCCATCTTTTCCATATGCAAGTATCAGACGGTCGGAAACGCCTAATGGCTTTGAACTTGATAAAGCCACATTAATCACTGGTCTTGAAATACAAATGGCAGCATTAGGCACGCAGAGGTGTATTCTACGTAATCTCATTATGTTCAGGGTACGGGAGAGTATTTAGGGCATAAAGCACTTTGACAAAAACATTTCTGCCACCATAGAAATACAATCTTCCTTGTCCTACCCTAGTATACAAGTAGTACCACATTCTTTGTATACCTGAATTAAATAGGCACACAAAATAGTACCGTATTTAAAGGTCCAGTTCAGAATTACAGGGAAGGTGCACTGTCCCAGACTACACAACGGTGCAGTTTTCAGTGGGTGCTATCATCCCAAACAGGGGGGAGCACACCAGATTATGCTGGAAAAAACATGTGGTGCCCCAAAGTAGGCGCAGTTGTAAACCACCAGTCTGCTTACATAGTAAAGCGTCTGGCAGCTATTAAGTGAGGTGGCACGATTCCCCTGCAGGTGGTTGGGGTCTGTCACCATCCTGTCAGGTGGGGGTATACAATCAGTGCGCCTCCTGACTGCTTGTTTGCCTTTGCGCCTGTGTCAATAATACAGTGGAGTCCTTAGAGGAGTAGTCAATTTGTATTCATGAAAGACACTTGGGTTTCTCGGATGTGTAATCCCCAGATGATGCCTGAACTGTTCCCCAATGGGCTATTTGTATATCGTATTGAATTGTATGGTCTTATGAGGACTGTTAATAATAATAAAAAAGATTTAGTGAGTGTTTATTGCCCTCTATGTCACTCTACTTCTAAGCACCTAATACAGCTTGTACAGTGCTTACTGTCATCTGCTCACTTACATTATGCTTATTATGCTTAATATAAATAGTGCACAATTTAGGCGTTTATGTCTGCCTACAACGTGGACATGATACAAATAGCAGTACCTACAAGGTGGATGGTACAATTCAACAAGAGTCTAAGATACTCCAGCACAGATGACTTTGCATCAACATTACGGGGCATCAGTCTTGATGGCAAGCCAACTTAAAACTTATCAGTATTGTATACATTATTATCAGAGACTATACTTGCCTCTTGGATACAACTTTACAACGGAATTTTATTAATTTGTGTACAGTTGTGTGTATACAATAAAACAACCTCCCCACCATAATTGATCTGTCTATTCATCTTGTTGGGATCTGGAGTAGCATGCTACTCGCCGAAAAGCACTTCAACACTTCATCAGGGGTAGCAAGCGCTATATTAATGCAAAACCTTCTCTCTTCTATCCGTCCACTATCTTTTTTAACCCAACTAACAGACCAACATGTCCAGCTCTCATATACATTTTATATTTCCCTATACTAATTCACCACTAATCATTTTTGGATCCTAGAGTAGTGTGCTACTCGTCGAAAAAGCTCTTCAAAGTTCGTATGGGGTAGTAAGTGTTATGTAAATCTAAATACATTACAATTACAGTTTACATCGGGCTGCACTAACACGAGGATAGAAGTAGAGTGGGGATTAGAGTTTATCTGCCCAGAACAAAGCATACTACAGAAAGTGTGTGAACAGTCTATATGTTGTGCACCTGGCAGAGAAAAACACAGCAGAGGTGGGAAGAAGGTAGGTAATCTGATGGTCGGACCTATGTGGAAAGAGGCAATCACTTTGGGCAGAAAAGAGGGCTTACACGGAGGACTACTTTGTTTGGATGGACAGCAAGAAAGGGAGGTCTGGAAGATAAGCCTGAAGCTCACTCATCCAGCAAGCAGAGGTGATGGCAAGCAAAAAAGCAGTCTTCTAAGGAGGCAAAGAGGACAATTATGTAGTCGCTCAAAGGGAGCACACATAAGATAAGTGAGGTCAACTCCCACTAGGGCATTACGAAAGGAGAAGGAGGAAAGAGATGAGTAATGCACTTCAGAAACCTGTTAACAATAGGATCGAAGGCCATGCTCAAGAGCTCGGGGTACCAGACTTGGGACTGATCGTGTTTGATCTTCTTCAGCAATCTTGGCAGAAGTGGTACAGGAGGCCTCAACTCCACTTGCAACGAAAATGGTCGCCGAGCGAGAGCCGCTTTGGAAACTCTAACATGCAGAACTGCTGACATTGAGCGTTCTCTTCGGTGGCGAATAGATCTAACCAAGGCTCTCCCCACTACTGAAAGAGACCTGGCACGACCTTCGAGTGATGATGCCATTTGTGATCCATCATGCACTGGCAGCTGAGTTTGTCCGTCCTTGCGTTCAGTAAACCTGTTAAGTGTTGAACCATCAGAGATATGCCCTGAAGTTCCAGCCATGTCCAAAGGCGAAGAGCCTCTTCAAATACGGTCCACGACCCCACGCCCTGTTTGTTGCAGTACCACATGGCGATGGTGTTGTCCGTGAACACCTGCACCACTCTTCCTTTGACAGAAAGAAGGAATGCCTTCAGTTGAAGATGAATCGCCCGGAGCTCCAGAGGGTTGATGTGGTGCCTGGACTCCGCCAGAGACCAGAGGTCTTTGATCTCCGACATTCCCATATGGCCGCCCCAACCCAGGAGTGACGCATCCATCACTACTGTGAACTCAGGTTGAGGAAGGGAGAGGGATCTGCTGTTGACCCAATCCTGGTTCGTGAACCACCACTGCAACTGACTAGCAGTCCCCTCCGAATTCTGAACGTCATTGGAAAGATTCCCCTGGTGCTGCGCCCACTGGAACTTCAGGTCCCACTGCAGAGCACGTATATGCCATCTGCCATGATGCACCAGCAGGATGCAGGAGGCCATGAGGCCCAGCAGCCTCAGGGTCATTCTCACCGAACATCGGGATGGAGGCTGAAACATCGGTATCATAGCCCGAATATCCTGGACTTGCTGCTAGGGAGGATAGACCCAAAACTGTGCTGTGTCCAGAACCGCTCCGATGAAAAGGAGCTTATAGGAGGGAATCAGGTGCGACTTCAGCACGTTAACTGTGAACCCCAGAAAATGCAGGAAGTCCGTCGTAGTCCGGAGGTGGGAGCCTTCAACAGCCAGTTGTCAAGATAGGGGAAGACTGGAACCCCTGATCTGCGCAGATGAGCTGCGACCACCGCCATCACTTTCGTGAACACCCGGGGGAGGGGGGGGCTGGTAAGGTCAAAGGGGAGCGTGGTAAACTGAAAATGCGTGTGGCCTACCGTGAACCGTAGATAATGCCGGTGGGCAGGCAAGACGGGGATGTGAAAGTAAGTGTCCTGCAAGTCCAACGCTACCATCAAATCTCCAGGGTCGAAGGCAGATAAGACCTGAGCCAAGGTTAACAACTTGAACTTCTCCTTTCTGAGAAAGCGGTTGATGTCCCTGAGGACTAAGCTAGGATGCAGGCCTTTGTCCTTCTTGGGTACCAAGAAGTAGTGGGAGTAGCAACCCCAACCTACTTCTGGCACAGGGACGCGTTTGACAAAGAGATCCATAACTTCCTGGAAGAGAAGGGCCAAATGATCCTCCGACATCGGATGAAATCAACACAAACTGCATGACCCTTACGCACTCCGCTGCTTGCGGAACTCCGCGTAGTCCGCCAGAGTTTTTTTGTCACTTTGCGGAGTTCCTCACTGAGGAACTCCGCATAGGCTTAATCTTATCATGAAAAAATAGATATCAGTCATATGTTAAGAAACAAGGGTGAGTAGAAACCTTTTGGGTGGAGTAAAAGTTAAGACATTATTATTGTGATTTTTTGGGCAATTAGTTGATTTTTGCAAGCACTAACACTTCTCTGTGTAAAGTAAAGACCTTGAGAGTTTTGTAACTTTCAGATACTCAAATTGTGGATTTTGTTGCAATTAAAAATATTTCCAGGCCTGAAATTTCTTTGGAGGTTGCATGCGGGCAGCCTAAGTTATCCTGCAAGTTTCTTGATGAATTCTATTGCAACTACAATATGTGCTCTCTCATGTAAAGTTAGGTTGTTAGAAGCTTTTCTGCAACTCAAGATACGCCTTACTTTTCACCTGGTGTGGATGTATTTCTCATGTTTAGTGATATCTCCTTTCTGAGTATAACGTTTCTGGCTTTCCCCTCCTGTATATGGCTTTAGTCCAGTGTGAATTCTCTCATGTGAAATGACATTGTATTCAAGACTAAACCTTATCTGACATTCAGAACACACAGAAATGATGTTCACTCTTCTAGGCTTAAGTCTTTTTTTTCCCGTGTGAGTTCGCTCATGTCAAGTGAGAAGTAATTTGTACCCAAACCATTGCTTGCATGTTG
The DNA here is from genome assembly GCF_964261635.1 of Lissotriton helveticus. Lineage (NCBI taxonomy): Eukaryota > Metazoa > Chordata > Amphibia > Caudata > Salamandridae > Lissotriton > Lissotriton helveticus. The sequence goes on along the minus strand of NW_027611649.1, from coordinate 4,239,645 downwards.
AGCACTCATAAGGTTTTTCCCCAGAGAGGGATCTCTCATGAAGCATAACACTGTCAACAAGAGAATCACCTTCCGGCTCCTCACCCACGCACACAAAGCCCTACACAACCAAGGACCAGGATACCTCAACAGCCGCCTCAACTTCTACGCTCCCACGCGCCAGCTTCGATCGACCAGCCACGCCCTCGCCGCCGTCCCCCGCATCCGAAGAGCCACCACAGGAGGAAGGGCCTTCTCCTACCTGGCCGCCAAGACTTGGAACTCCCTTCCGACCCACCTCCGCCTGACCCAGGACCACCTCGCCTTCAGGAAGCAGCTCAAGACCTGGCTGTTCGAGCAGTAGCGGTCCCCCCCCCCCCCCAGCGCCTTGAGACCCTCCGGGTGAGTAGTGCGCTATACAAATGTTCTGATTGATTGATTGATTGATTTCAGATTCAACCTTTTATGGCATAAGGATTTTCTCCAGTGTGGAGTTTCTCATGGTGAGATAGCGTTTTTCTCTGCAGCTTTTCTGGCATTCAGAGCACTCTTAAGGTTTTTCATCAGTATGGAGTCGCTTATGGTTAGTGAGGCTGTGCCTATCAAATAGGAATTTCTGGCATTCACAGAAATTGGTAATGTTTTTCCCCTGTGTGAGTCTGCTCATGTAGAGTGAGATTGAGTTTAAAATATATGCTTTTCTGGCATTCGGAGAACTGATTATTTTGATGGTGTGTTTTCTTATGGCGCTAGTAACCATCTCTACCTCTGAATCTTTCCTGACATTTAGAGCACTGATACATTTTTTTCTCTTGTGTGGATTCTCACATGTTCAGTGAGATGAGATTTTTGGCTGAAACATTTTAGGCATTCGGAGCACTTATAAGGCTTTTCTCCAGTGTGGATTCTTATATGCTGAGTGAGACTGCTTTTTACACTGAAACATTTCTGCCATTCAGAGCACTGATAAGGTTTTTCCCCAGTGTGGATTCTTGTATGTTGAGTGAGTCTTATTTTGTCACTGAAACATTTCTGGCATTCAGAGCACTGATAAGGTTTTTCCCCAGTGTGGATTCTTATATGCTTAGTGAGACTGCATTTGTTTATGAAACATTTCTGACATTCAGAGCACTGATACGGTTTTTCCCCTGTGTGGATTCTTATATGCACCGTGAGAGAGCGTTTTTCACTGAAACATTTCTGGCATTCAGAGCACTGATAACGGTTTTCCCCAGTGTGGATTCTTATGTGCCGTGTGAGACTACTTTTTGTACTGAAACATTGCTGGCATTCAGAGCACTGATAAGGTTTTTCCACAGAGTGGGTAAATGCATGTTGATATAGAGTTGCTTTGAAACTAAACCTTTCCTGGCATTCAGAGCACTGATAAGGTTTTTCCCCAGTGTGGAATCTCAAATGTTCAGTTAGAATAGATTTACGGTTGAAATGTTTTGGGCATTCAGAGCACTGATAAGGTTTTTCTCCAGTGTGGAATCTCAAATGTGCAGTTAGAATAGATTTTCGGTTGAAATGTTTTGGGCATTCAGAACACTGATAAGGGTTTTCCCCAGTGTGGATTCTTGTATGTTCAGTGAGTGTGCTTTTGTAACTGAAACATTTCTGGCATTCAGAGCACTGAAAAGGTTTATACCCAGTGTGGGTTCTTATATGCCGAGTGAGACTGCTTTGGACACTGAAACATTTCTGGCATTCAGAGCACTGAAAAGATTTTTCCCCAATGTGGGTTCTTATATGCAGAGTGAGACTCCTTTGGTCACTGAAAGATTTCTGGCATTCAGAGCACTGATAAGGTTTTTCCACAGAGTGGGTTAATGCATGTCGAAATAGGCTTGGTTTGTTACAAAAACTTTCCTGGCATTCAGAGCACTGATAAGGGTTTTCCTCAGAGTGGATTCTCATATGTTCAGTGAGTTTAGATTTACGGCAGAAACTTTTTTGGCATTCATCGCACTGGTAAGGTTTTTCCGCAGAGTGGGTTAAAGCATGTTCATATAGAGTCGCTTTGACACTAAACCTTTTCTGGCATTCAGAGCACTGATACGGTTTTTCCCCAGTGTGGATTCTCATATGCTCAGTGAGATAAGATTTACGCCTGAAACTTTTTTGGCATACTTTGCACGGAGAGTGGTTTTCCCCAGTGTGGATTCTCATATGCTCAGTGAGATAAGATTTACGCTTGAAACTTTTTTGGCATACTTTGCACTGAGAGTGGATTCCCCCAGTGTGCATTATGTCAAATTCTGTGAGATAAGATTTATGGCTGTGTCTATTTTGGCACATGTAACTTTTCCCCCCAAATTAGGTTATTGTGCCTTCTTTGAAGTGGTTTTGAACACTGAATTTGCTCTCACAGTCCGTGTTTTATATGGTGTATTCCTAGAGTTATTATCTCTACGTTTAGTTTTCTCGTGCTTATATGCCACGGTAAGAGGGAACCCGATTTTAGAGTCAGGCTTGATTAGATAATGTTCAGCATTTATCTCTAAAAGAAATTGTGTGTATTCTTCTTAACACTTCAATTGAGCAAACTATGTCTGGAAGCAGCCCTGTAACACCTGTCGAAATGTTTCTAGCAGATAATAGTCTTTAGGTTATAGCCTATCCGGCAGCAACTTATTTTGTGACTGAAGACTTTCTCAAATTTATTTGTATAGGTTCTTAATAATGCAGTGATAAGGTGTTAGTCTGATATTTAATAATTAAGCTGATAAGTACCTTTTTGTACTGACGTCATGGCAGTAACTGAGGGTGTTAGAACGTGCACAGTACTATTGTGGATTACCAGTCGCAGAACATCAGTTCCTTTTACCCTTTCTTTGTTTGGTGTAAGGTTAAGATTTGTAGTTCTGAAGACGAGGATGTATTTACATTACCTATAGCGCAACTGTGCTCATTTAATCCATTTTTATCTTTAACAGTTTTACATATCACTCACGCACAGCAGATAATGTTGAGGCGATTTACATAGAATTACAGAACAGTACACAATAAAAAGGAAACAATCTTAGATTGTTATGAACACAATAAAGTGGTGAATTTTTAAGGTTTTCGCAAGAGTGAGCAGAATGGGTAGTGGTTTTCTACCCAGAAGCAGATAGTCTCAAACTTGCGTAACTGGTTAAAAACGGTGTTGAACAAAGGTGATTTTCCAATATTTCGGTTGTTAACGTGTCATCTTCGGAGTCTTCTTTCAGCGTCTTTTCTTTGATGGTCTTCAGAAGAAACCTTTTGTTATAACTTTCTTTTATGCAGTGTGTGCTTCCTCTCTGGAATTACATGATGTTTTAGATGAACGTTATTCTGTGCACAGATATGGCTTTGTTCTGGGTTAATGAAATACTAAATTAGAGACTTCACTTACAGTTATAGTACTTTCCTCAGCTCCCACTTCCTCGCCACACCTAGATTTTGGAAATTGTTTAAACGTAGAAGGTTGGATGTCCTTCAGTTTTTCAAAATAATCCTTCTTATGGCACTGACTTCCGTTGCCTGGTGCTAAATCTTGCTTTCTTCGTCAGTAATTTCAATCACCTATAGTATTAAAATTAAATAGTTAATACATGAAAATTTCCTAAAATATACTTTGCAAGCCAAATCAATGCAGAGTTGCAGAATTTTGAAAATGTTGAGCTGTTTTTCAGACAGAGCAGAGTAGGAGTGAGGATTTATAGAATTTTCAACATTTTATTAAGCTCACAAAGGATACATGCACCCTATGGACTTTTAACATAGAATCCCAAAGGCAGAAATTAAAGTCATATGCAGTGGCACCAAACAGATATTTAAAAAGGGACACAATTAATTTTTAATCTAGATTTCTGGGACGGGAATTTCCCCTCCATGGACAACGGGCATTTTACCCCTGCCCTGAGTTACCACCTACTTGTAGCTGGTATCCTGACTTTTGAGTTTGGCCTCTGCCGCACACAAATCTATTGTGTATTGCGAGGACTATGCCTAGACATATCCCTCAACTATGGTCCAGAGTATGAATCGAGGGCAATGAAATTAAGGCGTACTTTCATGTGTTCATTTTATTCCACCTGATTATCCTTTGTTAGGTTTTTCGGCACCTGGGTGTACCGGGAGCAGAAAAACAGGAAACCATTTTTGTCCAGACAGGAAAATTAGACTGAATTTTTCTGCCACTCCAGTATTGTGCAACTTCTAACAAGGGACTATGAAAGGTCTTGGACCGGTCCTGTGACCTGGAGGGTCACACCAAGTGTGCCCTTATTTAAGGCAGAGGACTGTCATGGGTTTAACAGCTAGAGCGGTGGTGGCAATACACCCTGTTGTAAGGATCAATAGCCTGATGAGATCTTTGAACATGGTCAGTGTAGTGGCTTCCTACTGACACACCCATGTAATGCTCCATTTCTATACCTGTGCCCAGATTTTGCGATAACATCAAGTGCATGTTTAGGGTGTTGGTGTGCGTAGCATAAATGCAATGTGAGAGTGCGACAGAGTAAACCGCATCTCCTGCCTGCCAGTTGTGTATGCAAGTGGGATCATCTATCCCTTTTTTATACCCTAGTTCAAAGTCCTCTGTTACCAAGGAATAAAGTGCTCTACAAAGTACTCAGGTGCCTGCTGTGACACCAGGGATGGTGTCAGCCTGACAGTCTATCTAAGTTGAGGGGACATCACCTGCAGGCAGAATTACTTAATAGAGTAGCTGTGTACCTGTCCTGAAGAGCCTAGAAGTCTGCCTAGAAGCCTGCCTGTCTGGTAAGATAGGGAAGGGAGGACAAGGCTGTCCTGGAAGAAGCAAGGTCCGACACATCCTCGTTATCTGTAGGGCGGGCCGGAAAGCCATCCAGCAGGACCAACTAGTCTGAGGGACTTCCCCCCTCAACCCCCGCCTCTCCAAGACTCTCCCAACAGTTCAAGGCAAAAAATAAAACTCTACAACAAAGTGATTGTTGAGGCCCAGTTGGAAGATTGTGTGCTGCCAACGGCCCGTTCAAGGTTGCATTTGCCAAATTCCTAACACAACAGGGTCTGAATCTACTGGCTTCCTGGAGAGCATGTGTTGGGCTTTTAGCTGCTGAATTTCTGACTACTCTGTGTCAGAGGCCCATGAGGGACTACAACTACTCCAGTGTCGAACACCCTGGCTGAGCTTACGCCTGTGGTCCAGCCGGCCACAGTGTGGGCTCAATTGCTGACGGTCCAGCCTCCAGAGGGTCTGCACTTACCGACAGGCCAGGTGTGACTGCTACCTTGGGACTGCTGATCTTCAGGCAAAGGCAAAGAATAGACAGAGTGGGTGCCCTACTGTATGCAGCCCTACATCCAGGACAAAAGCGCACCACAAAAGCCTGCTGGTGGGTCACTGCTCTCTCGAGTGTTCGGGCGTGCCAGTCAAGTGCCGGGAAACAGGAAAGAGACCCAGACAAGACTGACTCATCCTGTGGAAGGGTAAGACACTTACGACAGAGCATGTACGCATTGGGGTGACAGAACTGCACATATACTATATTCATGATACTCCTAAATGCCCCTAGAGGGGAAGAGGGTATCAGAACCGGATGCACCTGTCTACAGCACATAGTAGTCTGGCATGCCTGCACCATCCTTTCACCCAGACTGTCCATAAAGTTGATTTTAGAGATGCTACGCACATAGCAGGGGGAATCTCAGACCATTCGCTGGTGGAGGTGCAACTCGATGGGCCGATTGTGGACTTCATCCTACCCCCAAGGGTTGATCCGTGATATTTAAAAGACAAGACGTTCAAAGGTTGTATGAGAGATAGAGCAGAATTCTATTTTAAGGAGAATGGGCGGCCTGTTGAATCAGCTTGCGTGCTATAGGGTGAATTCAAGGCAGTGATTCGAGGCCAGACACAAGCCTTGATTGGGAGAATGTCGAAGGAACGTAAATTGAAGTGCGAGGCTCAGGACAAGGAATGTGCTTTCCTGGAGGTTCGCTTGGCAAGCGGGGAATCAGTTTCTCTCCCATTACACCATCAACTGAAGCAGCACACATTAAGAGCACTAATGGAAAATAGCGTGCACTCATGCGCTGGCTACCCAGCATTGTCTCTATGATGTCGGTGATAAAGCCAATGAGTTGCTTACATGGTTAGAGAGACAGGACAACGGACGGAACTGGATCCTTGAGGTTATTGACAACAAGGGGACGGAAATACTGGGGGAGACTTCCTGAAAGACCTGACCCTGCCAATGCTAACGAATGAGGACCGAGACGCACTAGACCAAGACCTGACAGTAGACTAAATAAATAAGACAATAGGAACCTTGCAAACAGGGCAAGCGATGGGGCCTGATGAGCTACCCTTAGAATTATATAAAAGCATGATGGATAAAATCAGGGAGTACCTCCAGAGTAGGTTTCAGACTGCCTGAAAGTAAGGGTGTAACCCGGAGCACCAAAGAACGTCTGAGGTGGCGGTCATCCCAACAAGCATTAGAAATGCAATAGGTCTTGGATTTATTTGAGTTAGAGCTAATGGCATTGTAAATGGCAATGTCTTTTAGCCATGTGTTATGGAGTGTATGCAGGTGGTGTGTAGTGGAATTATGTGGGTTGGATTGGAATTGTAGCAATGGTGGCATGCTGCACTCACTCACACTCTGCCGCACTCACTTACACTCTGCCGCACTCACTCACGCGCTGCCCTCAACACGCTGCCCTCAACACGCTGCCCTCAACACGCTGCCCTCTGCATGCCCTAAAACACGCTGCCCTCAACACGCTGCCCTCAACACTCTGCCCTCAACACCCTGCCCTCAACACCCTGCACTCAACATTCTGCCCTCAACACTCTGCCCTATGCATGCCCTCAACACTCTGCACTCTCACACACTCTGCACGCCCTCAACATGCTGCCCTCAACACTCTGCCCTCAACACGCTGCCCTCAACACGCTGCCCTCAACACGCTGCCCTCAACACGCTGCCCTCTGCACGCTGCCCTCTGCACGCCCTCAACACTGCCCTCAACACTCTGCCCTCTGCACGCCCTCAACACTCTGCCCTCTGCACGCCCTCAACACTGACCTCAACACTCTGCCCTCTGCACGCCCTCAACACTCTGCACTCACACACACTCTGCATGCCCTCAACATGCTGCCCTCAACACGCTGCCCTCAACACTCTGCCCTCAACACGCTGCCCTCAACACACTGCCCTCAACACACTGCCCTCAACACGCTGCCCTCAACACGCTGCACTCACACACACTCTGCACGCCCTCAACAAGCTGCTGTCAACACGCTGCCCTCAACACGCTGCCCTCAAACACGCTGCCCTATGCATGCTGCCCTCAACACGCTGCCCTCAACACGCTGCCCTCAACACGCTGCCCTCAACACGCTGCCCTCAACACGCTGCCCTCTGCACGCCCTCAACACGCTGCCCTCAACACGCTGCCCTCAACACGCTGCCCTCAACACGCTGCCCTCTGCACGCCCTCAACACTGCCCTCAACACTCTGCCCTCTGCACACCCTCAACACTCTGCCCTATGCACGCCCTCAACACTGACCTCAACACTCTGCCCTCTGCACGCCCTCAACACTCTGCACTCACACACACTCTGCATGCCCTCAACACGCTGCCCTCAACACGCTGCCCTCAACACTCTGCCCTCAACACGCTGCCCTCAACACGCTGCCCTCAACACGCTGCCCTCAACACGCTGCACTCACACACACTCTGCACGCCCTCAACAAGCTGCTGTCAACACGCTGCCCTCAACACGCTGCCCTCAAACACGCTGCCCTATGCACGCTGCCCTCAACACTCTGCCCTCAACACGCTGCCCTCAACACGCTGCCCTCAACATGCTGCCCTCAACACGCTGCCCTCAACACGCTGCCCTCAACACTCTGCCCTCTGCACGCCCTCAACACGCTGCCCTCAACACGCTGCCCTCAACACTCTGCACGCCCTCGACACTCTGCACGCCCTCGACACTCTGCACGCCCTCAACACTCTGCACGCCCTCAACACTCTGCCCTCTGCCCTCAACACTCTGCCCTCAACACTCTGCCCTCAACACTCTGCCCTCAACACTCTGCCCTCAACACTCTCTGCACTCAACACTCTCTGCACTAAACACTCTCTGACCCCACCCCAGCCCAGCGCCCCTCTGTGTCTGCAAGAACCATGCCCTAGAAGCTGACTGACCCTGCCCCAGCCCAGCGCCCCTCTGTGTCGCAAGAACCATGCCCTGGGAGCAGACTGACCCTGCCTAAGCCCAGCGTAGACACAGAGAAGAGGCTGACAGGGAGAGCTCCTTGCTCAAAATACATATTTGGAATTTTTGCAGTTTCCCAACTCCAGCTGGAAAGCAAGCGCCGGCCCCAAGTGCTTTTGTTATTCAGTTCATAGACAGCTAAGCGGCCCTATTTGCTGACATAAATCATGGGCATGAAATGTATCCAGTCTCTCAATTAAAAGTTTTAAATATAATTTAAATATAATATACAAGTCTATCTCTCAGCACCCCTGCCTACTCGATCTCATAACAGATATTAGTATGCCCGATACGAGAGCAACTCGCAACAAAAAACAGAAGCCGCCAAAAAAAAAGAAAGAAACATAATCGTAAACCGCCGGCGAGTGGTGCACGCGCGCACGCCACTGCCACCATATGTCTCGAATTATCTCCGCCGTGACGGCTGAGATAATTGAAGATATATGGCCTTCTGGTGCGCGTAACAGACACCAATAGGCCATAGGCGGAGCTACTCGACCGCCTATGGCCTATTGCGTGTTCTGTTTCTAAAGCACACGCACACGAAGGACAATAGCAATGCACGTAGCAATAAAAAGCACGAAAAACCACGAGCAGCCAGGAATTCTTAGGTACGTTTTCGGAAGCCCTGAGAAAAGGACTCTTAGGCCACGCCCACTGCTGACGCAGTGGGACAGTTGGCCGAGCCCTAAAAAGGACGAACCAGCAACTGAGTGTGGGTCTTATAGGCCTATCTCCCTGCTTAATATTGAGACCAAGGTCCTTGCGAACGCCCTGGCGATCTGCCTGCGGACAGTAATTGCAACAGTGGTTCATCCTGATCAATCGGGCTTTATACCACACCAGGGAACGCGCTTAAATCTCCGACACCTTAATGGAGTACCATATGCAATAGGGGATTCCTTTGCTGAACCAGTGGCGCTGCTGTTAAGCTCTTGTATGTGGCCCCTCTAGCGAGCAGGCGCCTCAATAATACAGTCTACCGAGTCTTTGCCATCCGACAGGGATGTTCCTTGTCTCCTATGCTCTTCACACATGTTTGGGTTCACCAGGACCTCTCATATGGGGTATTCCAGTTGATCAGGAGTGGGATGTGAGAATCTCCGTCTACTCAGACGTTTTGTTATATGACACGTAGCCAGCCTTCTCGAGTGAACGAATCCTACACATTTTTCACATACTTGGAGATTATTCAGGATATAATATTAACTGGAAGAAGTCCTTAATATTCCTGCTGATGGCAGGGACCCTGCGGCTGCACTCTAGGTGCACAGTTAGGGTGGCACTACATAGTTTTAAATATTTGGTTGTGGTCATTACAAGAGAGCACAGGCAGGAACATACTCCCGAAATTAGACCTTCTTCGCTGGGATGCCCCACATTTGCGGGCGCTCCCGCTCTCCTTACTGGGCTGGGTGGCCCTATTTAAAGTGATGACCCTCCAGGGTCTCCTGGAGATTGTGCAAAAAATGTCCTTTAAGATCCCAAAAGATAGTCTGAGAACTTCGGCTCCTGTTGTGGGATGGTGGCACGTCACGCTGAGTAAGTTGCAGAGGGGAGTTTATTAAGGTGGACTGGCGGTCCGGAGCATTCACAAGTATTACTGGGCCTCGCAGCTGGTGGCAGTCAACAACTGGGTTTTTGCGGACCGTGAGGATCCTGCTTACCGGGTAGATAGTTTGGCCATGGACAAGAGAGGTTACCCCACCCTGGTGCTGTATCGAAGAAAGTATGAGTGCACCCTGCCTACTCATACCCAAACATTGGTAAAGGTGTGGAAAGAGGCTACCAGGTATTTAGGCTGGGAAGGTAAGCTGACTGAAATGACTCCACTGTAAGATGGTGATCTCGTAAGTACAGCTGGAGTATTGCAGGGCTTCACAAAATGGGGATTGATTAGCTTAGAGCAGCCGGGCGATGTGTGGGGGGACAGGCGCTTGTGTCCTTCACGTTCCTACAACAAAAGTATAAATTAGGCGACTAAAAACAGTTCTGGCATTTGCAGGTGGCCACGCTCTGCAAAGTCACATCCGGGAAGGGGGGCAGTTGCCTGATGCATCCCTACTGGAGGACCAGCTACTAACTGACCCCCTGACCAAAAAAGTAATCTCAACCATCTATAGGAAGTTGAACTACAATTCTCTGGATGCCTTGGGGATGCGGAGAGCTGTGCGGGAGAGGGATCTAGGAAAGCTTGGCGATGGCGATTGTGTTGAGGTCATTCAGGGTGTCAGGGAGTTGGCAATTAGAACTCATTTTTGTCTAATTTAACTGCAGATACTGATACTGCCAAATCAATTACCCTGTTTACATTAAAGGGCAGCATGAACTCCGAGCTCAACAACAGACTCAATTGAATAAATAACCAGCACACTGCTTATCTTGCCAAGACACAGGTACTTTGTAAATCTCTTTTTATTGAACAAGTGCTCAATCGATGGTGTTGACACCGAAAATACGGTGCACATTAATGAGAGTGATTAGACCAAAAACACAAAGTCTGCAAATATAGAGTGAGTAGCATAGCTTGGCTTGTCCTGACACTCCCTGGCCAAATCCCACTACATAAAACTAGATTGCCCTTTATCGAAGGCAGGTAGTCCTCCCAAGGTTCTGGAGGTCGCTGGGCTGCAAGACGACTTGACTTTTGGTTCTGGATCATCCAGGGATGCAGACAGGCCAGTAGGACTGGGACCAGGACAATGGTACTCTACAGATCCTCACCAGCAGAGATGGCTGCAGTGCCCTTAGGTAGCCAAGAACTGAAATTCATGGTCTGGGGATGCCACCTAAAATCTTGATTTAAGGGTGTTACAAGGGAGTGACTAATGGGCCCCTTTCCTGGGGTATCTACACCCTCTATTATGCCCACCTCCTGTGGGAAGGGGACATAGTCCTAGCCCTGATTGGATAAGTCCCATCATCTTCAAGATGGTGGGCACTACAAAGTGTACTTCACCTCGCCTCCAGCACCTGAGGGATGGAGTTAACAGAGGGGGCGGGGGGCACACCTCCTGTTGTATCTAAGGTTTCCACCTGTCCTTGCGCCTAAAAGGGGGTGAGGACAGGAAGATCGCTTGCTCCCTCTAAGAGGAGAGGCTGGGGCCGCATTACAAAGGCGGCAAGCCCTTTGAAAATCCTTGCCACAGATGGCTCTTCCTGACCAGGGGTGGAGTGAGCACCTCCACCCAGGAAAGGCATCGTTATCGACCTCGAAGTACACAGGCACTCTCCCCATGAGGACAGAACACACTCTGGTGGTAGCAGGCTGGCTCAGGCCAGTCGGTGACCACAATAAGGATTGGTAGATTTTAGGGGACCCCTCTAAGGGGTACTCTGTGTGCACTTTTTAATAAATCGGACACTGCAATCATCGCAGGTATATTTCCTAGGACAGCGAAAACTCTACAGCAGGTCTTGCTCATAGTCCTTATACTGTGACTGCCACTACTGAACATTAATCTTGAATTGTTAAACCAGGGCCAGGATGTGGACAGGAGCCAATGAACAGGAGGGCAACTCACCAGATAATAGAAGTCTTCTGTCTTCACACTCACTCAGAGAGAACAATGCCATCCCATGTATTGCATGACAAAGAGGCCACAACCCTCAGTGAAACACTCACCTCTCAGATGTGATTCGTTAATAAGAATAAAATGAACAAAACGGGTTCCTGGGGACCCCACAGATACTCCGTTCCTACCAGTACTATAAATGCCTGGGGTCCCGCAGGTAAACCTAACAGTGCTACAAAGGCTTAGGGGCCCTACAGGTAAACCTTTCCTAACCCAGTGCTACAAATGCTATGTGCTCAGTGCAGCAGGACTGGGCGCTCTAGGGGCGCAATTAAGTTGCTTGGCATTTATCTACCCTTAGCTAAGCCACCTGATAAAGGCAGTAGATCAGAAGTAGCTCTCACTATCGAAAAGGTGGAGACCCTGGTATAACACAAACGCAGACATGCGGTTAGGCTCTACCAGGACATGTAGTAAACTATTAATTTATGTATCTGTAGGATTAGATTGCATTGCAGGTTAATTCTTATGTCACTATTTTCCGCACACAACATACAACATAGATTCCTCACGAGCACCCCCTGATGAAGGGAGAACCCCCAAAATGAATTGGGCAGACTGAATTTGAATTTACTTGAGGAACATTGGATTTTGAAACTGATTCTCTGAGAATAAATATGCTTAAACTGGAATACAGGTGGATTTGCTTCCAAGGGAAGGAGACATTGATGCACTTTTGCGGGTACAAGCTGTGGAGCAGGAGACACAGACCTGATCTAGTCTGGGCTATATAAACAACTGTAGCCTCCCACATCTCCCTTCTGGCACGCGATAAGTGGATTACATAAATACTAGAATAATGAATGAAAAACACACGGCATGCATAGACAAGGTTTGCTATGTAACCTCTGGACTCCTGTAAACCTAAACAAACACCAGTAAATCAGACACTAGGGACATCACCTGAAGCTCCTAAGATTATCCTTTTGTTGGTATCTTGTTTTTGGATGGTGGGTTTTTAGGATAAGCTATTTTTAGGTGTGTCTTCTTTTATTCCAGGATGAGGATTAGTTTTAGCATTGTCAGCTTTATACTCTGCATACCAAGGCAGTACATAAAATGCAGCCTGCATACCACAATCCATGGCTGTATCCCATAAAACATCCTTACCTTTTAACAAAAAGGACCCAAGACCTTCTGGACTTTATTCAGTTAACCAGACGCATCTCCCAGTCGATTGACATTAGTTATAGGATCAGCGTTAAGAAACAATTGGTGAAATGCCTCACAGTAGCCAACAATCTAGCACCTAAAAAAAGAGCGCAATAAATGTGTCTGGTCTCTGTCGCAAGGGTTGGTAGTTAAATGCCACTCTAGATATTTACATAGTGACTTTTCCGGGCTCAGCTCTGTAGGATACCAAAGGGCGTGAGTCCTGTGTTTATTATTAGAATACGTTCTAAAAGGAGCAATGTTATCAAAGGCAGAATTTAAAGCCGTACACTAGTCCGCCAAGGCGTGCTTTATGTCTTGTTCCTTTGAGGTTACAGAGAAATCCAATTTTTCAGCGATAGGAGTAATGCGCGGCCATTGACAAGAGACTCTTTTGCTCAGGTCTTGTTTCTCAGGCAACCCAGCTTAAGGTATTTGAAAAAAGAGTAATGAGTGGTCAGTCCACGTCAAGGCATGGGCTTCACAAGTCAGTGCAGTAGAGGTGGTGAAGATTGATGAGTGGTCAGTCCACGTCAAAGGCATGGGCTTCACAAGTTAGTGCAGTAGAGGTGGTGAAGATTAATGAGTGATCAGCCCACGTCAAGGCATGGGCTTCACAAGTCAGTGCAGTAGAGGTGGTGAAGAGTAATGAGTGGTCAGTCCACGTCAAAGGCATGGGCTTCACAAGTCAGTGCAGTAGAGGTGGTGAAGATTAATGAGTGGTCAGTCCACGTCAAAGGCATGGGCTTCACAAGTTAGTGCAGTAGAGGTGGTGAAGATTAATGAGTGGTCAGTCCACGTCAAAGGCATGGGCTTCACAAGTCAGTGCAGTAGAGGTGGTGAAGAGTAATGAGTGGTCAGTCCAGGTCAAAGGCATGGGCTTCACAAGTCAGTGCAGTAGAGGTGGTGAAGAGTAATGAGTGGTCAGTCCACGTCAAAGGCAAGGGCTTCACAAGGCAGTGCAGTAGAGGTGGTGAAGATTAATGAGTGGTCAGTCCACGTCAAAGGCATGGGCTTCACAAGTCAGTGCAGTAGAGGTGGTGAAGAGTAATGAGTGGTCAGTCCACGTCAAAGGCATGGGCTTCACAAGTCAGTGCAGTAGAGGTGGTGAAGATTAATGAGTGGTCAGTCCACGTCCAAGGCATGGGCTTCACACGTCAGTGCAGTAGAGGTGGTGAAGAGTAATGAGTGGTCAGTCCACGTCAAAGGCATGGGCTTCACAAGGCAGTGCAGTAGAGGTGGTGAAGATTAATGAGTGGTCAGTCCACGTCAAAGGCATGGGCTGCACAAGTCAGTGCAGTAGAGGTGGTGAAGATTAATGAGTGGTCAGTCCACGTCAAAGGCATGGGCTTTACAAGGCAGTGCAGTAGAGGTGGTGAAGAGTAATGAGTGGTCAGTCCACGTCAAAGGCATGGGCTTCACAAGGCAGTGCAGTAGAGGTGGTGAAGAGTAATGAGTGGTCAGTCCACGTCAAAGCATGGGCTTCACAAGGCAGTGCAGTAGAGGTGGTGAAGAGTAATGAGTGGTCAGTCCACGTCAAAGGCATGGGCTTCACAAGGCAGTGCAGTAGAGGTGGTGAAGATTAATGAGTGGTCAGTCCACGTCAAAGGCATGGGCTTCACAAGGCAGTGCAGTAGAGGTGGTGAAGATTAATGAGTGGTCAGTCCACGTCCAAGGCATGGGCTTCACACGTCAGTGCAGTAGAGGTGGTGAAGAGTAATGAGTGGTCAGTCCACGTCCAAGGCATGGGCTTCACAAGGCAGTGCAGTACAGGTGGTGAAGAGTAATGAGTGGTCAGTCCACGTCAAAGGCATGGGCTTCACACGTCAGTGCAGTAGAGGTGGTGAAGAGTAATGAGTGGTCAGTCCACCTCAAGGCATGGGCTTCACAAGTCAGTGCAGTAGAGGTGGTGAAGATTAATGAGTGGTCAGTCCACGTCAAGGCATGGGCTTCACAAGTTAGTGCAGTAGAGGTGGTGAAGATTGATGAGTGGTCAGTCCACTTCAAAGGCATGGGCTTCACAAGTCAGTGCAGTAGAGGTGGTGAAGAGTAATGAGTGGTCAGTCCACGTCAAGGCATGGGCTTCACAAGGCAGTGCAGTAGAGGTGGTGGAGAGTAATGAGTGGTCAGCCCACGTCAAAGGCATGGGCTTCACAAGTCAGTGCAGTAGAGGTGGTGAAGATTAATGAGTGGTCAGTCCACGTCAAAGGCATGGGCATCACAAGTCAGTGCAGTAGAGGTGGTGAAGATTAATGAGTGGTCAGTCCACGTCAAGGCATGGGCTTCACAAGTCAGTGCAGTAGAGGTGGTGAAGATTAATGAGTGGTCAGTCCACATCAAGGCATGGGCTTCACAAGTCAGTGCAGTAGAGGTGGTGAAGATTAATGAGTGGTCAGTCCACGTCAAAGGCATGGGCTTCACAAGGCAGTGCAGTAGAGGTGGTGAAGATTAATGAGTGGTCAGTCCACGTCCAAGGCATGGGCTTCACACGTCAGTGCAGTAGAGGTGGTGAAGAGTAATGAGTGGTCAGTCCACGTCAAAGGCATGGGCTTCACAAGTCAGTGCAGTAGAGGTGGTGAAGATTAATGAGTGGTCAGTCCACGTCAAGGCATGGGCTTCACAAGTTAGTGCAGTAGAGGTGGTGAAGATTGATGAGTGGTCAGTCCACTTCAAAGGCATGGGCTTCACAAGTCAGTGCAGTAGAGGTGGTGAAGAGTAATGAGTGGTCAGTCCACGTCAAGGCATGGGCTTCACAAGGCAGTGCAGTAGAGGTGGTGGAGAGTAATGAGTGGTCAGCCCACGTCAAAGGCATGGGCTTCACAAGTCAGTGCAGTAGAGGTGGTGAAGAGTAATGAGTGGTCAGTCCACGTCAAGGCATGGGCTTCACTAGTCAGTGCAGTAGAGGTGGTGAAGAGTAATGAGTGGTCAGCCCACGTCAAAGGCATGGGCTTCACAAGTCAGTGCAGTAGAGGTGGTGAAGATTAATGAGTGGTCAGTCCACGTCAAGGCATGGGCTTCACAAGTCAGTGCAGTAGAGGTGGTGAAGATTAATGAGTGGTCAGTCCACGTCAAGGCATGGGCTTCACAAGTCAGTGCAGTAGAGGTGGTGAAGATTAATGAGTGGTCAGTCCACGTCAAAGGCATGGGCTTCACAAGGCAGTGCAGTAGAGGTGGTGAAGATTAATGAGTGGTCAGTCCACGTCCAAGGCATGGGCTTCACACGTCAGTGCAGTAGAGGTGGTGAAGAGTAATGAGTGGTCAGTCCACGTCAAAGGCATGGGCTTCACAAGTCAGTGCAGTAGAGGTGGTGAAGAGTAATGAGTGGTTAGTCCACGTCAAAGGCATGGGCTTCACAAGTCAGTGCAGTAGACGTGGTGAAGATTAAGTCCAAGATTGTGGCGCGCCGAGTGAGTAGGGCCTGTAATCTTTTGTTGCAGTCCTCAAGACTTTAAGTCTGATAATAGTTTTGCTACTTCCATATCTAAAAAATCTTCTCCACGATAATTAAAATCCCCAAGGAGGAGAAATGTTTGTGATGACTACACATAAGTTGCTAAATAAAATATTCAGGTTCCAAACAACTAGTCTGCTAATTTGCCCCTACAGCTCTGGATGTGGGGCTTGAAAGAATTACTCTGCTCAATCGGGGAAGCGCTCCTGCAGACCGGGATGTCAAACAGATACAGCACAGTCTATAAAAAAAAACATAAAGATGGTATATACAATAAAAACAGAAGCAGCCAAGTTTTTGTCTTTAAAAGTATTAAGAAGTACTAATGCTCTGTTTTCATTTGTCTGGAAGGTCCGCTGTGTATTCCTTATATATTTCTTTGAGAGAAAGCATGAGTGACTGAGCGAAAGGGCTATAGATCTGTTACCACAATTCCTGGAGGGAGACGGGGAAGTCATGTTTGGTTGCTGCCAAAACCATTTTCTACCTTTCTAGGTTTAGGGATGCTTATAGTTGTGTTGCTTGCTGTTGCAATATTTTTCTGCTTTACTGAGTGTGTTATACTCATTCTTTTCCTGCACTTGCACTTTGAGGAGCTGTTCCTGCCCGGGTTGGCCATTTTGTTCGGCCACACTCTAACTCTGGGAAGCGCTCTAGTCGCTGCAAGCGTCCTGCCTAACCCCTACTCAATGGCCCCAGATCGGATGCGTGCAGCTCGCTTAATCTTCCTAATGGCCCCTAGCACCGGGATGCCTCCGGGTAGCAGTGCGCTTTACAAATACTGGATTTACTAGTTACTATTTATTTTACGCAATGTTTCTTACTGAAACATGGCATGGCTGCACATGACCTCTGGCCCTGATGTAGCTGCAGCTTTACTGTTTAACTATGCTATAGTCAGGAAAGACAGAAACTCCAAGACAGGTGGTGGCATTGATATAATTTATAAGAAGTCCTACATGTGCAAATTTGAAGACCTGCCATTTACGAGCTGTGAGGCAGCTTTATTATAGCTTGCCCTGACCCCTAATTTCACCTTCTCAGGCATACTAGTTTATCCTTTCCTGACCTAATAACCCCTTTTCTCTTAAATGCCACCAACTTCTCCATCTTGGGCGACCTTAACTTACGCTTGGATGACTCTGCATGTACTAATAGCGCTACTTTTATCTCTGATCTGGCAGCATTGAATATTGCACTTTGCAACTCCGGTCCCATTCATGTGGCCGGCCACCTACTCGACCCTATTTTCTCCAGTTTATCCAACATTCAAGGCCCACCAGCTCTTCCCTTATGTTGTTCTGATCACTTTGCGATTGGCTTGGTTTCGAGATCTCAGTGAACTCACCTGTAGCCGCACCTAGCATCAGGAAACCAACTAGAAACTGGGGAAAACTGGACATTGAAGCTCTCAATAAGATTCTGTCTTCCAACGCTCCTATCACAATACAGAGTCTGTCACTCTTTCGGGTGTCGTCCAAAAGTGGCTTTTACATGCCATTGATACCTGTCTTCCACCCTCTATTAAGAAGGTGAACAACCACCGCCCCCCTGCCCCTTGGTTCACTGAGAATTTAAAAACAGAGAAAACCAAATGCAAAGCTTTGGAAGGACGCTGAAGGAGGAACTATGCGCCTGACAACAAACACGCATATAAAAGGGCAAAAAGAGAATACCACACTCTTTGTAAGTCAGCTCGTGCTAAATATGTCTCCTCGACCATCTCTAGTGCGCTGAATTGTTCAAAGACATTATTTAAAATGGTCAAAGAACTTTCTGGATCTGAAACTCAATCTACTCCCCCTTCCCTGAATGGTTTACAATGTGAAGACGTGGAGAAATTCTTCCTCCATAAAGTGGAGAAAATATACTCTGAAATGAAGGGCATAAAACCTGGTACCCCCCATCAGCAAGCACCTACATCCCCTCAATCAGCCAGAACTATCTCTCACAGTGACAACAGGATCGCTGAATCCACGAATAAACTGGAAATGTGGGCTCCATTAGATATGAACTCCCTTATACGACTCATAGCCAGGATTAAATCTGGCTCACCTTGTGACCCTCTTCCGACCTCGGTGCACCAGCAGCTTGAGTCGCTTTCACTCACAATAATCATGGAACTCTTGAATGCCTCCTTACAGGAGGTAATGGTTCCACCTGAGTGGAAACCCGCAATGGTGCTTCCTCTTCTGAAGAAGGCTAACTACCGGCCTCTTTCATTGCTCCCTGCAAAAAGAACAATGGATGGACAGAATGCAGAACAATGTCATATATTCACCCCAGTACAGCGATCTGGCCTTAAATCCATCGTTTTATTCCTCACTATCCCATTCCAGTTTGGACCCAGCCGTATGGAAATCAGTCTTGAACCTGCACCCAATGGGAAAAGTCGAGCCCGAACTGCCAGGACAGGTCCTCCCTGAAATGGAAACAAGCATCCTAGGACCGGTGTCCAGCTTTCAGCCCCCATCAGCCAGGATAGCTTGACTCCAGTGGCATGGAGAGCACGGGACCAACGTCTCGGTATACCTGTCACACTCGGGTTGACAAATGCAAAAAGAACAATTGATGGACAGAATGCACAACAATGTCATACATTCACCCCAGTACAGCGATCTGGGCCTAAATCCATAGTTTTTTTGCTCACCATGCCATTCCAGTTTGGACCCAGCCATATGTAAATTTGTCTGACCCTGCAACCAATGGGAACAGTCCAGCCCGAACTGCCAGGCCGGTCCTCCCTGTACTGAAAACAAGCATCCATCAGCCAGGATAGCTTGACTCCAGTGGCATGGAGAGCAAGGGACCAATGTTTGGGCATACCCGTCCCACTTGGGGTGACAAATGCAAAAAGAACAATTGATGGACAGAATGCATAACAATGTCTTACATTCACCCCAGTACAGCGATCTGTGCCTAAATCCATCGTTTTTTTTGCTCACCATCCCATTCCAGTTTAGATCCAGCCATATGCAAATCAGTCTTGACCCTGCACACAATGGGAACAGTCCCGTTCTGAATTCCGTCCATCAATTGTGTGTCTTTTGATTTCTCGCCCTAAGTGCGCCGGGTATGCCCAGAAGCGGTTCCAGGCTCACTGTGCCACTGGAATCAAGCTATCCTGGCTGATGGGGGTTGAAAGCCCAAAACCGGTCCTAGGATGCTTGTTTCTGGTCCAGGGAAGACATGACTTGGCCTCCCATGAGGCACAGGGTCAAGACTGATTTGCATATGGCCAGGTCTAAACTGGGGTGGCATGGTAAGCAAAAGAATGATGGATTTAACCCAGAACTCTTGACTGGGGGGTGAATGTTTTGATTTGTTCTGCATTCCGTCCATCAATTGTGTGTCTTTTGCTTTCTCGCCCTAAGTGCGCTGGTAGTATGCCTATGCCTAGACATGGGTCCCAGGCTCAATGTGGCAGTGGAATCAAGCTATCCTGGCTGATGGGGGTTGAAAGTCCAAAACCGGTCCTAGGATGCTTGTTTCCGGTCCAGGGAGGACCTGGCTTGGCAGTTCAGACTGGACTGTTCCCATGAGGCACAGGGTCAAGACTGATTTGCATATGGCCAGGTCTAAACTGGGGTGGCATGGTGAGCAAAAGAATGATGGATTTAACCCAGATCTCTTGACTGGGGGTGAACGTTTTGATTTGTTCTGCATTCCGTCCATCAATTGTGTGTCTTTGTTTTTTATTTCATTGCTCCTGGCCTTCTTGAAAATCCCAGAAAGACACATTAATTCACAGCTATCTCAGTTTGTCGAGTCACAACATTTTGTACACTCATCTCAGTCGGGCTTAACTACCCTTCTTGGAGTTACGGAAAGGCTGCAACATCGTTTAGATTCTGGAGACACGATGGCCCTCATATTACTTGATTTGAGAGCAGCTTTCGGCACGGTGTCTGACACCGTGTTAGTGAAAGCCTTACGATCTTTGGGTGTTACCAGGCCGGCACTCAACTGGCTTAACTCTTTTCTCACCGACTGAACGTTCCAGGTCTTCGCCCCAACGGCCAGTTCTGTTACTCATTCCTCTCCCTGCGGGGAACCCTATGGCTCCATTCTTAGCCCTTTGTTATTTAACATGAGTGTCAGACCTCTGGCTGACATTGCAGAGGAGGCGGGCTGACCCTGTTCTCCTATGCTGACGACACCCAGATAGTCTTCTCTCTCTCTATGGAGAGGGTGTCTGAGACATCTGCTCTCCAGATGGGGTTGAGTAAAATTGCATACTGGATGCAGGCCAATTTTTTCAAACTCAGTGGAGAGAAAACTAAGGTCCTGATTCTGGGGAAGAATAAAGAACTTTGGGGTCCCTAAAACTAGCCTACTGAAAAACTTTTTACATAATTATATTTTCATTTTATATAATGAAAACGTAGCTGAAATAACACCTGTACTTCACTTGATAACTTATCCCCGATTCTCCTGCACTTAGAAGCATGATCACAGTACACGCACTCTTCAGCAATCACCATCACTGGGAAGAGATCGGCTCAACCAATCAGCACGTGCTCTTCAGTCATCACTGTGAATAGATCGGCTCAACCAATCAGCACGTGCTCTTCAGTTATCACTGTGAAGAGATCGGCTCAACCAATCAGCACGTGCTCTTCAGTCATTACTGTGAAGAGATCGGCTCAACCAATCTGCACGTGCTCTTCAGCCATCACTGTGAAGAGATCGGCTCAACCAATCAGCATGCTTAGAATGCTGCCACTAATACTGTCATTTGTCTGCATTATAGGCCCTGTGAGAGTGAGAAGTATGGGCATCGACCGGAAAGTAAGAGTGTGCCTATCTGGGTGTTGTATGATGAGGGAGAAAGGATATAAACTTGTTTTTAACATGCCGTCTGGCATTAACAGTTGTTAATTGTCTGTCCCCTCGTTGCATTCCCTCGCCTTTGGCTCTTTCACTTAACAGCAGTTAACATCCTTTGCAGGGCGTTAATCTTGTTTGTTAATGCCCTCAGAAGCAGGCGATAAGGCTTAAGGGATAAACTGTGATAAAAGCAAATCGAAAGTCCTCCCAAGAGGCTTGATACTATAGTCAGTTCTTTTCAGCCGTAAGGCACACTCATTCACACATTCAATGTACACTTATGTCACTCATGCCTTCAGTCATTCCAAGGGGCCCTCGAAGGTAAGCTTTGTATCGCTTCTACATAGTACAGGAAGGTATGCCAATAATTTCTTGGGTATTTAAAAGAGACAAAGTTTCAGAGGGTTAGGTGATTCTGGTCACACCTACACACCCATATCTAGGTGCTTCCAGGCGCTACAGCAGGGTCCAGTTATTTTATGTAGCCCTTAATACTGGCCTTCAGACAACAGTTCTCTGCATTCAGACAAATAAAGAAGCTAACACACAGGGAATAAACACCAAGGACGTCCAAAAATATATAAAAGCCTGCCCAGTGTGCGCACGACAAAAGTCCTCCCATTCATCCCCTAAAGGTCTTCTACAACCATTGCCCATACCTCTGCTTCCCAGGCATACTATCAGTTTGGACTTCATCACAGATTTGCCTAAATCCCACAACTTCACTGCAATTTTAGTAGTTGTGGATCTTTTGTCTAAAATGGGGCACTTTATTCCCTTACAAAAACTACCAACAGCTACAGAATTTAGTAAAGTGTTCTGAAACCATATTGGAAAACTACATGGCCTTCCCAGTAAAATAATTTCCGACAGGGGCCCTCAATTTGTTTCAAAATTCTGGAGTCAGTTGTGCACACAATTAGGAATTGAAATAACATTATCCTCCGCTTTTCACCCACAGACTGACGGCCAGACAGAAAAAGTTAATCAATACCTTGAACAAAGTCTACGGTGCCTAACCTCCATTATATCGGCTCATTGGGATGAGGTCCTACCATTGGCAGAGTTTTCATACAACAATAGCTATCATGCAGCTTTAGGCTGTTCCCCTTTCTTTTTTATAACTGGCTTACATCCACGATCTATTCCTGCCATCCTTCCAGATTTATGCCTGCTGTGACCAAAAGATTAACAAAATTGCGGGAATTTCAAGAACAAGCCAAGCGTAGTTTAGCCAACAATAAACAAAAAGGTCAAATTATCAGTCGATAAACACAAAACACCAGCATCACCCTATAAAGTAGGGGATCTCGTCTGGTTATCAACCAGAAATATCCAGATTGAAGGCCCCAAGAAACTAAAACCTAGGTTCATTGGCCCCTTTCCCATAAATAACATTTTGAATCCAGTTTCAATGAGATTAACTTTGCCCTCGGAATATGCCAATCACCCAGTTTTTCGTGTATCTTTGCTCAAACCACATGATCCGGTGTAGTGACTGAGGTATTGGTGCTTTTTTGGCTCTGTTATGACCGTTGCCCACCACCATCTCAATATATGCTGCTGTCAATCGAACATGTATGGTGTTTTGTCCATTCCCGACCTTTATTTCACCTAGTTGGTAGGGCTTGCCTATAGACTTTGACAGCTTTATGTCCCCTTATATGCTGCTTTTTGCTCTTTTTCGGGCCTAAAGGCTTATGCTCAAGCGATGCTATGTTCTTTTCTGACACCATCCTGCTAAGCCTCTTTAGGTGAAAGGCAATGTTTTAGTTTCAATGTGTTGTTCGCTAGTAGTGAACCAGCAAGCACCGGTTCTTGTCAGAGAAATGTACTCTCTTCGCGCTGGAGCCATAACAAAAGCTTGGCCAGCTGCTGTTGTGTGCCAGGAACGGAAAGGTACAGGAATCTCATGAGAACGGTAGGCGGGTTCTTCTAGAAGCTTCGAGAGAGAGCTACATTCTATATTAGTGAAAGCGGGTCCAAGTGAGGGTGAGAGGATTGTCTGGTGGTTTTGGCGGTCTGGTGAAGCATCACGGTGCAGACGTGCAGTCGTGTTTGTGGAACAGAGAGTCCTGACCCAACCGAAGAGGGAAAGAGAGACGGACCTGTCTTCAGATTGCAGATGTCTAATAATATGGTGAGGTGTTCCATGTATGACTCAATTTATCTAATTATTCCTTTATTTTCAGGTTCTATATATGTGTGTATGTATATTAATAAGTCATTTCTTTCTATGTCCTTTCATCATTGTGTAATAAAAGACCCCAATTTGCATTAATTCCATTTGTTTGTTGCCACTAAGAGAGAGTGTGGGTTCTTCTTAACCAGGTGCTGTAGTATATAGAAGGAGGGGTGATTCCCTTCTTACAGGTAACTGATGATGGGAAGGTGTGCTGCTCATGATTAGGGATGACTACATGGGAGAATATATAATTTGTCCTTATTCTCTGTGGAGGCAGGTCGGGCCCCTTTTTAACCAAGTGCTTACAGAGGGATGTGCTAGTTCCCCTCTAATGAGTACCTGTAGATACGGAAGGGAAATCGGCTCCTAAGCAGGAATACCTAAATTGCTGGTAGACCAACCCAACATAGCGTAAGAGGTATGTACTGATTTTCACCGGAAGGTGTTGCTGATTCGCACCAGGGTGCGTTGCTCGCATAAGTGCGCGTTGAACGTCGGAAGACGTTGCTGACTTGATTTGATATTTGATTCGTCGGAAGACGTTGCTGATTTGGTATTGATTCGTCGTCGGACGTTGCTGATTTGATATTGATTCGTCGGAAGACGTTGCTGATTTGATATCGATTCACACCAGGGTGCGTTGCTCGCGTAAGTGCGCGTTGATCGTCGGAAGACGTTGCTGACCTGATTTGATATTTGATTCTGATTCGTCGGAGGACGTTGCTATACATACCCTCTGAGCTTTGATCTATAGTATCTTTAGTTATTTATGTTACTCCTTTCTCAGATAGGTAGTCTGAATGTGGTGTTTTGTTGTTAGGCATTCTGGGAAGGGACTGTGATGAGTAATTACTTTATAGCTAACTAGCTGAAACACCAGAAGAGTAGGAAAATATCAGTCATTACATCAGTCCACATGAAAAGACAACCCTCCTCCACCTGTTGTAGTTGGAGACAATATTGCATATGAAGAAAATCACATTATAGATGGAAAACGTAAAGATGGTCGATTACAGTATTTAATTAACTGGAAGGGTTATGATGCGGCAGAAAGATCCTGGAAACAGGAACACATGTACATACTACAAGATTGGTCAGATCTTTCCATGCCTTGCATCCGGAAAAACCCTGTCACATAGGAAGACCTTTGGGGGGGCAGGAGGCATTTCGTGCATGTGTAAACGTTCTTGGCATGTACACGTGAATTACTTGGGAAAGATCTAAGGCCCAAATCACCTTCACATGCACACGTGAGAAAACCTGAGACCCAAAGCAATTTAAACCCCTCCCACTTGGTTCCCGATGCTTCGCTTCGTGCCTAAACACTCACCTGACTCCGGACCTTGGTGGCAGATCATCCGAAGCTCTTTAGCGCTCCACCCTGCTTCCTTCCCTGTCTTCACTCAGTGTCTTCGGCTGTGTTCTTGCTCCCCGGAGCACATTTCAGACATTCCTTCCTGTTTCTGAATTTCCGGCTCCAGATCCTCTCCCGGCACTGTTTCCGATTTCCTGCAAAAGAGAAAAGAAAAGAGAATCAACAAAGGGATGCCAAGCAACACCTCGCTCTGAATGGTAAAGCGTTAGCATGCTTGAACACATACCAGTAAGAATTTAAACTTTATGAAAACTGTGGCAGACCTCTTGACCTTCTATAAATCAAGAGAACGTTTTAAAACTCTTCCTGAAACAATCCAAGGACTTTAAGGACATTGAGTAAGGGAAGAATGTTAAAGTAAAACAGACATTTGTGTAAATACCTTGAGTCTGATTAGAAGACTGAAGGGAAACAGAGAGCTCGATTGTTGTTATTATTTATATATATTTAATGTGAAATTACGGAGCAAATATTGTAAAGGAAATCAGTAACTCTTGAGATAATTTGAGCAATCACAGATTATTAGTGCACCTGTAGTGTTTTTTTTGTTTATTCTTTCTTTTAGTTTCAAGAATCCTTTTGAGAAAAGGTCAAGGGTAATTCAGGTATACCTAATTAATAGTTCCAAAGCAGATGTTTGACTTAAAAAAGTGATTTAGGGTGTTCAGATTAATCGGGTACATTTATCAGATTATACACAAGCTGAAAACTGAAGCCCAGTAACACTTTGCCTTTATCGAGAGACATTCTACACGACTGAATTGTCAAGTCGGTCTACAAGAATCCAGTGTGTCTTCTCTTTTCTCTCGTCCCTATTCCCCCCTCCCCCGGTGTTCGATCAGGGCAGCAAGTGAATCCTATCCTTGCCACTCTGGTGGAGTTCAGAGTGAGTTGGGTAATAGAAGCATCAAGGAAGGAACAAACCGGAGTACAGGCGGGTGAATTCGTGACACCATGGGCCCCAGGGACCACCACCTCCAAGGGGCTTTGTACTCGTTGGGAGGGGGGGCCGCGCAGCCCCCATTCTAGAGCTCTTGATGGCCTGGGGAATATCACCCCCTAGGGCCAGCTGCAATGTCTCCTGCCATGCCATAGAAAACTCTGCTTTGCTTCTTGGAAGCGAGAGCAGGAAACCTGCTCTCGCTTTCAAGAAGCAAAGCAGAATTGCTTTTGGGCAAGGGGAGCTGCATGTTAGCATTGCCTTAGTCACTCGCCTGGGTTCGCTTTTGTCTCAGCCATTTTGTTGTTTGTTTGCCCCTCAGCCCGCCCCTCCACCCCGCCCCCGCCTCCCAGCTGATCCTCCCCCCCACAGATAGTATAGGAATCACCCTGCCTGCACTCGCGCTGTGACCATCCTGACTCCTGTTGAGGAGGTCGCTTCCCACGATCCCCGCCATCGCAGTGCTGGTTTCCTTCACAGTGGGATCTTCCCTCAAGGCAGATTGGTATCGTAGCGCTGCTGCGCCAGACACTGATCACATTTAAAATTGTGACAATTTATTTTAGTACTACTGCGCAGAACTGTGTAAATTGTCTGCATACATAGTGAGCATTTTGTTATCGTAGCACTGTGCTGGTCAGCTTCATTAGTAGCATTTAAAGTGTGCCACATCGTAGCGCTATATCGTAGCGCTACATCGCATTGCCTTAGTCACTCGCCTGGTTCCGCTTTTGTCTCATCCATTTTGTTGTTTGTTTGCCCCCCAGCCCGCCCCTCCACCCCGCCCCTGCCTCCCAGCTGATCCTACCCCGCCCCACCCCCCTCCACTATTCACTTATGACAGATGCTTTTGCGCACAGCGATTACGCGCAGCGGTCGCGCCCCTTGCGCGCCGAAGGCGCGCCAAAGGTAAGCCCGTCTACGCCCGTCTGTGCCTGGACCGCGCCCAGCGCCATGCCCCCTGGTCCTCGCAAAACCCACTCCTCCCGCATTACGTACGATTCCGCATCCCTCTCAGCACTCAATCCCGGACGACTCCACGACTGCTACCAAGCCGCCCCTGGAATCACCCATGGACCCTTCACCTGCCACTCCTGCAAACTCGACTGCATCAGGACCAACCCTAAATCCACATCCTCCAAACAGAGCTCCAACACTAACCACCTGAAGTGCATCCTACTCAACACTCGCTCGGTCCACAGACACGCCATTGAACTCTGGAACCTACTCGACACCACTTCGCCGGACGTCGCCTTCCTTACAGAAACCTGGATGAACGCCTCTTCAGCGCCCGACATCGCCATAGCCATCCCGGACACTTACAAGATCATCCGAAAAGACCGCACCAACCAAACAGGAGGAGGCATCGCCATCGTCCATAAGAACACCATCCGAATCACGACCAGCTCTAACGACAAGCTCGCGACCGCCGAACACCTTCACTTCCAGATCCACCCCGACCCCAGGACCACACTTAGAGGCACCCTCATATACAGACCACCAGGAACACGCACGCAATTCAGCGAAGACATCATTGACTTCATCAGCCCACATGCCCTTGCCTCCGAGAACTACATACTACTGGGAGACCTCAACTTCCACCTGGAAAAGAATAACGACAGAAACACCACCAACCTTCTGGACAATCTCGCCAATCTCGGACTCAAACAACTCGTTGACACCCCCACCCACCTGGCCGGACACACGCTCGACCCCATCTTCACCTCCAGCAAGCACATCTCCTTCGATCTCACCACAGCTCTCCATTGGACGGACCACAGCTGCGTTCACTTCCGCTACAAAAAGACCACGTCCCACAATCCCCCACAACCTATTCCTCGAAGAAACTGGAACAAAATCACCACCGACCAACTCTTCACATCACTTAACCAAAACCCTCCTACCATATCATCGGACCCAAACCTAGCTGCTAACAAACTCACACATTGGATCACCCACAGCGCTGACGAACTAGCACCCTTGAAAAACCTCCAGATCAAACAAGGCAGCAAAAAGGCCCCCTAGTTCAATGATGACCTTAAGAAATCCAAGAAATTATGTCGTACTCTCGAGAAAAGCTGGAGAAAAAACCCAACCACTGATAACATGACCACCTTCAAGGACGCCACCCGCAAACACCACCAATTGATCCGATCCACAAAGAAATCAGCATTCAAGGATCGACTCAACAACAACGCCCACAACAGCAAGGAACTATTCAACATCGTCAATGAATTTACCAACCCCACCGCCAGTACCAACGACATCACTCCCTCCCAAGACCTCTGCGACTCTTTAGCCTCTTTCTTCCACAACAAAATCACCGACATACATAACAGCTTTGAAAACCATTCCGAAGAACAGTCCATTCCACCCACCTCCGAACCAAAAGAACACTCTCACAACCTCTGCGCCTGGAACCCAATCACTACCGAAGACACCATCCGCCTGATGAACTCCATCCACTCTGGCTCACCAACCGACCCATGTCCCCACCACATCTTCAACAAAGCAGATTCAATCATCGCACCCCATCGCCGCGATGTCATCAACTGTTCCTTCAACTCTGCAACCTTACCGGAAAGCTGGAAACATGCCGAACTCAGCTCCCTTCTGAAGAAACCCACAGCAGACCCCTCTGAACTTAAGAACTACCGCCCCATCTCACTCCTTCCAATCCCTGCTAACTCCCTCGACCCCTCTCAGTCCGGCTTCCGAGCCAAACACAGCACCGAAACCGCCCTCATCGCTGCTACAGACGACATCAGAACGCTACTGGACAACGGAGAAACAGTTGCCCTTATCCTACTTGACCTCTCCGCCGCCTTCGACACAGTCTGCCATAGCACCCTCATACAATGCCTCAGCAACGTCAGAATACAAGGAAAAGCTTTGGACTGGATCATCTCGTTCCTCGATGGAAGAACCCAGAGAGTCCGCCACCCCCCTTTTAGATCAGAAGCCACCAAAGTCATCTGCGGCGTACCACAAGGATCATCACTCAGCCCCACCCTCTTCAACGTCTACATGAGTCACCTCGCATCCATCGCGCGACAACACAACCTCAACATCATCTCCTACGCAGACGACACCCAGCTGATCCTCTCCCTCACCAAAGACCCAAACACCGCCAAAACAAACCTACACGAAGGAATGAAAGAAGTAGCCGAATGGATGAAGAACAGTCGTCTAAAACTAAACTCTGACAAAACAGAAGTCCTTATCTTAGGATCATCCCCCTCTGCTTGGGACGACTCATGGTGGCCACCGGCCCTGGGTACAGCACCCTTACCTACAGACCACCACGCAACCTGGGCTTCATCCTAGACTCCTCCCTCTCAATGACCAGACAAGTCAACGCTGTATCATCTTCTTGCTTCAACATCCTACGCATGCTCAAAAAAATCTTCCGTTGGATCCCCACCGATACAAGAAAGACAGTCACCCACGCACTGGTCACTAGCCGACTGGATTATGGAAATACCCTTTACGCCGGAACCACAGCCAAACTACAAAAAAAACTCCAACGCATACAAAACGCCTCAGCCAGACTCATACTGGATATCCCCCGTCAAGCTCACATCTCCAGTCACCTGAAAGACCTCCACTGGCTCCCCGTCAACAAGAGAATAACGTTCCGCCTCCTCACCCACGCACACAAAGCCCTCTACGAATTAGGACCCGAATGCCTCAACACACGTCTGTCCTTCTACACACCCACCCGCCAACTACGATCGTCCAATCAAGCCCTCGCCGTAATTCCGCGCATCCATAGATCCATCATGGGAGGAAGATCATTCTCCTACTTAGCGGCTAAAACCTGGAATTCCCTCCCCAATCACCTCCGCCTTACACAGAACAACCTCTCCTTCAGAAAGCAGCTCAAAACCTGGCTTTTCGATAAGTAATGCACCCACCCTCCCTTAAGCGCCTTGAGACCCCCTGGGTGAGTAGTGCGCTATATAAATTACTGAACTTGAACTTTAACAAATGGCATGGGAGGGGGGCCACAAAGCCGCCTCCCCTTTAGTTTATTGCTTTTTTTTAATGGAAGGGCAGCCCTGGGGGATGTGGTCCCCGGGGGCTAGAGGTGGCCCAGGGGAGTGAGGCCACCCTGCCCCCCTACCGGCAACATTTTTTACCACAAGGCCAGGTCCTGGGGGATTGGGTCCCCGGGGTCAGAAATGACCCAGGGGCATGGGGACCCCCTCCCTGCAAAAAAATAAATAAAACAAAACCAGGCCCCGGGGGATGGGGTCGCCGGGGCCAATAGTGGCCCAGGGATTGTGGATTTCCTCTCCAAGGTACATAAACTCTTTAATAATTTTATTTGGCAGGATAAGAAACCGAGAATTTTCCTGAAAAAACTTCAACTGCCAAAAGACAAAGGGGGTGTAGGTCTACCTAACTTTAGATGCTACCAAACGGCATTCTTGTGCAAACAAGGAGCAAATTGGTTCCTTAACCAACATGAATACACTCCTGTGTGGGTTCATGTTGAAAAATCCATCATTCACAACCTGCCTCTCTCCGCTATAATGACTATGGACTCTTCAGCCTTTACTTAATCAAAATATATATTTCTCAACACTAGGCGGGCTCTACTTAGCCTTAAGAGACACTGTAAAGCTAAAATAAAATTCTCCAAATCAAACCTAGAATCGTTCTGGTTTAACCCGGCTATAAAGGATGAGTGCGGAATTCTCTTTTGGGAGGACTGGGCTAACAAGGGTCTGAATTTGATGCGGGACCTTTACGACAGAACTTCCCTGCTACCTTTTGCCACCTTACAATCGCAATTTGATCTCCAACCGCTCAACTTTTACTGGTTTCTACGCCTTAAAGCACTTGTCTCTGCCAGAGCCATTGTCCCGCAGCAACCCACTCTATGCACCAAGCTAGCTCATCTTATGTCACAAGGCCACATAAAATACATAGAAAGTGTGAGAGGGATTGGGAAAACGAAACAAACTCCTCTAACCTGGTTTTTGATTGGGACAAGATTCATCTCACCCCTTTCTACAATAAAATATCCCCGATATTATCCCAGACCCAACTTATGTTGATAAATAGATCCTACTGGACACCTGAGAAACTCTTCAAGCTCAAACTTCTGGACAGTGCCGGCACTGTAAAGCACACGTGGGTAACATGGCGCATATGTTCTTTTATTGTCCGTTGCTCCAAACATTCTGGGATAAGATATATGCCTACATGTGGAGAAGTGTGGCTCAGGGGTTAGAGGCGGCAGACCCGAAAGCTGAGATCGGTCCTGGACCAGGGTTCAATTCCCCGCCTCGGCGGGTCTTGGGCTCAAAAATTCTACGGACTCGATAATTCTCGTTCCAGTGCCTACTCGACTCACGGGTTCCACTCTGCGACTCTGGGCAATAGCTTGCTTAATCTCCACTATGGCCCCTCGCGGCGGGATGCCTGCTTTCACCTTGTGGATACCCTGCTGGGGTTATCTCACAGGGGAATACCAGGACGGGTTCCCAAGGCAAGCGCCTTGATGCCTTCGGGTGATACGTGCGCTATATAAATCGCAATACATTTACATTTACATTTACATCCATCGCACCTTCTACTTCAGTCCACCTAGGGACTTCTCATATATTCTCCTAGGAGCGATTGATCCGAACATTACTAGGGAACATGACAGATACCTCCTAGACCTTATGCAAACGCTGGCTTGCAAAATTATCCTGAGCAAGTGGAAGAACGCTTCTCACGTCTCCTTTGTGCACTGGCAAGAATGGCTAGCTTCATTGAGGGGTGCGGATAATGACGTTTTACATTCCTCCCCCTGGCAAAAGCCTCACGCCAAACTATGCAGTTTGCTTGACTCCTTGGAACTCTGTTATGACCCACCTTAGATGCACTAACAAAGGCTTGCTATGTCTCTACATGACCGCTGCTGCTACATTGGGCATTACTCCCGACAGGTATGACGGATGTCCGGACACAAGCAATTTCTACAAACCTTGTTGCGGTCATTCCTTTCTCCTTGTCTAACCTCTCCCCCTCTTCTTCCCTCTTTGTCTTCTTTGTCTTCTTAGTTCCTTCCGCTCCAAGAGACAAAGAGGTATGTTTGGATATCTGAACCAATGCTTCCTCTGCTTGACAATTATATAACTCGATGGTGTATTTCCCACGGATGTGTTATGTTACTGGCATCTTCTTATTTCCTGCTGACCACATTGAATGTAATTATCCAGGCATTGTTCATTGTATCTATCTTGCGAGCTAATTATTGTATGACGTCCTTCCTTTTCTTTGTACTGTTATGTTTTTGTACTTTAATAAAAAAGATTTGAAATAAAAAAAAAATTAAGAGAAGGCGGGCCACACAGCCCCCTCCTAAAAAACAAAAAAGAAAACCGAAGCTGGATCTCGCCGTAGGTCCGCCCCCTCCCTGTACCACTTGAAAACAAGCCTCTGGCGCGTTTTGGGTTGGGGGATGAAGTCCCCTCGCATCTTATGGGTCCTTAGGGGCCAACTAGCCCACTAGGTACCTGCAGCAAGCACCACACAGTGGGATTGCTGAGAGGTGGTCCGAGGCCACTCCCTTTTTTACACCACTTTGCAAATGCGCCTTGTGGCGCATTGCTGATGGGGCATTGAGGTCCTGTTGTGCCCTGAGGCCCTCAGGACTAAAGTGAACTTCATCCCCTGAGCAGCAGTGCGCCAGGAGTCGCGTTTGCAGAATGGTGTAAAAAGGTGGCGTGGCCTTTGAACACTCTCAGCAATCCAGCTGTATGGGGCTTACTGGAGGTAACAGGAGGGCTAGTTGGCCCTGAGGGACAGGGCACTGTCGCAATTAAAACTCACATGTGATTAATGGCAGTGGTCTGCATTTTCTGAGACTCTGGCTTTACTGCCTCACTGATGAGTGATCCTATTCACTTTCGGGTACTCACTGACACCCAATGTGCTCCTCAGCCCTTACCTCTACGCTCAAAGATATCAATTTATAATAGGATCTTCCAGTTAAGCCATAGGCTAGTTAGTAAATTCTCTCTCTCTCAATCTATGCAGCCTCCATTTGTAACTGCTTCGACTGCCTACTCTTTGGAGTGCAGCACGTTGGCAATCAAAGTCTTGTATAGATCATGATTACTGGACTATTTATACTTCACAGATGTGCCTGCGATTACTCTCTGGCATACTTTTTCCCTAAAACAGCAGTCTTCAGATAGTATTTCCTTGTGAGAACTAGTTGGCACTGAAAGTCTATGTACTATTCTATTGTGAGTTAACTTCAAAACTGTTTATCCTGATTTTTTTTAATGGATCAATATTGCTGATTTTTCTTTATTCCCACCACCTACAAGTAGTGTAATTGTTTTGATTTTGATTAGTAAATCCCCGTGCAAAAGACATTGCTACCTGCGCCTGGTTATAGTTTTTATGAAAAGTACGTCAAGTTATGAGAAAAAAACCTTTAACATCACAAATTCCTTCACTGAGACTTTCTTCTCAGTCCACTTTACTTTCTCTTCTAACATGTCTCTCACAAATGTGGTCCCTCTTCTATCCTTTTCAGCCTCTCATTCCCTCACTCAAGTGGACCTTCATGGTCTTAATTTATCTCTCACTTTTTCTTTCTAGCTTCTCACTTTCTTTTTCCCGTATTATCTCACTGTTTTCTTTTAACTCTCTTCCTCTTTTTCAACACCCTTTTTTTCTTTCAATCTTGTTTTTTTCTCACTTTTTTTCTTGCTTTTACTTTTTATGTCTCACTGTCTGTTGTATTTTCGCTCTCTTGATCTTGTTCTCTTCTGCTACCTCTGCTGCTCTTTTTATCCCTCTGTTCTTCTCTCATCCTCATCTTTGTCTCCTTTTATCTCTCTCTTTATTTTTGCCTTATTTGCTCTTCTTCTCAACCATTGTCTGCATCACCCTCTTTCTTTCCTCTTTTTCACTCTGTTCTCTGATACCTTTGGGTTTCCTCTTGCTCTCCATTCTCATCTTTCTCTCTCTCCACCCTACTTGCAGAGTGTGCACCTTTAAGCACTCTGAATAAGGGGGACATCATATCTGACAATCTCTGGCTGATATCCATCATCTCACAAATTCTAAATGCTAACCTTTGACTTTTTCACTCTATTCTATAATTCCCTTGATTTTGCAGTCACTTTCATGTTAATTTGTTTCTCTTTTGCTCTGGTTCTTACCCTATTTCATTCTCTCATGCTATTTCTCATCTAAATGGTACATTGGCGGCTCCCTTCTCACTTTCACGCGGAATGAGACAGGGCGGCCCGTTGTCGCCTCTGTTGTTCATTTTAGCCACGGACCCACTAATACGGCACTTCCAAGAGAAACACCTTCATAGGTGTTTACACTTCACCACCGGCCCATTGTTAGTATCATTTTATGCAGATGACACGATTTTATATGTATGCAACCCCCAGACTAATTTGGATCCCCTGGGAGACCGACTTGGGTATTCCGATCACAGACGAACAGTGGGCTGCCTGCTGTGCAGTTACGAAAAATTTCTCCCTTAATAGCCGACACAAACTAATACACTTTAAGTTTCTTCGTAGGATATACATTACCCCCTCCAGACTCCACAGGATAGACCCTGCCAGACTGCACCATTGTGCAAGATGCAACGCTCCAAATGCAGACTTCGCCCACCTTGCCTGGACCTGTCCACGCAAACACTCATACTGGGTAGGAATACATAAGATAGTGAGTGGCTTGGTTAAGGTACCGATGACCCCCTTGCCCGAGATTGCTCTATTGGGATATGTAAAGCAGTTCCCACCGGCAATTCGCAGGTTTGTTGCCATAAGCTTACTACTGGCCAAAAGGGAGGTATCCATTCATTGGGGTGGCAGAACAGCACCATCGATGAAGGGATGTCTGAAGAGCATGGCGTCCTGTTCCACAAACAGCGACCTATACGCAATAACCGTCCCCCCCACCTCCAGGCCCAAAGATATCTGGGGACCTTTCAGAACATACCTAGAGGCGCAGCGACAAGACCCCCTACCCAGAAAGAACAGGGCATAGTCCCAACAGGGGTGGGTTAGACTGTCCCGAGATACATGTCAATAATCAACTACACCGGATGCTAAACTCCTTTTTTGATGTCGGTACAGTTGATGTATCCCTATGTCAGGTTTGTAAACACCGTTTATGTGAATTAGAGTCAAGAACGATTGTAACAGAAAATATGTTAGCAGCCGAGGGACTTGCTTTATGTAACATGTGATCACTCTGCGGCATTGATTGAACCCTTGACAGTGTGTATTATGTCTACCTGTACTTGCCAAAGGATTTTACTTGTCCTAGTGTACTTCTTTACTCACACCTAAACGCAAAATAAAGTTTAAAAAAAATAAGGGGTAAGAGCTCACTGAAGCCTACCCTACGCCCACACAGGAGCAGCAATCATTAGTGAAGCAGGTGCAAGGAAGCTCACCAAGGTGCAATTTCTGTAATCAGATGTAGGATAGATATATAGCCAATCACCGCTGCATGCAAGACCGTCTGTCTATCAGATCGGATAGATGGCTTTGCATACCCGACGAGACTACATGCTAGGACTTATCAAAGGCAATAATCCTTTCATGATTTTATCTGACTGGATGCGATGGTGATTACCAGCTTATTGATATTGCATCTCTTAATAAGAATAAGCGACTTGGTGTTCTTCAATAAAACTATTTCAATATGGATCGAAGGAATTAAATCAATCATGAATGATACGGTGATTGCCTATATATCTATACTACATCTGATTACAGAAATAGCACCTTGGTGAGCTTCTATAAAAGACTATTCCAACCCTGATGAAGTCCATGTTGGACGAAACACGTTGGCTGGGCTGATGCATTTGAGTACAAATAAAGAATACATTGCAAAAAAGAAATCTCAAGACTCTGCGCTGTATTTTCTGATTTGGTGGAACTTATAATATTTTGTATAGTTTGCAAAGGAAATGAGGTTTAATTACATGCTTGAGCATAATTGATTTAGGAATCTAGTAATAACTGTATGCTCCTTTTCAGAATTTGACAATCCTAGTCAGTATAAGGCACAAGCAAACCCCATATTTAAACTGTGGTCAACCCCCTGGTAGCTTGGCACAGAGCAGTCAGGCTTAATTTAGAGGCAATGTGTAAATATTTGTGCAACACTTCAAACAGTAAAACAGCGTAAACAGCACACAAAATCAACACCAGGTTAGAAAAATAGAGCTCAATTTAATCAACAAATCGAAACCCAAAGACAAAAATCCAATCAGTATAACCGGAGATATGAATTTTTAAAGTATAAACTTCTATACAGCACCTAAAAACATAAAGCGTCAACCGAGGCAATCTGGTCATGCTGGACCAGGTTAAAGTAAAAAGTTCAAGCTAATCATGATGGAGCGCGAATTAGATAGAGCCCCAGATTAGTTCAGCTGAAGGTTTTACCCTCTCAAGTTTTGAGCCAAGAGCCCCGTTCGCATTGGAGAGGGTCGCAGGGAGTAAGGAGAGAGTTGATGGCGGTGGTGGACATGGCACAAAGAGCAGGCCAGGTGTCGCAGAAGGTCGGGCTGGAGCTTTACGTTGTTGGTTTTCCAGATCGATTGATGCTTTCCGTGCAAGGGGATAGGCGGCAGGGGCTTGTGCTGAAGTTCCGTGCGAGCAGTGGGATTCCGGAGCGAATGGGCTCATTTCCACTCATGAAGAGTTCAAAAGCTTGATTTAGGAGCCCACCGAACCACAGCAAGGGTCTAGGGCCTGAGAGGCACCATTTGGGAGCAAGGAACGCGCTGAAGACTTGTCCAGGCACTTCCACAAAATGAACGGGAGGTCAGGAACAGCACCAGCCCTCACTGCACAAGCTTCTGTTGATTGTAAATACAAGAGCATGGCTTTAACCCGTTTATTGCGGTGGCAATTCCGCTGCGATGTGGGCGTTCGAATGCGTGTCCGGGGCCGTGTAGGCCAACGGACGTGCGCAGCACTACTGAGGTAGTGCTTGCGACGGCTGTTGGCCAACGCACGCGCGCAAGGGTTAAAAAAAATATTTGCTGCAAACCCCAGATCAGCCAAATTAAAAGATGCTCATGTGGACACACTTGTGTCAAAAACTTATTTTATAGATGCGGTCAGCAAGTGGGTAAAGTCTGTGGTTGCGGTGGTTCAGGAGAAAGGTAAGAATGTGCAACTTGAGATTCGCGGACTACGGCGGCACTCAGAATCATGCCTGAAGCCTCCAAAAGCAGCCCGCCGGAGCCTGAGGAATTGCCAGTTCTGAGTTGCAAGCTGCAACAGTCTTTAGTCTACAGACCTGAGGACATGTGACTGGGAGCCCCAAGGCCACGACGAGCCTCCAACAGCCTAGTCGCAGGGCATTGGATTTATTTAGGCATTTTTTATAGCGCACACTTTACCCAGCAGTGTTAGAGCGCTTTACAATAGAGCGAAGTATCTAGGATTAGATATTATGGTAACATATTTACAGAATATAAATCCACCAAAAATTACATGATACAAACTAAAGTTGGAGCGATTAGGGTTCCAAAAAAACACATTCCACAGTTGAAGCATAAGCACAAACTAGTCTCCAGTGAGGAACACGAAACAGTCAATGCCTCCAGGCTGTGCAGGTGTATTGTGTTGACCCTGCCCCCACAGGCACTGACCACGCCCACATGCCCTGCCCCCCAACTCACAGACCCCGCCCCCACTGCTACAGGCCCCGAATCCACATTCACTGACCCCGCCCCTGGCAGAGGAGGAGCATTCACACCCACAGGCCCCGCCCCCCACAGGCCCTGCCCCACACCCACAGGCCCCGCCCACACATTCACTGACCCAGCCCCCGGCAGAGGAGCATCCACACCCACTGGCTCCGCCTTGACACCCACAGGCCCCGCCCCCTTGCAGGAATCATAAGTTAATGCTCTTCCACCACTGCCTCGAGGCCTTGTCTCCCCTTACCTCTCTTGTGGTTTCGAGGGGGCAGTGTCGGCCTAGTTTAGGGGACACACCCGAAGGCCCCACATGACAACAAAGCGCGCGCGGGACAATGGCCGCCCTGATGATCTGTAGCTGCGCATGCACAGGACACTCGGTTTGTCACAAGCTCGCATGCGCAGGATGTCTGCTCGTTATGGCCGCGCATGCGCTGAGAATAGCGAAGCACATAAAACTGTAAGAGTGTGTAATTGAGCAGCCCGCAGGGAAGCACAGCCTGGAGAGTCCAACCAAGAAGGGACGCAACTGGGACCGTCCACACTGTCTTCCATTCAGAAAAACAGAAAACCCCAAGACTAAGAGCACAGGTTAAAGAGGTTTTGATGGGTTAACAACAGCACATGTGCTGGGGACAGACACTGCGTCCCGCAGCGGAGCGCGAGCTAAGAAGGGCCTTGGATTAACAACTGCGCATGCGCTGAGGACAGACACCTTCAAGAGGACCTTGTATTAACAGCTGCGCATGCAGCAGGTAGAGGGAGCACAGAGGTGTGAGACTCTGAGACACACATGCAAACAGTCAATCAATAAAATCTTTATTCAAGCTCTTAAATACAGATCATAAAAGCACAATTTAAATCAGTGATCAACAACCAGCCCCAGTTCATAACAAGTTAAAATCCTAGAGCAAGAGAATTATCTAAAAAGAACATCAAATAATTTTTACAGGACATTTTATCCCATAAAGTGCATCATGTGCCTCATAGACCGAATCCAGTCAGCTTACATCAAATTACTCATTTCTGCATATAATTGTTAGTTAAAACCAACCTCGCGCCTTTCTCCTTTTCATACAGGCCCACAAAAAGGTGGCTACCACAGACAAAGGGATCAGGCAGAGATTTAAAGAAGTAACGTGCCACCTGGCATTGCTTAAAACTGTGAAGCTTTCAAAAACGAAAGGATAATGTCTTCTCTTCCTGTCTTATAAAACCCACAAAACAAGACTAGGTGCAGGTCACATTGGGGGGAATGGTAGTCGCAGGGGCCCAGCATCAAATCTGAATGTTTGAATCTTCTCTCCGTATAACCTAACCTCAAGGGGAGGAGAGTCAGACAAAATCTTAGTAGTTCCTATCCAGCACGTAGTGGTTAATGCTAGATAGGAATATCCGCCCTCTGGCCTAGGGGGAATCAAATGATATGCGAGGACCGTCTTTTTCTGTAATTCCTTTCCCTGCGAAGATACTGAGCCCTCCGCATAAATGCCATTAATTCTGATTCCACATAACTTAACCATCAGATCTTATTTTAATGGTCCAATTTTAAACAATCTTTAAATATGCTTTGTATTAAATTGGTGCTAGTCTAATGGTATGTAACTGTTGTACATAGCTTGTTCCCTATTTGTTCCCTTCCCTGCCTATCCTTGCACCAACCTTCTAGATTGTTTATATGGTTCTCCCCATGACACTACCACTGGTTCCAATCTGTGACAGTTAGTGCTTGGCCAGATGGGCGACGGTCCTGTTACTTCTGTACTGCCTGTCCAAGATGTGTTCTAGATGTGGGAGTTATTCACATATGTCTGATGCAAAATTCTGTTTTGCTAACAATAAGGAATGTTTACGTTGTGGTAAGATAGGTCACTTTGCAAAAATGTGCAAAAACAGATCCAACCCGAGGGTTACTGTTGTGAGTGAATATGGTGACCTAAAGCGAGATGTTAACAAAATTCTGGTTTTATATGATTCTGTATGTTCATGTGTTGAGAAGAGAGAGCGAATTCCTAAAGCCAACTTTATGATTGATGACAAATGTGTCAACTTGATGGTCGACACCGGTTCCAAGTCGACTAGTATCCCTTCATCCATGCTGAAGGAGGTATGGGGAAACAAATGTCTGGATGTGTGTGACATTTTCCCTTCCGGCTACCAGGGTGAGAAAATCGACCTCCTTGGTTGCTTTGAAGGAAAAATTATTTTTAAAAACAGGTCCACCTGGGGTAAGATTTATGTGTCTGTAGATGGTCCCGCTATATTGGGACGTTCTCACCAGTACGACTTGCATATTATTGTTAATCCCAGAGCTGATGAACCTGTTTTAGTTATTGATGATTGTTCTATTGATGACATTCTTACTAATCACAATCTTGTATTCAGGGAAGAATTGGGCGAACTACAGGGCTACTCTCACAGAATACTATTGAAAGAAGGCAGTATTCCTGTACAGCACAAAGCTAGGAGAGTTCCTTTTGCTTTACGTGATGAGGTTAAAGCTGTCCTAGAAGAGATGCTTCAAGGTGGTATCATTGAGCCGGTAGAAGCTTCTCCATGGGTTTCTCCCG